>NC_089736.1:2152500-2752500 GCF_035083965.1 Branchiostoma lanceolatum
TGGGGTGACGCTGGAACATGTGGACACCACAACACTGTTCTAAATCTGGACAACTCCTTATTGGACATCAACAACTCCATTTTTCTTATGTCTCAAAGGACGTAACTATAGAGAAGTGGTTATCTAAGGGATCTCTCGAATGCATTAATGGTATTGAGAGGTGTTCCTTTACCATACTAAAACTAGTAGGTAAAATAGGGTAAAAAAAATAAAAGCGTCTACTCTAGATGCCCTTCACGACTGGATAACTTCCTCTTGAAATAATCAACAAGTAGTCTATAAAAAGATGTAACATGCGTCATTAGTATATCTATATGTATCTACTGTGTTGATCTAATATATAACTTTGATTTGATTTAACCCAACCCACCCCTCTCCGCCTAACACGTCCAGAAATGGCACAACTAAGTCAACTAAAGCATTGTCGATAAATCATAGTTTAAAAGCAATTTCCCGCATACCTTGTGGAAATGTTTCTGAATAGAATGAGTAAACTGGCCATGAACATTGCCGGGTGTCAGGCAAAAGAATGCAAAGCGATCGCCCAGTTGGCCTGTCAATCAAAGATCAGACCAGTAACCCTCTATACAAGCCTAGATCTGGACAACCGAAGAACGGTACGGTCGATGATTACAACAAAATAGAGCAAAAACTTGGGATTTTGACGGATTCTACGTCTTGGTACCGGTTCAACTCGACAGTAGTGCTATCTGAAATGCCCACTGATACTTCTAACAGAAACTTCTCCTAACTTTTCCTTACTGCCACTGTGTACCTGGCACAGTGACAACAATGTAGGGGAAGGTCAGCGACACCGAGAAACGAAATAGAATTAGGCCGATAACGCATCAGATACCCTCCAAATTTATACCCAACGTCTTTGAACGTCTTCTATAATTGATTTGGTAACTACATTTTGCTGATGGATGCCAATCGTGCGGTGGTATTGAGCGTCGCATTGTTGGAATTGGATGGGACATATTCATCATTATTCTTCAACCCGGCCGCTTTATTGGATTGATAGACAAAAACCCACTCCCAAGTCAAACGATTAATGCAAAACACAACCTTCGACGCTGAAGTTCATGTTTCGGTCTTTCGGAATACTTGTTTTACTGTTCATAAATGTTCACTATCCGTTATTCCGCTTCAATCCATTATTCTAATGTTTCCATAGCTGACCTATCGTGTTCATAGTGACATGATATGAAGCTTGTGACATAGATTTCCAATCCAGTTCGGTTAGAGACAGGGATTGAGCAAAGATAAGTGTAGTGAGATATATGAACTTCGTGGAGTATCTGTGTAAGCGTTATATTATAACACTTGTTATACTCTGTCGCCAATACTATAGCACGTCGATACATTTGTATTCTATCATTGCTCTAGATCTACCAGGTCCTTTTTACACACGTAAAACAAGAACTGCCGAACGATAATCGTCGTGTGATTACACTTCACACGCCGAATGTGTCATCAGGTGTCGTCACGTATCATGACCCACCGTGACCTTTGACACCACGTCGCGCGGGACCTTCGAAATAAAGATGGCGGCGGTGGCGTTTCTGTTCGGTGACATTTTTTGTTTGTGTGTAAATTTTGGCTCCACCTAGCACGCCATGAACGTGCACAACATAGAGGACACGTAAGACGCCATGCGGGGAGGAGACATCTGGAAGTCAACGCTGATTTTCTTGAAGTCAGTCAGAAACGCCGCTGGAGTATGTATTGTATGCTGACACCTGTCTCAGCACTGTGACCTTCCACCTGTCCCACTGTAGGTAGGACATCCTTCAGTAAAGTAGTCTTGAACATCAAAAGAAATTTAGAACGGGTCTGCTGTGACATTGACTGTCTATATGTGACAACTGTGGGGAAACACTGCCCGGAAAATACGGACAAATCACTGGTTTTACGTTCGCTTACACGTCCTGCACAACACGTCCGTATGTATAAGAATGTCGTAGCGGTGTTACCAAAAAGTGCTACCAAAAAGAGAGGTCCATCTTTAGCTCTCTCGCCAAGGGTGAGCTTTTGGTCTTACTTAATTGATTGATGGATTGACCTAACGATGCTCAGTACCCAGTTATGGGATATCATGTAAGAGGCAAATATGCTTATGCTTAGGTCACATTTCCAATCCGGGGCCCGGTCGGGCAGCTTTCGGGACCGAAAAATATGATATAAAAGACAACTAAAGACAAAAAACGTTAAAATTACTCCTAACTACAAATTATGTATTTTCTTGATATGCATTTTTTCATTTTTCGTTTTCGCTGACACCCCGGCCGGGTCCCGGATTGGAAATGTGACCTAAGCATAAGCTAGACGGATGGGTAGCCATACATATTAGTACATGAGGGTCATTGACCTCGCTGAAATAGTCGCCATACCGACTACGCCAAGACTTGGGAACATTCGTAAACAAGTCTTTGTTATTGTTTAAACCACCTGATGCGTGTCCTTCAATCATTTGATGGGCTCTCATCATGTGTGAGAATTCTGTAACAGTCTTTTCGCGACAGTGAGTTCTTTTCCATTGCCCCCATCCTCATACACACATTGATGCATAGCCGTGGCGACTCTTGGATGACGTAATTTTGTTTTTATATCATATACAGTGATGATCATATACAGTAGTCCTCGTAAAATACACAACCATGTAATCTAAAAAAAAAAAAAAATGCACGACTAATTGATACGGAGGAATACAACCTTGCAACTCCAATCAAAGCACTTAAAATTCCTGACTTCAGTGATTCACGGCAATGACTTTGACATCTCGGGAAAGTTTCCTGGTGAAGTCATGCCAGCATTTCTCGCATTACTGCAGACCCCATAGAGCACGGGGACTAACAGACATCTGCTAAAGATGTCACTACCGTGCCTGTAATCCAACCTTGAACGTGTCTCAGTCTTGAACATGAGTCAACTGAACTCACGGGTGGCAGTGTGGGCGGGTCTCATAACAAGACTTCTTTAACATGCACCCGTCAGTTCATGCAAGCAACTTAGATCAGAAGGCACCCATAAAACGTACTTCCATATATGCCATACATGCCGCTCGTTAACTGTTGGTGGAATGTATATGTTTACTATTGCAGCTATGATACAGTATGTCATTTCTGCCCGGTGGTGTTTGGTTCGGGCAGCTGCAGACCCAAGTCCAGAACATGCCGGAGTGATACAGTCATGGTGCTCGTGCTGTGTTTAAACATTTGAACTTGACTTCAGGGAACAATGGTTAAACGTGGGGGCGGCGCTGGCAGTGCGAAACGCAGGAAGCTATTGTCATCAGTAGTAAAGCCAAGATGTCAGAGGATATGCGGACGGGGAGGCCACATGCCCCTCTACCAAAGTTGGCACCCGATTTCTAATATCTCTTGCGCGGAAATTATTAGAGTCTAACTCAGGGGGAGGCTGTGGTAACATTTCCTTGGGGGCATGTTGGCCCTCGAGCCGAGGAGCTGGCCTATGTGGGCCCTGGCTATCAGAAGTACATTTGCGAGGTCAAGTTACC
Organism: Branchiostoma lanceolatum; assembly: GCF_035083965.1. NCBI lineage: Eukaryota > Metazoa > Chordata > Leptocardii > Amphioxiformes > Branchiostomatidae > Branchiostoma > Branchiostoma lanceolatum. The sequence continues at coordinate 2,156,021 of NC_089736.1, forward strand.
GTGCGATAAATGTAATTTGTGAAAATGTTTTTCGTTGTTGTTGTTGTTGTTTTTAGCCTATACAATTGAATTCGTAGTAATAACGTAGCACCAAAACACCTCTAACGGAATGTTGTTGGTAACTGTAAAATATCAATAATCATGGACGAGGCAGGGATACTCTAGCCTCTACCAGGTTCCGTCCTATCGTTGGGAAAATAGTAGAAATCAGCCGCGGTACTTCACTATCCAGGGTAGGTCCGCTATACAGTAAGGTTCCATTCCGTTAATGGCAGATTGGACCCTCTCTCCGTAGCTAACTCCCTTGGCATACTATTCACTCTATTAGGCTAATTTCTACTATTTTTCCAGCCATCCCGCGGAGCCTGGTAGAGGCTAGGGATACTCTAACAGGGCCATGTGAATACCACCGCCCTCCCAAATCTCGCAGCTGTCCGATTCTATTCCCCTGCCTCATCATTAAGACTCGTGTTGGAGATTTGGTTACGATGTTTGGGAGTTACGGGGTGCGGGGAATGTTTGACTGGTAGTTTTGCCACACAAGTGTCGGCGCTTGTGGACGTTTTGCCACACAAGTGTAGCTGACTTTGTAGGTCTGGAATCCGTTACCCTGTTGCAGTCTGTAGGTCGAAGGTTAAGCGGGGGTCTCAGACCAGTGTCAACAACACCGTACACACCGACCTGGGATCCCCGTATGTACAGTTGGAGCCACGCGTGGCGGGAAAATGGACATTTCACGGTTATTAACACTGGCTGGCGCTCTGATAGCACTAGCATATAGCTTGAGTGTAACGTGTTTTCCTATTGCTATTCCTATATAATTAGCCATTATCATCGTAATACCCCAACCTCACTCGCAATGCTGCTCGTACTAGCAGAAAATGTCAAGAAAAAACATCATAACTTTGCTTAATTTTCCTCACTGCTTCCGACGCAGCCGTTATTGTCTAAAAATAGAACGTGCTGTCCCGCATGCGAAATTAGGAAACGTCGATAAATGACCTGGAAAACAGATCGATGTTCCAATACAATGAACGGCTAGTATGAGAGTATATGCTGACGATGTTTATGAATATCAATACTTTCTTTTAGTTTTACAGTGGTGGAACCTTTCATACAATTTGCAATAATTACAAGCCGTGATCAATAACTGCTATGGAAACTGATGTTTGTTGTTAGCATAGAAACCTACAGGATCGTCCTTGTGTCTCATGGTGTGCGGTATAACTATTAAAGAGCGAACAACTGCGATCACACGAGACGGCGTGAGGCGTCTGCACAGGTGTGACAATAAGGACAGATGGATGTCAGTGAGTGTGAAACAACAGGGCCCGGCGGGGTAACCATCACTCATCGGCCCGGACAGGCTCCTCTCAGGGGCACAGTGATGGCGAAATTTATCAAAATAAACCAACAACTCGACAAAGACACGAGTCGGACAAGGAAGGCCCAGTTGGGCCGATGGGGTTGTCTTCGCCTAGCCTCCGTTGCAGGCTCTGAACCGGCTTTTTGGGGGGCTAAATAATACACTTTTTGCAGCCAGCCCGTAACTATCAGCCAATCCCGTAACTATCTGAGTCTTCGCCCAATTTCGGACATTATCTGCGATTTCGCCATCCCTAAAAGGAGCCCGTATGAGACTACGAACAGACTGTTTCTGGACGTTATAGACCAGTCTGGGCACGGGGGTTACCCATTAGGACCGCCGGGTCAGGACGTTTTACCAATCAAAAAGTAGGTTACATCAGATGGGCATGCTAATGACTCCGCCGTCAGCCCCGCCACCATTGGCGCACCACCCCTGCCCTACTTCCCAAGGGGCAGACGGCTTGGTCAGGTCTATTTCTGTCCGGTCAAACGCCGAGTTCAACCGTCGCGCCATAAACACAAATAGCTGTTTGCCCCACTCGAACGCAACAGTGTAGACGGCTCACCTCGTAACTTTGTGCACACAGAAAACATACCCGATAACCAGTATGGGAATGGCGGTGGCCGGCTGCACTTGGCAACATTACATACAACATGGTTCCAATTAACCTTCCGTTTCCCCTCTATTGGAAGTGGCAATATATATAGCTAGATCAGTCAAGGGTTTCTTGCTAAGTGTCTTGAGACTTGCAATCCCTGATTTTGAATGTCTTCAAAGACAAGCAGTTTCTATAATAGTTGCTACACATGTATCTGATATCGGGATATGATCGTCAAAACTACCAGTAAGCTACATAAACTAACAGTGGCGTTAGCTGCGTTACATACAGAAAATAATTTTTGGTTAGCTCTCCACTCCTGGAAAATTTTGTGCCAAATGTTTCCGCACAAACTAACGTTAGAGAACACCCCCCGCCCCCTGCCACGCCCCCACCCTATCGCTGTACCCTGGGCATGCTCGCCTGTGATGGTGAAGAGATAAACTCCAGCTTCGTTATTCATAAACATTAGATAAGGCCGTATTATCAAAATAAACTTTGCTGCATTTTTTGATACTTTGAAGACACTCAACTATCTATTGGAGGACCTCAATCGGGTAGACCCCCCCCCCCAACACCATGTATCATGTTGAATCAGTACCACCAGATGGTTGTTTTCATCCTACGTGAAATATGTTTTCCGTGCTCTCCTTACATTTCTTTACAGCGTTCCAGACCACAGCTAGCTAGAGATTGAACTGTTTCATGCTGTGTATTACTATTTGTGTCGCATCTATTAGAAATCTACGTCACCATTGTCCAGCAAACGATGCACCAAAATTTAAACAGCACAGAACATATCATAACGTCTACAACTGGGTAACTTACTCTTTTTAGTATACTCAGTACATACAAGACTTCATAAGATCGTAGGAAAAGATGAAATGAAGCTATACTGAAAAGTTTTGAGGCCGAACTGACGAGTCACATTACGTCATGACGTGTCGCAGAGTGACGCGCCACTGTCGCGATAAGGCGCGACACTACCCGACAGTCTGCAGACCAAGTGTTATCTGGTCTATATGACGGGCTGTCCGTAGAGACAAACACACAAACAAACATGCCGTGAGGAGAACATGCCCCACTTACCGGATAACAGGCGTGGTCTTGAAGGGTTCTCCGGGCGGCGGGACCTCCCCCTCGGGCAGGGCGGGGTCGCCGTGGTCTCCCTCCGCCACTCCGTTGACGACCTGGATCTCGGGCACCGTTGTCGTCGGCATAGTCCTAGTTTTCCTACACAGTTACCAGTCCTGGTTGTAGCTTTAGCGTGTTGAACGGCAAGGCTAGGTAATCACATCCACACAGCCCGCTACTTCGCCAAGTACAGGTTGGGCTATGCTGTGTCCTGTCTGCGACAGTCTAACGTGTAGTACCCTATGTGACAGGAACAGAACTATCGTCACACAAACACACGACTGTTTCCTCCAGCAGCTGTTGGTCCGGAGCAGACCTGAAAGTATCGTTCCTCGGCTGGCGTCCGCTGCCCCTCTCTGTACCCTATGGTATCCGCACTGCCAGGCTCTGCAGTGGTATTTCCCAGTCGTGCTGTCCTGTCGGTACAGCGGTAATGTATCCTCCGGGCTCCAGCCGACACCGCAGAAAACGTCAGCGGTGAAACGTTATCCGCGCGCTGCGGAAGAACGAGAGTTGGCCAGTGCGCGTGTGGCTGGCTCCGGGCCTAATCTGCGCCGAGGTCCGGTATCCAGTTCCGACCTCAGATTCTCCCCCTGCGAAGTGTTTTCTCGGTGCGGCTCCCTATCTGGCGTTGCCTGGGGTTCCTGTAGTGAGGAACAGAGTGGTGGTTAGTGCTGGGCTGGCTTTCTAGAGCGACTAACGAAGAGAAAAATCCAGGAAGTCCCGAGTGCCCGATGGTGGGCTGGGAGTGTGTGACTGAGCTACTGGTGTTCGGGGCAGGGGCAGGACAGGGTGGTATGTGCAGGGGAGGACTCCTCGTGCCTGACGTTATAACCCGGACAGGCATCATTCTCCACTGCGCAGTTGCACCCTGCACACCCCCGGCGGGCAATAGAATCGCCCATATTTTGTCATATTTCTGTATGTAAACTTGGAGGTCCGGTCAGTCAAAGTTTCTGAATGGGGGTAGTCGGGTGTGGTGAGTGCGTGACTGAGACTGGGAGGAATGCTTTGATTCATCGATGACTTCTGACGGATGACTTATTTTTACATCTTTACATAACTCTTTGCGCGTCATAACATCAAACAATGTCACTGACAGATGTGCGATCAAGTTCATTACATCATTACAAACATAGAAAGCCTGTACAACACTCATTCTCATCAGAAATACCAGAAAGAGCAACAAGACCCCTGTTCTTACGTTAAATCACCCTTTCTTAAGAACATTCTCTGTTAAAAGTCGCTCGATGTTGGAATAGTTCATGTCGTACGAGGGGTGATCGGTGGGGAGGCCCGCTAGGAATCTGGGAGGGGCGGTGCCCGAATCCTTGTCGAGGTGCCAAGGAATACCGCCCAACTCACAGAGATTACGCGGATAAGGGGCGGTCCATGAGATAACCCGGGGGATGTCCGGCGTCCACTAGGGACAACACGGCATTGATATGGAGTGCGCGTCTCCTACAAACCGATATGGACGCGACATGAAAAGCAATGTTCTCTGTAAATGGGCTCAACTGGGCAGGTTTCCAGGGTGCTCCAGACGACTGTTTTGTCAACTATGTACAAGTGGTACATGTTTGGGACCGACGACCGGGGCGGTATGTACCCCGTCATTTTACACGCGACGTCTTCTTGCGTTCAGATCACGGAAATGATCTCAAAACATTGTGAGTCAACTCTGCAGTACACATTGTTATGATATTACAGTTGCTATTTTGCGTTTTCTTGACATCATATAGCTAGAATGACTTTGAACAAATGCTGAGTCAAATCACAAGCGAACTTGTCACTGCATGAATATAACTATTACATAACTCATACTAAAATCTCAAACCCTTTTCCATGAATGGAACAACTCCGTTAGAAAAGCTCATTATCATGCCGAAGTCACAAATTCCTTTGAAACTGATCAAACTCGACAAGTCACAGTTGCGTTTCTGTCACCAGTGCCTGTCCCGCCAACAAAAAGTCTAGCCGAACCGCTGCTGGCTGGGTAAGCTGTTATACCACGTTTCATCGTTCGCTTGTTGACTTCCCAATGCAGCTGTTGACTTGACAACGTTCCAGAGTTAACCAGTAATATTCTAGTCCACTGTCCGGTTTATACCAAATAAACCAGCGACGGTCTTACTATGTGCTTTCCGCGAAACACGGCGTTACTATCTTTTAAACATTTCGCTTTTTTTCTGTTGACTGTTGCTACCCTTTAAACACAGTCACTGGATGCCTACTGTGTTAATCTATTTCAGTATTATTACGTACGTTATTATCAAGTGTTCCACTTGTCAACATTGTTAACTCGCCCTATCTGTACAGTATACCCTTTCTATGCATTGTTTCATGTTGCAATTAGCGGCGCCCTCGGGCAAGAACGTGCAAATAAAATATTATCATTCATCACCTCTTCATGGGCAATCTCCAGACAGAGGTTGGGGTGCAACATCGTACATGTGTACCTTTTTTCGTCCCGCGTTTCGCGTTAGAAGACGAGCAAGCTGTAGGGTTTTCCACACTAACATCCGCTATGAGACTATCGGCCAGGGCACAGCTGATACAGAATGTACATGTATGATGTAGGAAGACTGTAAAATACATCTCGAGATTGAAAATATTGGATTCATGCTATGCACTGCGGAATATGGGAGCCATATCTATCATTTATGGGTAATATATACGAGCGTAGTTAACTTCATGCGGCAAAGTCAAGTTTATGAGACTGCGACGTTCGCGGATGACGTCAGGGTCTTTCAGGAAAACGTTTTCCCATCAAAGTCAATGTCATTACGCGGTACCCGCGGGACGTCCCTTGTATTGATCGTCATAGATTCCCGGAACATGTGGGTTTTTCAGGAAGGAGAGTATCGGCAGGAACGCGCGCGAATCGATAACTCCAAGACGTGTAAGTGGTTTGCAGAATAGGTCGATGGAGGTCTACGGAAGGGCTGTATTATCGTTATTATCATTCACGTGGCAATACAGGCTGAGTGCTGCGGTATGTTTTGCCGTCTCGTGTATAAACGTCCAAACGTAACAAGTCGAACCTGAGCGTCAACTGTGGGAGCTATGCGCAGGGACGCTGACCCTGGACAAGTGTGGCTGGACACGGACATGGGCAGACTGGCAAGGAATACTAATGATTCTGCGAGGACAGGGACGCTCTCGTCCAAAACATCACGGTAGTAATACACTTTGCGGCTATACCAGACCAAGATGAAATGACTTCAACACAGATACCTTTATGCCCAACCAAAGGTACATTTCCGTATTTATGTGTACTGATCGGGAAAAGGGCCAATGGAAGCGTCTCATGTTGTTATTTGGAACGGCATCAGACAGAAGTTAAGTAATGAACGATGGGATCGGGTGTCCGCTGTCGCATGTCGGTCACGGAAATCGCTGATGCCCAGAATACTTGCACCAGTCGTGTCAACTAGTACTGGAAAACATCCGACCCAAACACAGACACAGTACCACAGATCCTAGACTGGAAGCCAGGTTGTTGCCAGGGCTTGCTGAGGCCAGCTCTTTGGCCCATGAAACTTTCCCTGGGGTCCCCAAGGAAGCCTGTACCTCATGACTTTTCTCCGGGGACTCAGGCGAAGCTTCATTGGGGGCATGTTGGTCCTGGAACCGAAGAGCTGGCCAGCATAAACCCTGGTAATAGCCTGACTTCCAGGCGACAACAGCCTAACTTCCAGGCGACAACAGCCTGACTTCCAGGCGACAACAGCCTGACTTCCAGGCTACAACAGCCTGACTTCCAGGCGACAACAGCCAGACTTCCAGGCGACAACAGCCTGACTTCCCGGCGACACAGCCTGACTTCCAGGCTACAACAGCCTGACTTCCAGGCGACAACAGCCTGACTTCCAGGCTACAACAGCCTGACTTCCAGGCGACAACAGCCTGACTTCCAGGCGACAACAGCCTGACTTCCCGGCGACACAGCCTGACTTCCAGGCTACAACAGCCTGACTTCCAGGCTACAACAGCCTGACTTCCAGGCGACAACAGCCTGACTTCCAGGCGACAACAGCCTGACTTCCAGGCGACACAGCCTGACTTCCAGGCTACAACAGCCTGACTTCCAGGCGACAACAGCCTGACTTCCCGGCGACACAGCCTGACTTCCAGGCTACAACAGCCTGACTTCCAGGCTACAACAGCCTGACTTCCAGGCTACAACAGCCTGACTTCCAGGCTACGCAGATTCGGTTTCTACAGGAACGACGAGGATGTCCTGATGACCCGGACATGCCTTGGTCTGAGACACCCCAGCTAGTGTTACTCGAGTTTGTTTTATCAGATGTGAAATATCATCCTATAACAAAACATCTCCATTACCCTGTAATACATCACCCTTTACGAGCCGAACAAGGGCCATGTTCTTTGCGCTAGAACAAAACGACATACTTGACACTGTTCAGGACAACTTTGTAACCAAGTATCATATAATGCAAGGCATTTCACCCTGCGACATGGTGATTTTTGGACGTTTCGTGGCAGGAGATTTTATGGTATCGATCATGCATACCATAAAGTCCGAAAAGAGAATCGTCTGATTTAAACGATCTTAATCCTTACCGGTCTTGCCACTGTTGTCGTGTATGTTTTATAGTCACATGTCGCTTGGCTGAAAGTTGGTAACGATTGTGAGCCGGAATTTCGGTCATGATGGTCATGCAAAGTATAAACATGTATAATTTTACAATGGGGAACGAGTTAGATGTTGTCTGTCACAAATCTCATGTCCTCTACATCCCCACCTCATCAGTCAACCTGCCGGGTACATAATCCTACCCCCCCCCCCCAGCAGCCCCCTCCCCCAACACACACACACACACACACACACACACACACACACACACACACACACACACACACACACACACACACACACAGTACACACACACGCGCACACACACACACACACACACACACACACACACACACACACACACACACACACACACACACACACACGCATACAGCCTGAACACCCACCCCTGGTATATACTGGTCACATCCACAGATGAACCCCCACCCCAGGGATATACTGGTCACATTCACAGACGAACCCCCACCCCAGGGATATACTGGTCGGTCCCGTCCTGACCCTCCCCACAGCTGGGTCCGTTCATCAGCTTGACAGGTTACAGCAGGCCGATCCTGTGATGTCCGCAGGGTACGGTCCACTGTGGCCATGGTGCCGGGTCAGGAAAACCTGTAACATCGCCTCTAGCTCGACTGTACAACTGTTTTGTTCTGAGGCTGAGGTCGTGCGATGATAAATAAGGAGTCGTGACAAGTATAACTATAAGAGTCAGTTGCAGAGGGACATTTTAGTGGAGGCTCTTAATTAGATTTCGACCCTGTTGGAACATGCGAATCCGAGCCTCAAAGATCTTGGTCGAGATGATATCAGAAAACAGGAAGAAGTTGAAGAATGTTAAATCGAAATGGACTACCTTTACCCATTGCAATGAACTACATTTATCCATTGCAATGGACTACAGTACCTGTACCCACTGCAATGAACTATCTTTATTGTTGGCTCTCGTGGCATGTTTGTTCAAATCACTGGAAAGATCTGATCAGTCATGATAATTTGACATGGTTAATAGATCTGACCTTCAGTAATTTAAATGGTTGTAAGTAATGCGTTTGTGGTATTTGAAGATCGGCAGATTAGAAAACACTAAACACCACGTACTGTACAGGCCACGTGGGACAGGCACGGTGACTATTTGTACTGGTCTTTCCCACGCCTGTAGGGAAGCACTTCAAAACAACATCATCCAGTCTTGCGTTCATGTTTTATCTCTGAAGATGCGCTATCCAGGTCAACTAGGTATTTCTTTTTACCTATACTCCCACTGCGACCTCCTCAGTCCCTACTGACAATGATGAGAGTGCTTCCGCGCGTAAGCCTTAAATCTGCTCAAAGTTCCTGTGTTTTTTCTCCAAGCAAAAAACATCCGTGTTTTCTCCCAAGGTTGCCTGACAGCTACAGATGAACCCATGGAACAGAAACAAAGTTCGGTTCTTAAAACATTATTAAGTCGCCAAAATCAATCCTCAAAAACAGGACTCAAACGTTGAGTCGCCGAAGTCAACATGATGAAAGAAATAGTTCACTGCGTGCATTGATTTTGGACTATTGCTACTAAACGTTGGGCACCTGAAGCAACTGGTAGAAGATATCTGTGACATATCTTTGTATCGTACGACCTGCTCGGAATGTTGCGGTTGAATGCCCGACATCTGAACAGTTTCAGTTTGATAATGGCTGCAATGACGAGGCCGCGGCCACTAATGATCTAATATTTGTGCAATCTGAGGACAAAATGAATTTTTGTACATGAACCATCTGCTAGCCTTCTCCATGCTACCTGTTACGCTGTGTTATGTTATGAAGCGGTTTCCAAGGTCCTTCCGCGTCTAAAGATTACGGCTGGTATCTGGGGGTGAAGGCCGTGACCGCAGCTGAGTGAAAACAGTCGCCCTGTGCCTCACAACACGTCGCGGTACCACGGGCCTGCCGGGAACTTCTAGTACAACACGTCTCGGTACCACGGGCCTGCCGGGAACTATTAGTACAACACGTCTCGGTACCACGGGCCTGCCGGGAACTATTAGTACAACACGTCTCAGTACCACGGGCCTGCCGGGAACTACTAGTACAACACGTCTCGGTACCACGGGCCTGCCGGGAACTACAAGTACAACACGTCTCGGTACCACGGGCCTGCCGGGAACTACAAGTACAACACGTCTCGGTACCACGGGCCTGCCGGGAACTATTAGTACAACACGTCTCGGTACCACGGGCCTGCCGGGAACTATTAGCACAACACGTCTCGGTACCACGGGCCTGCCGGGAACTATTAGCACAACACGTCTCGGTACCACGGGCCTGCCGGGAACTACTAGTACAACACGTCTCGGTACCACGGGCCTGCCGGGAACTACTAGTACTAGTAGTGTTCTGTAGCAATGAAACCTGTTGGTCCCAGTTGTCGGTGGGTTCCGCACGATTGACAGGAGATGTGATACTGATCTTAATGGTGAAGACAAACGTTTACACAAGCGTGGGTTTTAATGTCCCCCGAGATCAACTCCCGGGAGAATATACAGGCATTTACTTCAACGATGCTGTGCTTTTTTTTCTGTACTACTTTTATCATGTGGGCAGGGACTATATGGGTCGGATCTGACGAGAACACTGAATCAGATGTACTTGTACGGCAGGTATTGGCACAAATGTTCCCAAATCTGTCAAAAGGCGTCTCGTCCAACAACAACCAGGAAAGGCCCAAGCCCTACTATCAAAGCAATGGCCTTTCCTGACAGCCTATCTCTCCAGTCGGCCCAGGCCTTTCCTCGTGAAGCCTAAAGGTTCTGCGGCTTGCGTCAACGAACTGGGCGGGCGGGCAACACTCCCAGCACCGTAGAGGTACCGGGGAGTTCACGATGGTATGGTTACCACAAGGCTACACTACACTACATATTCCATCAGGTTGACAGCTCACAAATTCCGGAGAATGATCAGAACCATTCCCGCCGCCAGCGTCCCGCGGGTTGAGTACGTACAGGCGGGGCGACCAGGCCACGAGTCTCTACCAGACTAACCGCGCCGGCTATACGGAGAATATAGCCAGGGGAGTTTGGCCATCGAGGGTTTCATTCGCAGGCGCAGTACTAGTGTAAGTAGTAGTTAGGATAGCAGATTTGACCCTTTCTCCGTAACCGACTCCCTTAGCATATTATTCACTCTATTTGGCCAATTTCTACTTTGAAACTTGAACTAGCCAGAAGGGAGCATGCAGAGGAGAGCCGAAGGAGGAGAAAGGCGGAGAGAGAGAGAGAGAGACTTTATCCCAACCATCCGCGGGGCCTGGTAGAGGCTAGTGAACAGGGATGTGTCCCGCGCGATGAACCAGAGATAACCTACTTGAACCGTCCTCTCCCCATGCTTTCCTAGCTGTTACTGTGAAGCGTTCGCGCCTACACAAACATGCACTAAAGACTTCGGCCTTTTACAGACTTCCCGTCTCAGTAGGTCGCCAGTCTAAGTGTGGTCCAGTCCGGAGGAGGGATGTTTTCGTAGTGATGAGACCAACTGAGCACAAAGTCGCCATCGCTTCATCAAGTAACGCTATCCCGTCAGACGCATAGTTGAGATAGAAATGTACAGAACTATGTAAACAAATATCTCCCCTCGCACGAGTGATAATAACCATGTGTAGTACTTAATCATAGAGTCACCTTTACCTGGACGTCAGCTCTTACGTTATGGGGCTAACTGCTGATCCTCTTCAAATGGACCGTTTCGTAAACACGATAGTAACGTCCTAAACCACGGGTGGACGTCAGACTTCCGTATCGGTCACCGTAAACACTGATAAACAGCAGATTAATCATGCGGGAATAGGCTGAAGCCTTCCACATGTACAACTACAACCTGTGTCACTTCGGATAGAGCGAAGTACTGTACAACTAGGGAGGCATTATAGCCGCGTTACATTAAAACAGGTAGATGTATTGCACTGCCATATTTCAAAGACAAGTGCTTGGAGAGGCGTCACTCCATGAGACAACTTAGAAACTAAAATCAATTTTCATCTTTTAATTTTTTTCACGTCAAACGTTGTCAAGAAATTGACAGATCAGTGTAATGCCAGCATGATGTTGGATAGCCATATGTTCTAGTTATTATAACGTTGATGATAAACCTATCTGCAAAATTGTATCTATGAAATCTATTAGTATTACGACTTGACTCCCGGAAACAGCTACATCCACTGTGACAACTCTCTCCCACACTCTCTCCCGGTATTACCTATAGCCGAGTTCTCGAGCTGTCCCCTCTAAAGTCTTACCGCTCTATCGATTTATCACGGTAAGAAACACACTTGACCTTGAAGTAATGCTAGACGTACTTTAAAAACACACGTGTGACTCGGGCTCGGAGGGTTTTGAGCCAAAACACACGTGGATTCATGTGGCTTTGGTAAACTGTTACGTTACGGGCAATACTAGTCATTGTATACGGCGAGGCATTCTTGTCAGAGAGACTTCTATCAGTTTTGCAGATAAAGTCTATGACCACAGGTTATCTTATCCAAAGTACAGTACAGGAAGAGTGGAAGACTGAGATGCGAAAAAGATGCATTTCCTACATGTGCAGTGTTATTAGTATAATTTACCTTGCACGACTTGGAAGCGTGATGTTTTCATCGGTGTATTTTTAAAGAGGACTCGTTTGATGTGACATATTACGTATGGAATGACGTAGGGGAGTGTTTTTCATCTTCGACAGCTAAGTGTTATATTGATGCTACCTGCGTGTGCATTCAAGGTTGAAGTAGAGCTCATATCTATCTACACTCCATATAATCAATATTCCAACACCACTCTTGATATTGTGGACTATAACGTTTCTAAAGTCGCCCTAAATTGGGAGAGGGGATACGTCCCAAATTGCTCTCCATAGCATTTGCTAATCTAAGGTTTCAAAAGTTTACGATGGTGCCTCTAGGGAATTTTTGTTTTTACTAGACTACTATTTCACCACTTTGTAATAAGGGAAATTAATGTTAGTCATGTCATAACTTAAATAAATCATCTTAATAAATCAACTATCAAAGCATGTTAACACACCCTACTTGCCAAGTCACCTTGGCAGGGGGTATTTATCACACACTGTAAATATTTCTGCCTGTAGCGGAGTCCATTCCTCCACCATAACAAATACACAGCATTCAGTAAGGACGAGATACTTTACCCTAACAGGACAATGCCTATTTGATCCTATTTGGCGTGGTGAAAGTTTTGGCACTCCGGTATTGTGCTGCCCCATGCTGGCTGTGTAAGGCCGTATAGACACATCTGCCTCTGTGATGAGAGCTAACTAATACTAAAGCCACCTATATATCAACGATGACCATATATAAAGGAGAAGGTTACAAGGTGTATAGGGCAATGGCCAGAGAGAAAAAGGTCTCCGATTCGAAAACATAATGTTTTGGCTTGTATAATAGTTAGTCTGTATCACGCAAACTCCAGCTGTCCGGGGGTTTCTCTCCCCTCCCCGTGGGTGGATAGCCGTTACAGGCGGCGGGCGGACACGGGGCTTGGTTGAAACCAGGCTATATAATAGTGTGATAAAGGATTTTTTGTTCGCTTCTTTGGTTTACAGGCTTCAATGTAGCCAGCGTTCAAAAAATGTTGATGGTGTCATTGGCGTAGGTAATAAAAAGGTATTTCAAAGAATCCCCCAGCCACCAACTGTGCTGAGTCTAGACCGCATGGACTCTAAAATATACTACTGAGAACGCATGGGCTCTAAAATATACTACTGACAACGCCTGGACTCTAAAATATATACAACGCACGGACAGTCTAAAATATATAGAACGCATGGGCTCTATAATATATAGAATGCATTAACTGTGTTCCGGTGCCTTGACGGAACGCATAACGAACGACCACAGCCTGACATGACAAAATGTTTACTTTGAAATCTTGGCCGGGCCCGCGGCCTGCCTGCTGCATATTTCCGCGGGATGCCTGCCGCATAGCCCCGATACCATCTCGGGAGGAATGCGCGCCCGCTTTGGTAAACATACCCTGGGTTCCAGACTGTTTATCGGGCCTTTTAGCCGGTTCTCTTTAGCCGGTACCTTGCAGTCAGTTCTCTCGGTGGCACAGAGACCCCAGCCCGCCGAACCCTAATTAGCGCACCGGGGGAGTTCTAGCCGGGGAGTTGACCGGCCCTATCTATCTATCATCTAGGAAAGGGGCGCGGTTATCACCCCCACGGGCTCAACTCCCCGGAGCGTTGATTAAGACCGGGCGGGCAGACTGTTCTCTGGCCACCGTAGGAAATCGCTAGCAACCCGATACTAGTCTGGCGCCCAGGGAATGGTAAACACGGAGGTGCTACAGCGTACAGGAGTGTGTCATCAGTAAGTAATAAGTTTGCACTCTCCCCACAGCACGTTAGCACACAGTCGGCACCTTGCAGAGCCATTCAGATAGATAGAATGACGGCGGTTCTACAATGGCATCGTCGTGCCAGAACCGGTAGAACAATAATATAGCAGGGCTTGTGGATACCAGATCTGACCTCATTCCTACACACACACTTGATCTGATGATGGATGAAGTAGCCTCGCAACCAGGCAACTCCAGACGTACAAACAGCGCGATTCCCATCGGTCCTGTCAGTGAGAAGAACCTACATCCTAGTCGCCTGAACTAGAGGCTAGTAAGGGAACAGAAATGCTCAGCCCGAAAACGGGGGACGGCCTCGTGAAGGGTAAAGGGGGCGATGTAGGTCCGCAGAACCACCATGACCACTGCTGAAAGATCTCACACAGACTGTCTTCTTTCTGCAGCACTGTTAAACTACCTCAGTAGTCGTCAATTCTGACATTTTCATAGCCTGGATGCCAGACCCCACGCAAGGCCATACCTTCATATCAATGAAATTATCATTCAGCTATACCCTTCTAGCCTGACTATCATCCTGTTTCAGTTCCAGGCTCTACATTCAGTGCTTTATCGAACATTTTCATTTGGTGAAGGTAGAGCCTGGAACTGAAACAGGATGACACTCAGGCTGGTGTGGAGAAACTTATGTCCAGCTCTCAGAGTCGGTTCCCTATATCCCAATGATCTAACTCAGGAGTGTCTGTAGTAAAATTCCCTGGGGGGCATGTTGGCCCTGCAGCCGAGGAGCTGGCCTGTGAAGTCTCTGCAAACAGTATGGCATCGTGGCTAACATTTTCATCAGCAATAGGTTCAGGTGACATAGCTCGGTCATTCCGTCGGAATTGGTGAAAACTGTTAAAGCTGAGAGTTTCTGTCCTCAGCTAACTTTTCAGCGAACCCGTCTCTAGCTTGCTGTAGTTCGCGGGGCCTGTGGTTTGGTAAACATCAGGGTGAGAGTGGGAGGACACCTCTAGTCAAGGACAGACAAGACTGCTCCACACAGGAGCGATAAAGTACAACAACAGTCTGGCTTTAATCACGGCAATGACGCGGTGGAATGCACGAGACTGACACTGTACACGATACACATGGGGGATGCCCTAGTTTTGTCCTGTGGGACCGAAAAATAACACAACAATCTTGATCTGTCAGCCTAATAGCATGATGTCAGGGTACTGGTCTTTTGACTTGGAGAACAAGGACACTCGAGCGGAACCTTGCAGAGGTGGGTGGAATGGGAGAGGGCGCAACGGACAGCAACATATAAATGAAAACTATGGAAGACAACGACATGCGGAGTTGCTGCTGCTGATGATCTTGTACCTGCATATGAACTCGAAGACCAACCATAAAAAAAGTAAGCAAGTCTAGTAGTGGCGATATTGAGGACTATCAATAAATATTGACGCAGCGTTCATTGTTTTCCATGGTTTGATAATCGTTTGTTACATAAATATTCTTGATCTTTATAGGTATGAATATCTTTATAGGTATAAAAGTATGAATATTTGCTACCGTGTAAAGAAACTTACAGGAGGATGTGGCTGGACAATCTAGTCCCACGAAAAGTCGGAGAGTAAAGGAAACTTATGACGACAGAAAATAAAACAAATAGCGTGGGTCGATTTACCATTAGTGCGTGAAGTTCTGTAACAGGGCGCTAGACGGCGCAGCACACAGTAGCAGAAATTGTCGTCTGTCACAACAGCTCCCGCTGAAGACAAACACAATGTTACAGTCATCTCAACGGTAGCATTGGTGCCGACAATGTGATAGCTGTTCGAGTACCGATAGCCACACAGCCACGGAAACCCGACTTGGACGAAGTCCAGCAAAGCTGGCTGTTTTACTTGTGTCCACTGGTCCGTAGGGAAACAATGACATGTTTCGCACACGTGGGACGCTTACACAACATACGGGCTATTGGAACTATGTCGACTGGAAACGATACGCGGAGAAACACTCGTGGCAATTACAGCCGTACAATTGTCCTGATCAGTGCATCTAGAATAGCTCGTCTCGTCCCGACATTCCTGCCTAGCAGAGGGACACTCTAACTAAGACTTGCGGGATGACACAATTGTCCCGGGCTACTGTTCTGGCAAAGATGTAGACACGCAGAGACAGCTGCAAGGCTGGAGGCTGCGCTCCTACAGCGTGTTGGCAACAAAAGTCACCAGCTTTCAGTCCTTCCCACAACCTCCTGCCTGCTGCAGCCAAGTTCCCTGACAAATATAGACCACCCCGGGGCGGTATGGTAACAACAGGGACACGCCTCCGCTCCCGTGAGATGCACAGATCGACGTACACACGAACTTCTTCTTCATCAATCCAATTCGAGGCAAACTACTTTTTGATAGCTGATACAGTAGTGCAATGCAGCTTCGCTGTGGCACACCGGGTCAACCCTACTCTTCTTCATAAGTGTATTGGGTTCTTTTGTGTCCAGAGGTTTGACGCTTCCAAACCTATTATAGCTGCCGAGTCTCTACTTCCTTCGTAGAGACTCACCAGCACCAGCTATAATAGGTTCACCGCGAACTTAAACCACCCCAAAAATGCTTGTTCTGTCCGCCTAGTTCCTAATCTCCAAGCAGATATAACGGTGTGACGACGGTATGCAAAGGGATACAGCATCCAACTGGCTACCAGCAGATTCGCTTGGAGATTACCTTAAGCTTGTTTCAACCGCGAAAACTACCGCAAAATTAAATCCCCATTTACAGTAAATCCCATTAACATTGCGTGGTTTAATGTTAGAGGTTTTTGCAGTGATCTCACCGCGAACTTGAAACCACCGCAAATGCTTGTTTGGTCTTCTGCCTGCCTACCCCCTTGTTTCTCCCTACCGCGAAATTAAATCCCCGCGAAATTAAATCCGCCTAGCCACAAACAGGCTAAAGAGGCGGCTGGAAAGTAGACATTGGCCAGATAAACAGAAAAAAAATGCAAGAGGAGTTTGTCTGCTACAGCAGTATAGGGGTACAGTTTGCGGCTCTGAAGGATGGCATATTTGACCCTCTTTCCGTAGCCGACTACCTTAGTATACTATTCACTCTATTTGGCCAATTTCTGCTATTTTCCCATCCATCCTGGTAGAGGCTAAAATCCCCCAAACATCGCGTGGCTGCGACTCGTGTTGACTCCGCCGCGCGGGTCCCGCGGTAAGGCCAGGAAGTCTTCTGTCCCAGCTGAGCCGATCAGATAACTCTTGGCACTGAACCAGTCACGGCCAGCGCGCACATTAAACACCATCTGGTCCGACTTCTTATCCGTCTCACAAACTCTACTTACTCTTAAGACAACTTTAAAGACGTTTGTAAGTAAAGTACACCGCTAAACCGGTTTGGAAGGATTTTCAATTTACGTTTCTGTCTTTAATCGATGCAAATGTCATATCGGTTGACGGTAAAGATGGTATCAGATCAGATTCAGACACGACGTGCCGAACTGCAGTGGTTTATAGAGAACCCCTCTGCTGCTCCCCACCAGTTCTAACTATAGACACTGAGGGGATTAACTGTGGCCGTGAAGACCGAGTAAACCGCAACAAAGGACGGATACCCGACTGTTGTTCGGATCCATGGAAAAGGCACGGCTTACCAGCGGTCCTTCTTACATAAGGACAGAATAAAGGACAGAATAAAACCTGTTTGACAATAACGTCATCCAGGGATCACTATGGTGACCTCTGACCATTCGGTCGCCATGGCAACATGAAGGCCAGAAAGAGGAGAGGCTTTTCAGGTCAACAACCTCTGACGTCACAAGGTGGTTCCTCGAAAAACAGCATACACGGATGTTGGCTCGATCGGAAGCCTTGAGGAGTATAAAGAACCCCCTAGCTGTGCAATTCAGACTAAACATTTCCACGTACGACTTCAGGGGATCGGAGACAGCTAGCAGAGGCTATTTTACATTACCTGTTTTGTTTCCCCTCCATTCATAGTAATGCCTACCTGCCTACGTGCTCAGGCCAAAAACTGGCCCCTTGCTTTCTAGGAGGATCCTCCAAGCAGTCCTGTCCCTTGCCCTAGCCTCTGCTTCCCGACTGTTTAAGCCCGTGTCCTTCACAATTTGGTCTTTCCATCTCTTCGGTGGTCTCCCCCGGGGTCTGGGGGTAGCGAACTCCTGGCTGTAGGCTTTGTACACTAGTGTTTGTGGGAGTCGTCTTATGACGTGTCCAAACCACCTCAGCCTTCTCGTCTGTACCATTTCCACGATGGTCTTTTTTGTTCCGAGTTTGGCGCTGATTTCAACATTTGGTTTGCGATCACGGAGCGTGATGCAGAGAATTGTAATCATAGTAAAGGTTAAGTAAAAAAAATGCTGTGTTGATAATCCTGGCTCGTCCCGATGATGCTCACGACTCACGAGAAGCTACAGGTTGAAGGATAAACAGGAGGCCGACCCATAACCATAATACATGTTTTCTGATTCACATATTTGCTAGCTCATGGACACCCTCTGTACTGCAATTGGGGC
Source organism: Branchiostoma lanceolatum (assembly GCF_035083965.1). Lineage (NCBI taxonomy): Eukaryota > Metazoa > Chordata > Leptocardii > Amphioxiformes > Branchiostomatidae > Branchiostoma > Branchiostoma lanceolatum. The sequence goes on from NC_089736.1 coordinate 2,174,608, forward strand.
GGGCTAACTTCTCAGTGGGCCTTGGCAACTACGTTTTTGCTTCCTAAGCTGTTGTTCGACACTCTTACATGGCAATATACTTTGACAACTGGAGGGGGTTGGATTTGGAAGGTCACAGGTGTGTATTATTCAACCGTTTGGCTGTCCAAAAATGGTGTCAGTGGCTGTCATGTTCTTTTATCATCATTTCTATGTGTCTGAAAACTTTCCATTTTTTGCGAAATTGCAACTCAAGGTCCATTTTACCATTCTCTGCCCTTATAAAACCAACATCAGCTCTAAAGTATAATTATCTGTATTGATCTGTTTGGAGCACTTGTAAACATGCCTAGGACTGCCCTTGTCTGTCATCACCCCGCCAGGGGTAAACACCCCGGCCCTGAGACTCACCACCCAGACCGCCCAACCACACGTACCGTGAGGACCCGTGGTCTACATTTCCGTTTCCTTGTTGTTCTCCTGCCAAAGTACGAGCTGCGGATATTCCCACTTGTGTTGCCAAGCAAGACACTCTGGTACAACACTGTTTTGAAGTTGTTCCCGCGTTGGCGATACGACCAGAAGGAAGAGAAATTTTACAGGGTAAGTTTATTTTGAATTATGTTCGATGGCAACACTATTTGTACGGCACACAGAACGGTACCTTTTCACAGCGAAATTCCCCGTTGTCCGCAACAGAGCTTTAGGATTTACTCTGTGGCTATTAAAAAAACTTTGGTGAACTGTTTTTGGCGATGGTGATATATGGCGAATATAGTGCAATTTTAGCAGACATTATCATCCCCCTTTAGTCATTATGACTCCTGCTTATGGCGAAAATATTGCTACAAAGAGATTGTTGTAATTGATTCCAAGTCAACCTGGTTATTACATTGATTTTGCAGCATTGTTACAAGTCCGTGCGGATGTGCATCATGGCGACCATGTCCATCCTGTCCATCCCCGCAGCATCACTCCTCTTCCTCCTCCTGACTGACGTCGTCACAGCTGTGGTCACCTGCCCAACCTCCTGCAGGTGTGTCGGTAGTCACGTGACCTGTCACAGCCACCTGACGCACGTGCCGGCGGACACACCTGCGCAGACCACCTGGCTGGACCTGAGTCACAACAACCTGACGTCACTGGACGGGCAGACTCTGTCTAACCTCGTCCATCTGAAGAGGTTGAACCTCTACGGGAACAGCATCCACAGCGTCGCAGACGACACTTTCACGAACTTGACAGACCTACAGTCCATAAACCTGGGTGACAATCGTCTGACGTATCTGAATCCCGAGGTCTTCACGGCTTTACAGAACTTGAGAGGTGTGTACCTGAGCGGGAACCCGTGGATCTGCGACTGCCAGCTGAAACACCTGATCACTTGGGTGCGCACGTCAGCAGTTGTACAGTCGGGCAGGTGGGGTCCCACCTGTACGTCTCCGTCACAACTACGTCACACGCCGCTTGCACAGGTAGACCCGCAAACTCTGTGTCCGAACACGACACCTGTTAACGCGAAGAGCTCGCCCGACAAGGTTCTGACACGTTCAAGAACGCAACTGACCACCACGAGTAGCAACGGAAGACTGTCTACTATGACATACACAATTCCATCTTCAGTCACATCACCGCCTACTGCATCAACTAGTGCTGGATGTAGAGAACCTGACATACTGCAGAACATCACCATCTCTGACACAACTGTCCAATGGCAGACTAGTAACCCTGACGTCACAAGCGTCGTCGTGACGTACCAAGTACCTGATGTGGCCCCACGACGGACCCGAGTCCTGCACCATCGTCGGAGCCGTTTCATCCTGAACGGACTCGAACAGAACACGCCCTACGTCATCTGCGTCCTTCCCGTCTACCGGAGAAGACGCTGCTCTCTGACCAACACCACCTGTGTGCAGGTGAAGACAGCTGGTGCGCCAGACCTGAAGAGCCGGTCTGTACCGCTGCAGAGGCCGGGAGGCCTCACCGTAGCAGGTGTCCTGGCGGCCGTTACTATTGCTGCCACTGGCGTACTGATGATCATCATTCTGCGACAGGTAAGAACTTCACCATCTCATGATTACACACAGGACGAAAACGTAATACTTTACCATAGTGATTCCGGGTACAGTCCAAACTGCACAAGCCGACCACTCAGGGGAGGGGAACGATGGAGCATGGTCTTTATGGACAGGTGGGCACTATAGACTGGATTCAGTATCAATGGGAAAATCATCTAAGGCGCCACCGAAAAGAGGTCACACCGGCCAAGTGGTCCCTTTGTAGAGATGGTCACTTGAACAGGTTTGACTGAATGACAGTTACTGATGGTAGAATTTTAAAGGATCGACAGCACTAGGCGATTATTCTGTACAGTACATGCGTGTTTATTTCTTTTGCAGAAGATCTCAAGGCTCATCCACAGAACCTGCCACACGACAAGGGACAATATGCAAATGAGGATACTGCCCCACAGCTAGTACTTTGCTGCAGTATCACTGCGCCGGTATAGTCGGCGCCACTAAATACTGACTGGTGTTTACAGGAAAGTTGCCCTGTTTCATCGGATAATCCACTGCTATTTGCGACAGTCATGAGGATTTTGTTCATGTGATCATTGGTGACTAATCGTTGGGACTTAAAGGAAGATATTTACCCCCAAATCATTGTGTACTGTTTAACTACCGGGGTCCTATCTTCTTTATTTGCTATAGACGAATCAGGATGTATCTTCTTATTGTATTTATCATTCATGAAATGATATTTTTGAAGATGACGTTTAGCATGTTAAGGAGCATTTGATAAACGATCGTGTTATCTATCTTTACTGTCATTGATTTATCGTGTTCTTCGTACTGTATTTTGCATCCTTCCTTACAACTGATCCCACACACAACTGAAACACAAAGGTCGGGGTTTTGATATAGAAAAATATTGTCACAAGTCTGTGGTTAACTCCTACGGTCTTATATCTTTTTGGTATAGACGATAGAAGAATCCGAATGTATCTTTTTCTAACACACAAAATAATGTATTCATTAAAAAAACACTTTTGTAGCTGACTTCCAATAGCATTTTTGACAAACGCGATCTTGTTACGACTCTTCAATTTGTTTTCGTGTTCTTCGCACTACAGTAATACCCCGTCCTGATCCCATACACAACTGTAACACGGATGTCATGCCCAATTAGTGCCTCTATTTGTTCACATCAGCCTTGAGCCTGTAACCCGACGCGTCACGACCCTGAGCTCTTACAGATAAACTTGAACTCCACTCAAGGCCCTGCCGGACAGAGGGGTTAGAGGTCAGCTCCCGCGAGCGGGCCGGAATACCGCGGACCAATTAGCGAGTTGACGCTGCCACGCGCGGCGCACGGCCGGATGGACGGACATCAGGGGGTGTTACGGACTTTGATATCCTTCTTATTAGCCTCATGCAGGGACAAATAACCTCACAGAACCGGTACAATCTCCTCTTATGGCTCGCCTGAAGGGTTTTGCCCGCCAGGGGACGATATTGAGTAATCCCCAAGCAGATGCGGATGTGTTATTGTGGCTCCTTTGCAGCGTTGGTGACATACATGTAACATCATCACTCAAACATGTACCCAAACGGCAAGAACTTCCTGGAAGTTGTGCAAAGGAAGCGCAAAATAACATATCTGATTGGATCATGCAGAATAGCGGGCAATAAAAGTTGTCTTGACACATATAGCAACAGGTATTCTGTCCTCAACGTTGGCATCTCCTACCTGCATCAAGTCAAGAACACCCCTATCGTTCGATTCATTGGCTCGCTCGCAATAGAGTCTGTAATACAGACTAAATAGAGTCTGTAATACAGACTCTATTCTTGACCACCCTCCTAAAAGCAGGACCTCTATATCTATCACTCTGTAATATCTGTGCCCGGTATCTGTGCCTGTAATAGCAGACGTCTAAAGATGAACATATAACACTTACAACAGACTATTTAACATTCTGTTTCTGTTCCTAGGTACACACCGCTCCACACTTGATAAATAACGGTCCGCCCCCTCTGAAACCGTCCAAATCAACGCGTCCACAGACGGCGATGATGACGTCATGTGCCCGGTGGGTGGGGAGTGGGGAGGGGGGCGGTGATCAGGTCTGTACACATAATGTAAACATCAACATATTCTATTCTTCGAAAAGGTCAAGAGTCACTCGTGCAAGGTCACGAGGCTGCGTACCAGACAGGGCCGAACTTCTGACGCAGCCTGTTCACGTCCGCGTTTTGTGTGAACGTGGCTGCTCAAAAGGGCAAGTACCAGTGAATAGACATGAAGTGTTAGACATTACTCATTAGCATCTACTGTTTGGGCGAAGGTTGTGTATGGAACGCTTTTCAGACATTGCTGTACTTTAACTCTTAAACATGGTGACAAGAAAAAAACTTTCCGACGTGAACGATTTTCCTACCCTGCAAATATTTCAAGTCTGTATAAATTTATCACTTTCAAATTCAAAGGCCATCGGCCTACTTTTTGCAGAGTTGTTCGGGCAATTTAAAACGTGCCTTCCAAAATATTAAGTCAATTCTAAATGGGCAACAACGTATGTTACCAAGAGGGTGTACAGACATAAGCTGAGTTGTTGAGCAAAGCTCGAGATAAGAGTCGCCCACCATTAACAATGTTTGAGGTATCCAAGCTGGGCCATGCTGAACAGATTTGGGCCACAATAACAAACGTGAATGCAACTCGGACTGACAGGACATGGGAAGGTAGGGAGCTCATACCGGCATGGAATGAGAACGACACCGCAAAACTTCCGATCTAAGCCTAAAAGGACTTTAATGGCTATAGATTTCTGAACTCTCTTTCAGTGACATATTTCTAGACGATAGAAAATGAGTCAGGAGTGAGAGGTGAAGTGGGGGGGGGGGGAATATCCATCATTACTGCACAGTAAGGGGCGGAGGACCAAAGTGGCGACCAAAAATAACCCCTAATCGTGCTCATAGCGCGGCATGTACAACATGGTTGTGATAGCTCCACTCCAAAACACCGGGATAGTTTGTCTGGGAGACGTGACTGAAATGAAGGGTGTCCTACCGTTTGTGAAACTTTCGCACCCGAGTCTTGAACGTTCACGTCGCTCTGTGGCAGAGCGCTCGGGCATGGTCAGGGCGAGTCGGACGTGTGGTCTCCTCGGCGGCAGAGCGCAGACTGTACGGACCGCGGCGCGCATCTGCCCGCCCTGTAACGTGAGAAGCACACTGACCCGCGGGTCAAGCTGATCCCCTTCCCGCCATGAATGCTAGTTATTCCCGCGCAGCCCGCGGGGAAGCTCCCTTTTCCGAGAAGGTTAAAACAAAGTCGTAAAGAGAGGAACACACGCCGCCGCTACTGCCTTTAAAGGGACGGCATATGTTGGCGTTATCAACGGGACAAATATAAGTCAAGTCCTGGCAGGGGAAAATCGTTATAAGTATGAACTGAGACCAATGACCATGAGACCAATTCTAGTGCTAAATGGCTGGCCCTCTTCTCTAGCTGGAAAACATTCCGAGACTGGGCGAAGAAGGCTGGAAACAAATATGAAAGGGGTGGGGGGGGGGGAACACACGAACGAACGAACAGCCAATAGGCGATAATCGAATTCGCGAAACTAGCATCATAGAACTGTTCAACAGTAACATGGTCTTCACTTTGTCCCTCATGAGATCAGTGATCATCAGAGTGAGAACGTCCAAGGTGCTCTCATGAAATCATATTTTGACATCATTGCCCCTGTTGAGACATGTGAGGTTATGTGAATGTGCCATGGTTCAAACCAATTTTGCAATGTGCTTGCTAACCCTTTCTCAAAGAAAGACATGGTTGCTGTTTTTCAGTTCTCAACATACCGTCCCTGTTATTGTAGTTGTCGTCCCTACAGATGGCGACATGTTGCCGTTGAAAGAAAACATCTTATCTAAACAGTGTAGCGATGTGGTGGCGAGTGGGGGCGGACCCGGGCGTGAGAACCTGCTGACGGAATTGGTCGCAAAGCAGTAAAAAGACGAGACTCTTTGAGAGCCATGTAGGCAGAATATATTCATCAGAATCGCCCCTATCACTCACTTACTCTCTCTCATAGCTTAGTCAGCCGTCGGGGCAGCATAGTTCTATAAGGTATACATATATGAAAGCCATTGCCCCAGATGTATCAATTGTTTATGGTCAATTTGACACACGCCAGAAAAACAAACAATGTTGCAAATGGCGGTGTCAAGTTCATGGGCGCGGTCCGGGGGAGGGCGTGTCATGTTGATGAAGGCCTGCATACTTTAAAACAAACAAGGATGCTGAAATAAATAACCATTTCTGTCATTATCTTTTGCTTTGGGCTGTTGTGTCTATGTGGTCACAGGCATGGCACTGCTCGCTGCATTGATAGTATATTCCGCAAGGCGGTGTCCATGTACGCGGAGAGATACTAGTAACGTGTAAGCTATCCATAACACACCATCTATCTATCTATCGGCCATCGGCCGAGACTAAACAAGTCACACAACACAACACACCATGCAATGTAGTCTCCAAGCAGACCTATGGGTTGCAAAGACCGTATCCAACTGGCAGAAGGAGTTTTTATAGCAAAACTTCTTCTGCCAGTTGGATACGGTCTTTGCAACCCGTAGGTCTGCTTGGAGACTACATGCAATGTTCCCTGGCGCTCACATGCATGCACGTACACACCAAGCGTTTATGGCTCCGTTGTAAAAGTTCAGTGACCCACATACATAACTTAACATGGACATCTCCAGTGTTACAACATTTCGTATAATGTTACAAAATACACAGCCTGGTATCTACTTCCCTGTACTTTTGTAGCAAAGAGAAGGACTGTTCGAGTGTTTTACAGAAAAGCAAAACATTCTTCATCTAGACAGATTTGCTGAAAGACAAACGCTGTTTTAGCTCTTGGCCAGTGGACCTGTGTTTACTTGACTGTGTGTCACTGAGTGGTACTGCAGATGTAGCAGGTGTGTGGTGTCGGGTTACAGGCGTGTCCAGCCGGCATGTGGCAACTGGGATGTGTCCAACAGCTACAGCACCACCGACTGCAGTAATGTCTGTATTGGTCTACGCTTATCCATGGATAGAAGCAGATTTTCTCTGTAAACAGGTCACACAAACTTGAACTTGTAAATGGCCCATTCTGGAAACATACGTCTTATACCAGCGGGAGAAAAGGGAAGCAACTTTTAACTAGTTATGCTCAACTTTTGTCTCTTTCACGTCTTTATGGTTTTTTGAAGGATCCCCAATTCTAGTATGCTTGTTGGGATAACAACCATATTCCGATTAAGTATAGATGTAGGCTGTACTGTAATGTATCTAAGTTCGCGGAGATTTCGCGGTATGGAATGACGTGTCCCCGGTGGTTTAAAGTTCGCGGTTGAAGCGAAAAGTTAGGCGGGCAGCTTCAGCATTTTAGCGATGTTTTTAAGTTCGCGGTAAAGAGTTCACCGCGAATATAAACGATCGCAAAAATTTCTGTATTTACAATACTGGTATCTTGAAGATGGCACCAATAGAACAACCCGAATGATGTACTATTAATCAAAGAAATTCTTGAAAAAGACGAATAAAGTCGAAATCGGTCGAATTCCGCCTCAGTCCTAGAGCTACGACTGATATTAGATAATACATATATAATGAAAGAAATGTTTACCTTGAAAAAAGGCTTGAATGTTATAATTATCTAACTGTTATTGGTAAAAGATATTTCAAGATCAAAGTCACATCAAAGTCGGCATTATCGGATATCACCCAACCAGTGTGGCTATCAGCCGGACAGGCCATATAGGACAGGCTATACTGGTCGGGCCTGGCACTGACTTTGTAAACTGAGCCAAGACTAGAGGGCCTGCCAAATACAGCACCCTAACATAGAGTCTGAGGCTTAATCATAATTATAGCAGTTAAGTCTGGTCGTATACATTGTAACTTGGCAAAATCAAACCTCAACATCTTTCATCTATTTCTGTGCATGTGGGAGCTAAGGGGTTTACTGAGCAGGCGCTTTGGCTGGTAATCTGTTCTCGTACAACTTCGAAACTCGTGAGCCTGCATGTTGCAAATGGAAAGAACTATATCCACATATCAACACATGCAGACATAGCCTCTACACCCAAACCAGTAACGGCACATACGTGAAGTAAAGGGTGTGGCTGTTTTCGAGCTAGGGAGTGCATCTTTCATTAGTCATCACCTCGACGATCCACCTTCTATCAATAGCCCTTCATCTGTTTATCTATTACTCTCCAAGCAGAGGTAAGATCTGGGGTATTTTCGACGTATTTTCGCGGTATCTTATTCGTCTTTCTACTTTTCCGTTTTATGTTGGGTCGCCCTCCTCTAAAGAGAAAAGTAAAAAGACGAATAAAATACCGCGAAAATACGTCGAAAATACCCCGGATCTTACCGCTGCTTGTAGAGTATTTCTCTATCTCCTTTTTTGTTTAGAAGTTGCAAGATCGTGCAACATTGTAGCCTGAGTGTCATCCTAGTCACAGACTTTCCCTTCACCAACCAACTAACTAGGATGACACTCAGGCTGGCAACATTGTATGAAGTTGACCAACAAGGGTAACTATAGCACCCGAAAACACACTCATGATCTAGAAACCAGTACCACATTTCCACGAGGGTAACGGGAAGCGCTTTACTGGTGAGTACTGCCGGTGACAGTCCTGATGCCATAGAAAACACCCCAACAATCACGAACAAGTGTAAGTTGATCCAGGCCGATCATAATCACCCTCTATCACTCACATGATTCAGTTACATGTTGAAGCGATGAGATTACACAGGTGGATTATAAACATATACTAGTAATACAAAACTTACCTACTCCTGGTTTTGTCTCAATGTAGCAGCTTTAAACAGATTCCCATCTTCATCGACGTTTAGCTGCCCAACCCTGGAAGATGCAAGTCTGTCAGTCTTGGACGTCCGCCCGGGCGAACGTGAGAATATTTCTCAGCAGATTCCCAGATTCTGCACCAACATCAGGAGGAGACACAGTTTTTCACAATTAGCCGTGAGAAGTCGGAAGTGTTGTCCACTCACGGCTCATACTGCGGTAAACAGCGGGGGTCGGCATGGGAGGTAATTAATCATCACTGCTGTAGAGGCTATTAAAGGGTTTGTGAGGTTGTGCTTTAGATGATAGCTGGCTAGGAGGGGAATAAAGTACTTACAGACTGATACTGTTACAGTTGTAATACATACAAAACGAAACAGTTTTAAAAGGACAGTGTCGTCGAGCATGATGCTAGGTCTATTTCACCATTTCATGAACGCCTCTTCGATTTCATGCATTTGAATCTAGCAAGGTTTATCAATGACATCAATTCCATGGTCAAGATGAACCCTGAATAGTTCCCTTAAATAAAAAGATACGAATCTTTGTGAAATATATAATCATGTAAACGACTCTTAAACAAAATTATTTTAGTCAGCCTTCCTGGAGTTCATAGAATTCTTTTCTATGACATTTTCTATGAGCTATTGAACGTGTTCCAACGTCGACGATTCAAATCGATTTGCTTGTGGAATAAGCCATTGTAATATCAGCACTGTGCGCACAACATAGTTCTTCATTTCGGGACGGTTGGTTGTTGTCCTTACAAAGTTTCGACGATGGCTGCCGCCCGGCCTGCCCCCACGAGAGCCCCCTGGCGACTGACAGGGCAGGTGGCCCGGACCCCCAGCCATGAGTGGCCACTTGGGGCGGGAATACCGGGGCGTTAGGTTACTGCTGTATGTACGGGGCTCAGGGTCATTAGCACCGTGGACTCTGGGTGTAGCTTACGGCCTGAACCGGGCTGCAAAACTGGCTCACTTTGGAAAGTGAAGCATATGAGGTGAATCCGGTTACAAAACTGGTTCGCTGACGCTAGGCGTATGGAATGAACCATAGAGCTGGTCTGTAAGCACATCGGCTTTCATAGCAGCCCTTCCTAATGCGTAAAGAGAAGCTCTCAGTCTTTTTACGTTCGTGTAACATGAGATAGAACAAGCTTTACTAGTTCAAGGTAATCATTGTCAAACCAGGATGGGATTATCTATATAAAGACCATGTGGATGTACATATATTCCACATAGAAAGCATTACTCTGATCGCACTGATTACAGCACGGCCACTAGATATCATCGTACTATTGTCAGAACATAACTGTACTATGGCAACGTTGCCGCAACGATGATCAGGACATCTATCGAACCCAAGGCCAACTCCAGTGTTACTCACAGTCACACCACACCACAACACTACGCATGTAACTCTAAAGGTAAGTTTCTACAGATAAGATCTAGATACCAAGAGTATACACTAGTCGATAGGGCATGGAAACGAGGAATATCATTATCCTCTTCGACTCCTTTCGTCTTAATTTAATAGACAGTCCTAGAGCCTTGCAAGGTGCACATACCTTACAGTTCCGCAGGGAGGCGCCTTTGATAGTGGTAGAACTTGGCCTTGAAAGCGCGCCGCAAGTTCGCAAGGACCACCGCTATTATAGAATACGACAAACAAACGTTATAGTATATAGACGTGTACGTAGGGTTGCGGCATCTCTGCCTGGAGTCAGACGACTTTTGCCAGCAGGCTGTCAGCAGTGACATGGCAGAGGAGTCAGAGAATGTCGGGCCGGCTCATGATGAGGCCAGTTCGTGCCGACCCGCGAGTTTGTGGAGACACCGATCCTCGGGAAATGATACTAGTAGCCTCAACAGCAGACCAGCAGTTCTAACTTGAAGGACGGTGTTCTTATATCTTTATGTTTTGCTGTTTGCCAACTGTTTTCAAATCGCTAGCTGCCGTGCTCTGAGTGATCAATATCCATCCAATGGTGTGAAAACGGCAGTCATCAAAACGTTTGCGGCAACTGTATGTCATCAGTCAAATATCAACAAAAGCGTCAAAATGCCGACCGCAGTTTAGCCTTTATAGCGTGAGCTCGAGACTAGGCTTATGACGGCCGAGACAAGCTCGGAACGGGCAGCCTCGAGCTCTTCTCACAAGGACGAACAACAACGTTCTCACGGCGTGCTTTAAATCGTTCTCCCGGCTCAGGGCTCTGGGATCTAATAAAGGGATAGGTACCGGTCGGGTTTTATGCAATTAAATCTAAATCAATAGTTGAAATGTTGTAATACTTGTAGGCAGACGTCTGCCACAGAAAAGTGTTAATTGTGTCTAAGGTGATATGTGCCTGTGGACTAGTCCCATTGCGCTATAGGAACGGAGACGGACAGTGGTCCAAATGCTCATAGTCATAGAAACGGAGATGGTGTATTAGCTGGTGTGTTATGCCGAAAGGCTATAAAGATACACATTCATATGGGTACATCAGAATTGTAATGGCGCATTAATTTAGCAACTTAATCCTCATTGAATGTTAAAGCATGGATACAGTGTCTGTATATTTGATAGTGGTTCAAGGCCTACAGCTACAAAACACACGTACAGAACCAGTAGCTGAGGGCCGCCTGCTGAGCTCCAGGTTACGCCTATGGTCGCCGGGATGGGCTCGGAACTGGCAGCCTCGAGCTCTTCTCACAAGGACTAAAAAAACATTCTCACGGAGGGCCCCGAACCATTCTCCAGGCAAGCCTGAGACAACAGATACATCAGTGTAATTGTAGTGACTAGTGACACCACACAAAAGCAACTTAAAGCTAAAGCATTAATGCGTTAAAGTATCCAGTTCGTGACCTGCTATATTTGATAGTGGTACAATGCCTACAGCTTTCAATAGAACAGACTGAAAAAAATATTCCTGTCACCCCTGAGTAGAGAATGGGAAGTCTGAAGTGGTCCATATTGTTGATCTCTTACTTGTAAACAACAGAGGGATGCGAGCGAACGCATCATAATTGACTACAGCTCTATTTCCAATACGTTTTCTTCATGTATGATGTTTCTTCAGATAACACATTCAACCTTGTTAGGGCTGATGATAATATCTATTCTGCTTCAAGTCAGGCCTCACTTGGCTTTTCAAGTCGGGCCTCGCTTGGCTTCCTATACACCTGATCGCTCCGTGGATGAACAATACAAACAATGGAGGTCATAGGTCGCCTTATTCCCATCTAACTGGGCCACCCACTGCATTCGTGAGAAAATGGCCGGTACTGTTCAGTGGATAGCTGAGTCCGTCCAGGAGATTTTGCAGATCTCTGGGCTGACTCTGCAGACGTTTCTTGTCCTCTGTGCGACTTTCCTCCTCGCATATGTCGTCTTCAAACGTCCCCGGAACCTGCCTCCTTACCCGGCAGGACGTGTGCCTGTTCTCGGGCACATACTCGCCTTGGGCCGAGCGCCTCACCTCAAGCTGACGGCGTGGAGGCGACAGTACGGGGACGTCTTCACCGTCAGATTGGGGATGGAAGATGTGGTGGTTCTGAACGGCTACACTGCCGTCAAGGACGCGCTCGTGGACAGGTCCGAGCTGTTCGCGTCCAGGGCGCCTCACTACCTGTTTGATGTGATGTCTGATTTCGGAAAAGGTAAACTTCGATTATATGCTTAAACCGGCGTCACAATTCATGCGAACGTCGGCCGAATTTGTAGATCGCCCGAAGCTCGCCGAATTTCACAATCGCCCGAGCGTCGACCGCGTATTTTTTGCTGAAGATCTACCCCGTCACAAATTGGACGAGGCTCGAGCGACGTCTGTCGAACACTACTAATAAAAAATCCACCATGAGATGGTACCATCTTTTGGACACGACTACCGAAGTCATAATCGACTAACCTGGTAAAAAGCCAATATTTGGATGAACTCGATTTCTGAGTTGTGGGAAATATGTAGAGCATGAATGGAGTAGACGCCCACAGTGAAAATTACTTCAGTTGTTGACGGTTTGCACATGCTTGTTCAGTATGCTAGCCCTGGCAATTTTTTAGTTGAGGGTATTTCAAGAATGCGTACGTTGCACCCGCGCAGTTGTTAAAAAAAAGAGCAATATCAAACTAGTACCCTTTGTTTCAAAGGCGTCTGGGCACTTCAGCACTGGGGGTATATTTTTGCTCTGGAACTCCAGCAGGGTTATCAAGAACACATTCTTCGATTGTTGCTGTAGACATCGTTGGTGCACGCTGGGGGCCCGGGTTCAGACAGAGGAAGAAGTTCATCACCGCCGCCCTGAGGAACCTGGGCATGAAGGTCGGGACTGGCAGCATCGAGGAGAACATCCGAGAGGAGGCGAGCTGTCTTCGCAACAGGGTAAGATGCAACAAATAAAACTAATGGTGAACAAGGTAAGATCCTGAATTTTACAGGTCGAATGTCTGTTGTCATATATTTGTGTGATAGTATTGGAGGCATTCCAATGGTTAATGCATTGGTACGTTTTAAGATCAGTCAAATGTTTTTCCCTCCTGACCATTAGTTGTTGATGTAATGTTAGATGTAGTTTGTGATAATTATATTTCATCCATACTACAGTATGAATGCAATATATTGTTTTCTCTCATGTTTCTTTTTCTTCTTCTTCTACTTCTTCCTCTCTGCATATATATAGCAATGGCTTATTTACTTGTTTTCGCTAACGATAAGAGTACACAAAGGCTCATCTCCCTACAAGTGGTTGTGTATCTTTTTGATAGCAAAAATAATTGTGATATCACTGGTATGTGTCAGTGTTACAGAATGAAATACGCATCAGAAATCTGCAGTTTGTCCAGCAGACATTTGTGAAACTTTTGCACAGCTTGAGTTGGTTCCGAAGAACTGGCCGCTGCGTAATGCAAAATTTTCAGATTGTAGAACTTCTTCCACATAAGAAATCTTTGGCAAGGTTGTAGTTTACATTCTTGCATGCGGTGAACATTTGATGAAATTCAATTCTGGACTTGGGTGATTATGAAAAAGTCCATTTTTTTAGGATGTGGGGAGGGAAATGGATGAAATGTGTTGTATTTGCTCTCGCAAATATTGCTTTTCTAGTATTGGCTCTATAGTGTTTCCACGATTCCTTTGAATTGAAAGCAAAAATGTCGCCGGTATATGGTCTACGAACTATAGGGTCATGATACATCTGACCAACACCTTTTAGGACAGTTTCCATGACGACAAACTCATCATCTTGCTGAAACAAATTCTGTTCAGGTTGCAGAAAACAACGGACAGCCCTTCGACATCGCTCATGACGTCACCGTGACGGTGGCAAACGTCATCTGCTCCATGGCGTTCGGGAAGCGCTACGACTACGAGGATGAAACGTTCCTCGAGCTCTCGGAGGCGGTTTCCACAGTACTAGTTGGGCTCGGAGTTGGGCAGATCATCAGCGTTTTTCCCTTGCTACGGTTTGTTCCTATCGGTAGGTAAAATTGATCTTTGAACAACAGTTTCATGATTAGATAGATCGGTAGGTCGCAGGATGATTATTTTATGATAAATAACCTTATTGGAATTTACCAGGCCGACGTTACGGTAACTTCTCATTTAGCTTATTCGGGAAAAACCGAGTCACGTTTGGTACATGTACATGTACAACATCTTTGCCACAACGCCACCATGCGGCAAAGTGTGGAAGAGTCCATTCAGGCGATGAGGAGGGTGACTGAGGAGTTACCCAAGCGTCTTAAGCTATTTCATCACAACCAAAAACTTTGCATTCACGTGTAATTTGCATGCATATTTTTCAGTAAACAGAGCGGGGATCAATGCACTGCAGGCGTACTACAAGGTCCTAAATGTGATAAGCGGTGAGATATCTCGCCATCGGGAACATCTGGATCGCGAGAACCCGCGAGACTTCCTCGACTTCTGCCTGCTGGAGCTTGAACAGCAGGAAAAGGTGGACGGTCTGACGGAGGGGAATGTTCTGTACATGGCCGGGGATCTTTTTGCCGCAGGAACAGAAACAACCGCCAACACGCTGCTGTGGAGTCTTCTCTACATGACTTTGAACCCCGACGTCCAAGATAAGGTACTTGTTATCTGTTTGAGTTCTTCGAAACTTTCCGTGTTAGCCTCTGTCAGACTCTGTATCGGAAGTATCATCGGTACATCGATCGCACGATATTCTACGCTTTTCTTTTGACTTTTAAAGCATATTTACGTTATCAATTGTTGCATCGGTGCTTGTTTTGTTCGTAAAGGTTCAAGAGGAGCTTGATGCCGTTGTTGGTGAGAGTCTGCCCACCCTGTCCCACCGTGCCCAGCTGCCCTACGTGAACGCCTGTCTGCTGGAGGTCATGAGGATCCGCAACATTATTACTATCGGACCTCACGCCACTACAGAGGAGGTCAAAGTGCAGGGATATGATATCCCTAAGGGAATCCAGGTACATATTATAAGATTGCAAAACCCTTTTTTTACCGTAAATTGCAGAATGGTCCCTCCATCTACAGATGAGTAGTGCTAATTTTGTGCTCCTATGATCTCTATTCAAGTCGAAGTGAACTTCTGCTTGAAGTTTATCCCTAAGAATGTTTTGTCTTTTTCGGGAAATTTTGTTTGTAACCTCATTTTGACCTCTGTGTTTGGTCCAGGTGCAGGTGAACCTGCATTCTCTCCACATGGACGCCGCCTACTGGCCTGATCCGGACCAGTTTGACCCCGAAAGGTTTCTTGACGCGGAAGGGAACGTCATCAACAAGCCTGAATCTTTCCTGCCTTTTGGAGGAGGTGAGTATCAGGATTAGAGATGTTACTATCGCACGTATTTCACCACAGTTATGATTAAATACTTTCTATTTCTATTGTCTTTATTACCCGGGCATCTTCATTTCCAGGCCGACGCAGGTGTCCCGGTGAGCAACTGGCCAGGATGGAAACTTTCCTGTTCTTCTCGACCCTGCTGCAGTCCTTCAGCTTCAAGACGCCAGAGGGCGCTGCTGATGCAAACACTGATGGCGTCTTTGGCATGACGTTGGCCCCGCATCCGTTCCAACTCTGTGCAATACCGCGTTAGTTTATGCTGAATTGTGAAGGCCAGGAGTCACTTTATGAATGAATGAAATTTAAAAGAATCTCTGTTAACAATATTAGAAAGCTAATCTATCCTATATACTGCAAGTTGTAACTAATAACCTTTGTATCACAATATACTGTCATATACAGATGATACAGTCTTGTTTTTGTAATCAGGTATATCTTGAAAAGAATTAGGCGGACATAGAGTTGGGTATAATAACAGCATCATATAAGTCTGTTGCCTTCTAGATCAGAATCTTTCTCAAAAGAGGACCAAATGTGTATCTTGACAGGTGATAATCCCTGCATTGTAAACATATCACAGTACATAAGACACTGCAGAATGTTAGATAGTCCACCCCACCAGTTCTGGACAAACCGGACAAAAGTTTTCCCTTTTCTATGCTCAATTTATTTGTGATTCCCAATTCTTAAATTTGTGATTACTGCTTTCAAGACTTATTTAAAACTTCAAAAATCAAAATGTTTGAAAATTATGTTATTTACATGTATTCCACCTTGACGTTGCGAGAGGTACTAATCAATGATATAAGGTCTAGGGCAATGTTACATTTCTCCTACCTGGCAAGCAATAAACAGGATTATGAATACAGTTGTGTGTACGGCATTTTCCCTTGCGTTTCCATGATGTATTACCATGTAAACGCGTATGATCATGGATACGTGCGCTTTTCCGACAAAGCAAACATTGATGGAGTCTGTTTAAGATATGACGAATCACTGCTAATTGTCCGTGGGGTAAGAACTGGACATTGAACGTACGTGACGGTTTGTTTAACTGATCGACAAACGTCTGGTTCATTGCCAGTAGGTGCGTCCCTTACTTGTTTGTCTACTGCATTCCTGACTTTAAAATGCTGCAGTGTTCAGGTGGTCCGTGGGAGAAGGACCGAGCATTGGACGGTCGGTTTGTTTTAACCGATAGACAGGTAGTTTTACTTTAACAGTTTCTCCTGATTAGGGGAGGGCTAGACTAGTCTAAAGGTGTGTAAAACGGATTTGCGGACATTGAACAGCCCAGTTTGTTTGAACTGAATAGACGGACATGTTTACTTTTGCCGGTTCAGGGGGTAGTAGAGAGGTGCACAGAGCGGCCGTGCGCATGACCACTTCGTGACTGATCACAATGGAGTCCATAGATCACGGTATCTAACTGGGTCATCCACTGCATTCGTGAGAAAATGGCCGGTGCTGTCCAGTGGATAGCCGAGACCTTCCAGGAGATATTGCAGCTCTCTGGGCTAACTCTGCAGACGTCTCTTGTCCTCTGTGCGACTTTCCTCTTCGCATATGTCATCTTCAAGCGTCCCCGAAACCTGCCTCCCTACCCGGCAGGACGTGTGCCTGTTCTCGGGCACCTCCTCGCCTTGGGCCGAGCGCCTCACCGCAAGCTGACGGCTTGGAGGCGGCAGTACGGGGACGTCTTCACCGTCAGGATGGGGATGAAAGATGTGGTGGTTCTGAACGGCTACACTGCCGTCAAGGACGCGCTCGTGGACAGGTCCGAGCTGTTGTGGGAGGGATTTTAATGTAACCCAGCTGACATATTTATACACAGAAGGACCCTACACCCTACAAGGATACAAAAAAATATATACATATATGCGTGGGTGGCGTGGAGCAATAATAAGTTCTAGAGTCTTGTTGTCCTCAGTGGTTTTGGAGTGTTGCATGTGTGTCTCAAAGTACGTCCAGTTCCGTCCTGATTTCCCCTATTTGAACATGTCAAAACCCCGGGTAGCTGTGTCAACAGAAGCGGAGGTCACCTGTTGGTCAGTACTGATAAGGCGGGTAGTCTAGTGTAGTGTAGCTACATAACAAACCTACAGGCTTACTCAGTGTTAACGCATTAATGCGTTTGGTTCATTTGCATGTCATTCTTCATTTGGCCTAATTGGAAGTGCAAGGCCTGCTACTCACCGAAACTTTCACACGAACAGAACAGACTAAAAAATGTCCACATCCACCCTGAAGAGAAAGTGTAGAATGTCTGAAATGCAAATATGTCCATGTTATCAACCTGTGCCTGGCTAACAATCGAGATATACCAGCGAATGTATCCTAATTAAATACAGTGGCATTTCCAACGTTTTCATCATGTATGGCGTTTCTTCAGATAATTCATTCAACCTTGTTAGGGCTGATGATGATATCTGGTCTACTAAAAGTCAGGCCTCGCTTGGCTTCCTATACACCTGACCATTTCGTGGATGAACATTGTAAACAACGGATGAACATTGTAAACAATGGATGAACATTGTAAACAATGGATGAACATTGTAAACAATGGGGGTCGTGAGTCACATTATTCCCGGCCATCTCACTGTTTTGCTCACTGCATTTGGGAGAATATGGCCGATACTGTCCAGTGGATAGCTGAGTCCGTCCGGGAGATTTTACAAATCTCTGGGCTGACTCTGCAGATGTTTCTTGTCTTCTGTGCGACTTTCCTCGTCGCATATGTCATCTTCAAGCGTTCCCGAAACCTGCCTCCTTACCCGGCAGGATGTGTGCCTGTTCTCGGGCACCTCCGCGCCTTGGGCCGAGCGCCTCACCTCAAGCTGGCGGCGTGGAGGCGGCAGTACGGGGACGTCTTCACCGTCAGGATGGGGATGGAAGATGTGGTGGTTCTGAACGGCTACACTGCCGTGAAGGACGCGCTCGTGGACAGGTCCGATCTGTTCGCGTCCACAACGTCAAACTACCTTCTTGATGCGATAACTGGTTCCGGAAAAGGTAAACTTCTATTTACTTTAAGCTTTCTTGACAAACGTCGTACGACTTGCAATAGAAAAGTAGGACAGTCATTGACGCGTTGTCAGCTGTCCTGTGTCAAAGAGACCTTGTCGTCAGTTGGGTCTATCTTAGCGTTGCTGAAAATCGTACGTCATATGTAACTACAGTGTGATCTTTACTTTGTCACTGAATTGCGTCAACATTGCTGTCTATGATATCATCTCCGTGTCAAAATTACGTACGTAAAAAAACTCACGTTTTTGGGTCAATACGTTACGTATTCCAGGCCATACGTCACGTACTGCATCACGTATGTTTGCCATACGTCACGTACTAAACGTGACGTACATATGGTCTCCCCCTCCTAGTCAGTATGTCTTATAATAGATACAAAACGTGATATATGTATTATGAAATTACATGTTCTTCGATTGTTCCTGCGGACATACTTGCTGCACGTTGGGGGCCCGGGTTCAGACAGAGGAAGAGGTTTGCCACCACCGCCCTCAGGAACCTGGGCATGAAGGTTGGACGTGGGAGCATTGAAGAGAAGATCCGAGAGGAAGTGGACTGTCTACGCTACAGGGTAAGATCAGTCGATCCGCAGGTCACCGTAGAACGCTTTCTTTTCTTTTCTACGACGTCTGCCGGGTTACGATTTGACCCCGTTGCATGGGTGTGAACAACCGCCCGTCGTGCAGCAAAAAGACCTCATACCTAAATAATGTTTTCAAATCTACAGGATTTTCCGAGTACATGTACAACCATGTACATATTTCTTGCTTTTCAAAATCACAGCGAACGCCTTTCGAAACATTAGCAATTTTTGTCAGTTTTTTGTACTTGTCTTTTTTACCGTTCACTTGGATCCATTTAGCTATATCTATAGCGTGATAGTCCATTTCTTCACCTTTAAATGGATACCAAAGTCCCATGGTTAATTTCTTAGGAAACACTTTTGCCCCGAAATTAACTGCGACAATGTCGACTTCACAGTGGCGAAATCTGTGCCATAAAGCCCCCGTCACAAATAAGAGCTTCAGCTCGGCCGACGTGTTGGCGAGCTTCAAATGTGCATTTTCGGCTGAAGTACGGCCGACGTCATGTCGATTACGCGGGCTTCGGGCAATTTTTAGAAATCACAGTTGGTCCAAATATTGGCCTTTTACCAGGTTAGTCGATGCTGACTTCGTCCATGTCCAAGAGATGGTACCATCTCATGGGGGATTTGTAGTTTTTAGTGTTCGACGGACGTCGCCCGAGATTTTCATTGGAAAATACGGTCGACGCTCGGGCGATTTTGAAATTCGGCGAGCTTCGGGCGATCTAGAAAGTCGGCCGACGCTCGCATGAATTGTGACGCCGGCTTAAGCAACAGAAACAGACGTGACTCCTTGTGATTTGCAGGCAAGCTGTTACATTTTGAGCGGCATATCCTGAATCTAATATCATCACACGATCAGCTGTAATACATATATATGGCCTTAGCTATCGCGCGCAGTGTTGTTCGTGACATATCGTAGTCGCATTTATTCAGACAAAGGTTATTGGCGTACTGTACGTGTTTTTGAAAGAGTCACAAACATCGAAGCATGGCGGCGACCTCGCCTGACCCCCGCGGAGGAAAAAAAGAACGTACTGTCTGGGTTCGAGAGTAGTTCAAGGCAGAAATTTCACCACATTTGTCACAGTTATTTTCGGGGCAAAACTGTTTCCTACGAAATTAACCTGTTGACTTTGGTATCAATTAAAAAGTGAAGAAATGGACTATCATGCAATGTAATTAGCTAATTGGATCTAGGTGTACTGTAAACAAGACAAGCACAAATAAATTGTGGGCCACAGCGTTCGTTTTCAATTTGCAATGGACGAAATATCGAAATGGTTGTACTTGGTAAATCCTGTAGATATGAAAAAGTATAGATATGGTGTAGGTATCAGGTCTTTTTGTTGCACCACAGGTAGTTGTTTACACCCATGCAACAGGGTCCAACCCAGGTCCGGCCGTGTCGACCCGGCGAACGCCGTCTTAGAGATCTCTGCGCACAACCGATGCGAATAGAGCTCTAGCTCTGCAGTTCGAATGAGATGAAACGAACTAAATTAATGGTGGACCATGTAGGAACCTGAGTTTTTCAGCTGGAACGTCTGATGTAGCTATAGGATTATTGGTGTGATAGCGTTGAAGGCATTCTCATGGTTAATATGTCAATAAATTTTACGATAAATCATAGGTTTTTCCCTCCTGACCATTGTTTCTTAATGTATTGTTAGATGTAGTTTGTGATGATATTTGTTCAATCGAATCTATGTTGTTTTTATGATTCCTATTGGAATTGAAAGGAAAATGGCGATGTTATGCAGTCTACTAACTTAATATAAGGTCATGATACGTCCGACCAACATCTTTTTGAACTGTTTCCATCGGAACAAACTCATCATTTTGTCGAAAACAAATTGTATTCAGGTGGCAGAAAACAACGGACAGCCCTTTGACATCGCCCATGACGTCAAAGTTACGGTGGCAAACGTCATCTGCTCCATGGTGTTCGGGAAGCGCTACGACTACGAGGACGAAACGTTCCGAGAGCTCTCGAAGGCTCTTGTCACTGTAGCACATGAACTCGGAACTGGGCAGATCATCAGCGTTTTCCCCCTGCTACGGGTTGTTCCTGTCGGTAGGTAGAACTGCCCTTTCCTTTTTCTATAGATTGGTAGGTCGTAGAAATATGATTTTATGATAAACAACCTTAGTGGAATTTACCTACTAGGCAACGTAACGTTTCGGTAACTTCTCAGCCAGCCTTACTCGAGTCACGTTGATACATGTACAGCATCTTTGGAACAACGCCGACATGTGGCAAAGAGTGGAAGGGTCCATTCAGGCGACGAGGAAGGTTGCTGACGAGTTACCCAAGCATTTATAGCTGTTTTATCACAACCAAAAACTTTGTATTCATGTGTAATCATTTATATGTATATTTCTTAGTGAATAGAGCCAGCACCAATGTACTGGAGGCGTTCTACAAGGGCCGAAATGTGATAAGCGGGGAGATATCTCGCCATCGGGAACACCTGGACCGCGAGAACCCGCGAGACTTCCTCGACTTCTGCCTGCTGGAGCTTGAACAGCAGGAAAAGGTGGACGGTCTGACGGAAGAGAACGTCTTGTACATGGCCCTGGATCTTTTAGCCGCAGGAACGGACACAACCGCCAACACACTGCTGTGGAGTCTTCTCTACATGACTTTGAACCCCGACATCCAAGATAAGGTACTGTACTTCTTAGCGGTTTTGCTCTTCTTCCAAACGTTTCAGTGTTAGCCTCTGGATCGGATGGATGGACAAAGATCGCAATATATTCTGAGCTTCTCCTGTGACTTTTAAGAAGTCTTAAGGTGTTTTCACATTATTAATTGTTGCGACGGTGCAATTTTTTTCAAACAGGTACAAGAGGAGCTTGGTGCCGTTGTTGGTGAGAGTCTGCCCACCCTGTCCCACCGTGCCCAGCTGCCCTACGTGAATGCCTGTCTACTGGAGGTCATGAGGATCCGTCCGGTTTTACCTTTCCAACCTCACGCCACCACGCAGGAGGTCAAAGTGCAGGGACATGACATTCCTAAGGGAACCCAGGTAAGACTAGTTACACATAATAACATTACAAAACCTTTCGTTACCGTAAATTGCAGAATGATCCCTCCATCTACAGGTAGACACATGAGTTAGTCTTAAGTTTGTGCTCGAATGACCTCTATTCAGGTCGAAGTGAACATCTGCTTGAAGTTTATCCATAAAAATGCTCCTTGTTCCGCGAAATTATGTTTGTGACCTCATTTTGACCTCTTTGATTGTCCCAGGTGCTGATGAATCTGTACTCCCTCCACACGGACCCCGCCTACTGGCCTGATCCGGACCGGTTTGACCCCGAAAGGTTTCTGGACGCGGAAGGAAACGTCATCAACAAGCCTGAGTCTTTTATGCCTTTTGGAGGAGGTAAGCCTTTATAGGTATATCGCCATCTGGCCACAGTAATCACTACACATTTTCCATCCATCACCTCTTGGAGGAGGTGAGTATCAGGATTAGAGATGTTACTATCGCACGTATTTCACCACAGTAATGATTAAATACTTTCTATTTCTATTGTCTTTATTACCCGGGCATTCTTTAATCCAGGCCGACGCAGGTGTCTTGGTGAGCAGCTGGCCAGGATGGAACTTTTCCTGTCCTTCTCGACCCTGCTGCAGTCCTTCACCTTCAAGACGCCAGAGGGCGCTCCACCTCCATGCACTGACGGCGTTTTTGGCCTCACGTTGGCCCCGCATCCGTTCCAACTCTGTGCGATACCGCGTTAGTTTATGCTGAATTTTGAAGGCCAGGAGCCACTTGATGAATGAATGAATGAAATTTAAGATAAACTCTGTTTAAACAATGTTAAACGCCTCATCTATCCTATATACTTCAAGAGGTAAGTAATAACCTTTGTCAACGCAAGTATTGCAATATATTGTCATATACAGATGATATAGTCTCGTTTTTGTAATCATTTATATCTTGAAAAGAATCAAGCGGACATAGAGTTGGGTATAATAACAGCATCATATAAGTCTGTTGCCTCCTAGACCAGAATCTTTCTCAAAACAGGATCAAATGTGTATCTTGACATGTGATAATTCCTACATTGTATACATGGAACAGTACATAAGATACTGGCCAAGTGTTAGATAGCCCAGCCCCCAACAGTTCTGGATAAACCAGACGAACCCTTTGATCAACAGATTTTTCCTTTTACTATGCTCAATTTATCTCTGACTTCCAATTCTTAGCGTTGTGATTACCTCTTTCAAGTCTTGTGTAAAAGCTTAGAAAATCAAAGTGTTATTTACATGTCTTCCACCTTTAAGTTGCGAGAAGAACTAAGGTCTAAAACTAAGGCAATGTTACATTTCTCCTACCTGGCAAGCAATAAACAGGATTATGAATACAGTTGTGAACGCGGCATTTTCCTACTCTCCAAGCAGAGGAGTGGGTCCGGCAGGTTTTTGACGTGTTTTTAGGCGTTTTTGTCGGGCTTTCTACTTTGTCATGTTCTACAAAAAAAACATAACACCTCAAAAACCTGCCGGACCAACTCCTCTGCTTGGAGAGTAGCATTTTCCCTTGCGTATTAATCATGTATTACCATGTAAACCCGTATGATCATGGGTACGTGCGCTTTTCAGGCAAAGCAAACATTGATGGAGTCTGTTTAAGATATGACTAATCACTGCTGATTGTCCGTGGGGGTAAGGACCGGACATTGGACGCCCAGTTTGCTTTAACTGAATGGACGGACAGGTTTACTTTTGCCGGTTCAGGGGTTAGGGGAAAGGTGCACATAACAGCCGTGCGCATGAGGATTTAAAGACAGAATTTTAGACAAGAATGGCTGCATTCGCCAGGTGGATAACTGAGTCCGTCCAGGAGATTTTGCAGATCTCTGGGCTGACCCTGGAGATGTTTCTGGTCCTCTGTACGACTTTCCTCCTCGTATATGTCATCTTCAAGCGTCCCCGGAACCTGCCTCCTTACCCGGCAGGACGTGTGCCTGTTCTCGGGCACCTCCTCGCCTTGGGCCGAGCGCCTCACCTCAAGCTGGCGGCGTGGAGGCAGCAGTACGGGGACGTCTTCACCGTCAGGATGGGGATGGAAGATGTGGTGGTTCTGAACGGCTACACTGCCGTCAAGGACGCGCTCGTGGACAGGTCCGAGCTGTTCGCGTCCAGGCCGCCAAACTGCCTGTTTGATGCAGTAACTGGTTCCGGAAAAGGTACAAACACATTGTGTTTGTTAGTCGTTATTTTGTGTCTAGACTAGCTAAAAAGCAAAACCGTGAACGAACTTTTTGCTCAGAAGTGTTTGGATGTTCTTTAGACCTAGCCATCAGGCAAACGTCATTTTGCACGCGTCCCGACTGATGATTGAATGAGTTTAGCTTGAAGAACGTTGGGGAAACTTGAAAAGCATTAAAGTACAGAATTTGGGTCAATTCATATTTTCATGCCTTTCTTATGCAGTAAATTGTCGTTATTGTGTATCTAGACTAGCTCTTTCTAAAGATGTAATATGTCGGATGCTGTTTTGTCAATTTCCCACTGTTTAACCTTGCGTTCGTTCAGTAGTGTATGGTAGATTTTGTGTTCCTTAGACATCGCCTCTGTGCCCTGGGGAACCGCCATTAGGCAAAGAAGGAAGTTTACCACCACCGCCTTAAAGACCCTGGGCGTGAAGGTTGGCAGTGGCGGCATCGGAGAGAAAATCCGAGAGGAAGCGAGCTATCTCCGCAACAGGGTAAGATCCGTGCGGCTGTTTATTGTATTTGTTGTGCTGTGACATATTCAGGACCTTCCCACGAATTTGCTCCCTGGCAACTTCCCAACCAAGGTCGGCGCTGCGTTGGGAGTAGTATAACATGGAAGTTAGTCCACCCTAGCTCCAGTTAGCTCCTTTAATCGGATCTAGGAAGAATATGACTTCCCTGTTTTTTATCGTATTATGGTCAGCTGGCGCTAGTTAAGATGACTTTTCAAGACTGGTAGGCAACCTGGCCGACCAACTCGAACATGCAGACAACTTTGCTCACGACTTACTCTAAACTATGGTCTAGAGATTGTCGGGAGGCCATTGTTGGCTCTGTGTGGTAGGGGCTTGAACAATCATATCCAAAAAAAGAACCAGTTCAAATAACCAAACCCATGAGTAACAGCGCCGTCGGACTATTTCACAATACGTGTTGATTGACGAGGTCGAGCCGTGGGTCTGGCTTGAGAGGTTGGATAATCGCCATGGTTTCGAAAACTGACCTTTTTAAACGGTGGCGTCAGCCATTGTTTTTTCAAGACATACTTAACGGCACACTGTTTACTTGTACCTTGGTCATTGCGTAACCCCACTTTTTGGGTTCGAGGGCGCTACACTGTTGCGCTAGGCACCAAGCAGATGTAAGGATGAAAATCTTAACGTTTGGTCAATGGACTGCGAGTTATTCATATTTCTAGCAAACAATTTCAAATCATCATCATCATCATCATCATCATCATCATCATCATCATCATCATCATCATCATCATCATCATCATCATCATCATCATCATCATCATCATCATCATCATCATCATCATCTTCATTATTTTCAGGTGGCAGAATACGAGGGCCAGCCCTTCGACGTCGCTTACGACCTGAACGTGGCCGTGGCGAACGTCATCTGCTCCATGGTGATCGGGAAGCGCTACGACTACACGGACGAGACTTTCCGGGCGCTGTCGGAGGCGGTGGTCACCGTGGCCGTGAAACTTGCCGCGGGGCAGATCATTAGTTTCTTCCCCTGGCTTCGGTTTGTTCCGGGGGGTGAGTGTTTTATTTTTTATTCTATTTTAAAAGATTGAAGTAATTTTTTTTCTTGACTGTGTCTCTATCTCTGTGTGCGTGTGCGTTTGTGTGTGTCCGTGTGTGCTTACGCGCGTCTGTGTGTGTGTGTATTTGTGTTTGCGTGCGTATGTGTGTGTGTGTGTGTGTGTGTGTGTGTGTGTGTGTGTGTGTGTGTGTATCATGTGTGTGCACGTGCGAGTACACACAATGTATTTTTGCCATACATCCACGGTACGTCTAGTTTTACCTATGGAACAGGAAGACAATACGTCTACTCAGGCAAGATGCAATACAATTTTAAGAAACAAATTTGGTTTGCATGAGAAAAGTATCACGACGGCTTAAGCGGGAAGCATTATCATCTCGTTCCCTTTGCACTTTTGCAGTGAACAGAGCCAGAGTCGAGCTGCTGGAGCAGAACTCGAAGCTTCAGAATGTGTTGCAGGAGGAGTTAACTCGTCATCACGAACGCCTGGACCGCGAGAACCCGCGAGACTTCCTCGACTTCGGCCTACTGGAGCTGGAGAAGCAGGAGAAGGTATTTTCTGACGTCTTTTTTGAAGTTTGAAAGTGCCCGAAAATCCGTCTCATAATACCCTAGCCCCCTGTAGTAGTCTCATATGCTCGGTTCTTATCTTAAGTTAAACCATTAATTATTTGATAGTCCTCATCTGTCGTTATCACTTTCTATTTATTACTTTGCTATATAATTTATCGATATTAACTCATTTTGATTGGTATAGAGGAGGAGGGCCTAGCATAAGCCATGTACGCTTTTCCTACCTCCTGCACCTGTTTTTATCTATTGTTTCTCGCATTACATATTATGTATTTTCTTGTTTTTCAAATAAATAAACAAACAAACAAGGTGGAGGGTCTGACGGAGAACATCGTGCTGCACATGGCACAGAACCTGTTCCTCGCAGGGACGGAGACGGCCTCCAATACCCTCCGGTGGAGCCTGCTGTACATGGTTCTGCACCCAAACGTCCAAAAGAAGGTATTTTGTCAGACATAGTTACGTACTTAGTAATAGGCCCGTGTGATTATATTCCTCCCTACTAGTGCTCCTCATCGTCTCTTCAGTTTCCCTTCTCCAGCTTTTCTGGGCCTTCCTCCCTTTTGTCTGATCTGTGGATTCCAGGTTAGGGCCGTTAATGCAGTTAGTCAGACGTGCTTAGCATAATGTTCAGTCCGCTTGTCTTGCTAGATTGGTCAGTCAAAGCTGAAAAAGTAGCCAGCTCTACACAGAGATCATAAGGATGTTGGTGGTCCCTGGCTTTGATCACTATTCCAATGGAAAAAAGAAGATCCATTAGAAGTGTTTAAGAACCCTGCCTGTCACCTCTTTATTTTGGCAATTTTCCTTAAGTCCCTTGAGTAGAGAATACCTTACGAACTAATCGATGTTTTTACAACACAGGCACAAAAGGAGCTTGATGCCGTTGTTGGTGAGACTCTGTCCACCCTGTCCCACCGTTCCCAGCTGCCCTATTAGTGTCAAAGCTTGTACGATAAATTTCTGTACTTTATAGAGGCGATATTTGATCCCAACAGGTACAAGAGGAGCTTGATGCCGTTGTTGGTGAGAGTCTGCCCACCCTGTCCCACCGTGCCCAGCTGCCCTACGTGAATGCCTGTCTGCTGGAGGTCATGAGGATCCGCCCGCTTCTGCCCGTTGCACTTCCCCATGCCACCACTCAAGACGTTAAAGTGCGGGACTATGACATTCCCAAAGGCACCCAGGTACGATACAGGTTTGCTACACTCCGCAAAAATGTGCTACATGCCATAGGTTAAGGTTACGTCTTCTGTCTGTAATGTTGCAAAAAATGTGGTTTTCATTACAAATGTTCGGGAAATCAGGTAGACAGTAACAAATATAGCGATGAGCTAACACTTAAACATTTATAACCGCGAAGACGGAAAAGGCCATGGAGTCATTGACGTTTCATTCAGTGACCTCACTTCTTACCGAAATGAAGAACAGTTATAGTATTTGGTATATGTATATATTTTATTTGATCTAATTTGTGTCCGGTTATTCTAGGTGTTGGTAAACCTGTACTCCATCCACAAGGACCCCGCCTACTGGCCTGACCCGGACCGGTTTGACCCCGAAAGGTTTCTAGACGCGGAAAGGAACGTCATCAACAAGCCCGAGTCTTTCCTGCCGTTTTCCGCAGGTGGGGAAAATGACCGACTTCTGCACGAACGATTGCGTGCTTCGTTCACGAATTGTTGTTGAACGTAAAAAGAGTTCAAACCTAATCCAGCGGCAACACATTCGTGAAGACGTGCTGATTTCCTGGATGGCTAACTTTCTTCATGAAAAAAATTGATCTCACTGTACATGTAGGAATGGTTTAATGAGACCTTCAATGCATGTGGAAATAGTGTGTCGTGTACGTTTAACGTAAAGTTGACCAATGTCGACGTAAGGTTGATGCTGATACAGTCAGTCTTTCCTTTCTAGGCCGTCGTGTCTGTCCCGGCGAGCAGTTGGCCGGCATGGAACTCTTCCTGTTCTTCTCGACCCTGCTGCAGTCCTTCACACTCTCGACGCCAGAGGGCGCTCCTCCTCCAAACACTGACGGCGTCTTTGGTCTGACGCTGACGTCACCCCCGTTTAAGATCTGTGCGATACCGCGTTAGATTATGTTGAATTGATTGTGAAGGCCAGGAATCAATTAATGAACAAGGCACAACAATGCATGGAGACAGCTTCTTTGTAATGACTTGAGAAGATTAATCTATTTTATATACTACAAGCATTAGTAACACCAGTAACCTTTGTCATTGTCAAGGGAAGCATCATACTAAATTGTCATATCCAGGTGCAAATCCAGATGCTTAAGTCTCGTTTTTGGAATCAGTTACATTTTTACGAAAATGGGTGGATATAGGAGTTAGGCATCGTAACAGTGCATTTTGAACCTCTTTTATTCATGAGAAGCTGTAGGCCGCTTTTATTGAGGTCATGGGGGACGAGGTTAGGGTCAGGCAAATTATATAACAAAGCTACAGTTTACATGATTTAAAGTCCTAATAAATCTGCAGCATATTATTACACATATTATTGCTATTTTTTATTGGTCAGAAATCACCCGCAATGGCAGCCTTTCTAGCGCTGAATTGATGCAGGGTTTACAGGTTTCACATAATACACAACATATACATATACATGTACATATCTTATCCACACTTGCATTATGTGGAATTGTCGCAAGGGTCTTGGCGGCTGCCATTCGGCGCCACCAGGTGACCTCAATACGACCTTCCCCAACCGAAGTCAGGTACCCATTTACACCTGGGTGGAGTAAGGAATTCGAAAGTCGTGTAAAGTGCCTTTCCCAAGGGCACAAGATCGGTGACATGACAGGATTCGAACTCGGGACCTCTTGGTTCTGAGCCGAACGCTCTGCCGTTGAGCCACTTATTATTACACATACATGGTACGAAATACATAAGAATGACAGCTGGCATATCAGGGTTCGTGTCCGTTCGTTTTGGTAATTTCTGACTTCTGTTACTTTAATTAAGAGTCTCGTGTAGGAAGCCATGGCTATTATCAGAGCTAGTCTCTACCAGACTTACTACGCCGGCTATAGAGAGAATATTTACATAAGGATGACAGATGGCATATGGTTCGTGTCCGTTCGTTTTGGTGATTTCTGATTTCTGTTATTTTAATTAAGAGTCTCTTGTAGGAAGCCATGGTTATTATCAGAGCTAGTCTCTACCAGACTAACTACGACGGCTATAGAGAGAATATTTGCCAGGGTTTTATTTGCAGGCTCCGGGCGAAATGTGACCTTCACCGTGGGCTGACTCTACTGGCTAATTATTCCTTTATCTGCCGATCCATACGCCCGTAGGAGGGCCTGGTGGATGGTAGGTTATAGCCGCATGTGTGTTAGGTGGTAGACTGTCCCAGACATCGGGTCCACGGTAGCCTGTGGATCTTCTAAAGCTCTCTCGCTGAGGGACGTTTTGGGGTCGGACCAGTTGCTTGTGTTCCGTCGGGTTGTCCTTGTACTTTGGACTCTGCAGTAGATCTAGACAAAGTTATGGCGCATGTTATGTAGGGTTTGTAGTCGATTGTAATTTCGTCCGTGTCCAAGAGATGGTACCGTCTTATGGGGGGGGGGGGGAATTTATGATTAAAGTGTTCGACGGACGTCGCCCGAGTCCCGTCCAATATGTGACGGGGCAGATTTTCGGAGAAAAATACGGAATGATGTGCGATTTTGAAATTTGGCGAGCTCCTGTCGATCTACACATTTGGCCGGCTGCCAGGTTACAGCGTGTCAACGAATCCAGGTCATAGTTCATGGCCGGCGCAAAGGTGAGTCCTTGGCCTGTTTGTTTACTGCATTTCTGACTTAAGATGGCTGCCGCAGTGTTCAGGTGGATATCTGAGTCCGTCCCGGAGATTTTGCAGATCTCTGGGCTGACTCTGCAGTCTTTTTTCGTCTTCTTGGCGGCCTTTCTCCTGGCATATTTTCTGTTGAAGCGCCCAAGAAACCTTCCTCCATACCCGGCAGGACGTGTGCCTGTTCTCGGGCACCTCCTCGCCTTGGGCCGAGCGCCTCACCTCAAGCTGGCGGCGTGGAGGCGGCAGTACGGGGACGTCTTCACCGTCAGGATGGGGATGGAAGATGTGGTGGTTCTGAACGGCTACACTGCCGTCAAGGACGCGCTCGTGGACAGGTCCGAGCTGTTCGCGTCCAGGCCGCCGAACTACCTGTTTGATGTGGCAGCTGGTTTTGGAAAAGGTAAGACCAAGGACATTATATAATGTCCTTGGTAAGACATTGCCTTTCCCTTCTTCTTTCGAAACTTGTTGCAGTATACTGTATAGGAATATTCGTTTTTGTATCCATACATATATATGCACTAAGAGAAGAAACAGGAGAAAGTGTACACCTTCTTCCTCCATACCCTACAATTGGGCAAAACTAAGAACGACGCTGTTACCTCCCCCCCCCCCCCCCCAACGTACGTATATCAATAAAGATTACAGGTACAGGTATTTTTCCATAGGTACACTACAGTATAGCTAGTCATTAGGAAATAGCATTTCACGAAGACAATGTGCTAAATCAAGAGTTGTCTGGAACGTCTTGAGTGAGAAAGTTCAAATTCTAAATGCAACATTTGTGACCTACACAGAAGGGGGCATTCATATTTAATAACGTATCAAAAGCGTCTTCTTTTTTTTCCTGAAGATGTAGTTGGTGCACGATGGGGGACGGAGTTCAAGCAGAAAAAGAAGTTCGCTACCGCCGCCCTGAGGAACCTGGGCATGAAGGTCGGGACTGGCAGCTTTGAGGAGAACATCCGAGTGGAGGCGAAATATCTTCGAGATAGGGTAAGTTGAAATATCAAAATATCATATCTCCTGTAAGTATATTATCATAAAGGTAGATATCGTTGACCAATCAGAAGGCTCCATTTGCGGGTCTGTAATCTTCATACAGAAAAGTAGGTCTGTAAACGTCGTATGGGCCCGCGGGTTTGTGAACTTCGTACGGAGCCGGTGTTCGAACGTTACCATTAAATGACAGGGGGTTTTGTTTTTAGATTTCATGTTAAGACAAATACTACACAAATCAAATACAACACAAAGTACTACTACAGTGTAAATACTATATGGACAATGGCTATATGATAATAACGTTAATGACCCGCTTTCCTTCGGTCTACACGGTGTGATAAGGCATGGTCGTTCATATAACCACCTCATAAAGTGCCTCGGTCGCGATAGGAACGACCATGCCTTATCACATCGTATAGACCGAAGGAAAGCGGGTCATTAACCCTATATTAGCGTATCATGCTTTCAGCCTGAATGTCTGCTGGACAAATTTGTCACATTGCTGGTGATGATGGAAATCTATTTAGATTGCAGAACACAAGGGAGAACCCATTGACATCGCTCATGACGTCACCGTGACGGTGGCAAACGTCATCTGCTCCATGGCGTTCGGGAAGCGGTACGACTACGAGGATGAAACGTTCCGCGAGCTCTCGGAGGCGGTTGTCACGGTGATGTATGAGGTTGGAGCAGGACAGATCATCAGCGTCTTCCCTTTGCTACGGTTCGTTCCTGGAGGTCAGTACATAACTTTTTAATTTTTTTTTAAGCCCCGGTTATGCTTCGGTCCCAATTTAAAAGTCTCATGCTGATGTTTTCTACCATTATTGCCATGCACAGTGAACCGAGCCAGCTTGAGGCTATCTGAACAACTCGCCAAGATCAAACATGTGTTGAAAGAAGAAATTGCTCACCATCGGGAACGTCTGGATCGCGAGAACCCGCGAGACTTCCTCGACTTCTGCCTGCTGGAGCTTGAACAGCAGGAAAAGGTGGACGGTATGACGGAGGAGAATGTCATGTACATGTCTGTGGATTTCTTCGTTGGGGGAATAGACACCACCACCAACACACTGCTGTGGAGTCTTCTCTACATGACTTTGAACCCCGACATCCAAGATAAGGTAATTATCAGCACAAAAAGTTACACGGCATTTCTCAGACTCAGTAGAGTCTGACGATTACTTAAACTCTAGGCTTCAGTATTTATTTACAACATTTTCCCTTCCTTTGCAAACGATATTGACCGCCAGTCATGATTACTCCACACTTTTCTTGTGACTTCTAGAAAGCCTTAAGATGTTTATAAGGATTGGCTCAATACAATTTTGCTTTAACAGGTGCTTTTCTTGTGACTTCTAGAAAGCCTTAAGATGTTTATAAGGATTGGCTCAATACAATTTTGCTTTAACAGGTGCTTTTCTTGTGACTTCTAGAAAGCCTTAAGATGTTTATAAGGATTGGCTCAATACAATTTTGCTTTAACAGGTGCAGCAGGAGCTTGATGCCGTTGTTGGCGAGAGTCTGCCCGCCCTGTCCCACCGTTCCCAGCTGCCCTACGTGAATTCCTGTCTGCTGGAGGTAATGAGGATCCGCTCAATTCTACCCTTCGCAGTTCCTCACGCCACCACTGAGGCCGTCAAAGTCCTTGAGTTTGACATTCCCGAAAGCACTCAGGTATGCTTGTTTTGATATGTACCATAGGATTGCACATTCATTTTGCACTGTTGCTGACATATTTCAGAAATAAGGAATCTAGTGGCACAGCGGCTTATTCCGACTCAGATGATGATATAGATGATTGCAGTCTTCGCCCCCTCTGGTAGAACATACAGAAAGTGCAGTGCACAAACACACACGCGCGCGCCCACACACACACTCGCGCGCACACACAGACACACGCACAAACACGCGCACGCACACACAGACACACGCACGCACACACACGCACACAGACGCACAAACACACACACGCACACACACCACCATACATACACATTCACGCACACACGCACAAACGCCTACACACACATGCACATACACGTGGGGGCGCGCATGAAAACTCCCTCAGGGGTACCGGTAAAGTGATAAAAGCTTCGCAGAAAGCTGTTTTCAATACCTTATCCAGTGTCTTTTAGTCAGGGCAAAGTACAAACCTGTTGATAGTTTTACTGCATAACTGCAATATGTCTGACTATTGACCGTAGGTTTCATCTTTGATCCAGGTGCTGATGAACCTATACTCCCTCCACAAGGACCCCGCCTACTGGCCTGATCCGGACCGGTTTAACCCCGAAAGGTTTCTGGACACGGAAGGCAACGTCATCAACAAGCCTGAATCTTTTCTGCCTTTTTCAGGAGGTAACTATCAGGGTTAGAGTTGTTTTTATTGCACGTATGTGACAAGAGCAATGCTGTCACATCCTCTTTGCTATGATCACACAAATTAACAGTTGGCTGGTCTAACTACTCGGCACTCTATATTTCTAGGCCGACGTGTGTGTCTTGGTGAGCAACTGGCCAGGATGGAACTTTTCCTGTTCTTCTCGACCCTGCTGCAGTCCTTCACCTTCAAGACGCCAGAGGGCGCTCCTCCTCCAAACGCTGACGGCGTCTTTGGTCTGTCGTTGGCCCCGCATCCGTTCCAGCTCTGTGCGATACCGCGTTAGTTACTTTCACCAAGGCGGTTTAGTATTAGGGGCGTGCATGACTGAAAAAGCCGTAGAAGTAGGCAAGATTAAGAAACAAATGATAATTATGTGGTTTGGAAAAAGGAGATAGTGATTTCATATTTGTGACACATGCGAGTTATGTAGTAGGTACATTAAGTCAAATATCATACACATGAGGTGATTTCCATAGTTCATAATACTGCCTAGAGATGGTATGGGATTGTCGAACTCTATGCTGAGTTGTAAAAGGTAGGGGTCACTTAAAGCACAAAAAAAAATCATTGTTCCACCGTTTTAGTAGACACGATGTATGGAAACACATACTTGAGCACATTTTTAGAAGACCAATCTATTCTATGTACTTCTAGCTATAACACAGATAACTTAGTAACTTCAGTCATTGTCAATGCAAGCATGATGATATACTGTCATATCCGGATGCTTTGGTCTCGTTTTTGGAATCAGTTACAAAACTGTGTGCCGCCTTGTGATATACCAGAATTTATCTCATTGAATAAGAATGCCACATTTACATACTGCATGTGATAGTCCCTAAATCGTAGGGCAGTTCATAAGAAGCTGCCTTTTTACAATAAGCAAATGTTTTCATCTTCCACCAGTTCGTGACAAAATGGGCAATCCTTTGGATCAACAGAAGTTTCTTCTTTATATGTTCAATTTCTGACTTCCATCTTAGCTTTGTGATCACATCTATCAAGTCCTGTTTACTTTTTCTCCAGTTTGGTTGCGGGAGGAACAAATGTGTAAGGCAAGGTTACCTTAACCCCACCTGGTGAACAATGAATATTAGTAACTTAGACTGTCAACATTTACGACATACAGGTTATTTGCCTATTTTTGGCATGTTGACCACCGTCGGAGGGCAATGAGATTTGTTTTTTTATTTCGAAATCAGGCGAAAATTAATGAGCGCGCTGATGTCATCCATGAAAATTACTTGCTGTGGCCTAATGACGTAGTCGTCGGACGACCTCGTATGTCCACCGGCAACAAGGGTCTTGCGCACGCGCAAATATGTTGTCTGCATTCTTGACAAAAATGGCCGTAATTGTCAGCTGGATAACTGAGTCCGTCCAGGAGATTTTACAGTTCTCTGGGCTGACTCTGCAGACATTTCTCGTCTTTTGTATGGTTTTCCTCCTGGCATGCGCCCTCGTGAAGCGTCCCAGGAACCTGCCTCCTTACCCGGCAGGACGTGTGCCTGTTCTCGGGCACCTCCTCGCCTTGGGCCGGGAACCTCCTCTAAAGCTGACGGAGTGGAGGCGGCAGTACGGGGACGTCTTCACCGTCAGGATGGGGATGGAAGATGTGGTGGTTCTGAACGGCTACACTGCCGTCAAGGACGCGCTTGTGGACAGGTCCGAGCTGTTCGCGTCCAGGCCGCCAAACTACCTGCTTGACGCGATTGTTGGTTGCGGAAAAGGTGACTGTTCTTTCCCTATTAATTTTTCCTTATCCAGAGGGGAAAATTGTCTTTCTTTGACACACCACCCGACTGCTAGCATGCTACTACAGTTTAGCTTCGTGAAAGAGCAGATCTTGAGGAAACTACGGATCACCTGTTTCTCTACGCCCTGAGGGCAAGAGTTATTTCTTTCCAAGATATATATAGAAGGCGCAGAGATATGGGTCAGTGACAAAATTGCGCTTGTAACGTTTGGTAACATAAATTCGGGATTTTTCCGATAATGGTTGACTGAAATCAATCTAGCAGAACAATAAACAATCATTTTTTTCTATTTTTCTGTCAGTATCATGCACTATCTTTGCACTAATCATATATATGGTAGATTTTGTCTCTAGTCGTGCTGACACCATAATATTTCAACTTGAAACTACCTCCGCCGCACTCACAATGACGGTGCTGTCGGACAGGGGGGCACATTAATTCGGGAGAGAAGATTCGTCTTGAATATCTTACCGCTAATCACATTTTATACAGCAGCTATTCGTTCCATCCTTGGCTTGAGAAGAGTGCTATGGATATAGACGTGTCCAAGTAAAAAAAATACACGAAAAAACGGCCGTACCGCACGCATCAGGCCTTCGGGAACAACCCGTGTGTTGAGTCGGTAGAACGTCACTCAAAGTTCACCCCCACCGTCATGGAAATTTGTACATTATTCATCGGGGCGTTAGCTGGATGCCGTAGAAATGGTAATACTACTAAGTCCACGTGTTTCTGCTTGTGCTAAGAGCAAACTTTGAGGAAAATATCGCCATCAGTCCACTATCACACACAACATTTAGACAAAAAAGTGTTCCTCGCAAACGTTTGTCGTCTGCCGAATAGCAGGATTCTGGGTAACGAATATGGCGGCGGGAAAATTCACCTTAGTGCCGTAGCCATTGGTTGTAGCAACAAAGAGGCGTTTTAATTTGATGATTAATCACACTTAGAGTCCAGTTGTAGGTTAGCAAAAGAGATTCTAATAAGTTGTATTGTAAATAATTGTGTTTAGCAGGAAGCGGATGTGACATTTGTCTTATAAACCAGCGAACAACTATGTACATATAATTCTCCCACGAAGCCCTCAGACTGTGACAATAAGGGACGGAGAGTTTTTGACGTAGCCAACTTCTAATGCATGGTTATCGAAGCTTTTCAGACAGTGTTCTGAATGCGTTAGTCTGTCAAGTTTGCATTTCTAGCGGTATTACTGATGTTGCATCTAGCACATATCCCTAAACACCCCGTTTTCGAAAAATCCCGAATTTAAGTACCCCGCGAATTTATGTTACCCAACGTTACTCGTCTAAAGCGTGCTAGCGCAGATCTAGACAACCCCAATGGCTCTCTTTATACGTACCTATAGGACAGTTGGCAAGAATGGGGTGTAGATCTATACTCCAAAGACTGGAAAGAGATAGATGGCCTCTTTCTTCAATATGGGACAACCTATATGCTAATGCCCTAGATATGTGTGTACGGTGGATTATATATTAACGACCCACTGCCCATTCGTCTACGGCATGAAGCAACGGTCTTTGGAGCCTTTACCTTTTACCGTCATACTCAACCTGTACTGCACAGTTTACATTGCAATCTTTTTGAAATAAGACGTCTTCGTTTTTTTTCTTAAGAAATCGTTTCTGCACGCTGGGGGCCCGAGTTCAAACAGAGAAGGAAGTTCGCTACCGCCGCCCTGAAGAATCTGGGCATGAAGGTCGGACGTGGCAGCATTGAGGAGAAGATCCGAGAGGAGGTGAACTGTCTCCGCAACAGGGTAAGAGTAGATCAAATATGGATCTTTGTTTTACTTCAACCCAAGTGTAAGGTACTAAATGTCTGTTTGTTTGTCTGTGTCTGTGTGTGTGTGTGTGTGTGAGTGTGCGTGTGTGTCTGTCTGTGTGCGTTTGTGTGTGTGTGCCTCTGTGTGTGTGTCTGTGTGAGTCTGTCTCTCTCTCTCTCTCTCCCTCTCTCTCACTCACTCTCTCTGTGTGTGTTTCTGCGATATACGTGGTCCACAATATACACATACACAATACAGTTAGTGTACTATCGTTCAGCCTTAGTGCTATGTTGTGTTCGTCTGTGGAACTGGAAGACTTGCAAAGCAGTATGGGTAAGGGGTAAAGTCTGCTGCCAGTTCTGAATTTCTTTGTTTTGATACTGTTTGCCGCTGTTCTGGTTGATCAAAGTAAACTCGGTCGTTTAATGAGATTTTGTTATTTGAATAGTTGCCATGTAATGAACTAAACAGCATGCCTTCCTATCGTGTTCAGATTACAGAATACGATGGACAGCCCTTTGACATCTCAAACGACCTGAGCGTGGCAGTTGCAAACATCATCTGCTCCATGGCGTTCGGGAAGCGCTACGAGTACGGGGACGAAACGTTCCGAGAGCTCCTGGAGGCGGTGATGAACGTCATCGCCGAGCTGGGAGCGGGGCAGATCATCAGCGTCTTCCCTCTGCTGCGTTTCGTTCCCGGGAGTGGGTAACATCTAATGCACTCGTTTGTTCATCTTTAGTTTACGGAAAGTTGCAACGCTAAAATAACCATATTTCAACATTTCAACACAGAGACACACACACGGACATAGACATACACACACACACACACACACACACACACACACAGACATACACACACACACAGAGACATACATGCAGACACACACACACTCGCACACACACACACATACACACAGAGAGACATGGATGCACATACATTCACACACACATATATACACACGCACACACTCACATATCCTCACACAAAATTGGACAAAACAGACAAGTCTGCAAAACATTATGTTGACAGCTATCGTGTCAGGAGAACCCTTTGCCAGGTTTTTATGTCCTGTCCTTTATTCCTAGTAAACCGAGCATATATGGAGGTGCTCAAACAGAACGCCAAGATCCACGGAGTGCTGTGGGATGAGATATCTCGTCATCGCGAAAACCTGGATCGCGAGAACCCGCGAGACTTCCTCGACTTCTGTCTGCTTGAGCTTGAACAGCAGGAAAAGGTGGACGGTCTGACGGAGGAGAACATCATGTACATGGCCCAGGATCTGTTCTTCGCAGGAACCGAGACATCTACTAACACACTGATGTGGAGTCTACTCTACATGACTTTGAACCCCGACATCCAAGATAAGGTATTCGTTACCAACCTATAGAACATGACAACCTTATTCTTCTGCTTTGTATCTGTATCTGTATCTATATAGCCAGTAAAACCGCCATTAGGCACAACGCACCAGCTTCGAAGCTTTGAAGTCACATTCGGACCGAACATTGAAGTGGTTACACGAGAAATGAGGTTTAATGCTCAAAAAAGTCTCTGATAAAACATATGTAACATAGACGCATCATACAGTCTTCCAACACAAGATGATCCCCACACGGTGACCACCTTTCATCATTAACGGCGGTTTTGTCCACACAGATACAACAGGAGCTTGATGCCGTTGTTGGTAAGAGTCTGCCCACCCTGTCCCACCGTGCCCAGCTGCCCTACGTGAATGCCTGTCTGCTGGAGGTCATGAGGATCCGCCATATCGCTCCACTCATAATTCCTCACGCCACGACTGAGACCGTCAAAGTACAGGGATACGACATCCCCGAAGGAACTCAGGTACTTTTAGTTTGTGATGTGTGAATCATATTTTCTGAATATGATATGTAATAGAAACCAGTGCTGTACGTGGATCATAGTCTCCAAGCAGACCTACGGGTTGCAAAGACCGTATCCAACTGGCAGAAGGAGTTTTTATGGCAACTCGTGTTACTTCTGGATACAGTCTTTGCAACCCGTAGGTCTGCTTGGAGGCTACATGGATCCCGCGTTGTCATTGCCATCACTTTTTACAGGTCCCTTAGATTATTTTCCAATTGACTCAAATTGATGCTATTAATCTTTTCTTGGTATGCTTGGTCTAGGTGTTGTTGAACATGTACTCCCTCCACACGGACCCCGCCTACTGGCCTTATCCGGACCGGTTTGACCCCGAAAGGTTTCTGGACGCGGAAGGGAACGTCATCAACAAGCCTGAGTCCTTCATGCCTTTTGGAGGAGGTAAGCGTAATAAATAGATCGCATTTTACTAGTACATGTATTAGGATTGATGATTTTTATTGCTGATGTATGGTTCATCTTACCGTGTGAATCGCACGGAAATTACCGTGTGAATCGCACGGAGTACATGTTTTGGTGTGTTTATTTGAGTCGGTGTGTGTCCGCAGGTATTATCTCCATGAAAAATGGAGATATAGTTTTGGGTGCGTCTATGTGTGTTTGTCTGTTTGTCAGTTTGTGTTTCCGCACTACTGTAGTCAGCATAACTCAGGAACCTCTTGATGGATTACGATGAAATTTGGTATGTGGGCAGGTGTTGTGAAGCCGAAGTTCAAGGTTGCTTTGGGCCCCCTGGTATGTGACCTTGGTACTGCAGCATAACTTCCATTTTTGTATCTCTTGACCTGGACATGCTATGGTCTTGATTTTTTGGTGGCGGATAGATGTTTAATCTGATTTCATTTTGTGCTATTTCTAATTCTAGGGCGACGTGGGTGTCTGGGTGAGCAGCTGGCCAGGATGGAACTTTTTCTGTTCTTCTCGACCCTGCTGCAGTCCTTCACTTTCAAGGCGCCAGAGGGCGCTCCAACTCCTCGCTCGGATGGCATCTTTCGCATGACGTTGACGCCGCATCCGTTTGAACTCTGTGCGATTCCGCGTTAGTTTTTCTGGCCAGATGTTCTGACCTTTTCCCAGTATATCTAAGTAACAATTAGCTTGTCGTAACTGAGAAAGAGTGACTAAAAAGCTAGGTGTGACAGGCCGTTCAGTGTAATATAACCAGCTGATGCCGTGTGCGTGGGGAGCTGGTGTGTTACGCCGAAGGGCGGTTATACCGGCTATACAGATACAAATGTATTTCTCACTTCTTGACGTACACTCATCAAGAAGAAAAATGTAGCTCTACAGCTAACATAATCAGGTTTCTTACTCAACATTATTACACTGTGTACAAAACATATACTTAATAATATGATTCTAGTATTCGGAACTTAAGGGTTCATAACAACTCATGAGTTTAAGTGAAGGGCGGAGCATGTTTTATGATAACATAGTGATTAGATTGATAAGATTTTAGCTGTTCTAGCAGCCGTGCCTTGATAACCAGGGGCAAGTTCAAGGTATAGGTGGCAGATTTTTTTAAAATACACTGTTTTGCGTTATGCCATGGCCGAGACAAATTTGTCCCGGGTACGGGGGAGGGGGGGGGGGTCCTCCCGGTGGTCACACGATTACCTCATGGCGTCACCGGGCCCCGTGTTGATTTTAAGGCCGGGTTTAAGTAATTCGGGGTCCCCATTGAGCCCCAAAATAGCCCAGCAGCCGCAGGGTGTCCCACGGGGTCACGTAGGGGTCACGCCCGAAAGTGCCCCCAAACAGCCCGAGGACTCCCCGGCGGGGCCCCTTTTACCAATTGTGACCTAAGCATAAGCCGGGTGCATTGACCTGCAAAGGTAGAATTGCACATTTTGATTGACAGCTGGCCAAGGTCAGCGTATTGGACCGACCTGAAAAACAAATTAGGTACGCTATATCATACATGATAACATTTTGTACATGAACATCTCCGAAAAGATAAGGTGCGCATTATGACGACTATAAAAGTAGTCATTGACATCCTGTTCTGCTGGGACTGAACAGCTGTTGTGCTAATGACGAATTGTACTGTTAATGCCAGCAAGGAGTAACGATATAAAATGGGTTCTGCCACAGTTCACCGGGATGTATTCATTTATTTTACAAACTGTTACTCTGGATGAAAATCATATTATTTGCTGACAGAAACTTCACTGTGTGGGTACATGAGAAAGATGACTAATAAAAAAAAGACCTTGTTTTACCACAGCATTCATGATTATCAATTCCATTTAATGTAATGTAATGGTACAACACGGTGTATTCCGTAACACCCGAGGTACGAACCCAACCGCGGGTAGGATCGCCGGACGGCCGTAGGCCGTGGGTTCGAAATATTTTATGGCAGCCCATGTGATAAAAGTAGAACCCCGTGTGATAAACAAAAATATTACCCGGTCTGGATCACCCGTATTGAACGTTATCCCGGTCCAGGTTATTGGCCTAATGGTCCACCTGTTATCACCTCCATGAGTAGCGGAAGTATCATTTTCCGTCCGGTTATTTGTATGTTTGTGGTTCCGGAGTTCTCAGTTTGGTTTGCTATGTTTGGAAATGCTATGGTGGCAAAAACCATTTGATGGAAAGTGGTGCAAGTTTGGGTCCCCTAGCAGCTTCTCTGTAACTGCAGGAGCGTTTTTGCTGATATCTCGTAAGGACGATAACTGAACAAAGGAACGACGGTCCTCCAAAGCAAACATGTAGTCTGTTCAAGAAATATCCCATAACTGTTGGCTCAAGAAATGACGAAGTACTGAGTTGTTTGTTCCGCGCTGTTTGGACATTGAACCTTTGTCATGATAAGCTCAAATCGGCACGCAGGCTGCTTTTCATTGATGTCATGAGGGTAAGGGTCAGATGCAATATAACAGGGATACACAGTCATTTGAGTCCTAATAACTCTATCAACATATATCATTACATATTTATGGTACAACAATATACAATTGCTACAACATACAACATATAGTAGGGCGAAAACTAGTTCATGGTCCGTGTCCGTTCGTTTAGTTCATTTCCGTTACTTCAAGAGTCTCTTAAAGGGAGTCAGAGTCGGAGCCGTACGTGTGTCTGGCGGTAGGCTGTTCCAGACATTTGGTCCGCGGTAGGCTACCGATCTTCTGAAGGTCTCTCGCTTGGGTTTGGGGACAACCAGCTGACTGCTTGTGCTTGTTTGCCTCTGGCAGGTCATGCCGGGACAGGGTAGCCTGAGTGTTATATTATTTAACTAAAGGCTCTACCTTCAGCAAACAGCCTGGAACTAAACAGGCAAGGGTCAGGGCCATGTTAGGGGAGATATTATTTTGCGCAGAATCAAAGGGCACAAAGACTCGACTGTAAAGAATGGCAGCAATCGTCCAGTGGATAGCCGAGTCTGCCGAGGAGATTTTGCAGATCTCTAGGCTGACTTTGCAAACATTTCTTGTCCTCTGTGCGACTTTTCTCCTCGCATATGTCGTCTTCAAGCGCCCCAGAAACCTGCCTCCTTACCCGGCAGGACGTGTGCCTGTTCTCGGGCACCTCCTCGCCTTGGGCCGAGCGCCTTTGCTCCAACTCTTGACGGCGTGGAGGCGGCAGTACGGGGACGTCTTCACCATCAAGTTTGGTTCGGAAGATGTGGTGGTTCTGAACGGCTACACTGCCGTCAAGGACGCGCTCGTGGACAGGTCCGAGCTCTTCGCGTCCAGGCCGCATAACTATCTGTTTAGCGTAGTGTCTGGTTGTGGAAAGGGTAAGATATTTTGTTTCTTCATCTTCCTTCCTTTCTTTCTGCTTCTTTGATCATATTACACGCACGGCTCAGTATACGTTTAGGAAAGGTATCTCTGGGGTTGACACCCTGTCCGTATTGTTCTATAAACGTGACATAATGTGACATTTTATTAGGATG
The DNA here is from genome assembly GCF_035083965.1 of Branchiostoma lanceolatum. Taxonomy (NCBI): domain Eukaryota; kingdom Metazoa; phylum Chordata; class Leptocardii; order Amphioxiformes; family Branchiostomatidae; genus Branchiostoma; species Branchiostoma lanceolatum. The sequence continues at coordinate 2,217,823 of NC_089736.1, forward strand.
CAAATTCATATAATGGTGGGTATAATCGCACCGCTAACCTTCCTGGACTCCACTTCATTTTACATCCATTCCCAAAGTGATCATTCACACCGTCTTAAACAATTTGATGCATATCTTAGATGAAGTATCTTCCTTTTTTGTTTAAGGCATAGTTTTTGCACCAAGGGGCACGCCGTTAAGACAGAGGAAGAGGTTTGCCACCACCGCCCTGAAGAATCTGGGCATGAAGGTCGGAACTGGCAGCATTGAGGAGAACATCCGAGAGGAAGCAGATTGTCTCCGCAACAGGGTAAGATCAAATTTAAAATCCCGAACTATACATAAGGACCTTCTCTTGTCTGCAATGTTACATGTTTATCCTCTGTGGGCCGGGGTGACACAGGTTTGTCCACAAGTCCCTGTCGAGCAGGACAAAACAAAGCTCATCCTCCTGTAGACCATTACGTACATAGGAGCTATACGGTTATCAAGTAAACGAATTGATAAGTAACTTAAGTGACATTTTATATAAAGAAACTCCGTTCAGATTGCAGATTATAACGCAGAGCCCTTTGACGTCGCCCATGACGTAACCGTGGCGATTGCAAACGTCATCTGCTCCATGGCGTTCGGGAAGCGCTACGAGTACGGGGACGAAACGTTCCGCGAGCTCTCGGAGGCGACGGCCCACGTCATAGATGACGTAGGAGCGGGGCAGCTCGTCAGCGCCTTTCCTTTGCTACGGTTTGTTCCGATTGGTAAGTACAATGGACCTTTCTTGGAAAGTTCTTCTGGATAATATATCTGTACATAGTACCTTCACAGCGCCATGCATGCAGCATGCTGGTTGGTTGTACTTGAAACAGCAGGACCAATGAATTGTAATGTTGATGATGTGTACTTCAAGCCTTGTGTCATGATTACGTTGATGTCATTACGAATGCAATTGAAGTTCACATCGCCCACAGTGTAGTGACTTTAAGTATACTAACGATGGGAGACCGGATGTCGAATGCATGTAGTCACGCATGCCAGCACGTACACAGCAAGCGTACTGTTGAAGGACTATGTAACTGTTACCGTGAGTGTACAATGTAACATAAGCAGAGAGTAGATTAAATCTTGCAGTAATAGAAGCAAGACTGTGTCTGTGAGTGTCTCTGAGTTATACTTCAGTAGGGAAGATACTAGAGGTATTGCAGACACTACACCAGGTAGGCTATGGAACTCGTGGCGCAATTCGAGACACGACTTTGCCCTCGTAGATGCGCGGCACGAATAGCGCCACCAGGGGGCTACTGAACTCGAGATCTCGAATTCGTCCACGCGGAAGCGGAAGCTCGAAGCGTAATAGAAAACCGCCACTGACAGTCACATGGTATTCCTATGCCCAGTGAACAGACCCAGCAACGGTTTAGTGAAAGAGCTCTCGAAGATCCACAAGGTGATGAAGGAGGAGATATCTCGCCATCGGGAACACCTGGATCGCGAGAACCCACGAGACTTCCTCGACTTCTGCCTGCTGGAGCTGGAACAGCAGCAAAAGGTGGACGGTCTGACGGAAGAGAACGTCCTGTACATGGCCCAGGATCTGTTCTTCGCAGGAACAGACTCCGTCAGTAACACACTAATGTGGGGTCTACTCTACATGACATTGAACCCAACCATTCAAAACAAGGTAATTTGTCGACTATGAGATGTTACAGTGTTTGCTCTGTCAAATTCCAGGTCCTCCGGCAATGATCACTGGGAAATCCACAGGATATCTAGAATGGTACCGTTTCTGTCTCATGCAAATCCAGTCCGTTACTCTGATCGCTTTGAGAGGAGATAACCAGAGTTAGCTACGTAGAGGAGGAGGTACAGTATATCTAGGATTAATTTCTTTTACAGTGTTTGATACAAAGGCATGATAGTATCTGAGACATTCAGCTAGCATCGCGATGTCTGTTTAAAAAACGAACAGAAAAATTCAAAGACATATTTTGCCAAACTAGGTTCAAGAGGAGCTTGATGCCGTTGTTGGTGAGAGTCTGCCCACCCTGTCCCACCGTTCCCAGCTGCCCTACGTGAACGCCTGTCTGCTGGAGGTCATGAGGATCCGCCCCATCGGACCCCTTGCCATTCCCCACGCCACCTCACAGGACGTGAACATACAGGGATACAATGTTCCTGCAGACACACAGGTATACTTTGGTCCTGAATGTCGCAGAACTCATTAGATAGCTTTAAACAATGCATGCAGTTAGATATGCGAAGTTTAGACATGACAGGTCGTTCAGTTTATATAACCAGCTGCTGCCGTTCCCTGTGTCTGCGAAGCTGTTACGCCGAAGGGCGGTTATACCGGCTATTTACTAGTTACAGATACAGAACTGTTTTTGTTCACATCACCTTCCTCAATTGCAAGATTTCTAATCCATTTATTCTATAAACATACTTAGTTAAACACCACTTCACTGTTCATTATCATCTGTGGGAGTGGGGGATCCCTGCACAACCGCCCGCCACACTGTGACGCTCCATCATTAATAGTCGCTCTTGTTAGATCAATCTTCAACTAAATTCACGGATGGATCTTTGTTTGATCCAGGTGTTTCCGAACCTACTTTCCCTCCACATGGACCCCGCCTACTGGCCCGATCCGGACCGGTTTGACCCCGAAAGGTTTCTGAACGATGAAGGGAACGTCATCAACAAGCCTGAATCTTTCATGCCTTTTGGAGGAGGTGAGGTTCGAATTGGTATATGATAATGAAGATGAATTCTCACAACTGATGATAACATTTTTGCCTTCAAATGGCCGATCTGAAATCTTGAAAAAAGACGCTTGCAAATAAGGAAATATCAGCCTGCATAGTGTGTTTATCTTCTGTACGACGTCATCATTCTGTCTCATCAGCATATTTTCTTTATTTCTAGGACAGCGCATTTGCGTTGGGGAACAGCTGGCCAGGATGGAGCTTTTCATATTCTTCTCGACCCTGCTTCAGTCTTTCAACCTCGCAACGCCAGAGGGCTCTTCTCCTCCTTGCAATGATGGCCTGACCATGATTCCGCCTCCGTTCAAGCTCTGTGCGATACTGCGTTAGGTTATGCAACAATGTTGATAGCCTCCTTCGCCAGCTAGCCTTCTCGGTGCGGCCCGCCGGCCCCGTTTTTAGGGGGATCCAGAGCGCTGATTTACGATTGTCATAATGGGCCGGCGAATACGATCCATGCGGCAAAAGAGACCCTAGCTATATATATTTTGAAAATCGCGAAGGAGGCTATTACAACTAGCCTGGGTGCCATCCGGTAGTTTAGGAGGGTAGCGAGTGTAGGAGCCCCGGTAGAAATTAGGATGGCACCCAGGCTAATTACAACAAGTCGTGTAACTATCAAGTACCATATGCCAAAATCAGTCTTGTAGTGACGGTATGTTGCACTTTGATACATGTCATTAAATGACTTTATTCCCTAATGATTGAGACTTTTGAAAATTGTTTTCAGTAGGTATCTAACATTAGCGATCACGTGGAATCTTGCAGAGTCCACATATCGATTAGTGATATTGATGATTCTGGTTGATTAAACGTCTACTAGCATATAGTTCCACCGGGGTAACGTTACATAATTCCGCCACTCTGAAAAGATAGGTCCAAACAGATCTCCAACCCAACGTCCCCCAGTATAATGCACTCCTGTATATCTTAACTGTGCATACCTTGGGGGGGGGGGGGGTGCTGCACTTGAGATCTCTCAACCCACTGTTCTTCAAAGTGGCGAATTTATGTAACCCAGCGGATTAATGTTAATGAATGAATGAATGAAATACCTTTATTGTACATTTATGCTTAAACAAGCTAAGTACAGGTCATGGTGATAAGCAGAGAAATACATACAGTGGTGGCAATATAACGTAATAGAAGGTAATATCTTACTACGTCTGATAGGACTAATCTATACTTGTCTACAATTTACAGGTTCTTAAGACTTCTTCTCGCTTCTTAATGCAATTGTAGATGTATGTGGATATGGAACTTGTAATATGTACATGGTTTGTTCAGTTCCATAATGAATAGGAATTTTTCAGTGCTGTTTACCTATCTAAAACTAGGGAATTTATCTTGTTTACAATTGTAAAGGATATTTCTCTCATCGTTGTGTAATGTACAGTCCGCAACAAAATGACTTTCGTCCTCAATTCTATCTAAATTGAAATATTGACGAATTCTTTCTTACAAAGGAATGAGGTTGTGCCTGCAATGGCGGTTAGCTTTTTCTCAGTTCCTTGGTAGTCTCTACCAGACTAACAGCGTCGGCTATAGAGAGAACATTTACCGGGGTACTTTGGCCATGGAGGATAACATTTCCATCCGCTGTTCCATCCAGGGTTGCCTATTTGACCCTCTCTCCGTAGCCGACTCCCTTCATACAATTGACTCTATTTGGCCAATTTCTACTATTTTCCCAGCGACCCGCAGAGACTGGTAGAGGCTAGTTCCTTGGGCCCGCCCACCTAGCTCTCTCAAAACGTAGAAATACAAACAATACGGCTGAGTATGCTAGCACTTTGGCCGAGGTGCCATCGACCCCCAAAGTTGCTGGTTGGCTTGCAGTTGAACTGTAACGTTACATTTGTAACTGTAACATTTGATCGGCCTTCTGTACCGGTGTGTAAATATTAACGAACTGATAAAGAGCACATTATCACGACTGAAGGTAATCATTAACGCCCAGCTCAGCTTCTACTGATCAGTGTGCTGTTGAGGAATTTACAAGGAGAAAATACATTACATGGTTCTGCGATATTTCAGTGAGATTCATTTATTCGTTTTACCAGTAGTTCTGTGGGTGTAATACGCGGATACAATAATCCCTGTATAATACTAGTACACCGGAAAATACCGTCCCGACCAAAACACTGTCATCTTAACAGATACTCTGGGAAATGTTCTATGTGCTTGCAAGAGAGCAATCATTATGGATACAATGTAATGTTACTGTAACTGTCGTGGTAGCCCAAAACTGATGCGAGCGTGCGAATAAAAAAAAAATGGTCAAAAAAGTTGCATTCATTAGAAAATCTACGAGTTCATGAAAAAAATTACTAAACATAGGCGCATAAACTATTCTTCAGTTTCATATCTTCACATCTTCTTCTTTGACTTTGGAATTGATATTTTGTCATTCAATCGACATTATTATCGCTTTTCAATATTTTGGCATTTATTCAATCATGTCGCAGCTGCTTTGTATGATTTACAATTTGGTGGAAACATTTTTTTTGGAAACTGAGGAAAATTGATGCGAGCGTGGATGTCATCCATATAATCGAATCAACATGTAGTCAAATGACCTATGAACAGGTGGCACCCATGGTGCACTGCGCCACAGAACGCGCGAACTCCAAGACAAGATGGCGGCGGGACTCGACACGGAAAGGACACTGCGGTTAGAATTCGTCCATGGAGGCCAGTGTACGTCCGTTTCGGGAGGTAAGCCGAGTCAGAATTTGCGTGTTACATTCCCGTGACCATTTTGAGCAGTAGGTTGTGAACGAACGAAGGAACGTCACGGCAAAATTCGCGTTTTTTTCTGAAGCATGGCCTTGTGACGTCATACCCAGCTCACCCAGCTGTCAGCAGTGTGTTTGTAATTGAGTAATCTCCAAGCAGATGTTGGGTGGATATTTTTAATCGTGCTTTGGTCATATATTTGCGTATGTGACCAAATAAAAAGTGTGTAATGTAGACATTTGCAGTTTTGTTAAAGAGTTTTAGCCATCTTATAACTATGGAGAAAAGAAACTCAGAAAATAAAAACATAACTTCTGTAACATTAACGTTACATACAGTAAGTTACAAACAAAGTAAAACACCAAAAAAAAATTATTCACATTTTGTTTGCTTTATTTGTTTGTTATACACATATCCAGAAATAAGTAAACTTTTCATGTGGCGGCTAAAATTTTGCATCAACTTAAAATTTGACATCCAAAACTTCACCCAGAACCTACTATGCTGTGGTGACTATTGTTTGCTGAACTTGATTACATCTAAGTATTCATACTCCCAGTCATACTCCTAAAATGTCAAACAAATAATTATTTTTATCATCCTTATATACATGTATGTGTGCAGATACACCTCTTCAAGTGATTGTACTAAATCAAATACAGTCAAACCTGCCCAAGGCGACCACCCGGCGGACCGAGCAAAAATGGTCGCGATGGACAGGTGGTCGCCATGAAGAGGATTCCACTCACATGTTTCCAGGTCGAGGTTTTCAAATACAGTACGTAAATGATGAAAAAATTATGTGAATTTAGACAGCATGACCCTCATCACCAGGTTCAATTCTCATTGACAGAAAGATCCTACAAAAATTACATTTTCCGTTATCGTTGTAATGATTGTATACTGCTACATCGTGTACAAATTTTCGTCATACTTTTGACTACAAAACGATGGTTGCCTCGATGATCTCGCAGCGCCCTCCCGCATTCACACGTTACATTGAATAGTACACACACACACGCACATCATCGAAGTTTTCAGGCCTAAGACAGATCCCTAGAAAACGCCTGCTGGTCCCAGCCTTTTTTGGGTCGCCGACCGCTGGATGAAAGGGTCAAAAAATTTTCGATCTGACAACTAAAGATGAAAACGGAACGCGTTAACGGTGTGATTTCGTCGCGCCGCGCCGCGAAGCTCTGTGCCACCGCATCGAAGGGTAAGTCAGTGCAGCAGAACGCACAGCGTCCAATAAAGGTTTGTGAGATTCATGGAAATAAAAAGAAAATAAGAATTTTGATTTTCACCAATAACTAGAGTATTCGTAAATGTTCATACACAAAATCATCGTGTTTTACAAAGGTCAGCGGTACGCCAAATCCGGGCCGCCCGAAATCCAATATGGCGTCGGGACCAAGGAACAACATTTCTCGCCTGATGTTTTGCCCGCCGCGAAGTCATTTTTCGGCGGAATTTAGCAAGATACAGACACATTTTTGTTGAAAATACAAGAAATAGACAGTAATTTCTGTGAAATCTGACTTTTTGACGCCATGCACTACGTATTCGTTTTGAAAGTTGAGTTTAAACGGAACTGAGTTCAGGTTAAACTATAAGATTACGATAGGCACAACAACATCACAAACATTTGTCTTTACAATGTTTATAGGGGGAACGTTTTATTAAAACACTTCATGGAGGAATCGATGGTATAACATTGCTATTCCATATATTTTTGATCTTATTTTTGTCCTTCAAAGTCTTGAAAACATTTCCGTGAAATCCGACAGCAAAATGATCTGATGTCACCACACGCTTGAAAATTAGGCGACCGCCATGGGCAGGGATTGTGCTCTGTGCGGTCCCAATTCGTGGCGGTCGCGGTCGCGTTGGACCGGTGGTCGCCTTGGGCAGGCAGCTTAATGCTTGTGCCTATGGGGAAAATTTTCGAGACCGAGAAAAAGCGGTCGCCATGGCCAGGTGGTCGCGTTGAAAAGGTGGTCGCCTAGGCAGGTTTGACTGTAGTTACACAATATGGACCATATCCTTGTCTCTTTTGTATCAATATAATATGCTAGTATAGGGAAGTACTACAATAGACATTTTAGGTTTGAAGTTTGACAAAATTAATGGCCAAAATTGGCTATAATAAAGCTTTGTATACATAGTTTTTGTTCTAGTTCAGGTACATGTAGTATAGTGCACTAGTATGTTTTCAAAGACAAAGAAACATTTAACCAAGAGTATTTCCAACGTGATAACATTCATTTTGTTGTGTGAAAAAGATAATGTTTTCACTTGCATGTTTACAGTCTGAAGCACAAAAGAAGGAAAAATGATTTCCATCCAGTTTCAGAGCTCAAGAGCTAATCTTCCACTGGTTCTAACAGCAAAGACAGAAGCTATGTACAGTATTTACAGGTTTATTGTACCTGGGAAGTTCACTAAGATCCTTTCGACATGTTAAATAAGCAGTGAACCATGACTTGACTTCCCGTCCTACGGACTGCAACCCTTTCAACAAGCATGCATGTCAGGTATATGAGCAACAATAGCTGGAATTCCAACTCCCATACTCTAGATCCGGAGGCACTTTAAACCACTGTACAACACACGCTACTACTAGTACTTAGTGCTCCCAACTTTATATATAGGTCTCTACAGATAATACGACATGTAGTTGTTCCTAACCTTACAAATGCAAATCCTCGTAAGTTACAAATGCGCTTGATGCGCTTGATATAAGTTTTAGTAATTTACATTCAGCAATGTCCAGTTCTGTCATTGTGTCAAATGTCATTGTCCTATTATTACAATGTAGGTAAGATTTTGGTCTTAAAAATCCTGAATTATCTTTGAATCTGCCTGCTTTTAGTTTTATATCCTATGTTCATGTCTTTTACAAATTGGGATACAACGAAGTCGAAGGACAAGATAAAAATGATAAACACAGGGAAATGGGGAAATCTCAAAATATGGCTGTATGTTATGAAAAGCACAGAGGAAAATAGGTCACTTCTTGATATACAAGTTACATGTGACTTTATTCTCACCATTACTATTATTGTTTTTTGTCATTCATTTAAATTGCCTTTGTCAAAACTTACAACCCCTTCTCTGGTAACAGGTGGCTAGAGTAACAGGTGTTACCCAGGGTGCAACACTCAATCTGGCGGGTGTTCCAAATCCAAGATGGCGACCGTCAGTCAAATTCTCAAAAGGAAGGAATGGTTTGGGCGAATTTCATCCTTGGAAGACGTGCTCCATCTTCTTAAGGTGAGTGGTACTTCATCTTTTTCTCAGATTTTTTTCTGTATTGCTTTGATCATTTCTGACAAGAATTGATGTGAATGCACAGCTGGAAATTCTTTTTTCTTCTCTTTTACCATCTGTCTTCCATAATGTGCCGCATGTACTGATGTAGGATGAAAAGTTGAAAACCCATGCTGTATCTTTTTAAATCTTGCTGAATTGCCATGTTGAAATTGAACATTTCCTGTATTTCGGGCCCTGAATTTGCTTTGTTGTTTAGTTGACTGGCATCTTTAAAGGAATTAGAGATACGTGTACATGTATGTTGTAGAAATGATGATATGACATGTCATGTCTGAAGTCTTACTACAGGAGTTAGTATAGAGTATTTAAGTAGTACATGTACTAGTAGTGGTACAAATTGCAGCTTCACTGCAGCTCACGTTTTTAGCAAAGTACAACAACTACATGTTCATTTGTAGGTCTCCCTTCTTCTTCCCTAAAATCCAAACAATATGGTTGAGATGAAGTGTAACATTTAAACTTTTTTATAGCTGATAGTGCACCCCTGGCCATGGAACCGGTAAGCGGTAAGTGCAATGCGGCATCACAATGGCTCACTTTTATAGTAGTAGCCAAGCACATTGCGATCGGGTCACCCCTACTCTTTTTGGGGTGTTTTACTTGCAGAACTTTGCTGCTGCTGTCTCACTGCATCATTTCGGCTGCGCGAAACATTCTTTTTTCACTGTTCAATTTGTTAGTTACTTTATACGTAATCATTTATCATTGCTGCCATTGTGTTCTGATATGTCATTTCATAGTATTTGTAATTGTCATTGTCTCTCCTCACATTTCACAAACCTACTTCTAATCTGAGCACCTCTGTTGCGTTAAGTCCTGGGCTAAGATTGTTAATGACATCTGACTTTCCCAAGCTTTTAACTTTTAAGTCTATGTTTACTTATTATTATTGTGAGGATTTGGCTTACATTTAAACTTGATATTGTTTGGTTTATTCTTCGTCATATTATGAATGTTTTATTGGTTGGTTTATTGGTTAAAAGATCTCCATTAGTAACAATATAGATTATAATACCATGAATACCTCACTACTCTTCTTGGAGTCTTAATGTAATACACATTACAATACATGTAGTAAGCAATAGATACAGATGACAATATGATAATATAATGCATATGATTATACATTCTTCAATTTACCACCAATTCTGTATAGGCCTGTTTGCATTCGTTTGTGTTTTCAGTCTGTCTTTGATGAGTGTTTTGAATGTGGACGATACCAATGATATGGTCATCTGGGAGAGTATTGTATGATTTTGTACACCCATACAGGAAAGACTTTTTAGCTGATGATGTTCTTGGTTTGGACAGGTTGAAGTTTGTCCGTGTTGCAGATCTCGTGTTGTTTGATACCAGATGTAGTTTACTGTGAAGTGTTGACGGTTTGCTTGAAGAAGATGATATTTTGTGGAACATACACATGTTGTTAACATTGAGTCTTTCACTGTTTAGTAATAGTCAGCCATGATATCTTGACATTGTGCATATGCTTGACCTGGGTGTGGTTAGATCTCAATAGAAGTTTTCCCGCCTTATTGTGTATTACTTGTAATGCGATGATGTTCTTTTGTGAAAAAGAGGTCCAAACCACTGTGCTGCAGTCCAAGTGTGTCAAGGTAAGTGTTTCTGTCAACAGTTTCAGCAACGACTGTTCCAAATATGCCGCACTTCTGCTGATGGCAAGGTTTTTATTTTATTTTGATATGATGTTTTGATTTATGGCCTTATTTTATTTCATATGTGACTGTTTTTTTCAACTTTATGTTAGATGGCATCCAATATCAGTAATGCTGCTTGAGTGACTTGTGTATTGCTGTGTATAGATAATTCTAGAAAGGTCAAGGTTTTGTAACAATTTTTCAGTGCATAGTTTATGTACAGTGCATCAGTTGTTGTTATCCTTGTTAGAAGCTTGAATGAACGTAAGAAATGTAAGTTCTTAAGAAAGTGATAGTGACTGATAGTGATCTCCATCCGGTTTAGCTTAATGTAGACCTACTCTTCCACTGGTTGCGACAAAGAAAACAGACTTTATGTACAGTATTTACAGGACTGGTTCATTGTACCAGGTAATTCCCCTAATTCTTTTGGCAAGTACAACGAACAGTGGACCAAGGAGAAACATCCCTGTGACTCTTTCCGCTGTTTCCCCCTGCTATCCAGCTGATTTGCTTTTAAGTTTAAACCAGGGTCAACCTTGGATCAGGGCCAGTGAGCAGGAACAAGTTTTGTTTGTGTTTGTTTTAATATTGCATACCAGGTAAACCACCCCATGGCACACTGGGTCTGTACTGAACAGTACAAGCTCATATCCAGACAGATTTATTTGATCCGCTCACACCAGGAAGGATCCCTACTGTTTTCAAAATTTTTTTTTTTTTTTTTGTGCTTGAGGTATGGCTCTCCTCAAACACGGGACCTCAATTTGATGTCCCATGCGAGGGACGTCCCTAACCGAAGCTAGGTACTCATTTTCACCTGAGTGTACTCATTTTCACCTGAGTGTACTCATTTTCACCTGAGTGTACTCATTTTCACCTGAGTGAGGTGAGGAAAGTCGTGGAGACTGCATTTCCCAAGGGTAACAGCCAAACCAAACACCTTGCCTTTATGCCACAGCGATGCCACCACCAATTTTAACACATGAAGACAAACAAACTTGAAACTTGCATGGATTGGAGTGGCCCTAATATTTGGGAAAGATGGTTACAAAGTGATCCTGATGGGACACAACAAGCTGCCCCTCCCCACCTGCAGCAACCTGCTCAGGGTCATGAATATAAGCGACTGTGCGGACATGATCTCCCCAGGCTGTGAACATCTCCACTCGCCTGTTCCAACTATCAGCCACAATGACGCGACCCAAACTGTCCACACAGATTCCCGAGGGGTTAAAAAGATTCCCCGCTCCTGCACCTCGACTGCCAAAACTGGAAATGTAGACTCCATTCTTGTCGTACTTTAAAACACGATGGTTCACCATGTCTGCAATGAAGATGTTCCCTTTCTTGTCCACTGTGACAGACTGTGGCAAGTGTCCTTCTTCTGTTAACCCAAACCTGATCATGTTGCATGTTGGCGTCTCTTGTGTGTGAGTAGGGCTAAACCACACGGCCTCTGCGCATGGTCTTTTAGTACAACTATTACCAGAATATTGTTTTATTGTCAGTATGATTTTGTCAGAAAGCTTGTCAACGGCAATCCCATAGATACGAAATTTGCCATTACATTGAAACTTGGCAAGGACATGGCCCTCTTTGCTGTACTGATTGACGGCATTTTTATAAAAGAATTTTCGAGGATCTCTGCCCTGCAAAACGACCCACAGGGAATCGTTGCGGTCTGCGGAGATGTCCTGTGGTTCCATGTTTTCTGTCAGGAAACTGCGGAGGAAAACACCCTCCATGCTGAAGACTTGGATCCGTTTGTTGTGCTCGTCTGTCACAAATATCTCGTTAGTCGAGGACACGGTCAGTCCTCTTGGAGTCCGAAACTGTCCAGGTCCTTTTCCTTTCCCGCCAAACGTGACTCTCTGCCCCTTTTCTGCAGGTAAAACACACAATCATGCATACATAATAGAATATGGTCAATAATGTAAGCTTTATCATACTGTAGGTCAGACATTACAGTTACAGACTTCTATTCTAAACTACTGTAGAATATACAATAAGAGGGCCTTGGAAAAGTACTTTTGATATTCATAATTATAGTGCATTATACATATTCTAATGGAAGCCAAAGGTTTTACTAGTAGGTACATTTTAGGTAGGATTGCCTTTGGGGAGGAGGTTAACCTCTGATGGAGGTACTGTTTTTGTCTGTGTCTTCGCACCTACATACATGACTTTGTATAACTCAGGATCCTTTTGAAGGATTTGTACAAGTTTTGGTGTGTTGGTTGTAACTGAGGTCCTGAGAAAACATGGCAATTTGGCCCCCTAGCGGTATTTTCAGGTTCTACAGCATTACAGTATTGTCCAAGAACAACTGGTCAGTGAACCGCCAGACAAATGACCCCTTATGGGAGGGAGATACATGTAGCTGGTATGGGGTTGATTTAGGAAGACAGGAAACGGGGAACACTTACAATCATCTGTGATGGCTAAGGCTGACAGTGGCTTTAACCCTTAGGCTGCCAGTCCTGGTTTTATCAGGGATACAGAAAGATGACTAATAAACTTGTGGACGTACCGACTGATAAGTATCTAATGCCAGCTCAGAAGAGGACCAGAAATAGTCATGCTTTTAAGTACCAGAGTTATCAGCCAAGGATTGACGTGTTCAAAAATTCGTATTTCCCGAGAACCATAGTAGAATGGAACTCGTTGTCATCAAGTACTGTAGGAGCTTCATCACTAAGTAGCTTTAAAGAACGGTTGCAGTCAGATATGCAAAGACTAGGTGTAACAGACCGTTCGGTGTAATATGACCAGCTGCTGCCGCGCCGCGTGCCTGCGAAGCTGGTGTGTTACGCCTGATGGCGGTTATACCGGCTATATAGATACAGATACAGATACAGATACAGAAACATGCCTTGTGTGCTGGGCCCGGCTATAACCGGGATAAGGTATTTCCCAGAAGAAAACAGTTTTGCGTGCGTGTAGCGCTCGAAACCCAGAAGTTTGGCGAGGGAGGTCAGGGGTCAAACATTTTTGATTTTTACTCGAATAAAAACCTGGCAGCTTAAGGGTTTTAAGAAATTCACGAAAACTTGAAATAAAGGAAAAGAAAACTTGAAATATTTCATGTTATGGAATGAGATGTTTGATTTCTTGTAAGAAGTAAGAAGTAGATACTTGTGCCCACCTTCACAGTGGTATGATACCTCCAAGTACTTCTTGGTGCCCGGACAGGGGTCTCGAAAGTTCATCTTTGTTACTTTCTCGCTGCACTGCTGAACGCCTTGACATGTAAGCCTTATGTCGGCATGGGGGCTGACCGCGTCTGGGCTGTTATAAGATGCAAGATCACATACAAGATGACTTTATTGCCTTGTCACAGTCTTAAGACACATAATTTACAATTGCAAAAGAAGTGAGCTTTTCAAAGAAGCCACCAAATTGCTCCCTAGTTTTTCCACTTTAACAGACGAAAAGAAAACTACTCTAAAGAAAACTAACTCCTTTGGACAAGAATTTGCCATTACCAAGTTTTTTAAACATATTCTTATCAAAAGTAATCAAAGTTTAAAAAATATTTTGTTATATTTTACCTGAATTCTCTTGCTACAATTTAGTACAGTAATTATAAATGCAAAGAAATATGTCATTCAAATTTTCGGCAAGTGAAAAGTTGGTTTAGGCAAGTAGATTGTTTGATATGTACTTGCTCATCAATATGGCAAGTGAGTTTTTAAATGCTTGTCCAACACTGGCTAGATGGAGATGTGATTACAATGTAGATCAGGCTACGGCAGGCTATTAGCTAGCAGGGCGTCAGGGTGTCTTTTGAACGCCCTACACTAAGAAAACAAGGAAATTGGACGCCCTTCTTTTGCAGTGGACACCCAGAAGACACCCTGTATCCCTGGTTATTACATCCCCCCACACACTCACTGCAAAATGGACCATTCCACATACAAGACAGTTGAACAGCATGTAAATTGATAGACATGCAATACTACCAGGTACTTGTTAATCCATGGAGCACATTGGTAAGCTCTGGTTCCCATCCTCCCCCTCAAAAAATGTCTATAAATCCTAGCTAAAAGCCTGGGCCTCGGTGCTCAGCACCTACCTGTTGTCGGTTTTCTCACACTTGTTACAGCCCTTGAGCCGGAGCCAGTGACAGCCACAGCCTTTTTTTGTCCTCCGACCGTAGAAGGCATCGTCAATCACAAGCAGCTTGTCCGCTGCACAAGACAATTCCATGGTCTCTCCTTCGCAGGCTGTTTCTGAGCAGCGATAGCAGGGCATTATATACCGTATTGTCTCAAACAAATTACGCAATTTTTAAACATTTCAAAATTCAAAAGGCACCACAAGTCATTGCTAAAGTCAGGGTGCGTATTTTATTTGAGGTTATTGCCCGGACAAATTGGAAAAGGACCTCAAACCCTTGCTTAATCAAACCAGGAACCCAGCTGCGGTGCACCAATGCATGGCTCAATACCTGCCAATTTGCAAAGTTTGTAATTTGTCGTAGGCAATCCTCAAGTTTGCAGAGACGATGCTGGCAGAGTAAACAAGAGAATCTTTAATGCTAAGGAATGGCATTACGTAGAAGTCCTTGATATAAGAAAAATGACCTGGAGATAATAGGAGGACACCATAAATTTGAATTTATCCTGTTCAAAATTTGTTCAAGATCAGTGGAGAAGGGGTGCGTACTTTATTTGGGGTTTTTCACTTTACCTTTCAGTTCTGCAAATTTGTCTGGAAGAAACCCCAAATCAGGGGTGCGTACTTTAATTGGGGTGCACACTTTAATCGAGAAAATACGGTATAGTTACCTCCACAAAAAATGGAGTTCTTGTTTTCAGTGTGTCTGCATGTGTGGTTTTGCTGGATATTTGCTGTCAAAATAACTTTAGAACCAGTCTGCACACATTCTTATCATATGATATTTGGTTTGTGGGTAGCTGTTGGGAACATGAAGGCCATTTTGGCCCCCCCTGGTGTGTGACTTTGATACTGCAGCAGAACTTCCGTTTTTTGTATCTTTTGTCCTATGATAATATGATATGAGAATATTGATTTTTTTTTTTCAGATAGCTTTTGATGTATGTAGGGAGAAGTGGTGTAGGTTTGGACCCATTGTTTGATATGCTTCATTGTATAGATTATTTGAATCATGCTTTACAAGATAGTCTTAACAGTTGGGAAAAAATGCGGTCAAGCGTCACACTGAGGATGAAACAAGATGCTTTTTTGTTAGCTAGTAGTGCAATGTGGCCTCGCTACGGCTCACATATTTTTGCCCAAGCACAACAGGTCACCCCTACTCTTCTCGATATGTGTGTTAGTTGCAGAGGTTGACGTTTTACTTGCAGAGGTTTGATGTCTTGAAGCTCCCTATAAAGGGTTGCTGGCTTTACGTCCTGCTCCGATAGGACAATGCAAATCTTTTCCAGTCGTGCCCAGGTCTGTGCGCTAACTATCATGTAAAATACAATTCCAACAATGTAGAAACTGTAATGTAAACAAGTTCAACCCCAGATGATACACATAATATTTCATACTTACAACTTAAAGTTTGTAAAAATGTTACTTCTATAATAATAATAATATTGTGATACTTACTTTGTTGGATTTTTGGTCTTGTACGTTCCATGCTCCAAAGGATGGGTGGTCTTGTACGTTCGACACTCTCAAGGGTGGGTGGGTTGATAGTACCATGGGAGCTCCCAACGTTGGGTGGGTCAGTACCATGGATGCCCTCAAAGATGGTTTTGTTGGTACCATCAGAGCTCGTGATGACAGCTATAGTGGTACTGGTCGGTTCTGTTACATTGAATGTACTCCAGCTGTTGATGTCTTGCGTAGAGCTAGCCTGAAGAAAAGAGCAACAAAAATATGGTTTTCTGATTATTTTTTATCCTGTTGCACAACCTGATATATACAGCTTGTTCTTATAAGGAAATGACGGAGAATTGTACATGATTACCCCAAAAAAATCTTTGTCAGATCTTTTCATCAGTTGGAATTGAACCTGCTGGTATAATATACTGTTTAAGACCTCACCATTTTCCATCCATCTATATATGTTTGTATAATATTTTACATTAAAACACATCAACTTGGAAACCATTGCATCCTAAATCATGTTGTGAGTTGTTCCTCTTCAAGAAGACCACCTGTCCAATTAGACCTCTTTTTCCTGGTCCCCTGGGTGGACGTCTTGAGCAGTATGTAAATCAAACTAAAAGAATGTAGAATTGTTGCTGTTGACCTTACCGTTTGGACTTGGGTGTTGTGAGAGACTCCTGTGACAACTCCAGCAATGATTGCTCCCACAAAGAAATTAAAAATCAGGAAAAACGCCAGAGCAGCAAGCCAGTGACATCGATGTCCTGCAAAACAGCCTGTTTGATAACCCAAGTTAATAAAACAAAAATGAGTTTGTATAAGAAAAGTTGAAACAAACTTTTAAGGATGTACGCTTAGGGCAACCCCTCCTTTTCAATGCTATTATCTATATGTTTAATACTTTGACCCTAGTTTTTTTATAATTGGATAGCACAGAAAAATTCCTATTCCTTAATGAATCCTTATATAATTATGCAATTAGATACATGCATCACATTTACAGCTGCCTTAAGAAGTGAGAAGAAGTTGAACCTACACATTCTATACAATAGTACTAGTAGCATACATTGCACATTAGCCATTGTAGATATACAGCTGTCGGGCAATCCGACCCGCAGGAGGGCTGGGACTGGGGGGGGATGCAGAATACACCGTGTTGTATTGAAAATTTTATTTATGTCATACCCACCCGAGAAAACACACATTTCAATGCGAAATGCGCCAGAAGTTGAGAGAGTTTTGTGTCCTCGAACAAAAAGCTATTATAACAACATTGATTCTAACCTCTGAATCCGGTATTCGAATTTTTGACGGCGGCGCGACCGGGGCGCTCGAAATGCAATCTAAATATTCTATATGGATGGCTGTGTGATACAACTTAGAACCCTGTGTGATACGGAAAATTATCACACCGTCCGGATCACCCCTATCAAACGTTTTTGCGGCCCAGGTATGACATACATGTATCACTAAGTAGTAATATACCACATCCTATATATCACCTGTCCCTAAGAGTATCAATTTGTGATAAAAGTCATTCTTTCAAATATTCTAGTCTCCACATTATCATAAGGTCTAATTTTTTGTGGGCCCGGGAGAAGTTTCGAAACTCCATCTTGGTATTGCCTATCACATTTATGGTGGCCATTTGTATTATCAGTCTTAAAGCACTATAAAGCTTACTATACCTCGTACATTTAGTTGAGGTTGCGCCCCAGAATTAAAATGCTTTTGAGAGCATGACAAAAACTGAAGTATCATTGAGTCTTTTTTGATAAGCATATAAATATTGCAGGAAAGACAAAAATGAGTGCATTTTTTAGCTCTGAGGTGTGACACAAAAAAATGTGTTCCCCGCGATGCTGTGGTACAGTAGAATTGCTAGTAAATGCTTTTAAGTTTGCAGTGGTTACGTGTTTTTTCGGTGCTTAACCTCTAAAACTAAAAACTACCACTGAGTCTCCATTTTCTACCTTCCGTGAAATTGAATCACCACAAACTCTGTAAAGGTATTTACGGTATTTAGACAGAAGGCATGATTATCACAGATTATGACAACTGCAAAATGTATTAAAAAAACAAGGTTGCCCTGTCAGGAGTCTTACAGGATTATGTCTGACTCAGTTGTCTTACCTGAAGCCTGTTGGGGGTCATTGTCGTATATCGGATTTGTCTTAATTTGGTCTACATTTGGAGGATTCTGAAGCTTGTGTACTCCTGAGTCTTCTGAGGCCCGTTGGCGAACGTTTGTTCCGTACATCGGGTTTGGGAATTGTTTGTTGTTTGGATCCTGAGGCTCCTGTGCACCAGGGTCTCTGCCTGTTTTGCCGGTGTCACCAAGCCCTGTTGTTTGTGGTGCCTTTGAAGCTGCTGTGCTGAGATATGTTTCGTGATCACACATGTCTGCAACAGCGTAAGGTTCTATGTCAATGTCTTCAGAGAGTTCATCTTGCCAGGTCTGATCTTTAGCATCGTCTTCTTTGGTGTCTGGTTGAGGTCTGTTAGCATTTCTCTTGGAGTTCAAATTCATACCAGCTGTACTGTCTCCATGCTTGACTTCAGCTTTTTCTTCTTCATCAACGTTTCCAACGTTGGGATCCAACTCTTCATTTTCCCCAGAGGCAGTGTACATGGCGGAGTCTTCTGCATTGATCTTATCAGATACCACATATACATCAGGGGCCGGGGTGGGGTTGTCGTCGTTTTCTGCATTGTGGTGATGTTTATTTGTGAAGTCAGGCGGACTTCCAGTGCTGTTCTTACGTTCAGGTTCATTGCCAGCTACGTACATGTCCTCTTCCTCCAACACATCGTGTCCTTGAATACTAGTGGAGGCTTTACTGCATGTTGACATTCTTTTTGAATCTGCAGTGTTTTCTGCGTACAGTACATTTACATCATTGGATTCTAGCTTATCTTCATTTTGCAGTGGATTTGTCAGCACCTCTGGCTCCATATGGTTTGTAACTGTAAGACATACTGGATTGTTTTTTCCTGTGGTTGACTGGTCCATAGTGTGTCTGTTTAAAAAGACAGGATGAGTCTAATGTCATGATTTTATCCAAATACCAGTGCCTGCCTTTAATTTGAAGGGGAAAATACAAATAATATCACATTATCCTGGCAGGTAGCAACTTGCAACTTCTCAGACTTGGTATCATGAATCACAAATTGGCCATGTCACATCAGGCGTGTATAGCAGCATACTAAGTCAAGTAAGTCAGTCACTAAGTCTAAATCAACAGTCTAAATCAACAGAGCTGCAAGAGTAGCAATGCTGCATATATGATGAAATTGATATCCAGGAACATTATGCAGTGACTTGGCTAACTTGTAAACTCATACATAGCATAGTTTTGCAAATTGTCAGTCTGCAAATATACCTGCATTATAAATGATTGTTATTTGATTTTTCTATGTTTAAGTGCTAAGATATACATGTATCGTAAGTGACTTTGATTTATTTTGTTGATAAATCTTAAGGGTGGTCCCTCCAGTTAACTTGTGTGACTTCTGTTTCATTTATCTAAGAATCGGGCAATGCAAACTATGCACAAAAAGAAATATAAAGCAACACAAATGTCACCTATTGCAAAAATCCAAGACAACTAAAGAAGGAGCTTAAGGTCTCACTTCTGTATTACTCCAAGTGGGTACCCTAAAAGAGTCCGTTGCCCCAAAAAATGAACGGCTGTATGTACGTGTGTCTTTATCGGTGTAAAAATCCTGTTTAGCTATCCCAACCGATATCAAGCGTCAAACTGATGAAAGCTTGTTTGTAACGGAAGAAATTAACAGGTAAAGTTCGGCAGCCGCGCGCGAGGTCGGACGTCCACAGCCGGACATTGGCGGTAATTTGGTCGATCACTTGCAGCTGGAAAGTGCCTATTTAGGGGGTCTAGCTAAGTGCCGTTTGTAATTGCCATAAAAAGGTATTGTATGCCAACTGGTAGTTGGCAATTTTTTCGAATGATCTAGGGTAGATGAGCTCAACAGAGAATGAATGACATTGGTGCATTTCCTATAGCTTCATTACGAACGCGCCCATGTAAAACACGTTTTATAACATGTAAGCCTATGGAGCGAAAAAACTCATGAATGAGACCTTAAGGTAGACATCTATTCACCATGTACCACAATATTATTAGTTTTATTTGTAAAACACAGTTGGGAGAAAAACTGGTCTGATCCTACTCTACGCATGTGAGGCAGACTAATTATGAGATTGAAAAGTGTTGATGTTATACATGTAAATGATGTGCTTATGGGAAAATCCTTAGTCAAAATTAAGGGACTGTACGATATTTAGCCGGGGGAAGGGCTGGTGCGTATGGGGAAGGGCCAAGGAAAAATAAAAGAAGTCTCGGAAAAATAATAGGCTTGGGCTGGGGTAGGGCCAAGGAAATTTCTTCCCAGAATCGGGCCAAGGAAATTTTTTCCCAGAATTCGCAATACCTCAGCTTAGTCTACCTGCAAAATTTGACCCTCAAAATGCAGGAAATAGCGTTTCTGAGGGTAATGATTTCAAAATTTTCCCAAGGAACATGCCCCCAGACTCACCTAGATTCGTCGCATCTCTGGCAAAAGGATATTGTCCCCCAAATATTAGGCTGAAAACGTTGTGAATTTTTCAATCATAGAGAGATTATTACAAATTCATCCTTGGATTATTACACCTCCGGTAAAAAAACACGTCGGGAGAGCATCATCCCCCCAAAATCTAGCTAGACATGGCATGGTGAACATTCGATCTGAAATACCTTACCCTCCACACAAAATTTCATGTCGCCGCCTCAGTTTTGTGTAATTTTCAGCCATCTTTTTATAACTTTTTTGTGGCAGTTTTGAAAGGGGGCGGGCTAAGGAAATTTTGTTGTGGCTGGGAAAAAATTTAAGAGCTAGGGGGAGGGCCTTAGGAAAGTTTCTTTTGACCTGACCTCCTACGCACGGGCACATCCCCACCCGAGCCCCACCCCTGATAAATATTGTACAGTCCCTAATTGAATATTTACTACTACTAGTACTAGTATACACCTCAAGGACACTCAGAACCCTGCTTCAACTTTCCTGGCCAGAACTATTAGAAGCTGAGACCTTAAGCTTGTTAAGCTGCACTTATGACAATGAAACCCAGTCGTCTCGGTGGCTTTCCTTACTAAGTCTCAACCTGCTCCAGACATTTTAGCATCAGAGGGAGAAAATAATGTCCCCTTTTTGTCGGTGTCATTTAACCAGCTGCTGTCGCGCTGCGTGCCTAAAAAGTTATTGTGTTACGGTGAAGAGCTGTTGTAGTACTAAAATGTACCGGCTATATAGATTCAGATACAGATACTCTTAGACTAGTTGCTTAAGCCAGCTCTATCTCATTTCTTTTGTTCTCGGACATTTCAAACGAAAGTAAGGATCAAGCAAGAGAACCAGCTGGAAACAGCGGGCTGGAAAGAATTGTATTTCATTTCCTATAGCTATTAAAGCATGATGTACCGCTGTACTGCATTTCCTACTCTGTTTTTAGGTTGATCTTCGAGTTTCATGCAAATCAAATTGGTGTGGCCTCAGCAGAAAAGAAAGGACAATACTTCATAAAATCTTGATTTTTAGCTTGGCAGAACCAAGAATGATATACAGCCCCCTAGATAACTTGTGGATTACATGCATGAAGCCTGAAGTAAACAATGATAATGATCTTAGTTCTTGCCTAAAGGCTACGTGTAATTACAAATAACATTTTAGATCGATAGTTACAATCAATGACATTTTAACAATGGCAGTTTGGGACATGTGGCTACTCTGGTTTCAATTGCTAATGCTCTAAATCAAGTTGGTTTTAACATCTTTTTTCGAAACAGTTACAAGATAAAGAACAGTTTTATACCCCATGGCCACTTTTTCTGTAATATGTTTTAATGTTTGGTATTTTGTAGAATGGGTGCAGGTTTCTTCTCATCTGTAAACATGGACAGATTAGACTGTATTTTAGTGGCTTCTTCAAATAGCTCACTTCTTTCATAATCTTTGACAGAACAGAGATGAAATGCATTTTGTCTTCCACTGCTTTACAGTATTTTCACTTGCTTACTGTACATGTACTTGCTTATGTCAAGACCTTCTAGTCACGAGTCGAGTCTAGATTTATTTTCACAGTCAATCATATCCTTTTGCCCACAAGCTATTTCTTATTTATAAGATATAATTCATGACTCAACACTTACTGTTTAGGTGGTGCCTTGAAATTGAAAACTGCTTTCTAGACTGGTTGTAGCTGTCTCGTAGACTGCTAGCAAAATTTCTGGTCGGTAGAAACAAGTTTTCTCCAGTCTGCTCTGGATGAGGTGTGGTGCTCCAAACTGGTATACGTAGACTAATAAGTAGATTAAGAACTGCTGAAGGCATGATGAAACAAAAATGGTTTATTGAACATTTATTTTCATCTCATCTTGTTGTGATAAACAAAGTTTCTCAGATGTTTACAGTGCAGTGCCACATCGTCCTTGTCACACAGCGAAGTAAAATGTTTATTTAGGTTCTGTTTTAAACCTTCACCTGTTAGATCTGATCCAAGATCTCAAGAACAACACACACCTTTTAAGCTTCGGCCACACCTGCTGTTTAGTTAGTTCTGGGATACATTGTATATGATAAATGATAGATATATAAGGCCTGAGAGTCAAATTCATGCATTGCCCTACAGTAGGAACACTCGGTTTTACCATAGGGATCAGTTATACAATTACTACTTGTGGCAGATCGAAGTTTCTCCAAGCCCTCTAGTCTGATCTTTTCCTGCCTGCTCAAATCTTACATAAAAGACGTCCTAAGGAAACCAAGAAAGAAATTGATGTCTACATTCAACTGGAAGGTATTTTTTGTGTGTGATTGCAATGAAGTGTGGATTGTCCTTTCTTAATATATATGTCACAGTAGAGATGGCAATTCAGGACAATCGGCGATTGTCCTAGGACAGATCGCGATCGCCGTTTGTCCTAGGACAGACTGTGATCGCGATCTGTCCTAGGACAATCGCCGATTCTACTAGTAGAGATTGAGATCGCAATCTGTCCTAGGACAAACGGCGATCCAAACTTATTGATGCTAAGATAAAGGGAACAGCAATATGTTTTTTATACACCATGATTTTTTTTAGTATTGCTACAAAGCTTCAATCATTTATCACCAACTACACACAATTGTTATTGTTCTTCTATGGTTGTGAATTCAATAGGTGTGAAACTGTGAGTAATATCTTGACATCTCAAAATTTGCATACTGAAACATTGTTGGATCACCTTCTTCCAACTGATATCTTTCACACATTATTAAAATTTTGTCATTCAACTTTATCAGAAATTACTTTATCAGAAAACATACTCACATGAAATTCATCCATTATGAAATATGAACTAATTCACGTAAAATGGTTAATATTTGTGAATTTAGGTAGTATGCTAAAACTGATGTGAAATGTTGTGCAATGATTCATTCTATTTCACAAAGCATTTCCATCTAATCAGATTCAGAATTTGTCCAAGTAGGATCGCCATTTGTCCTAGGACAGATTGCGATCGCAATCTCTACTAGTAGAATCGGCGATTGTCCTAGGACAGATCGCGATCGCAGAATTTGTCCAAGTAGAATCGCCGTTTGTCCTAGGACAGATGGCGATCACAATCTCTACTAGTAGAATCGGTGATTATCCTAGGACAGATCACGATCGCAGTCTGTCCTAGGACAAACGGCGATCGCGAACTGTCCTAGGACAATCGGCGATTGTCCTGAATTGCCATCTCTACTGTGACATATACATGTAGATGACCCTCAATCAAAATATTTTGAGGACTCAGTGTCTGGTCATACCTGGAGACAATTTTATTGTCCAAAGTTCTTAACAATGTTCAACATTTTAAACACTGATGTTACCCATACCCAGAAGCTAAGGTAATAATCACGATAGTTTATTTATTTGTTAAATTTCTCCAACAAAGTGGAAAGCATGGCAGAACAGGATTGGTGTTCCTTGGCAAAGGGCACCTTTTCAAGGTCGCCATACCGAAATCATGACAAAGTAACACGACAATAATCAATACATTGATACAATATAAATAACAAATAAATGGAGTAAATCAACATAGAACTCTCAAGATGACTCAGCCATATGTACATAAAGAAGGTCAGCAATCCATAGACAATGTTTCCATTCCTGGATTGACCAGAAGTGGTTCTATGTATTTAGAACATCAAAATATTTAGAAGGAATATTCTTTATGCCTTTTAGCACCCTTGTAAGTTGTATATGTATTGTGCTTGGTACAAATGTACATTTACCCAAAAATATACTAAACATCCAAAACAGTAGACTTTCACTTGTGCTAATATTTCTCATGAAATTTGATAGAATATGTACTAGGAACACTATTCTTCAGGCTTCTCAGCGCCTTTTCGTTTATATTCAGTGAACATTGACAACATTTGTACATGTGTGTATTCAGCCTTATGTATTAAAAGCAACCAGCTGCTATACTAACTGCACCTATTCTACTGCATGGATGACAATCTTGCTATGACCTAAATTCGGTTTGTGTAACCCTTAATTGGAATATTCTGCAAAATATGAAGTTATAACTTAAAAGACACTAAGCAAGTCACTCAACCATTCATTTTTTTATAAGAATAATAGTATGTAATTTGTTGAGCGCTCTGTCAGATTTTGTTCACAGTGCATTTGTGGCCCTTGCAAGTGGAATGATTCAACGCAACCAAAAAAAATGTTTTTGCAATTGCACAAACTAAACAAATATAATCATTTAAATTTTTTTCTTTTATCAGAAATCTTACCTTCAGTTTGGAAACACATTCTGCAAATACCTGCATGATATCATTATCAGAATTACAATCAATATTACACACTGCATAAACAGCTTTGTACCCGTCTTTTGATATTGAGCTTAACATGGTGCTAGTACTCATAGTCGTATGATTTTGTGATGTTCAAAAAGAATCATCTAACCAAATTCCTTTGTGGCTCCAAAGTAAGATTCATGAACTAATATTTCTTCATTATACTTTTATACTGTCATGTAAACTCAAATCAATCATCATCATTTTTACTCTTTAACAAGTTGAAGCATCTACAAAATGTTACTTCCAGTAACAATGGCACATACATTTATCCATTATTAAAGTTGATATATTAGAACGACTGGAAAAAATTCCTGAATAAGTGGTCATCAGTGTTCTCGCCAGAATTTTTTCACAGCATAGGGGTCAGGTACAGAAGGCCAGCTTTACGCGGCGCAAGTTACGAAGAAATTACCACAGAGTAGGGTGTCCGGCTTGTTCCCCCGGAAAATTTTTGAATTCATAACCCAATGAGACACTATTTCCTGCATTTTGAGGGATAAATTTTGTGAAGTAAAGTTTTTCCTCTGTTACAGCATCATTCTTAAGCCAAATATGACCTTTTTATAAGATTTATGAAGGGTCACAAGGTTCTTTCCAGAAAGAAACACCCCTATGCTGGTTGAAACACAGCATAGGGGTCCAGATCACAGCATAGGGGGTCCAAATCACAGCATAGGGGGCCCCTATGCTGAAAAGGCCTGGTGAGAACACTGGTCATTATTAATACAATGTCTTAAAGTACTAACAGTTTTTGAACTTTTGATGCAGCGCAAAAAGGAGACAATCAACATACACGAATTTTGTGAGATTCTTTGGTCTTCTTAATGGAATTCTGTCTCACTCACTTTTGACATGGGAGTTTTATGTACTGTCTACTTATAGACCAAGGACTTGAACGAGTTAGGCAGGATAGTCACGTTAAATGTTGGCATATTGGATTCACACCTTCTTGTTTCAGTGCATGACCCCTAGCATGCCCGGAGACTCACTTTTGTCATACAAATTTGATAATACGCCAAATAACAGATACTCAAGCAACTGAATATGATTTTGGAGATGGTCACAGACATTTCGAGTTGATGAGTAACTGTTATTTGGTGTATCTTATTACCTGGATGTCTAACGTTCATCAACATTGATGATATGTTGTGGCCTTTAAGGTCAAGTTAGATGTTGGATGACATTCTTGACTAAGTTATTATTTTCAGTGTCTTCCTAGGTCTGCATCTTGCCAGTCCAACAAGCTTAGGTCTTGCAGTGTCATTAACTATGATCAGGGAGTTGGATCAGACTTGTTCGAAGGTAGTCATAATTCATTTTGGCATGTGTAAAGGGCTGAAGTCTGCCATCACTTTTTGACTTGTTTGATTGTGAAACTGCTTCTTGTCTTACATTTGCTTGAGGGAGGCCTCAAGATCTTTGTTGTGAAGGGACGTTGGAATTGACATACTTGTTGGATCGCGGGGGTAGATCCGGCACCTCCTCGCCGGAGGGTATCTGTAAGCCTTGTGGCTGTGACGAGGCACTAGGAGAGTTGATGTGCCTCTTGGATCGTGGAGTCGGATCCTGGATCTCCTGTACATGTACTGCCGGGATTTCTGAGCTCAGTCGCGATGAGGCACCGTAGGGGATACGCCTGTTGGATCGGGGAGGTTGAGCCTGGATCCTCCCCATCTGAGTCATGTCCGAGCTTTGTGGGCGTGTCAAGGCCTTGTAGTTGATGTGCCGGTCGGGTTGCTGAGGGGAATCTGGCATCATTCCTGCTCGAGACGTCTCCATGCCCTCTGGTTGTGATGAGGGGTTGTAGGTGGTGTGCCTGTTGGATTGGGGAGGGGGGTCTGCTGGAGGGGGGTCCGGGATCGATGCTGCCAGAGCTTTTGGCTCCGTCAAGGTTGCGTCATACATGGGATTTGCCATGTCCACTGTTGTGGCATAGGGAGTGAAGTCTGCGTTGATTTCGTCGGGGATCTCTTCATAAGATTGCTGTGGAGGTGCAGGATTGCCGGTTGCGTTGGCAGGCGCCGGTTGCAGTGGTATGTTTCCAGCAGCATCTTCAGCATTGACTTGTACGTGGTTACGTTGTTGTTGCAACTTGTAGCATTTGCGGCAAGCAGTTGTTATGCCGCCCAAAAGGAACAGGGCCAGGCAAGCACCGGTGATGTAGCTGAGGGTAGTGAGGCGTTCCTCCTGCGGTGAGTTCTTGTCCAATGTGTCCAAGATGATGATTGTCTCAGATGTCGTTTTGTGTCGTCTGGAAGATGTTGTGGTGTTGATGGTCGCCATCACGGTGCGGTTGGTTAGATATGGAGTGGTGCCATTTTGCAGGGGGTTCTTGTCTGTGGTTTTGTTTAGCCTTTCGATGATCGTTGCTTTTCTTGGAACAAGTTGTGTTGCCATGTTCGTGGGCCTGATTTGCTTAGATACCAAAGGTCCTCGAGGCTTGCTACCGCCATCTTTCTCGGAGAAAGCAAACCTTTTGGGATTCTTGGTTGAGCAGTCCCTTGAGGGTCCCTCCCCACCATGGTTAGGTTGAGTCTGATCTCTTCCGGGTCCAGTTGACTTGTTCATTGTTAGATTTGCAAAGACCTTACCTGCTTGAAACTGCACAACGCACCGAAAACTGCCCTCCTTCCAACACTGAAAGGCTCGCGGACTCAAGCGGAGGGTGTAGGTGGACCTTTCGAGGTAGGGCAGGCCAGAGGCATTAGCAGAGAGCGCTGCTCCATGTTCGGGAGATTGGGTGATGAGAGACTTGTGCTCCGTGTATGACGTGGTTATGTTGCCGCCACATGGCTTAAGAAACTCCTCCTCTTTGACATCCCTCCCTCCTGGATCGAACCACCTGATTTCTGGCCGCCTATTCCACTCCCAGAACACGTCGCACACGAGAGTCGCTCCGTCGTCTTGGCGGTAAACCTTGACTGTTGGTGCGGGGCACGGCATTTCCTCTTTAGTTATGTTTGCAATCTTTCTCCCAAGCAGGTTGGGAGGATAGCTGCACTCCAAGCTCTCGTAGTCTTGAAATGCCTTATCTCCTGCAGATTTCAGATGGTCCAGCACACAAGTGCATCGGAAAGGATTATTCGCAACATACAAACCGTAGGCAAACAAGCCGTACCTTCTTATCCTTGCAGAGATGGACCTAGCCGGGATTGTCTGCAGCAGATTGTGTTCTAGGTGGAACTGAACCGCTGACGGTAACTTTTCCAGCCATGCAGACTTGAGATACACCAGCTTGTTGTGGTCCAGAGAGATGCTTTCAAGGCTGCGAAGAGGATGGAATGCCTTCCCGGCAATGTGTGAGATGTTGTTGTAGCTCAGTTTCAGACACTTGAGTTTGGTCAGTCCTGCAAAGTGCCGCTTTTCCACGGCACGAAGCCGGTTATGCGTGAGGTCAAGGTGCTCAAGGTATTCCAGTGGGTACAGAGCGTCCCTCTCGATTTCTTCGATTTCATTCCGCGACAGGTAGAGCTTCTTGAGCTTCCAAATCAGGCCAAACCATTTCCCAACGGTTTGGATGCAGTTCTTGTTCATCGTCAGTGTCAGAAGATTCGGTACTCGCGAAAACGTTCCACTTCCAACCGTCTGGATGTTTCCAGGCCCCAGGACCAGTGTGCGAAGACTTGTGAGTCGTGGCAGGGCTTCTAGCGTGCTGTTGTGGTCAGTGTGCCCCGCTACTTGCAGCATCACAAGATTGTTAAGAGGACAGTTGAGCAGATTCTCTTTTGCCTGTCTGGTCATGTTGCAGATTGCGCAGGGCTTCATACGGTCAAAGAACTCCACCTGGAGTGCAGTTCCCATTGTCTCTGGTACCTCACATTGTCCATTCTTTATCTCACAGAAGTCACGACAAGGCAGACCACTGGGCTGAGTCAGGCCAAGGGCAAAACACAAGAGGACGAAAGTGATGTGTATGTAACTATAAGCCATCTTAGGCTCTGTGGTCGTATGGCGTGAATTAGCCAACCACAGCCGCCTTTCTGCAAAGCTAGTGTCACTCGGATTGGCGGTTATATAGGCTATGCAGTAGAGTCAGATTCTATATAACTATTATAAGGGTTTTGTACAATTGTCTGGTAAACCCTGTAAGAATATACCCCGCTACAGAAACAGCAAAGAAAGTTGCTGACCTTTGTGCCACAAGGCACTACATATGCATGGTGAACAACAACAACTGATAAACTCTAGATCTATGAATCTAGTTAATGAATAAAGTTGGCAGGTGATAGGAAAATAACGTTCTTATTTACAATGATTTTACTTGGCCATTGTTTCAACAACTTCTCAGCTACCTTGCTCAGAGGTTTTCAAACTACATGTACATTATATTACAATGTCATGTTCTTCTACAGCTACCGTAAGTAGTGCTACAGACTACAGTAACAATGCTGTCTTGATGAACGATACAAAAAGTCTTAAGTTTGCCAGGGAGGCTTTGATTAGGGTATGCTGTAC
The DNA here is from genome assembly GCF_035083965.1 of Branchiostoma lanceolatum. Lineage (NCBI taxonomy): Eukaryota > Metazoa > Chordata > Leptocardii > Amphioxiformes > Branchiostomatidae > Branchiostoma > Branchiostoma lanceolatum. The sequence continues at coordinate 2,247,236 of NC_089736.1, forward strand.
ACGTATATGCACATGTATATGTATTGAAGCTACATCATACTATTCAGAGTTCTTGCTGAGTACAAAATAATGTTGATGTGGGTAAAACAGTTGTCCAGTCTAGTCTCTGTCTTTCCTGCACTGATAAGTTGTCTTGATGACTGTAGCTTGTCAGGGGTTGAACTTACCCACTGCAACCTGCAGCAACATAGTCACGGTGTAAGATCCCAGGTAGAAATGTTGCAAGTTTATTTGCAGACTAGAAAAAAATTCAGGCTAAGCCAAGTTCAAAATTTCTGTGTGTAGAATTTTGCCAGACTAACCTGTGAACTAGCACTAAATGTAATTACAACTTTGACAATCCTTTAAAATATAACCTTCTCCCTTTGAAATAGCCTTATGCACCAAATTTTTATTGTTTGCAGGTTTAAACAGCCGGGAGAAGGATAATTACGCTGTACAAATGATATATATACATAGAGAGATCCTTCTGTAAAAAGATACTTTATACTTCCCATATTACCCCACCCAATTGTCTGCGTTCATTGCAATTGGATTTTGTGCTAAAGATACATGTATACAGTCAGGTAGATACATGTCTCTACATGTAGATCTGAGGCATACATTATACAAAAAGACACTTACTGTTAGCAAAGCCTCAAAAACCACTCAGCTGCATACCTGGGCAAGGAACAGACTCTTTCCTCAGACTCTGTTTTCTTGTGTATCTTCCAGTAACTGTTCAGTATTCATATGTTGGTGTATCGGAGTGTTACTGACATATTATGTTGTCAGAAGCAACATGCCCAGTCAGTACTAAGCGAGGTGCGGTGTTCCGGTAGACTTATTACTTCATTAAGACAATGATTGGGTTGTTCTTATAGTCGCAAAACGACTTGCATAATGTTTCGTGTTGTGACCTTAGTTAATCCTGTCTTCATGTATAATTGAATTTACTTGAAGGCCACTACTTTGCATTGAATTTATGGGTTCTCATGAAATCTACAGACATTTTAGCAAAGACTTGGCAACCTTGCAGGTCCAGATTTAAACAGAAGTCTGGATGGAACACAGATCTGACTGATCATACTCCTGTTATCTATGCGTAGCAAGGTACAGACTGTTTCCTCAGACACTGTTTTCATGTTGGTATTCATCATTCTTAAAAACCAACAAATTTAATTTGCATTGCCTAAGGAATGACCTTATCTACCAAGGCAACAGGACCACAACATGTGCCGGTTCCAAAAGTGCGCATGCTCAAGTCTTTTGAATCCTAATTCTTTTGAAAAATTGTTTACACAGACAGCATATTGGAAATGAATAGTTACAATTCAGAATGCATGAGTAATCACTTGCTGTGGGCGGCCCAGCACCCACACACATGCCGTGAAATGTTTCTGGATATCGCTACACAATGTCGGTGGCTATTCCCCTTTCTCACTTGTGTATAATATAGAGAAAGATGGTCTCATTTTGCACTTTATAATTATATATCGTAAGTCAGTCTGATCGTGATAGAACACATGCGGGTTTAGGGAATGTCCTTCAAACACGTTCTATTCTTAATGGATTTGCGCGATGACATGGCCAGTTTGTGAGGTTGATTATAAAATTCGTCTGTTGCTATGGCAGCAGGACTGTTTATAACATGTATCAGAGCCAGAAGTGCGCATGCTGAAGACTTTTGAGATGGTAAAGGACTTTTGATGATTTGTTTACACAGACAGCATATAAGAAATGTACAGTAAAAATGAATATCAAAACTTCAGCTTGAAGTCTGACTTGTACAATTATGTGTTTGATTGAATGATAGTAAGAGACTATGGGTTGAGATGGTAAAGGACTTTTGATGATTTGTTTACACAGACAGCATATAAGAAATGTACAGTAAAACTGAATATCAAAACTTCAGCTTGAAGTCTGACTTGTACAATTATGTGTTTGATTGAATGATAGATAGCAAGCCTGTATTCCTACAGCTTCTCAAATTTCAAGTTGCTTTTTGAATTAGTTATATCTGTAAATGATGTTTTGAAGCCATGTTTCTCGAGTATAGAACTCACTCCATTTCTGAAACTTCAATTTGATTTTTTTCTTGTATTGTTCTATTCCCAGATATGCAAGGGAACCAACCATTCTTCTCTATGGGGAGGATCTGAATATCTGCATCAGCATTGATGAGTGGTAGAGTTATCAATAAGGTACCTCTCAGGAGGATGCTAGACACAGTATTAGAAACCAAACTTCGTGCTTAAACTATTCTTGAACATTTGCAAAGACTCAGTTGTGTAAGTCAGAAATACTTGATTTCAGAGTATAGTTTGTGTTGTATTGTAATGTACAGTCCAAAGTTTATCTGCTCACTGTTTCACCCTATAAGAATCATAACTATTGCATCATTTTATGTTCTGTTTTTTCTTTTTTACCTGACTTTGTGTTGGCACTTTTTATTATTAAATGACTGAATCATTTGCAAGGCTTCTCACTAGAGGAGGCACCAAGGGTGGCGGCTAACCGGACCAGATAGAGGAACTACTTGGAGCCCCATGCGCCACGAGGCACGCAAGGGGACTAAAGGGTTAAGAGTAAATCATTTAGGACATGTTTGTTATTGATAAATGTTTACTGTCCTTGGTGCTGAATGACATCCACAAACACACATCCCTGTCCTTAGTACTGAGAGACACCCGCCCACAAACAAACATCCCTGTCCTTGGTGCTGAATAACACTCCCCGCAAACACATAACCCTGTCCTTGGTGCTGAATGATATTCCCCCACAAACACACATAACTGTCCCTAGTACTAAATGACACTCCCCCACAAACACACATTCCTGTCCCTAGTACTGAATGACACTCCCCCGCAAACACATATCCCTGTCCTTAGTACTGAATGACACCACTCTCAAACACACATCCCTGTCCTTGGTGCTGACTGACACTCCCCCACAAACACACATTCCTGTCCTTGGTGCTGAGACATACCTACCCTCAAACACACGTTTGTTACTACAATATGTTTCTGCTTATTGCAACAATGAAGGGGTTTTAGAATGCTTGTGTCATAAACATTATGCATGTCCAAGATTCATTCATTCTGTAATGACTATTGTGATATGAAATTCCTTTGGTGGAAAGATTTTAAAATCATCACGTTTATGTCTTACTTGATTTCCCCTTGGCAGTGTTACTGTGTAACAGGTTTTACGTCCCTGCCTTAGATGCTTTTGGAGCTAACTTTGGGTTCTGTCAACAAGAGAGATACTGTAAATACATTTAAGTTTGCTGTAGTTTAATTTCACCACAATGCTACAGTATTGGACAAAAATGTCCGTGAACATAATACCACTGAACATTTCTGCATTTACAGTATGTTGTGTTAGACGTATTCTCATGTGGTTGCTGTTTGATTGTGATATTCTGTGTTCACTTCTGGCTGTGCTCTTCATTGCCTCACTAACAAACGTCATGTTCTCTTTCCCAAACCCAAAGCAGGTTTTAAAATCTTATTAAATGTGAACATCATAAATGATGGTTAGATGTATCTTGTATGATGACATATTATGTATGTTCTGGGAATATTGTTGGTGTATGTAAATTTGGCATGTGATTTCTGAATGAGTTTTTCTTTTACACCATAGGTTATGGGAAGCTGATACTGCATACCTGGCCATGTTCCTATGTGCCTGTCCATGTACCTGTGAGACCTGTCCTTATTCCAGGAGGACCTGTCTGTGTTTTTGTTGGACCTGTCAGCTACCTGTGTACCTGTCCACATATTCCAGTAGGATCTGTCATCTATTTACAGAGAAGAGAACATCGGACTTTGACAGTGAGTTGGCTTTCGCTTTTAGAATTCTTTAAAAAATGGGGTCTGCATGCCGCAGTGTGTAATCAGTTCTTTCAGTTTGGCGTCAAGCGAGCTGTGCCGCCATGAGTTGATATAAAACGCACTCCGTGTGTTATGTGTAAAGTGTGAATGAAGCATTGAACTTGGCTGCCGTGTTCCAGAATTCAGTGCATGATCAAGCATTTAAATCTTGCATAATTCGAAACCGGTTCACTCTGAATTAAATTTAAATGTAAGCCGTGCATTATACGTAAAGTGTGAAGCCGTCACAAATGATGGGTAATCCATGGCCAATGCGTCCCAGAATTTTGTGCAAAGCGCGATCGGGACTTCCCATGCAGATCCCTAGAAATGACAATGAAAAAGTTGGGACAGGGCATGTCTGCAATCCTCAAATTTTTTGTTTACTGTCTAATATTTTCAGTTCAAAACATCAAAACTGGCCCTCCCTGCTATTTATTGTCATTTCTGAAACTAGTTTAAATTTGTTTCTGATATTTTATTGTAGATGTGGTGGAGAACACAGTACATTTCCCTATTGGAGGAGAGCACTTGCAATGTTGTCTGTTGTTCCATTCTGTATGGCAATGAGTTATATTTCTAACAGCATTTTGCAATCAAACTGTTTTCCCTGATATCCTCTTCATCATGATCCACAATTCTGCCCTTTTATAAAGGACTTTTCTGAAATGAAAATTGTAATTATCGTAAAGCAGATAAATCTTTTATCAATTATCGTTTTTTTAACATATATATGATTTTACACATATAACATGCTATAGAGTAATAGACTGAGACGATAGTAAAATGACTGAATACAATTTGCAGCAATTCAAAATAAAAGACAGATACAAAACTGTAAGTCCCAATCTCCTTTTTATTTGAATAACTAATAAAGTTTTTAATTCACAACCAAGGTGCTACAAACAGCTAACATTTCCTATTTATTCCTTTTGAAAAGCATGTATTACGTAAAATGATATATTAAACATGTATGGCAGCAATGCAGATAAACTGAAATTGATTGCCAAGGTGTTGCCATGTTTTGGATCAATGACCTATCAGATGTACAATGGAGTAGTATAGCCTTCGATAGCTGATCAGAATATCTTCAAACCGAATCCAATACTATACTATAGTCTACGCCCCTTAGGCTTCGCCAAAAAAAGTAACAGTATAGATATCGCAACTATTACAAATCCAAGGGACGTAATTAATGGCAAAAGAAATTATCAAACATATTCCTAGCGATCTTAATTGCAAAACCTTAGTATAAGATACAACGATGAAGGTTAGACATCCAGGTAATAGAATACGCCAAATAAAAGTTACTGAAGCAACTGGGTATGATTTTGGAGTATCCACTACTTTTCATCAATAACCCTGAGGAAGATTTGTCGAACAGCAGGTTTTAACCACAAAGTATGAATTGATATGCAAATAAAGAGAAGACAATAGATTAGATAGTCCATTTAGATATTGTAGAAAGTCACATGTGTCAGGGATCCATATGTTAGCTGTGCTATGCAGAGAAGGAATATGTCGGCTTTAAGACTGTATAATTTGTGAATGTTTTCCAGACCGTGTATGAATGCACTTCAGTGACCTCCGCAGACCTTTAACAGTGGTCGTGAGAAGCCGATACACAAATTTTTTTAGGTTGTACCCTAAAGTCATACATATACGTTTTTCTCTAGTGCTAGTGCACCCTACTGTAATTTTTATCATAGCGAAGCCAGTCACCTTTTGGTTCTCAAGGTCTCACACGGCAGTTAGGCCGTCCCATAGGAAATAACGTTAGAACACGAACCTTTCATGGCCGTAATTCCGATAAAAATGCAGAGTTTACGGAGATGTTTTACTTTCTATTGCAAGCACACAGTCATGTTCTTTAGACAATGAAAAAAATCAAAAACTAAAATATAACCTGAGGAAGCGATATTTAATGGCATTTAAATCTGAAATTACCTACCAGCCGCAAGAAGCTCTCTGGTGCCGATAGAGCCTGACCGTAGTACTCAGGTCTAAAAGGCGTGTGAGTCCGACAATTGCTTGGATGCCGAAACTTTCCTGCCTTATCCTGTCAGACATGAACAAGCTTCCATCTCAAATGTTTTGTATATTAGGTGGGATCGATCAAAGGCAATTTATGATCAACTGAAACACCTGCCTTTGGGGCCCAATTATTTTTGAGTCCGCACTCTTTGGGCATCTACATGTGGAGTAATTCAGGCATGAGACCTTAACATATCTTCCTCTTGTTTATCTCTCATAGTAGAATATGCCTGAAGGATAAGTGAAACCAAGATTATTCATATGTCAAAACCTAATTAACAAAATTCAATTGAAAAGAATAATGGAGAGTTAACGTGTGAGTGATGCACACTCTATTTCCATCTACAATTTTGTCAGTGATGAAGTGGATTTGAGGGAAAATGCTTTTGGTTACTTATTGATTGTTGGAAATATGTCCCATTGCTTTGCAGAAAATGGAACAGGCAATGTTGTGCTTTCTTTTTGTGAAGCGAAATGTACTTCAGGTAAGCTGTGTGTGATATTTGAAAGAGAAATTGAGTTAAGGAATCAGCGAAATAAAAACAAATCTATCAAAAGTATGCCAAAACTTGTTACTCAAGCAACTGGATAAAATTTTGAAACAGACGTTTGAAACAGATGTTTCAGACAGCATCCGCTATCTTCCATCAGTGACTAAGGAAAGATCTGGCAGAACTAGGTTTTATACCAAAACTCTGAATAGATATGTTAACCTAAGTTAATCTATCAAATGTAGTGTAGCTAAAGAGCACTGTTGTGGGGAAATTTTAAAGTGGATTATCTTGGAGGAAATTATGGGTTTAGTTTCGCTGATTCCTTCTCAAGTTACGTAACAGACTTTGCTATCACTGTTTATGAAGTTGTAGCAATATCAATCTCCTGTTGCAAAATTTAGGGCTCGTCTTATGTTGATCTAGTAGAGTTTGACGGTGATACTTAACACTGACAGACTTTATTTGATGAGCTCGAGACTTAGCCTGGATTTTGAAGCATGAGGTTTGAGTTGTTGCAGGCCGTGAACAGTGATAACAGAGTTTGATTGACTTCTACTTGTTCCTGGGCTTAGCCTGGAGGAGGAACGTTTGTACCAGGGTTCTAACTTACACATGCCTCGACTCTGCATAGTAGACCTGTTGACAAACAGCTTTGTCCGTCATCCTCATCAGGCCTGCTAACACAGAGAGGGGCTTTGTGGATGTATTCATTCTGGCCCAAAGGTTTTTCCTCCAGGCTCCCCCCCCTTATTTGCATTTGTTAACAGAAAAGTTAATTGGATTAAGTTTTTCCCGCCGATTCCGTTAGAATGGTTTTTCACCCTCCCAATTTGCATAAATTTGCATATTCGGGTCTCTTCACTCTCCTCATTTGCATACTTGGAACTCTTTGCTATTCCCGAGACAGGCCTATAGACATTGCATCTTGTATTCTCATCTGGATGGTCGGGGGGCTTAGGATGCATGCGTTGTGTGTATTACTTGTATCAAGTTTCCTCATTCACTAAGAGTCTTCGTTCTTTTTCCTGTCAGTCAATGTGCTTGTGTACTGGGGTTTCGACGCCCCAATGTCTTCCTGAAAAGACATTCCTCGGGAGAACATTTGCACAGACTGATCAGGAAAAAGATTAAAGACACTCAGTGAATGAGTAAACTTGATACAAGTAATACACACAACGCATGCATCCTAAGCCCCGACCATCTAGATGAGAATACAAGATACATAGTGCAATGTCTATAGGCCTGTCTCAGGAATAGCAAAGAGTTCCAAGTATGCAAATTAGGAGGGTGAAGAGACCCAAATATGCAAATTTATGCAAATTGAGAGGGTGAAAAAACCATTCTAACGGAATTGGCGGCAAAAACTTAATCCAATTAACTTTCCTGTCATAAATGCAAATAGTGTGCTCCCCAGGGGAGGTCTTTGCCAAGCTCAAGACCTGGTGGTTTGAATCACCAGCATACCTTTGCAAACAGACAATAGAAATTTAAAACAGACCAAACCAAACTAACCACTTTCTTGCTATTCTTACAATGGCAATTTAAAGTCCAGAAAGAGAGGAATTGTTACCAATGTTTAGCTACAATTACCGCCTGTTAATGAGGGAAACAGGACGAAGACAATTGATTCATAGTTTCGATCATGTGAAATTGAATATCTCAATAAAAATAGCCCCCTTTCCAAACTCCTTTTGCGAGAGTGAACATGATAAGAGTGTGTCAGCAATAAGACCAGGGTAGCGGTAATACATTATAAATCAATGGGGTTCCCAATTGAAAGTAGTGTCAAGTCATATTCGGTGGGGAGTTGTTCGCCTTCTTCATGAAGTTTGCCACAAGTAGATAATATTGTTGTGAACAGTTGGACTCGATATCGGCTAATATAATCTAACAAGATTGTGAATATCTGTTACTTTTCCACAGTTCCTGACGGGTTGTTGAACGCACGCTACAGTGATAGAGTACATTGTATATGTTTGTAGTTTCCCCGGATGATATTAGCTCAAGTTGAGAAAAATTCCCACAAATACGTGAACATTTTGGGCTGGGATCCTTGTAGCTACTTAGGTATAAATAAAACAACATTTTGCCGCTAGTGACCATGCCAACATCGCCATGGAAATATGTGAGTAGGGAGGGTGTCATGTTTTCTGTCTGCCCTTTCTTTAAATCACTTCGCCTGGCAATATTTTACATTTCTGCTGAGTGAAACCCCTAGAAACTGAAAATGTCTACTAGGCTTGAGTTTCTTTTGGGTAGAAATTTGGCGAATTCTTTGCCGATTTTTTTTTAACCTTCATCATGTGAGTGAGGGCCATGTTTTCCACTGTGTGTGGGGTTTTATCTTGCGAAAAATAAAATACTGTAACTGCCACGCAATGCGATGTAATGAAAAGCTACAAATTTAAAGGAAATGCCCCCGCTCCACTCACAATTTTCCGTTAAGAATCGTCAAAGAAGCCACCGAAATTCAGTCTCAATTTCTACTCGCAAGGAACTATATTCTAACGTTTTTGTGGGGTTTCATCTAGTGGAAATCTAAGGTTTTTTGGCGCGAAGTTATATAAAGAAACGGCTACACCCTCTTCCTCTCTACTTACCTTAAGACCTTGGTATTCTAAAAAGCCTCAAAGAAGCTGCAGAATTTCTACTGACTGCTACCCAAAAGAACCTTAAGTTCAAGCCTACATTTTCAAGCTTCTGTGAGGAAATCTAAAATATTGCAAGGTGAAGTGATGTAAGGAAAGACTAAACAGAAAACATGACCCCCTTTGGAATGCCAAAATTATGGTCACGACCGATAAAATCATTTCTACCTAGGTAGGTACAGGGATCCCAGCCTGAAATATGTACGTTTTTGTGGGATTTTTTTTTGACTCGAGCTGAATTTATCCAGGGAAACTACAAGCATGCGGTGTTAAACATATACAATGCACTCTATCATCAGCCTGTCAGGAACTGTGGAAAATTAACAGAAATTCATAATTTTATTGGCCGATATCGGGTACAACTGTCCACAACAATATCATCTAGTTGTGGCATGAGTTTACATCTGTTTCAATGAATTTCACCCAGAAGAAGAACATCTCCCTCCAAAGATAGCGTGGTGCTGCTTTCTATTAGGGACACCATTGATTATGTATTACCGCTTCTGCACTTAAATCACGTGTCCTCTCGTGAGACAAGATTCGAAAAGGGGTCTATTCTCTCAAAAACTGATACGACAGCACGTAACCCACAATTTCATGATCAGGGCTGGCACAGGAACAGATGTTTTGGTAAGGATTGTACATAAGGTGCAAATGAATACATGACTGGTATCACTGACTTTTATTCATACAACTGTCATATAATTGTTTTTAGAACAATGATTAAAGAATGTCTGCAGGAAACATTTTGTATATTCGTGAAAGTAATTGTTATTAGTCCTAACTGTACATGCGTATCAATTATATGTTAATAGTTGTGACTTTAACAATGGGAAAAGTGGAATAATTTCCAAACTAAAATTGATCAGTGTTAAGCTTAAGAATAGTTCGCAAGTTCCGGGTTTACAACTTATTACAGGAACAGCGATGGAATACGCCTTTAGATAGCAATTATAATGCATAAAGAAGGCAGAGTCACATACATGATTATCACGCAAAGTCCAGAATTTTCTTTAATCACTAACCTCTCAAAATGTTTACTAAGTAACGCCGCAAATTTCATCATTCTGCTGAGCTGTAGGAGCGTACATGCAGTTACTTAGTTTATCTGAATGGGTAAGTTCAGAGCCTACACTTGATTTTAAGGTCTCATGTTACGAGTTTCATACGAATCCTGTAAGACGACCCGCAGGATTTGATCCTATGATATGAATAAAAGTTAATGATACGTCATGCATTTTTTTGCACCTTCAATTGTGTACAATCCTTACCAAACCATGTTCCTGCGTCATCAAATTGTGCATGCTGTTGTATGAAATTAATTTTTAAGTTGCAGAGACTTGGAAGATATACTCATGAAATATATTAATAGATTGTTCATTTTCACATGATGTCAACAACATTGAATCACCATCTGCACTGGGCAAAACTTCCATAAATCCATGATGCATTTTAGTATAATATTATAATCCAATACATGTTTTTGTTTTGCTAATTGCTTAACTCAATTCCTCTCTTTCAAACATCACACACAGCTTACCTGTAATACATTTCACTCTACAGAAAGCACAACATTGCCTTTAAATTTTCTGTAAAGCAATGGGACATATTTCCAGCAATCATCATGCAACCAAAGTATTTCCCTGAAATCCACTTCATCACTCACAAAATTGTTGGGAGAAATAGAGTGTACATAACACACATGTTTGGATTCTGTAATTTGATGATTTACTTGAACAATACCCTGTCGAGTTGATGTAAATTATGCTCTATACAAATTATTTCTATTGTGCTTCATGTGTAGTTATTCAGTTATCCAATGGCCATCTCACTCAATAATGAATCATTCTATGAATTTTTGTAAACTAGTTACTAGATAAAAAGGAGGCTTGCACTTACATTTTGTATCCATCATTACATGAGTAGATTCATCCATAACATTTTGTTGCTTTGATGGTGATTTGCTTTACTATGAACACTTTGTTTTCTTTTTCCATAGACAATTTTATAAAAAAAAACAAATGTCAAAAAGGTGAAGTCTTACAATGAAGAGGATATCAGGGAAAACAGTTTGATTGCAAATGATAATTGAAGATATATCCCATTGCCATACAGAATGAAACAACAATATCGCAAGTGCTTTCTTCAAAAGGAAAATGTACTGTGTTCTCCACCATATTTGCAATGAAATATTAGTCACAACCTTAAACTAGGGATTAGTATAAGAAATGTGAACTCTTTCAGAAATGACAACAAACAGAAGGGAGGGCCAGTTTTTAACAATGGTGTTTGGAACTAAAGATTCAGAGGATCGCAGACATGCCCTTTCCCAACATTTTTCATTGTCATTTTTAGGGATCTGCATGCATTGGGAGATCCCGACTTGTTCACTTTGCGCTGAATCCCAAAGACACCGGCCGCGTATTACGCTTCATTAGATCATGCCGACGGAACGCTTAGCACGTTTGCATACACAAACTATTGTTTCGGCTTCGAGTTTCACAAAGTCTAAACGGCTGATTACGCTTTGCGGCATGCAGATCCCTATTTTGAAAGAATTCTAGAAGTAAAAACCAACTCACAGTCACAGTCCGATGTTCTCTTGTTTCGTAGATAGCGGACAGGTCCCACAGGTAACACAGACAAATCCTCCTGGAATATGGACAGGTACACAGGACAGCCGACAGGTCCCACAGGAACACAGCCAAGTCCTCCTGGAATATTGACAGGCACACAGGATAGCCGACAGGTCCGGCATGGTCAGGTGTACAGTATCAGCTTCCCATAGCCTGGGGTGTAAAAGGAAAACTCATACAGAAAACTCACATGCCAAATTAACATACACCAAGAAAGGTGAAGAATACTTACTTCTCTCACCTGAAGTTCCACGCCTGTATCACCCATGTTGTGTTTTGTCAGGTCTCACCTGGTACAGACAGGCACTGCTACTCCTCAGGTTGCACCTAACTATGCAGAAAGAAAAGTTAGTCTGAGGCAAGAGATAACACCAAATAACTTGTAGAAAAAGTAAAGACTAAAGATTTTTCTCACCTGTGTACCCTTTCACCTGTGGTGTCTTGTCAGGTCTCACCTGGTAGAGACAGGTACAACACCACTGCTACTCCTCAGGATGCACCTAACTATGCAGAAAGAATAGTTAGTCTGAGACAAGACAACACCAAAATAGCCTGTATACGAAATGTGAAGATCTTCTAGAATGCAGGATTTTTCTCACCTGTGTACCCTTTCACCTGTATCCTGTCACCTGCGATGTCTTGTCAGGTCTCACCTGGTGGAGACAGGTACAACTGCACTGCTACTCCTCAGGATGCAACTAACTATGCAGAAAGAAAAGTTAGTCTACAGGCGAGAGGTAACGCCAAATAATTTGTAGAAAAAGTCAATACAGATTTTTCTCACCTGTTTACCCTGTCACCTGCGATGTCTTGTCAGGTCTCACCTGGTGGAGACAGGTACAACAGCACTGCTACTCCTCAGGATGCACCTAACTATGCAGAAAGAAAAGTCATTTGTATGGCACAAAGAGACCATTAAATAGCTCTTAGGAAAAGTGAAGAACACAGATTTTTCTCACCTGTGTATGCTGTCACCTGTGGTGTCTTGTCAGGTCTCACCTGCTGTGCACAATTCCTGTAAGAATCATTGAATAGACGTGCATGTAAGGCCTAAGAAAATAAATGTTGTGTTTCTGATTAAGTCATGTTGATTAGATTACATGAATGACATTCGCACATGCGTCAATTTCGGATTTATGCATCTTCAGTCACAAAATAAGACAATTCTTGGTGCAAAATTTATACCGGTACAGTAGCAGTTTTTCATGATCCGGTATTTTGGACCTGTACCAAATAATGGCTATTTATGGTACAAACAGTATTAGTCTAAAATGGACTTAAGTAATTTCGTATCACAGAAACCTGTGTTCAAAGAACCAACCTTAGTACTTTAGTACTTAGTATTAGAACCTTAATCCACCCCTTCCAAAGAATTCTGTTGAGATGTACATTAAACGAACATGAAAGCGGAAATTTGTATACAAAAATGGCAAAGAGCAGTAGTAATTTCTATCTATGAATTGTTTTGAAATTTTGTATTCAAGGGCTGACCACGTAGCTTGTTTTCAGTACTCTGCAAGAGGTTATATGTAAAAAAAATGTAGCCTACGCTATGAAGAAATAATCTCAAAGGGACACAGATAGCATGGAAGACTACAAAATGCACAAATGAAAAGCGGCCTGCCTGCTGATTTGAGCTTATCATGAATAAACAAAGGTTCAAACAAACAAACATCAGAGCAGTCCCTGTCCTTAGTGCTGAATGCCTTCCAGTGTCTGATACTGTAAGAAATAAGCTAGTTCGCGGTTGCCACTACGCATGTGCAGTGTCAAAGGTGAAGGCCCCTGGCTTGTAAACAGTTCTCGTCTCCACATTGTCTAGGTTTGCATAACAACGCCCCAACGGGTTTTGTTTACGTCTCAGGGGCCTTTACCTTTGACATTGCACATGCGTAGTCGGAACTGCGAATGGGCTTATATGTCACCAGCTTACTGCAAGTAGACTATCAAAATCTCCATTAATATACCTTAATCAGAAAAAACACACAAACATATGCCTAAAGGGAAGCAGCTGCTGTAATTCATTCCACACAGATATTCAAAACGGACTAGTTACAACAATAAAGATCTTCAAGCAATAAAAAAAATCTTTAAATTCCTGAAAATATAAATCTTGGGTAAGGATAAAGGAGCAACGGAGATATGATAGAGCAAACAAAAGTAAGGTTTAAAAATTCTAGAATTGAGTTTATATCGGCAGCTTAAAGCTATGACGTCACCGTTTTGTTTACCTAACATTTTGGCGGGAAAATGAAAATGACGTAATCTTGCACATTCCAACAGGTGGCCGCGAAGCCGGCCCAGCACACCACGTGGCGACAAATAATAAGAAATCGTTTGTAATACGGCTTTCTTTTACACAAATATGAACTGAAACTTTCCATAACTGACAAACAAGACATAAAATACACTCAATGTTCTATAAGCACACCATAAGAAGGCGAATGTTGAAGAAAACGGGACAAAATGAACTCTTTATGAGCCTGTCTTCTCAAAAATTATGTGAATCAAGAACATTCGCTTGGGACTTCAAGAACTACACTGATTTTTTACGGAATACAATTTAACATGTTCTTGCTGGTGCCTTAGAAATAATATCTACGAAACAGTTTGTAGTTTTACCTTGTAAGAACGCCGTAGTCTTCCACCGCGCCACGCCGCCTCCGTCCGTTCGTCTCGCCACGCCATGTTGTCGTCTCCTCCAAAATCCAACACAGGGCAGGAAACCCGTGTTTTCTCCACAGAACAGCAGAAATTCCAGGCGAAAATTTCCCAACATCGTGCGGAACACTTGTTAAGAAAAACATTCCACCGACAAAAGCAGGGAAAGATTCTCCAGATTTTGCAAAAAAAAATGAAAATAATTCCAGAGCAAAATCGTTCAACAACATTGCAAACTCAACTATCAGCCTGGATTATACCAACAGTGATCTTTTCACGGGGGTCACCTCATATTACTTGTTTGTTATTTATTTATTTATTCGGACTACCTATGATACATCGTATGATATATTATATTGATTGCCCATATGATGTTCTGTATTTTGGGCTTTGAATAAACAAAATCCGTCAATTCTATCAGGAGTTATAAGGGTTTTGAGGATTACAACCAACGGATGCCACCCCTCAGTCCCATCAGTCCGTGTGCCTCATTAATTCAGCTTCTTTCACGGTCATGTTTTAGCGCCCCCTATCTCTCAGCCCGCCAACTGCAGCATTGCGAACCGTGATAAACCGCACCGTTGCAAGGATTGGATACACTAAGCAGGTGTTGTAGAGCCTCCTTGGGTAGACCAAACCAAAGTCGAATCGGAAAGGAGACACATCAGGACTCGGAACACTTTTGAAAACAGATGGTGGGTAAAGAATTTCCCAAATTGAAGGATAATTGCTGTTTCTTCGCTTCCGAATATCACTGGAAAGGTTGTCCTCCTCAAAGTGAAGGAACTGTCACGGTAAACACAGTTTGCGGCCGGCACTATCGGTTTTCAAAAGTATTCAGAGCCCTGATGTGTCTCTTTATGAATATCACTTTGAATTGGTTTACCCAAGGAGGCTCAATACGACCTGCTTGGTGCATCCTGTCCTTGCAACGGTGCGGTCCTGGGTTGATCACGGTTGCTGCAGTTGGCGGGCTGAGAGATAGAGGACGCTAAAACATGACCGTGAAAAAAGCTGAATTAATGAGGCACAGGGACGCGTGTAGTGGTGCGCACTGGTGCAAGGTCAATGCCCCCGTTCTCGGCCCGCTGATTGGCTGTTGGCGGTCACGTACACAAATACCGACCAGGTCAACTGAAAGCAGTCTGTTTTTCTTTCACGCCACAATTTTCCCAAGACCCTTGAAGCAACAACAGAAGAATTTGAAGAAAGTGACTTGCCTGGGTGAAGCAGAGTCATTCGAAGCCTCAACATATACAGCAAGAATATCGCGTTCTCCGAAGCCCTTGACGTTGCCACATCTTATCTACAGGAGCAGCCTATTTGATAAGAAAGTAAGTAAGATCTGTTTGGGTCTTTTTTCGTGCCAAACAACGGCATTCTTCTGTGAAACTTGCGGCAAGCTCTGTAAGTCTCTAGCTGGGCTAGTTGCCAACGGTCCTGCCCATCGGCGACCAACAGACCATTCGACAGGTCGTAAAAGACTATAGATCAGGTTTTGACCCATTAGCACTGTTGGCCAGCAACGCCGAAACGTGAAGAAAGGATACGACGTATGTACAGTTCCTTTTCATGGTTTCAGTAAGTATTACTTAATTAGCATAAGATCATTAGCGTTATCCGCTATGGCTGTTAATCTATAAGTAGATATGTAGACACTTACGAGGAGCCCAGTGTTGGGATGGTTGCATTTAAGAAACACAGACATTTGTTGTTGTTGTTGTCCTTTTATACCGTCTATTATCTAGTTAGACGTGGTCTCTACGTACTGTGTTTCACCTGGTTCAGGTTCGTGTCGATGATTCCTCTACGTTCTTGTCTCTTGCATGGTGTTTTGAACAGTCAGACAGACAGGCAGACTGACGGACAGCTCTAACACGATACGACCGTCCACCCTAACATCTGCTTGGAGATCCTCTCTGTCTGCCTGTGTAACATTCTCCAGGTGTAGCCTTGCCTGTCCAGACCGCCCACCATGTCCTTGAACCCTATCCCTTACATCCTAGAATGCGATCTATTAGGAGCTAGAATTGGATGAATTCCAGGCTACTCCCAACCCAGCACAGACCTTGGCTGTGGAGTCGTGTGACAGGGCCCTGGCTAAAGAAGACGATGGGGGCCTGAATTGGGGAGTTTCTTTAGTGACTCATGCAAATTTTGTAGGCTTCTATATATATTCTGAAGCAGTCATTGCAACATTTTACTTTACATTAGATTCAGATGATTCCCTACGAATTACGTACACTACAAGGCCTGATGACGATAAAAGGGATCCTCAGGTATGTTGAATTGAGCAGCGTAGTATACCTAGAAGGCGGATATTTGCAAGCAAATGCAGGATTTCCCCCACCACGTCATAGATATCTCCGTCTTGAGAATTAGTAACTTTACTGGAGAAGTTTGTTGAGCCTGATATTTTGTATTGATAAATGATCGATCGATTGATGAATTATTTCTTTATGATCACTAGCCGAAAGACTATGGCAACGCCAGGCGAAATCGCAATTCCGCAGTCTGCAGACGACATCGCCCCCTCGTGGGTGCAGCAGGTACTGCAGCGTGACCTCCCTGACGTCATCATCACGGACGTCGACGTGAAGGGTCCTGTAGGTCAAGGTGAAGGGTTCATGACGAACATCATCGCCTTTGACGCCGTGGGGACCAGGAACGGCGCAAGTCAGCGCTACAGTCTCGTCGCTAAACTGACAGACTTCGCAACAATGATCTGTCCAAAGGATAAACAGATAGAATTTGAGAGAGTTGAGGTTGAGTTCTACTCCAATACAGTTCCCGAGCTCCTAGCTATGTCTAACGAAGATCGCTCTCTTGCTGATCCTTTCTTCCTCCCCAAATGCTACTTCGCCGCCACCGATCCAAGCTCCATGGTGTCCGTCAGGGTTATGGAGAACCTGAAAACTCAGGGGTTCTCCATAAAACCCGACCGCCAGCCGCTGAGCCGTGAGGAGATGATGCTGACAGCCGGGGCCCTGGCGCAGTTGCACGGCCTGTCACACCGACTGGAGCTCCGTTCGGGCGTTCCTCTTCCCGAGAAGTGCGTTCTCGGCACGTTCGCGCCCGAAGTAGTCGGCCACCTCTGCCAGGGAGGGCTGAAGACGTTCGCAGAAGCCTTCCCCGAGGAGAAGGACCTGCTAGCCCGTCTTGAGAAGGTAGTCGACGCCAAGAGTTTCGTCGAAGACATGTCGAACAGCAAGAGCCAGAGAGTCAGGGTTCTTAACCATGGAGACTGCTGGACCAACAACATCATGATCAAGGTAACGTAAGACAAGTTTGTTTTGACAAAGACCGATGTCGTACGGTCGAAAATTTGGGTAAGTCCAATTCTTGTGTTGGAAATTACAGTTAAAACTTGTTTAAGAATGATTTCTACCAACACAGATTAACTTTCAAGCTAAGTTTGTTTTAAATGTGCACATTAGAGTCAACATTTCCTACTGCGTTTTTCCTGTAAACACGATAACTCGAGAATGCCTAAATGAATTGTCCTCATACTTGGTATGTGGGTAGGTCTCCTTGAGACCTCAAAAGTATTAGATTTTGGGCTTCCTAGTGCCTATGGTTCGATATCTCGTGTACTAGTTTCTATCTGATGTTGTTGTCTTCATTTCCACCTGAGCAGTACGAAGCAGACGTGCCCACTGCGGTAAAGCTGGTGGACTGGCAGGTTCTTCAGTACCTGCCGCCGACCTATGACCTGGCCATGCTGTTCCTTTGTTCTGCGGCCTGGGACGTCTTCCACAACCACCGGGACGCCGTCCTGGCTCACTATCACCAACAACTGCAGAACGCGCTGGGTCCGAAAGGTAAGAACTCTTCACTTATTTACCTATTTGTTGGTTTGGCTGTTCAGCACACACAGTCAGGGCCGTCCAACTAGCCTGTGTCTATTACAAAGCGCTAGCCCTGCTGACAAAGACAAGCCCGTCGAGTACAATGAAATTTTAACATGGACAGTAAAACGAGCTATAACATATTCCAAGGACATGTTCATAGAAACTATTGTATATAAATGGTTTAAGATAACGTCCTCGCTGTCAGTGTTAAGATCTGTCAGTGAAATTAAAACCTAGTGTGGCTGTTTTTTGTCAATTATCGCATTGCTATAGTCACATTTCCAAACTGGGGCCCTGTCAAAAATTGAAAGCTGTCGGTGGGAACAAAACCCTATGGACGTGTTCATCAAGAAGTATACACAAATTATTCTAATGACTATTTTTCTACATTTTTTATTTCATTTTGTTGTCTTTTGCGTCATACATTTTGTTTCCGCAAACTGCCCAGAAGGGCGTTGGTTAGGAAATCTGACATAAAAACTCTAATGCCCTGACGCCCAGAATGGCCTCTCATATTTTCCCACAGAGCCTTTGAGTCTCCAGAGCTACACCCTGGAGCAGTTGAAGGCGGACTTCCGCACCGACTGTCTGTACGGGGTGTTCAGCCGCGTCATGCGCATGATCGTTCTCCGTCCGGACACAGACTTCCTGCGGATGGTTCAGGAGATCAAGGGGTGGGGGCTTCTGTGATACCCCTTCGGCTAGATGGCGATCGCGCTGCGACCTCGCTGTGACCTCGCTGCGACCTCAATTGGATTTGTGTAACTCTTTATTTCATAATTGGAATATCATTTCAAATGTAGAAGTATGACTGAAAAGACAACAATTTTATCTACGAAATTTGTTGAGCGATCATTCAAATCTTTGGTCGCTCAGCTGTCGCAGCGCGGTTGCAGAGTCTAGTGGAAAGTGTCGCATTAGTTGTGTTTGTTTCTTAAAGAAGACATAGCAAAAGATAATATGTCATGCAGATGGTTGTTCTCCGTCCGGACATATACTTCCTGCGGATGGTTCAGGAGATCAGGGAGTGGGGACTTCTCTAACATTGTGATAGGACGTGCTTCTGTGATACTCATTGACGACTAGACGGCGATCGCGCTGCGACTTCGCTGCGACCTTAATTATATTTGTGTAACTCTTTATTTCATAATTGGAATATCATTTCAAATGTAGAAGTATGACTGAAAAGACAACAATTTTATCTATGAAATTTGTTGAGCGATCATTCAAATCTTTGGTCGCTCAGCTGTCGCAGCGCGGTTGCAGAGTCTAGTGGAAAGGGTCGCATTAGTTTTGTTTGTTTCTTAAAGAAGACATAGCAAAAGATAATATGTCATGCGGAAGTTTGTTCTCCGTCCGGACATATACTTCCTGCGGATGGTTCAGGAGATCAGGGAGTGGGGAATTCTCTAATACGGTAATAGGACGTGCTTCTGTGATACTCATTGACGACTAGACGGCGATCGCGATAGAAAGAATACCGAAACTTATGATAAGAGCTTGTCGACTGTAACACTATATCAGAGACTTATGCTAGCCCATATTGTTTCAGTAATTATGATGTTAAGCTTTATTCTATACCTCAATTTTGTACTATATCTAATAGCTGTTGCCATACGTTGTACCGTGTACAATTGTCGTGCAATAAAGTTTCTTCTTCTTCATATTATAAAGTCAGTGTGGCCTTAAAGGCAACCCAATCTATATTAGGGCCCAATAATGGAAATAAAAAAAACATGCTGAAATCTTTATGACATTTACTAACATTGTTTATCACATTTGTGTAATAACTTCATACTTTGAGCATTTTAATAACGTGCCGTACGATGATCGATGATTCTCACATCACATCGACGTCGTATTTTTGCATCATGGACGTCGCTATACATTGTGATAGTGTTGTTTGAACTAATGACTACATAAAGTGACTTTCAAAATCCGACCTTTCGGGTCCTAATGAGTTTCCTTTAATGAAAATGTATGGCATTCTTTGGGTGTTTGTAGCTCCCGTCGTAAATGAGTGGTTCACATAATTCATAGTTTTCCCCCCTCCACCACCTGTCTAAGTCCGTGTACACCTTTCTCTCCGACGGAGACGTCTTGAGGAGTTTCTTACAAACTTCACAATACCTTCCCTCCCAAGACACGGGCAGGTTCTTAGGAGGTTTGGTCTTCCAAGCAAAATATTGATTATATTCGTGGTCGTTCTGGTCTAGATATTCCAAGTAGTTTGCTAACTCCCTAGGGGAGTTAAAGTCGTCCACGTGAATGAAGGAGTTCGGGGGAGCAAATCTTTCATAGTCATCCTTCGGCGCACCCAACACGATCGGGACGACGTCATTCCTTAGCGAGTTATCCCAGAACTTTTCCGTTATGTATTCCGCGCATTTAAAGTTTTCAAACGCCAGATAAAACTTGTACTGGCTGATGTGTTCTATGAAGCAATCCCTGTCCTTTTTCGCACAATGGCTGCTGTTACCACATCTACCGAAGATGTCCACTTGGATGTGTTTCCTCAACTCAGTGACGTAAGAAAACCGAGACAAATGTTTGTAACAGTTACTCACATACCACAGGACAAGCTTGGTCTTCTGTTCGGCGTAATCTCTGTTTAGAGCGGGAGGGTTTTCCGCCAGTTCTTGATAAATCTGAGTCACATGGCCCCATGTAGCGAGGATGTCCGAATCATTTCGATAAGTGAAAGTCCAGTTGAAGACGCCCCCGTAAGAAACCAAGTCGATGTCTCTTGTGAGATGCGGGCATTCGTATGGCATGTATATCCAGTACTGGTGACTGGGACGTACTTTCGGGAACTCCGTTCTATTGTAGACTAAAGGAAACCCGTGGATACCCCGGAAGAGGACGGCATCAGCGTCTACAACTTGTCTCCGGTCCTTGCTGAACACACACTGCGGCATGGAGGAACAAGGATTCTTAGGCGGCCATTTTGGAGTCGAGTTCCAAACAACGATTGTCTTGTTGTTAGGTGACTTCCTTAGTGGCAGTGTGGCTTCTTCGTGCCAGACTGAATAGAATTTTGACGATGTGTTTTCATCCGAGAGAGAAGACATGAAGTAGTGATACCGCGGAAGCAATGAGCGCTGAATAAAAGACGTGTTCTTGTCTACATGGCGAAGACTTTTGCTTCTTTTGAACTCGGGTACCCCAGCAGAAGGATGTAGTGTCATTGGATTTTCCATCGTGTATTCATCATACGCAATGTACAGTAAATACATGTAAACACACATTCCTATAAAGGCTCCGACAGTTTTGAATATGCCGTGTTTGTTGTATCCGTTTTTAGGCTCCATGTTAAACTTTCAGCTGCTAGGCATCCGTCCATTTCCTTTTAATACATGGGATGGACACTGCACGGTTTCAGCATATTAAAACGAAGAATCCATTCCAACATACCTCCGTCCAGTCGTCTTAGGAGTGTTGTCTGAGAGAAACAAAAATAGTTGTACAAAGCTGTCAGTATAACAATAGTTAGTAGTCATTTTGGTGGAATCAGAGCAAAACTGAGAAATGGACACCTGATATTTGGATTCGATTATAGTGATTTCTTCTTGTTTTTTTTTTTAGTGAGGGATAGCAAGGCGATGTTGGGATAAGACTAACTAAAGGCCATTTAAGACCGGACGCTATACTCATTCTTACTTTGTCACTCTGACGCCTAAGGGCCATCCTCTCTCAATGAAAGAATGACCAAATATTTCGCATGCCCTGAATTCGAAACCGGTTTTACTTCTCGATTTCCTGATGTAGTCTGTTTAAATAGTCATTATATCAATACCTAGTATATCTGGTAGGCTTCTGTTGTTTTTCTAATATTTAAGCCGGCTTTCTTCTGTTACAATCACCTTCACAATCGAGAAAGCACTATATAAAGGAATATCGTAATATGAGCGAATTCGCTGCACACGACAAATTTGAGGAACTCCTTGTGTGTCTTAACTTATCGGGAATGGCGTGGTCAAAATCGGTGCGATCTGCTCAGTAAGAAACCTTTAGTAAGCGAACATTTCTAATCATTCTGTAGCGACAACAATCGAAAGAAAATTTACAGAAAAGGCAACTACTCACCGGGTCGGTTGCCATTGGACTGTCGCCGTCGAGTGTGGGTAGTGCAGACGTCAACTCCGCCCGGTTTACAAAACGTTTGCGTAAAAAAGTTAAGACAATCAATCCGGGCGTTCTTGAGTTATCGTGTTCACAGAAGGAAGGAAGGATACACACACGAACGCTGACGAAAACATAACCTTCCCGGCGAAGGCAATAAGCTGGAAATCAGGCTCCACGAGTCTTACTGTCTCGGTCCAAACACCCACCTGTATGTATGGATATGAAGTCCAGTGAGAAGACCGGTTCCCTGGCTGCTGACCAATAAAAGCGGAGGGTGTGCGGCTAGGATTAACTGACCTCATGACGTCACACCCTCGGAGGGTGACGTCGCCCGACGAGTTTCTCTTGGCATGGATTGGAGTTAGGAGTTATCACCTCCGTGAGAAGACAGGTATTTATATTCCCCTTCCAGTGGGAAGGGGGATATATTGTTTTTGCTTGCCTGTTCTTCTTCTTCTTCTTTCTTCTTCTTCTTCTGCCAAAAACCAAGTAGATGCGCGGTGGTAGCTCTACTAATGGTATTGCAGAAAGTTTTGTTACCTTATGTTACAATGTACGGATGTTATATTTGAGATGTAGGTACCTGTAGGAAAGGTGAATACACCTGACAATAAATTATGCTAATGAGTACCTTATTTGCATAATCTATGCATAAACTTGTATTTCCCTTACCATAAAAGCTGTGGATGTCATCTTTGAAATGTAGGTACCTTTAGGAAAGGTGAATGCACCTGGACATAAATTATGGTAATGAGGACCTCATTTGCATAATTTATGCAGAAATGTGTACTTCCATTACGGTAAAAGCTGCAGATGTCATATTTGAGATGTAGGTACCTTCAGGAAAGGTGAACACACCTGGCCATGAATTATGCTAATGAGGACCTCATTTGCATAATTTATGCATAAACTTGTATTTCCCTTACCGTAAAAGCTGCAGATGTCATATTTGAGATGTAGGTACCTGTAGGAAAGGTGAACACACCTGGCCAAAAATTATGCTAATGCGGACCTCATTTGCATAATTAATGCATAAACTTGTATATTCCTTACCGTAAAAGCTACGGATGTCATATATGAGATGTAGGTACCTTAAGGAAAGGTTAGGAAACCTGGCCATAAATTATGCTAATGAGGACCTCATTTGCATAATTTAGGCATAAACTTGTATTTCCCTTACCGTGAAAGCTACGGATGTCATATTTGAGATGTAGGTACCATTAGAAAGGGTCATAAAACCTGACCATAAATTATGCTAATGAGGGCATCGTTTGCATAATTTATGCATATCCCTCACCGTAAAGGCTACGATTGTCATATTTCAGATGTAGGTACCTTTAGGAGAGGTGAACACACCTGTATATAAATTATGCTAATGCCGACCTCCTTTGCATAATTTATGCAGAGACTTCATGGTAATGGGAGGGGAATATCCTGAATTTTCCCGAAAATGTTGCCATTCTAGTGTTTTGTGTGTGTTTCCGCGTAACCGTGGTAAGCATAACTTATAAATTATCATTAATCACACATTGTCATCATGTTTAATCGACTCGTATTTAAACTAATTGTTTAAATGTTTAAGACGTTTTTCACATGTTTTGGAATCGTAACTTCTTGCCATTTGCACCATAAGGATATTCATGACAATGGCTTATTAAGATATTGTTCTTTAATTATTTTTTAATCTTCATTTTGATAAATTCATTCAGCATATGTCCGTATATCATAACATATCTCAGGGGGAACACCCCGGACACAGATGTTAGAAACAATTTAACATATAATAAAAGACACATTATTACAAAATCATATTGAATAAGCTAAACCAAAGGACGAAGATAGAAACTCTTCATATTGAATTTGTCACCAGTAATTATAACAATTTCTATTTGTTTTCGAGATTGACTTCATCTTAAATACTACTTATCATATGAATACATGATAGTTTTTACCTGGACTATTATCAACAATTTTGTCAGTTTAATACACAAATAAGTATAAGTCACTCAATTAGAATGCTATAACTACCTGTCTCATATGTAGATACCATGCATATCATTTGTTAGTCTTGACCATGGCTTTGAACATCCGCTTTCTTCAACAGACATTTACTTTGGCACATCATCATACATTTATGTTGAAAGAAATGGTTTCTTTTTTCATATTTAAAAAAGCCATTGCAGCACAAGTGCTGAATTGCAGCCTTTGTACAAATGTCCATCTTTTACATGTTCTCAGGGCTAAAAAGCCATTACACATTGAATAAAAGTGTTTCAATAAGATTATACGTCTACGTTAAGTCTATCTAAAACACTAATATATACAGACATTTAGCAGCAGTCGTTTAACAGACGAACGCAATATGGTAGTGCACTGTTTGCCATGCGCTGTGTACGACACTTAAACTGTGATAGATTGGTACTGTTTCTGAGTGTTCTGTTGTGGACATCCCCCCCTTCGTGATGGTAACCAAGCACGGTATCTGTCACTATGTATGCGAGACCGAGCAAACTTAAGGCACAGTTCGTCACGTCTGGCATCTAATCTAGTAAGTGTACATGTATATACTTAATCAGAATGTCTCAAATAAGTGTAGTGGAAGATTTCTTGATATTTTCTTAATCCACGAGAAGTGAGGAACCACGACCTGTTGGCTTCACCCTTGCAGTGAACAGATGTCCAAACCTTCAATAGGTTGTCTAATACATTTCTTGACAGTCTTGACCATGGCTACTCAGTTGAGAGAATAGAAGCTTCCTTTTCTTCACCAGAATGTCTACACACAGAGGCTTAGTATCGGTCTGAATGTATATCTTTAAGTACTTTCAAGAATGTATATTTAACTGGAATGTTAACTAGAACAACGAACGAAGAACAACTTGAATATTGTTACTATTTGCAGTGTCCTAAGTATGGAATATACGGGCGTTACTTGTTAGCCTTAACCATGGCAGTGAAGAGTCCGTCTGGTTTCTTCAGCAGGTTTTCTGGTGAGTCGTTCTCCATCAGCTTCCCCTGGTCCAGAACCAGGATCCGGTCAGAGTTCAGGATGGTCGCTATCCGGTGCTGTTCGGTAAATCGTTCAGAAAATGGTTACGAAATTTGCCATTAAATTCTACCATCAAAGCGTCATACCACACAGTTATGGTTTTAACTGACAGGTTTCCCTTTCTTTATGATTGTGTCATTGTACTTTTAATTTTGTCCGTTTCAAGAAAATGAAGTGCCTCAGAGTCCAAATGCATATGTTTAGTCAATCTTAAAGGATTTATGAAACTATCATATTATTTTATTCTTTTATCATATTCAAAAATAACTATAGTTCTAAACGGGAACTATACGCGGCTACAGCCTCTTTTCTGAAGATGTGGCGTGAGTGTGTACGGTTGGTTTTAGGTTGCCCACTACTACTGCCCAAAAATAACTATAGTGTTAATCAATAAACAGACCAAATATGCATCCTTCTAATATTATTGAATATTCTAGGTTCCAGTGAGTGTACAAGGAGTAAGATCATACAAGTTTTCCTCCCTGCCTTCTGTTTTCATATTTACCACCTGCAAAACTAGAATGTCAGAGAACCAAGGAAATGAAATGGCGTGTCCAAAGAAAAACGTGGAAGAAAGATTCTTATAATGATGAAGTGTGCCAAATCATGATGATGAAACCATGGTACTTCTGAGGTAAACAGACTCTACTCACGGCAACAGTTATGACTGTTCTGTCTCCAAAGGCCTCCTTTATAACTTCCTGCAGAATCGCATCCTGATGGGGAAAAGCAGAAACATGTGACATCATCACTCAACACCAAGTGCAGGGGTGCCGAAGCAATAATTTGTACGAATTTTAAGGAGAAAAAAAATGCACGAATCACTATGCAAAAATGTAAGAATCTAATGGAAGAAGTCTTTTTATGCAAACCGGCCAACGGCTGCATTGGGAGGTGGTATGTTTTCAACAGCCTATAGCTACATGTGTAGTTATTCGTGCGTTTTTCATAAAATTCAGGCGAATGCAACCTTAAGCCAGAGATAACCACCCCATTCTCAAGTACATTCTAATTTCAATTCTCATGGATTCTACATCATAAAAGCATACCAAGAACTACTAGAACTAGTCAAATCCTACAGACACTGCACTTTCTTTCTAAGTGCGCTATCTTACCGTTTCCATGTCAACAGAAGCCGTGGCCTCGTCCATTATGAGTATCCGGGATTTCCGGACAAACGCTCGGGCTAAACAAAACAGCTGTAGATGGAAGGGAGGGGGAGGGGGTACAAGAAAGAAAAGAGTACTTTTTGAGTCACACTTTGATAACCAATCATGAACAGTTATAAATCTAAACCGAAACTGATCCAACAGACACAGTTGAAAAAACATCTAACCCAGCGAACCTACTTACCTGCCTCTGACCAACACTGAAGTTTTCTCCTCCTTCTGTCACCATCTCATCTGGTGAGAGACAAGAAAGAAAATTCTCAAAATCTGCGTCCATGTTAACGTTATCATTGGATTCTCCCAGCATTCTGGGGAATGTACAGGGTGTATTTGCCAGTTACACAGTACTGAAGTAGAGTGGAAGTCGTTGGCACCAAGTTCAATAGAGGCATCTTCACTAGATAGCACTTAACAACGCTTGCAGCTAGATGTGGAAAGGTTAGGTGTGACAGGTCGTTCAGTGTAATATAACCACCTGCTGCTGCTCCGCCTGCCTGCAAAGCTGGTGTGTTACGCCGAAGGGCAAAATCATACCAGCTATACAGATATAGAATAAATTTCTACATGTGTACTGCCAACATTCAATATTGTTTGCAGTTCGCATACTGTGTGTAAAATATTAAATGGACCTTTTCACACACAGTTTTATAATAAGAACTTAGATCTGTAGAAATTAGATCAATAGATAGTTGGGACAGAAACCTTTAGAAGACACCAGCTACTTACCCAGTTTGCTGGGCATGTCAGCTACAAGAGTCTTGAGCTGTGCGATCTCCAGCGCCCGCCATAACTCCTCATCGTCACTATTCTCCTCAGGGTCAAGGTTGAACCTGAACAAATGGAATGTGAAATAATACTGGAATTGTTGTTCACCTTGCAGCGCCTGGTGACACATAGGTCAGCATGTTTCTTTGCTGTTTTAGCAGCAGGATACCGGGTATATCTTTGCACTAAGGGGCTGCTCGCCCTTCCTTTTTGACATGCATTTTACATCCCTTCAGAAAAAAGGGTGCAGTCCCAACCAAGATGCCCTTCCCGGGTTTGAACCCAGTCCCCAGTCCGGGGTCTCCCAGTTAGCAACTAATTGGAACCAGGAGCTCAGCTATGAGGCTGCAACCAATTGAGCTGCAGAGACATCCCTGTTACTAGTACAGTATTGGCAGTATAAAAATCAAGCTACATAGATACAGAAACTGATGTGTTACACTGCTGGACGGTTATACCGGCTATACAGATACAGAAGCTGGTGTGTTACACTGATGGACGGTTACACCTGCTATACAGATACAGGAGCTGGTGTGTTACACTGATGGACGGTTACACCTGCTATACAGATACAGAAGCTAGTGTGTTACACTGATGGACGGTTATACCGGCTATACAGATACAGAAGCTGGTGTGTTACACTGTTGGGCGGTTACACCGGCTATACAGATACAGAAGCTGGTGTGTTACACTGATGGGCGGTTATACCGGCTATACAGATACAGAAGCTGGTGTGTTGCACTGATGGACGGTTACACCGGCTATACAGATACAAAACAGGCACTGACCTGATGGTGCCGCTGAACAGCACGGGGTCCTGAGGGATGATTGACAGGCGTGACCTCAGCAAGGTCAACGGCACACGACTGATGTCCACACCGTCTATGGATATTGTACCTGAAGAACATTGAGACATAGCAGAATCACGTATAAAGAACACCATTCATAGCTCCTAAATTTACCACAGCTACATCTTAAGAAATGTAATTCTTGTTAGTGTGTGAGCGGTTCAGTACCAAGGAAAGATCTACTTACTCACATATGCTTAGTATTTAGCACCAAGGACAGAAATACTTATTCACATTTGCTTTAAGTGTTTAGCACAAAGGACAGATATAAGTATTCACGTAAAAAACTAATTCAGCACCAAGGACAAGTCTGTTTATACATGGTTCAGCTCAAGGGAAAAACGACCATTTGATATTCAACTTGATGACAAACTCTTAAGGAAGTTTTTACACATTCAAATTTGCAATCGCTTGAATATAAAAAAACATGTAATTTGGGATGGGTAAGAATAAAAGTTAAAACCTACCTTCAAACATGTCAATCATCCTGAAGAGAGCCAGAGTGAGGGAAGATTTCCCGCTACCTGTCCTGCCACAGATCCCAACCTGAGTGGACGATTAGAGGGTCAATACGCTACAAGTGGCGTCGTGTGGCGCAAGTGTAGAGCGCGCGGCTGTCAAACAATGGGACACGGGATCTAATCCCGGGTTGTGCCCAGAGACATGTCCGAACTTGCGCAACGATGTTGTGCCCTTGGGAAAGGCACTTAACACGACTTTCCTCCCTTCGCTCAGGTGTAAATGAGCTCATCTAGGGTTAGGAACGTCCCTCGGATAGGATGTTAAATGGAGGTCCCGTGTTTGGGGAGAGCCACATCCCTCGCACGTTAAAGAACCCACCACACCTTTCGAAAAAGAGTAGGGGCATGCCCCGGTGTGAGATGGTCCAAACCTTACAGTCTGGTCTGGGTTGACATCTTGAAAAGGTGATAGTCACCTGTTATGTCAATCCTTCCACAAATGTGGTAGATCGAAATGAATAGATAAATAAATAAGTTGGCATCGTGTTAGCGTCACCGTTAGGGTGTTTTGGCTAGAACCCAGAGATCCTAGGTTTGAATCCCATAACATGCCACTGATGTGTGTCCCTGGGAAAGGCACTTAACATGACTTTCCTCACTCCCCACAGGTGTAAA
Organism: Branchiostoma lanceolatum; assembly: GCF_035083965.1. Taxonomy (NCBI): domain Eukaryota; kingdom Metazoa; phylum Chordata; class Leptocardii; order Amphioxiformes; family Branchiostomatidae; genus Branchiostoma; species Branchiostoma lanceolatum. The sequence goes on from NC_089736.1 coordinate 2,276,506, forward strand.
AATGGGTACCCGACTTCGGTTGGGGAGGGAAATGGTGGTGGAAGAAGAGGGCTCAAATACTACTACCAAGTGGACAGCAAACCACTGCCCAATCGATCTTAAAAGGCTAAATAAAGTAGAATTTCAACCAAACCAAATTACAATGCTCTCTTCATAATCTGGCATCCTATTAAGTGCTAACATTCTAAACATTGAATACAAGAATGGTCTTTTTATTTTTCATGACTCAATAATGTCAGGAATCTGATGCGTACTAAATGTGCCATAGTTCCAGTGTAACTTCGTAACCTGCACACATATCTAAGTATACTGGTGCACCCAGTCAGAAATTAGGCGCACAGCTTCAATGTTAGGTGCAACAAAGTGCATAAGCACACACTCGACACCCCTGCGATAATGATGATGATGAAGATCATCCCTACCTTCTCCCCTGCTCTGATGTTCGCCGTTACCATGGTGAGGACAGCGTCCAGACTCTCGTCATACCGCGCAGACACGCCCTCCAGCTGGACCGTCCCGGACGCCGGCCATTCCACCGGAGGAACGGTGTTACCTGTGCGATGCAAGGCAGTTTTAGACACATCATTTATGAAAGCCCAGAACAACAATGCTCACTGGTCTCCGCATAGGCTGTGTGCTTACAGACACCAGTCTATGCTGTGTGCTACACCATGGGGTAGTTTACGTTTTTTTAATGCCGTGAAAAACAAAAACAAACAAACAAAATTACCTGATTTATGTTGGTAGACCTCTCCCTGTACCCTTGAGTAGGTGTCCACCCTCTCCACACGCGTCATGTCATTTTCCACGTCGGCAAAGGAGCTCACCACAGAAAACAGCTGTATCTGAATCTGTAAAGGACAATGAACTCATTAAGCTCATTCAGCTGCCTGGCCCGGTTATAACAGGGATAGAGGAACATGCCCTGTGCGCTGCGCCCGGTTATAACCGGGAGAAAAAATGTTTTGGGAGTTAGGGCTGCCGGTTGTTTCGTGGGGTCTGCACGGGGTTGTTTTACAAAACACGCCTCGCCTAATTCAGCACAAACGGAAAACATTGGCTCATTACGTATTCATTGATACATAATTCATCGGAAAATAACACCCCTTCTGGAATTTAGGACTACTTTTAAAAGGTATACGTACCCGGATGGCATACGATATAGCGAGTCCGACCCATGCAGGCGACACCAGCCCCTGTAGCCCGGCGACCACAGACGACAGGCCGGCAACAAAAATCATAACTGCCCCGGCAGACACCTGGAAAGGTTGATATAATTAGTACCCATTCAGTGCAGCCTGCAATGAGGAATTTTGAAGAGCAGTGCCATGCACGTAGTTCAGTGATGTAACTCGGGCTTTCTAACTTTGTCAAATGTTCTTTATGCCACCGGCAGCATAAAGAAAACGTGACAAAATAGACAGCCCGCCAAAATGCCTAAACGACAAAACCTTGAAAAAATGAAAACAGTGATTGCTATGTCAACATTATCTTTATTAAATCAGTGTGTTTGGTAAACCTATTTGCACAATGCAATCATCATGATCTCCTTCTAGTATCAAGACCTTCTAGACCAAAAGCGCAAAGGACGCTGAGAAGCTATCAACCAATCAGGTTACGTCTCACATCGTTACTTTAGGTTCAGAACAAATTGACCGCCAAATTGTGCCAAATAAGGTGGCTAATTAATCATTCATGAGCAACTGTCAATATCGTCGCCAGAACCGTGTCTACCGGGGCTAAAGAGCAGGGCCCCTACGCGAGCGAGCCAACGTATCGAGCGATAGGGGCTCTGCTTTCAGGAGGGTAATATTGTAATGAAGTTCATTTTGACTCACCATTCGCACCCCAAGCCAGCATTCCACACCCATGAGATACATGGATGGGGTAAAGCCAGCGTTTAGTCTCCTCATCATCTCATCTGTGAATCTCTCTTCTGCTCTGTTCATCCAGGATAAATGTTTTTTAAATAAAAACTTTAATGCACGACAATCGTACACGGTACAATGTATGGCAACAACAATTAACATAGTACAAAATAGAAGCATTAAATAAAACTAACATCATTGTTTATAAAACAATAAGGGCTAGGATATATGTAAGTCTTTGATATAGTGTTACAGTCGAGTGTTTTTTTTATATTTTCCTAATAAAAAAGCATTCTTTATGTTCAAATCTGACTCTGTAGCATCGAATTGAGAAATTTGAAGTATCAACGCATGCACAAGATGCTTTGTCGGTAGGAATTTATACATAGACATAACATGTACAGGTGCCGGAACTGCATGAGGTTAGGTACAGGTTGAACTCAACAAAGCAACGTTTGGTAGTCAGTGATGACAGAAATATGAATGAACAGTTAACAGAATACGCCCAAAAAAATTGTTACTCAAGCAACTGGATAAAATTGTGAAATTTCCAGTTGCTTGAGTAACTATTTTGGCGTATCTTACTACCTGGATGTCTAACCTTCATCAACAGCTACAGTTAACAGAATGTTTATTTTTGACTTGCCATGTATCTTATGATTCCAAAGACCTGTACCTGTACAATTTTGATTGTATTGCATCCATAGGACCGTTCGGCCCTTTACCAACTCATCCAACTCCTCAAAAAAGATACAGCCCTACAACTAGTCTTGATAAAGCCTACCGTTCACTTGTCTTGATTGTTTTGATAGAGCCCTTACACTGATCATCTTGACAGATACCGACCACAAACATCTTGACAGAGCCACAAACATCTAGCTTCCGTTGCAGACTCCTTCCAGCTGTTTTCTGTTTCAAGTTACCGTTTTATTATTACATTTTTTTATATTATTCGGCCAGCAAGAGGAAAAATTGTAATAATAAAACTGTGACCTGAAAAAGAAAACAGGCGGAAGAAGTCTGCAACAGAGTCTAGAACATCTGTATCTGTATAGCCGGTATAACCGCACTTCGGCGTAACACACCAGCTTCGCCGGCACGCGGCGCGACAGCAGCTGGTTACATTACACTGTACGGCCTGTCAACTTTTGCACATCTGACTGCAATCGTTCTTTGGAGCTATTTAGTGAAGGTGTTCCCACAGCATCTGATAACAACGAGTTCCATTCTACTATGGTTCTCGGGAAATACGAATTTTTGAACACATCAATCCTTGGTTTATAACTCTGGTACCTAAAGGCATGACTATACTAACATCAGTGCTTTTAACAAACGAAATACCTACCTGTAAGCCCTTATAGTAGAAAGTCCTCCAAAGGATTCTGACAGTTGACTGAACACCGGGGAGTGCTTGATGCTTTCAATCCTCTTCAGTTCTCTGTGATGGGATAAGTCAAACAAGAGTCCATGCCAAAACCTGAAAATCCCTCACACAATTATCCTGGAAACCATACCATCGGGAGATCCCGGTATCTCTACGGCGGTGGGAGTGATGCCCGCCCGCCCAGACAGTTTAGCCCGCTCGGGGTGGGCTTACGGCCTTGGCTTACAATTAGCTCGCTACAGCTACGGTGGAGGCGAAACTCTCTATGGCAGCTAAGTAGACAGGCTGCAAAACTCTCTATGGCAGCTAAGTAGACAAGCTGACAGAAATGGTTCAAAATAGCAGACTGGGCCCGGTAAAAGACCCTTAAGCCGACCCGTAGAGACTGGGCCTGCCACGGGATTAGAACGTTTAAGAAACAGTCACAATATCACTGTCTTAACAGCAAGAAATAAACGACTGAAGCAATCTTTCTTGCACTGCGCCACTAGACTTAGAATTTGATAATGTCAGTGTATAATTACCGATTCGGGTCATGCGCCACACTTTCTATTTTCTAACCTACTCAATGCAGTGTATGTAATGTGCTTAATGTGTCTTTGTACATAATTTTAGTTTTTTTATACATTTTAGCGAACTGTACTTTAATTCAGGGACACATTATGTCGTCTATGCATAATGTGTAAGTTTGTAATTTGTAAGCGATGAAATAAACAAACGCTCCAAACAAACAGAGAAACAAACAAACGAACCTTGCTGCGGATCTAGTTTTAAAACATTTTTAAAAACTGTACCTCAATTCAGGGCGAGACACATTGTGCCCCTGCATATGTAAGTTTGTTATTTGTAAGCGATAAAATAAATAAACGTTCCAAACAAACAAACCTGGCTGAGGATCGAAATAGTTTCTGCATGAAGTAGTAGAAGACCAGGATCGGGATCATACCGATGAGGAAATAAGGGGTTATGACGCCGAGAGCGATAAAGGCTGACAGGACGTCCAGACCATTTCGGACAAACATGACCATGTCGCCGGGTAGGTGCTGCTCGGGAACAGTAAAAATACAACACGTTACTGTACATCAGGTAAGAAGTTTCCGCAAAGAGCCCGGCCGGGCCCCGGTTAGGAAATGAGACCAAATAATAAATTGGTGAGCTGTGGCGAAGCCACATTACACTACGAGCTGACGAAAAAAGCGTTATGCTTCGTCCTCAATCTAAGGTCGCTTACTTTACCTTTATCATTTTTCATTGTTTGGTTATGTTAAGAATTAAATTAAGTTCTGATTTGGTCTTCTTTGATTGAAGGTTACTTTGAAACTCACATTGTCGAGAGTGCCTTGGTCTCCTGACATGCGGTTCAGGATACGGCCGGTAGGGGTCGTGTCAAAGAACCTGAGAAAACGATTCAAGATGTATCAGAGTATCATCATGAAAATACATCTGAGTTGGTAGAATACATTGTGAAGAAATAATAAAAAAATTGGACTCAATGGAATTTTCGGCTGACTCACGTCACTCAGCCTTCTTTACCTTGGGAACCACCCTTCTTGGTCCCGGCCCCGGCAAATGATCTGTTCGACAGCCCAGGCAGTTCTTCCCAGGACCTATATGAGCACTCCCGGGGAGTTATCAGGCAGGGAATAGTTTTCCGGGGCCGGGACCAAGAAGGATGGTTCTCAGGGTAAGCCTTCTTTAGCTGCCTGACCCAATCTGTCAGGACATGTGACTTACTGCAGTGACTTTATGCATGATTGTGGTGATACCCTGGCTTCCGAACAAGATTATTTTGTTAGAGGAGTAATGGAGACCTTCACTCGACCGGGTCGGGGGCCATATCGACTTCCAACAACCTTTGACCCATTGGTGACGTCACAAATGCATATAGTCATGTGTTCAAAGACATTGGGTCAGACAACTGAACAAGACTGAAAGAAAGAAATTTCTAGTGAGTCCATTCTACTGATCGCGCCTTTTACCTCCCCAACCGAAGTCAGGCACCCATTTTTACACCTGGGTGGAGTGAGGAAAATTGTGTAAGGTGCCTTTCTCACGGGCATAGCGTTTAGCCAGAAACAACTCGAATCCAAGCCGTGACCTCTTAATCTTGCCTTCGCTCGCATAGCCACTCGACCATTCAACTCCCCTATTCCTATTCTCCAAGCAGAGATTTCAGTCAGGAGGATAGTAGTGGCCATGTTTTCTTACGTAACGGCTGGGCCCTTCGCCATTACCATCCTCCTAACCGAAACCTCTGCTTGGAAAACTGCTTGATTATGGCCGGCAGACCCATCAGTGCGACAGAGCTTTCAGCAAGTTCAAGTTGGTCACCTATCCCCGAAGAAGAAGAAGATTCCATCCTGATCCTACCTCAGCGGTGCCCTGACGATGTTGTTGACCATCCTGTCGTGCATTACCCTTGCCCCCCTCAGACTGGACAGGATGGAGGCGGCCACGGCAGCGGCGGTCAGGACGATGGCGCCTACAGACAGACCCGTGTACCCTGTAACGTAGTAGCCCGTTGTGACCGGACCGCTGATTGCCTGACGAAGGAGAGAACAACTGTTTTTTTGGGCAAACGCAAAATCGAAAGAAGAGGACTCATGCTACTCATAATGTTGTATCCAGAATGCCGGTTGCCCGAGGAAGGAGAAATAGTAAACAGCAAGCAGATTAATATTGGACTGAGCAGAGCAAATTGAACTTTAAAATTGGACTGAGCAGAGCAAATTGAACTTGATAAATGCTTGTTGCCTTTTACAGCTTAGACTTATTCTCCAAGCAGAGGTTTCGATCGGGAGGTAGTAGTGGCCGGGAATTTTAACGCTGCCCCTCTGTTAAAAATCCCGGCCATTACTATTCCTCCCGATCAAAAACTCTGCTTGGAGAAAAGCTTAAACTTACATATCTGATATTTTCTGAAAAACTTCAGAAATCTATGTTACTTAACAGATGGTAATGACCCCAATCGGGGGTCTTCATGCCTCATTGAAAATTGAAATTCTTATTCCGCGTAAATCTATCTGGAAAAACGGTTGAACATGTCAAAGTCACTAAGGATTGTATATAAATATTGGTGACCTGGATGTGAAACTTCATAAACGTAGATACCTGTGATGTGTTCCACTGAGTGTAGTTGACATTTGCCTCGGTGTGATTCCAGGCATCAATGCTGCCACCAACGTTGCCACTCGACCAAGCTGCTAACCAGAAGTCTAGAGCCAACGTCACCCCTGCCTTACACACCTGTGATAAGTACAAAAACACCTGTAACACCTGTGAGTTTACAAAAACACCTGATATATATTAAAATCATCAATTAAAATCAAAGTGTTTGGGACGTTACGTTTGGGACCGCATATGACAATTCTTTACGTTTGGGACCGCATTGTAAGCAGCGACACCTAACTACAGTGTGGAATGATACCTGTATCGCCATTAGTATTGCCATGAGGAAGGTGACAGACGGTCACTGAAACGTCGGCTGTAATGCTATGTCTTGGTTGTGAATAAAGAACCTTTCTATATATCGTTCGTTGTAGAAACGTAGAAATGCATACATGCTAAGTTGGGGCAAATGTTGACATTCTGAGATGGGACAAGGCTGCAAGTGCAGCCTGCCCCTGCATGTGGGGAAGACCCCCAAACCATACAGCACCTCCTATAGAACTGCGAACTTGTACACTTGAACATGTACCGACGGTGAACTACAAGAGGCTAACCAATGAATCCAGAACTGGAGCGACAAGATGTGACTGTGGAAAACTGTTTTCTAACCTGTAGAAACAGGACCAGGATAGCCAGGTGCAGTCCACAGGCAGCGGCATAGGTGACGTAATATTTCAGCTTCACGTCCCCCTCCATTCTTTCCTCAGCCTCCACCAGCTTTCCAAGTTCACCTACAGGACATTGATTTAAAGATTTCCTTACTGAGATCCGAGAAAAGGATATACGAACACATATAATGATAGGGAAACATAATCTCTCTTTGTTTAAAAGATTTTGGAAATCAGTGCTGCATTCCATGTTAGCTGCATTCTAATGAAAATATGATCTTTACGTATAACGCAAAAAGGACAACAATTTACATACAACTTACCATCAGGTTGCTTCTCTTTGTTTTCGTCCTCCACAAACTTCGCCTGATCTTTACAATACAAATAAAATGAAAAAAACGTTACCATACTGTCAAGACTTAAGGATACTAAAAGAAACGTTATAACTATCAGATATGCCGCCATGGGAACTAAAAAAAACATGGAGGAGTCATAATTTACCTATTTATTTATTTATTTCATCTCAAGGGCTGCCCCTTCAGCTTTTACGCTTTGATTTTCACGAGGGCCCGAAAATGTTCTCAATTTGCTGTGACACTCTTGAACCTGTTGTGTATCCTGCACGTGGCAGAGTTTTACCTTTTTTCGTCCCGTCCTCGCACCAGTCTGCCCTTCTGACCCACACGTCTTCCACAGACGATGCCAGGCTGGAAACGGACAGGTGTCGGGACAGCCTGTTCAGCAGCAGGTGTTGGGCAGCAATGGAAGAGCTGTTCTCATCTTGCTTCAGGTGGTCAGCTTTCCTAACTTGATTTCTAAAGACAATTGGAATCTTATTTTCAGTTAGTACTTCAGGCAACACAAATCAATTCTTTTTATAAAATATGCAAGAAAAAAGGAAATAAAAATAGACCCTGATAGCCAGAGTTACGGCTTGGTGCACTCTGAGTTTTAAGATTGGATACAATCATATCAAATCGTAAATCCCCGATGGCATCTTATTGCTACATTTTTACCTAAAACTGTTCTAGAACCAAGGAAAAAATGCGTGTGGTCCAGGAATCAGAAGACTGAACTCAATTTTTTTCTATAACGGAATATGCTTTAGTGAGCTATATAATGTTAGACAATGTCAATGACAAAGATACAAACATGTAGGCTGCAAAGGTCTACAGTAGTACACAAAATCAATGGTAAACTAGTTACGTAACTGGAACATCGGTCCTGCTTTTGGCTCCAGTCCTTCGTCTATTTGTCGCACACACTCGCTGATGGCGTCCATCCAGCCCCTGTGTAGGTCCGGGGAAGTCTCTCGGATTTCCTCCATCGTTCCTCTCGCTATGATCTGCCCCTTCTCCATGGCAACGATCTGGGTATCAAAAGAGGACAACTCTTTAAAAAAACCAAGCTGCTAGGGGCCTAAACGTACACCACTTCTTCTTTATATCAAAAGATTGCCTGTCACCTAAAAGTCAAGACCATAGCACGTCCAGAAAAAAAGACACAAAATCTGTTCTGCTGCAGTACCACGGTCACACATCAGGGGGCCTAAAATTGACCTCGACCTTTGTCTTTACCAACACCAACATTATAGGCGTGTTGTTCAGAATATAACCAGCTGCTGTCGCGCTGCGTGCCTGCGAAGCTGGTGTGTTACACCGAAGAACGTTTGCACTACCTTTACATGATATTGGAGTAAAAGTTGTTTCAACCCATCACCAAGTTGGAATCCAAAGCCTTGGTCGGAAAGGTCTTGTAAGACATTCTTTTTCCATCAATGATCTCTAGTTGATTACAGCTGTTAGGCAACAACCATCCACTTACCAAGTGCACATGCTCCAGAGCAACTTTTCGTTAACCTTACCTCTTCGATTCAGGACTTACGTCATTATAGCTGAGACGTAGGAGCCGTCTGCTTACCAAGTGAGCGTGTTCCAGGTACTGCAACTTGTGCGTTACCAGGACAACCGTGCGGCAATCCTTCACCAGCTGTCCCATGATGCCCTGGTCAAACAGGTGACTCCCGACATGGGCATCCAGCGCCGACAGGGGGTCGTCCTGCGGTTCGATTGGTTAAAGAGCGTAAGACCGCAGTAAAGACCACATGTACCGAAAGTGAAAGACGAGTCATGACTACACAATCAAACACTCAGGCCTAAGACTAAGACTTGCCTTAATCCCACCTTCCAGCAAGAGGTTATGTGTTCTTTAGGACCAGATGAAAGTTACAGAGCAGTTACTAAATGATATGTTGAACTTACCAGGTTGTGTAAAAGCAATTTTAGGATCCTACTCTCCTACCAAGACAACATTGACGGATGGAATGAATGCATTAAATACTTACCAGTAGGACTATGTCTGTCTGTGCGTACATCGCTCGAGCAACGCTCACTCTCTGCTTCTGCCCTCCACTCAGGTTGATACCCTAAAGTACGAATCATACATGTGAAACAGTCATTACATGTACATCAACAATCTCTGATGAACATGAAATGATGGCCTCATAGAAACACTTTTGTTCATGCCAACTGGTCCCTCTATTTACCACTTCGTCACTTTTTCTCTCAATCCCCAATACCCTACGTTACTTCCTTCAAATCCAAAGTAGCCATACCAGGCATTTCAAGGAGTGAAAGTGTAGCTGTCAGACATAGTGGAGGACTCAAGAATAGTAAAAAGAATGTAATCACCTTCTCGCCTATCTCTGTCAGGTCTCCGGCAGGGAGAATGTCGATGTCAGGTTGAAGGCAGCAGGCAGAGATCACCTGTTGGTACCTACAACAAAACGACAACAGTCCTGTTAGAATTCATCAGGACTCAAACCCAAACTGATCTGGACCACTGAGACCACCTGTTGATACCTGGCATGATGAAAAAAAGGCAGTACAGCATTTGTGCCACGGATCTTTCTCTCTCCCCCTCTCTCCCTACCTCTGTCTCTTTCTCTCTCTCCCCTGGTCTCTCACCCTTCCTCTCTCCCTCATTGACTCCTTTCTCTCTCTCTCTCTCTCTCTCTCTCTCTCTCTCTCTCTCTCTCTCTCTCTCTCTCTCTCTCTCTCTCTCTCTCTCTCTCTCTCCCTCTCTCTCTCTCATTACAATAATGATATTATCATACTGACCTTGCGTGGTCAAACGGTAGACCAAACGTGACGTTGTCTCGGAGCGATGCGTTCAACAGCCAAGCACGCTGGGTAGCATAGGAAACCGTATTTTGTTTCCTACAAGGAACAGAAATCCCTCAGTCACATTATTACAAAAGTTATTTACAGTGCCTTTGCTCTTTCTTTTAGCTACCATATTGCAATTTTTTAGCCTGACCCTAAGTAGATCTTTCTGAAGATCTTATCAAATTTAAAGTTCAAGCTCTTTGTACTTACCTGTTCCAAAGCACTTGACCTTCCAGTGTCCTCATCTCACCCAAAATGGCGGACAGCAGGGACGACTTCCCCGACCCGACCTGCCCCACTACAATGGTCAGCTTTCCTGTTCAAACAAAATCAGGTGATATTCAAACTCTGCCAACAGGAAATTTCCTACAATGACAATAAAAGTACAGCCATCAGTTTCAGTTCTATCTGCTGTAGATTAATGGCGTCATCAAATGGCCGTCTAGTGGACACGAGATCTCGGTTTTGATTATTTGCATTCCTGGTTAGACGTTGTGTCCTTGGGAAAGGGGCCTTACACGGCTTTACTCACTCCACCCAGGTGTAAAAATGGGTACCTGACTTTGGTTTGGGAGGTAAAAGGCAGCGGAAGGAGAGTGTAAGGCTCCGGCTTCCAATACCGTGCCCTAGACACAGTGGATAACTACCCAATGCCTCTACATCCTCAAGAGGGCAAAGGAACTACCTTTACCTTGTACCTATGTTGCTGGTTAATGACAATGGTTGCACTCCTTCACAATTTACAAGTCTTAAAGTAATCCTGCAATACCTTTCGGAACCGCCAGGTTGATTCCACTGATGTTTGCTGTCTGCGATTCCAGCTCCCAAGTAAAACTCCCATCTCGTACCTGAGAGAGGTTTTAGCAACATAATTCAGTTTTATATTATGAAGAAGTTTTGCAACAATATTCAACAGTTCTTTTATAATTAGTTTCTTTAACACTTTTCTTTAACTATAACTGTTACAGTTATTCTTGAATGTGATAAACTCACACGTTTCTAAAGTATGCTATGCAATATTCATGTTGTCTTAAACTACATAACATATGGTCTGACAGTTGACTGGTCTAATCTCCAAACAGATCTACTGGTGGCGAGACAGTATCCATAAGTAAAAAAAAAAACACAGTGGCCAATTGGATATTGGATACTGTTTTGCCACGGGTAGATCTGCATTGAGATTATACCTTGTAATTAAGATCAAAGCATTGAAATTCATGAAAATAAAAGGTTACAGAAAGTTGCTAAAATCATTTCCCATGTTGAACCATATGATCATGAGTGACAGACCTCAACAGAGACGTCGTCAGCGAGGTCGTGGTCAGCTTGTGGTCTTGATGTGGAGAACTTCAAGTCTGAACTGTCATCAGCAAGTTCATGCTGACCCATGTTGGAAAACTTTGTAGTCTGTGGTACCATGTAACGGTGGATAATTCAAAACAGTTGGAAAGTTGCAAAGGTGTATGTTATCAGCTAAATCAATAAAATGCAAAGAATTTCTTTCGGAAGCACCAGGAGCAAATGACTTTCAACAAATCTAAAAGCCAGAGTGTGAGACCGAATTACAAAGTAAAAAGAAACCCGACTACTGGACATCGACTAGAAAGTCGACTGGAAAATAACTACCAGAATGATTTGAAATTAAGTTGATGTTAATGAAAGATTTCATACTATATAATTGTGCCCCGCTATTTGAGTTCCGCAACTTATTTCTGTGTGAGACCCAGAAATCATTAATCACCCCCTGTATATCTCCTATGGAAATATCGTGATGACAAATATCATAAAAACATGCGGTGAGTCAAGGTTTTCCTACCCCGTTGTGGTCTCCAGCAACATTCCCGTTCATCTGCCCACCTTCAGCACCCAACCGCAGCACACCGCCCAGCCCCTCCACTTCCAGGGACTGCAGGAACGGGCCCAGCCGCTTGGTTGCCACAGACGCGGCGGTGAAGAGGCCCAGGAGGTGGGGGATCTCGGAGAACGGCCCGTGCAGCGTGTAGAAGAGGGCCAGGGCGCCGAAGGCGTCTGCTGCAGTCAGCGGCTTGTCGTTGAAATACTCGTACGACCCGAAGGCCTGAAAATAGAAGGATCGTTTTAGAAAAAAAAAGTTAAAGTGGTCCCATGCATCGAAGATGCGTAGGGGGGCGCCCATCTCCCATTCGAAGCCCTTGGGCCACACAAGTGCAAGTCACTACAGCAGGGGGCTGGTCCGCTGGTAGTGATGTGTGTGTTTAACTTCCATACCCTTTCCCAAATGCTGAGTGCTAAGCAGAGAAAGAAATATGTACCATTTTTAGAGTCTTTGGTATGACCCGGCCGGGGTTCGAACTCACGACCTATCGTATGCAAGGCGAACACTCTACCAATTAGGCCATTGCACCGGTCTCATCGAGTTAGAGCCAGATGAAAATTCAATCGGATTTGGGGAAGGCGTCTACTGCAGTCATGATCAGCGGCTGGTCGTTAAAATACTCGTACGACCCAAAGGCCTGAAAATAAAAGGATCGTTACAGCTAGATAAAACATTCAATCTTATCTTCAGGCCACATCAATTTCATTGGTTGGGTCTCGGATTTAAAAGGAAAATGCTCTGTCTTATTTGTGATGATAATGACAATGCGGACGAAAACGAAAGAGGCAGCATATTGCACCATACTTACTATCAATGTCGCCACCAATGGACTCGCATTGTTGCAGAATACTGAAAAAAATACCAAAACAGTTGGGGATTACTTTCAACAGCATCCTGATTGGAAGTGACCTGTTTGCCACCTTACAAACTCTCTCTCAGATGTGAGATTCAGCAGTCTGGCTTTACTGTATCGCTACTTTGAAGACAAATGCTCCCTGAGCCGGCTTTACTTACTTGTGCCACCAGTCCAAACGTTCTCAGAAAGGACACGATTTTTCTCACTTTCATAAAAGCAAATTAACGACCCTTTCTTCCTCCATTATCCACATACTACTGGAAGCGATTCTAACGATGCCCTTACTTGCAAATATCCTCCAGCGCGCGTGGCTGTACAGCTGTTTGACTTCGTCTTTCCTGGCTGACGTCACCTTCTCTACAAACAGGAGCTCCCAGGCGTACAGCTTCAGGAGTTTGATTCCCTAAATAAAACAAGTTTGTAACAGCTCGACTCCGTATGAACAACCCACATTTCCATCATCCCCAAATGATCTAAAGTAACAAAATCATTCCTAACCTCATAACGTTTCATTGATTTTGTTATCTGAAAAGTAGTTTAATTTGTTCTCCTCCCTGACAACTGTAATTTTTTAAATGGTACAATTCCACTGCACTCCATTTCATTCTTGACAAAAAAAAAACAAATTTAGAAGGGGCATATTTTGTTGTTAACTGTTAGTGCATTTGGAGCAGGACAGTTTCAAAGCAGTACAACACCGTAGTCTTCAGGAGAATGGAAGGCATCTGTCATGACAATTGGACAGCAGACAAGTGGAAACCGCATGAATCTGTTTCACTGCACTATGTGATGTTCGCTTTACCGTATCCTATTGACCGGATCAAGGAAAATTTGCTCAGCATTCTTACTGTATCAAGATAAAACAGCTGCACTGAACACACACGATGTCCGACCTTCACATCAACCCTAGCCTGCTAACGAAATCAAAAAGACTGAGCCAGCGGTTACAACGGAGGACGGTACCTAGGCTACATCAGCCCAACTCTGTGATGCTAGAGCGTTTGTAAAGAAGAGAATCACCTGGATGGACTCGTTAATCCACTTCAACCTGATGTCCGTTTTTGCCTGCAACAACAAAAAACGTAAGGTTGTGAGAGTGACTTAACACATCACATTTAACGTATCATAACTGCCGCAGTCGCACATCTCTTTAAATGTAAACAGGTGACGTTATGTGAAAACTTGAGTAACGTAAGATTAATACAAATTGCAACCGTGTACCTCTAACAGTAGATTACGGGTTAAGAACCTACCATCTTCTGAGTGTTGAGATCGTGCATTTTCTTCATTATGAGGAGGTTCACAGGCAGCAGAATCACCAGAAATCCGACCGCCAAAACCGCGTTCCAACCCAACTGGTAATACAGCAGCGCGGTCCCGGCTATAAGCTGTGGTTGAGAGGGATGTGCATCAGGTCAGAGTTAATATATATTTATCTACTTGCAAAACCATGCCTGTTGGCTTGAATTGCAAGTACAGTTTCAATCTAAATCAAAAGTAAAGTAACATCAACATACATGTACAACTTATGGCTAAGCAACTACATACAAAGTATTAGTACATTACAAATACTTTTCATTATTAATCTGATCTTAATAGTTTACTTCACATCAAGCTCCTTCCCGCACCGATGGTGCAAAGGGCGGCGCCCATCTCCGTTTCAGTAGCCCTTGGGCCACACAACATTGTGCAATCACTACAGCAGGGGTCTAGCCCACTGGAAGTGGTGTGTTTAACTTCCATACTCTTTCCAAAATGCTGCGTTCTAAGCAGAGAAAGCAGTATGTACCATTTTTAAAGTCTTTGGTATGAGCCGGCCAGGGATGGAAATCACGACCTACCGTGTGCAAGGCGAACACTCTACCCACTAGGCCATTGCACCACTTCACATCCTGCTTGTTTTCAAGTCATTTTTGGCTCTACCAGTACCTACCTGGAAGAGTGAAGCCCACGAGAAGTGGAAGAGAAAGATGCGATGCTAGAATTCCGAAGGTAAAAGGCAGAATGGTCCTGTTCCCATGCTGGCCTGTCTTTAAAAATATGTCCGCCAAACATGTCTAGATATACCTTTTGGCACCAAGAGTACCTACCTACCTAAAAGAGTGCAGTCCATGAGAAGTGGAGGAGAAAGATGAGATACTAGAATTGCGAAAGTAAAGAGTAAACTTGTCTTGACCTCGTGCTGGCGTTTGTTGATAAACATAATATGTCTGCCGAACATTTGATCTAAGACATTTTTGGCTCTAAAAAGAACCTACCTGGAACAGTGCAGACCATGAGAAGTGGAAGAGAAAGACGAGAAACCCGAGCACGGCACAGCCCTCGCTCATGTGGTTGGTGATCTGGCCCATACTGACGTGTTCCCTCTCTAGCAGCCAGTTGGGCAGCCGCAGACACTTGTTGTAGATCATCGCCTGTCGGTAGATAAGGAGTATTGATGTTGGGGACACTATAAAGCAAAGGCTTTTTTTATTCACAAACACGTATTTACACGAGCAGACGTGTCGATGACTGTCAGCGTCATGTTCGAAGATGAGAAGTTAAGTACGTTTCGTATATAAATAAATAAGTAGAAATTGCCCAACATATACAAGCATAATTCCACCAGTGTACATAATTCCGCCGCCCTGAAAAGATACGTCCAAACAGATCTCAAACCTAACGTTCCCCATAACCCAATATAATGCACTCCGTCTAAACTGTGCAAACCTGGGAGGGGGTGCTGCACTAGAGAACTCTCAAGTGCACTTTTTTTCAAAGTGGCGGATTTATGTCACCCGGTAAATTAATGTTACAGAAGGTTACCTGCATGCCCCTCTGCATAACTTAGCCAGAATTCTGACAAACTCAGGCAGAATTCTACATAACTCAGCTAGAATTCTGCATAGTTCAGCTAAAATTCTACATAGCTCAGACATGATTTGGGTAACAAAGGGCTAAAAAGCAAGGCCAGACCCTGTTGAAGAAGTGACAGTCACTGACGAAAGATAGCGGATGCTGTCTGAAACGTCTGACTGTTTCAAAATTTTATCCAGTTGCTTGAGTAACTGCTGAGTATCTTATTGCCTGGATGTCTAACCTTTATCAACGTCAAGTACTTTTAGTACATAAAAAAAGAAATAGCTTACCTGCATGCCATTTCTCAGCATCATCCCGGCAGTGTGGCTAAGGCTCATGGATGTGGCCTGGGCCCCGGTCCTCAGCAAAGACACCACAAGCAGCACCACCAACAGGACAAACCCGTTCTGCAGAAACTCCCACGGACTCACCAAGTACTGATCCTGGAAACGAGGAGAAGGAAGATTGCAAAACTCGGAAAACTTGAAAGCAAGCGGAGTAACATGAAAAAAAAACTGGCAATATAGATGTATATAGATACAGAAAACTGAGTGCCATGCACTTCGAGCACGTTAAATAACCCATCACATTTCTTCCCCCTGTCAGTGGATCAAACCTTTTACTGGATATGCAAAACAAACAAACAAACAAACAAACAAAAAACAAACAATCATTAAGGCTACTCTCCTAGACCTTTCCCCCTAATATCCTCAACAACATCAAATAACCCCAGATGCAAACAACCTTACCTGCAGTAAACTGTGTGCTTGTGTTTGTTTTGTCGTCTCCATGGTGACATAGATGATGATGAGCTTGAGGATGAGAGGTGAGACGAGTAGGAACACCTGCGTCATCAGCATTAAGAACCCAGACAGGCCGTACTCCCAGGTCAGGATAAACGCCCGGATGTAGACCCCCCACAGAGACAGCTGCTTACCCGACTTGTCTGCTTTTTCCTACAAGGGTAAAGCGGTAAAACCTGAAACTGAGTACGAAGCATAACGCTTTTGTGTTTTTGCTTGTAGTACAGTGCGGCTTTACTATATATACAGCTCGGGTATTAGGTGGATCACCCTTGCGTGGGTTGTTTTACGTGGGTGTAACGATTGAGGCTTATCCCTGAAGCTCCCTCACTACTTAAAGCTAAATTCGTTGCACAAGCCCGTGTAGTGTGTATATATACATATAAATTCTGATGAACATCAAAATGAAGAATTAACGAACCTTTTCCCTTCTGTATACCTTTGCCAGACGATCTAAGGCTACCTCTGCAGTGAATCCCTGTGACAAGAAAATCGAATGATTACATTGAAATACATATGAATACTAGTATAATAGTACTAGTACTAATACACCACTAATTAAATAATGTTAAAACCAGCTCTTTTTAGAAACGACTGTTCCCAACTTTGGTTGTCTCTGGAGATCAAATGGAGGTGAGCCACACCTCAGATACGTTAAAGAACCCACCAAACGTATCAATAAGAGTAGGGGTCATTCCCAGTGTGAATGTGTCAAATAAATCTGTCCGGATATGCCGATTGTACTCTGCAGTACACACCTGGTGTGTTACGCCATACGGTTTACAGGGTATGCAATACAAACAAACACAAACAAACAAACAAACAAGACATGGCAAGACTAGCTCCCTTTAGAAATGGCTGTTCCAACCTCTGGAAGTCTCCCCAACTGCTCGGCCTGGAGGGGCTGTTTGTACCCCAGTAGGAGCACCCAGTCCATCCAGGCGAAGGCGAACCATGCGGGGAGGGACGTGTAGGGCAGACCGAACCGCATGGTTTCATCTAGGAGGTCGTCCGGAACCGGGGCTTCTACTGGAGTTGTAGACAGGTATCGCTGAGGAGGGGAGAAGGCAGTTGTTAGCAATTTTGGGGTAAAATTCCAAGTGTTCCGAATATTAGGATGGTCATAAGCTGAACCAGGAGGGTTGACACGTGTGGGGCAGAGCATGTATACCGCATGGTTTCATCTAGGAGGCCGTCGGGAACCGGGGATTCTACCGGAGTTGTAGATAGGTACCGCGGAAGAGGGGAAAGTGAATACTGTTACTAGCAAAGGGTCTACTTAAAAAAAAAATCAAAATCTTCCTTGTATCAGGATGGCTAGAAGCGAACCATGGGGGTAGAAACGTGTAGGGCAGACCGAACCGCATGGTCTCGTCTAGGACCGTTCGTCCAGAACCGGGGCTTCTACCGGAGTTGTAGACAGGTATCGCTGAGGGGGGAGGGTGTTGTTGTTCCCAATGTGTACTCTCAAAGCAGAGGTTTGACTTGGGTTGATTTTTGACGTGTTTTAGGTGTTTGTGCCCGACAAAAACGTTTAAAGATACACCCAAAACCAGCCGAACCTCTGATTGAAGAGTAGCCAGTATTATATGGATGTCGTAAATGTGAGCCACAAGGGTAAGGATGCGTAGGGCTGTGCATATCGCATGCCTTCGTCCAAGAGGTGAGTCAGGGACAGGGACAATACACGGTATGTGAGTGTGTGTGGTGGTAGGGGAAGAGTCAGCAAAAGATTTACAGTCTATACGATATCATTACAGATGGAACCGCTCTTGCACACCTTTCATGTACACATAAAAGGCGCATAACTTCCGGGATTACTAGTTCAGCACCAAGGACAGCGGTGACTAGTGCTAGCGCCCTGGGCGGAGGAAATACCGTGCATCCTTCAGTTGTTAGAATGTGACGGCTGGTTTCCATAGCCTCACAGTTTGAAATCTTAAGTTACGATTAAAGAAATAGACTTCAACTTAAACTTCGTTTGATTGCCTAATAACCCCACCGGGCGAAGCAGGAGGGGGAGGCTCCGGGCTAGGGCGCGGGCAGGCCTCCAGCCTGGCCCGGAACGTCTGTGGGGGACAATACGACCGGGCCTGACAGGGCGTTCTACTAAGGTATTGTGCGTGCAAAACATGAAAATCTACATGTATCAGTAGGGAGCTGGTGGCTTCCCCGGGTGCGCCCCTGGGCTTGTTTGAGTTAATTGTATGTTGATATGATTGTATGCTAACGTATAGAAGGTGGTGAGGCGGGCGTTTCTCCTCCTTTCGGAGGTTATTGGGCATGTTGTAGTCCCCATTGCTTACCATTTTGTACAGCACGTATCCCTCCACCGCTGAGAGCAGCCCGTACAGCAGTACAGAAGCCCATGTCAGCTGGAACCGCAGGCTGTCCCAGCTCACACCCCTGCCGTACAAGTGGGATAGTCTGAGCAGCTTGAACCCCCCTGACAGGATGTGGTACAATCCTAGAATCAGCAACAGCCCTGGGCGGTTCAACCGCTCCACCTGTAAAAGTGATTGACATTTCTTGAAGTAGTCCTCCAAGCAGATAGACCAAATGTTAGCTTTTAAGGTGTCCTACAGGAATGTCGGACGACTCGGACCATTACCAACTCGGCCCAGTCAACTCAGCCCATCCGACCATCGCCCGGGTCAGCTCGGCCTAACACCCTGTTCAACTCGGCCAAATACCGGAGACAGCACAGAGACACACACACGATAATAATGTTGATTGCCTAAGCAGTACAGAGGCCTTTTTTTGTATACGACAGGCTTATATCCTTTGACCTAAACCAGATTAATCTTTCTTCTATCTTCGATGGGAAAGCAACAGTTAGTATCAAAACTGAACTTCATCACAAATTTCTGCTGCATTGTTTGTGTATTTTTTCTAGATTTGAGAACGACGCTGAAGTAAAAATAACTTACTAGTAGTCGTTTCAATATGATCTCTATGTGGCTTACCAAGTGGTAGAACACACTCCCGAGGACCGTAGCCAGGAGAGCCATGATCCAGGGTACGTACAGGTGGGGGTGGTGGCCGGCCGAGAAACCGTCCGACATCACGCCTTCTCCAACCTACACGGAACAACAGGCTTCTTACTGGCGAAAAAAGACCCTTGGTGATGATATGTGACTAAATAACCAAATACGGTTTGCTCGATCTGAGTAATGGCAATGATCTTTATTCCGAATACCCCTGTCCAAAAGTAAATGCAGTATGTTAAAAACTAAAAGAAAAAGCACGTCCTATGATCTACATCTAAAGTTTATAACTCAAAACGCGAGTAAACGAATTCACAGTTTTTCTATCATACGCTAAATACCGTGGCCGACAGGTACAAAGCGTAAGTCGCTGTGTCGCGCTTTGTACCTGTCGGCCACGGTAGCTAAAATCAAGTTTACCTCGCACAACGTGACGAAAAACAGCGCGAAAATGGCCAGCCAGCGGACAGAGTGCCCTGGGAACAAGACCCAGAGTCGGCTGGGCAGACGGCTGTAGTCATGGTGACGACAGTGTCCAACAGCAGCAACTGTTGAGGAGGTCAAACATCATCAAATCTCATACTATATTGTATTTTACAGTAAACTTCGCATTCTTCCATTTTTTCTCTTCCTTTTAATGCACACTAGAGACTTCCGACATTGTGAAGCGCTTCGAAGCTTCGGTCTATTTCTTATTTGTCAGCTACTGCTAGGGGTTCAAGTCCTTCGAATGGTGAATATCGGAAATAGTGTGTTTGAGGAGAGCCACGCCTCAAGCATATCATCAATAAGAGTATCGGGATCCAAACAGTCCATTCTTACTGTGCAAAACTCGAACAGTCTCGCAAAACTCGTAGTGCAAAACTGGTGAGTTACCAAAGTGCAAAGCTGGTGTGATACGCCTTGAGGCCGTTTAACGATTAGCATTTATAATAGATGAAACAAAAAAAGTAAGAAAGAATGACGTACCCAGCAGGGCGGCAAGTGGAAGAACAACCACATGTGGAAGGACGTTCAGACCATCAACTAGACACTCGAGATCGTGAAAACCGCTGTCGAACTGTCGCATTGCACTATTCCATTGCTGTAAAACCGTACTCTTCCATTGCTGCGCGAGTGTGTTGTTCCACTGCTGTCCGAACGTGCTGTTCCACTGCTGTCCGAACGTGCTGTTCCATTGCTGGACGAACGTGCTGTGGTTTGAGTCGGTTGCGTACGGCGGTCCGCAAAAGAAACTCTTCATGACTCTGCTTGGACTGAAGAGTTCCAAAGACGATCTAAATGTAAATAAAAGATAGCTAAGATAACTAAGATAGATTTATTGCACAACAGTTGTACGGGTGTTAAGTATGGCATCTACTGGTACATAACTACAGTTCCATAACGAGCTTATCTACCTAATACAAGAGTGTGCAGTATGGGACGAGAGTGTTTCTTTAAATTAAAAAGATACATTTTCCTTGAGACAAAGTTATGCAATATAAGCGTTCGTACCCTCGCTGAAAACCCTACTACATTATTGGACGAATGAGTTGGCACCTAATTACAAGGACGGCGTTATTACGAAGCAGAAATAGTGTCAAAAAGATCGTATACGTTTTTTGAAATGGAATAGGTATGTAATTTAGAATGGAATATGTGTTTTTCAAATGGAATAGGTATGTAATTTAGAATGGAATATATGTTTTTCAAATCCAATATACATGTGGTGCTATTATTTTTAAAAGTTGGTATTGTTTTAAAATCTGGTACTATACGATTCCAAAATACCATACGATTTCTGTTTGCTATATCATTTCTGTTTGCTATATCATTTCTATTTGCTATATCATTTCGGTTTGCTATGTCATTTCTGTTTGCTATATCATTTCTGTTTGTACTCCGGAAATGACGCGTTCCGCTCCGGAAGTAGGGTAGGGCATACATCGGACAAGTTCGTTGTCTCCCACGATGTTGCCGGCCATTTGCTACGGGTAAGTTGTGTTCGTCTTTGGCGAAATACGCCGATATTAACGCACGTCACGTGTTGTCAGTGTCGCTGTGGACACTTGGACTTAATATCGGCCAGTTACGGTTGGTAGTGACCGTCATTTTGTCGACAATCGCCAACATTGACTCGGGAACTTTACGTCTGACAGTGTGGGGGAGGGGGGCGTGTTTTCGTGTACCAATATATAACGTTAGACTTCCACCGGCGAATCTTTACGAAAAGAGGAGATTAAATATGGAAATTATGTGTAGAAAGTCAACACAAGTTCTGCTGCTTCTCGGACAATTTTTAATTAGGCCTGATTACCCTCAACTTTGGGGTTGGTGAGCTTGCCGCAAACTGAGCGTTTTGTGTATCTACGACAGAAGGGTAAAAGGGCGAGTCCAGAATGGATGTGTCAAATTAGGGCGTCAAATTAAGGTCGCACAACACAGTACGCAGACTTTGTGTGGATAAAATAGTGCTAAAAATCATTGTAAAATTCTTCTTAATTCTAGAATAAATACCAGTGATTGGCAACTTGGGCAACATGTTATGCTATTATCATGCCCTATTCTTATACCTACCAATTTAAGACTAGCTCCTTAGTCTAGTTGCCATACATTGTACCTGTTATGATTGTCAAGCAATAAAATGTTATGTTCTGTGTATAATAATTAGTTGCATTTCAAATATTTTCTTCTCAGAGTTCCCAGAAAAGATGTTGTGTCTGCACTGTGGGGCGTGCGGCACACAGGACGCTGAACTTTACCATTGACTTTCTAGAAGAGCAGGGCCCAGTCGACTTGCCTGAGTCCAGCACACGTTGGGAATACCAACAGGGCTGCCATACGGGGAGTTCTGTAGAAGGCTTGTCAGCCATTATTTTCTAATCCTAAAACATTGGTCACTTGAAAACTGAACAGATTTGAAGGTGATGTTGGAAAACTTGGAAACCTGCTTTTTGGCACAAGACTTAAGTAATTTGAGAGACCATGTTTATCTCAACATAACAGATCCTTTTATTTAGTCATAGTAGTGTATATTGTTATAAAGATATTCACCTTTCAAAACTGCACAGACCATGGTCTATTTACAGTTTTGGGGGGAGTCTGTATAGGCAGACAAAGTTGTATGGATACTGTCCATGCCTAGTATAACAGAGGACTTTGTGTGGCTTGTGGTGCCTCCATCTAGGCTGAATGAGCCTCGTCACGCTGTGAGAATCACATCAAGAGAGTTCACACCCAGCTTGGCAGTACAATTAGTGTATGTGTGACAGCTTTTTACAAACCAGTGAATGACATTCAAGTCAGCATGAAGGTCATGTCAAATTTTGACTGTGGTGATGAGGAATACTGAACTTTATGTTGAGAAAATGGTGTATATGCAGTATTAAATAGAATATGTGTCTGAACTTGAGAGATTAGAATAGGTCATCTTTTTTATAAAGGAAAAGTCCATTTCAACAAAAGTTAAGTGGGAGCACTGAAAGACATCATGATTCAGTCTGAAACTGTGGCAATGTAGTTTTTTATTGTAAGAATAATATCACTAGACCATGGTCGACATTCACCTCATATAGAAAGGGGGATTTCTGTCCATTCTATATATACATTATTCTATATTCATGTATATGTATATGCATACACTTATATCAAAATAAACATTGTAATGTAGAACTTTCCGTGTCAATTTTCTACTTGTGCCTGACATGTTTTTCTTAGTATACTGCAGTCAACATTGCAACACTATGTAGCTGTCAATAGTTCTACTCATGTAGCATACACCGCAGTCAACACTACAACACTTTGTAGCTTTTAATACTTAACCAGTCATTCCGACACACCTTCCACACAGGTGTAAGGCCCCACCCCACATGGCCACTGCTGGCTGGTTGGGCCCATCGCCATGTAAGCATATATAAGCAAGGACATGATTGCCGAGCCGGACTTGGTCAACAAGTTAGGTACATGTACTATAGTCTAGGGCTAGGATTTGGACATTTAGCGGCGCTCTCTAATTACACTTATATACTGAATATACTATATGAATAGAGAAAAGGCCACACAGATTTCAATATGATTGTGTTTGTATTTTAGTGAGATAATTACTTCACAAATATACAACAACAGGACTGGCTTACAGGTACTTCGGTTACATAAAGGTCGGTAGCCTATTACGTTCCCATGTAAGGGACAGGAAGGTAATCAACCCCAAACCGTTGTTGAAGTATTGTACTGGCCGGTCAAGAACCCCTCTCTGATCTGATTGTACAATTCAGTAAACACCCTCGTTTCGATGTTAAAGCACCATTGTGTAAGATAAGTCACGTCGCCAGTTCCATGCGCGGGTCGACCCGGCCAACGGGCCTCGTTCAGTCACGGACACTACCATCTCGCTTCTTGTCCGTGCCAGTGCGACCGTGACAGCACTTATTAGAGCCAATCCTTCTCCTGAAGTTACGGATCTGGCTACCCGACTTCCCTTACCTAGGTTGGTCTATCGACGAGAGGCTGTTCACCTTGGAGACCTGCTACGTTATGGGTACGGACAGACGTGAAAATTGCACGTCTCTCTCTTTAGTTTTCAATGGCCCACCTGAGCGTACCGGCACCATAAAAGCCGCGGTGCTTTACGGGGCAGCTTTCCTTATCTCCGGGCAAACCGATTCCTGGACACGTGCGCCTTACAAAGAAAAAAACACTCTTTCCGGGGCTCATTCCCACGTCAACGACTTCGCTTGCGTTGCCGCGCCGGGCGAACATTTCCCCGTTCGCGTGAATGTTAACCCGATTCCCTTTCGGTATGCCGGGGCGGCTCGTGACGCACAGAATCCCGCGGCCGCACCCGCCACCGTGCGCCCGACGAACCTAGGAAGGACCCGAGGACCCAACCTCGTTACCGCTGGGAGCAAGCAGAGCGGGCCGGGGCGACACGCAGTGACCACGAAACCGGGCCCGCACTTCCGAGTGGCCTTCGCTTATCACTCATGACCAGCTGGCCCTTGTTCAACTATTGTTCTCACGTGGAACCCTTCTCCGCTAGTCTTTGAATTTCTCGTTTGAATATTTGCTACTACCACCAAGACCAGCAGCCGCGGCGGCTCCACCCGGACTCGCGCCCGAGGCTTCGGCGCTCACCGCGGCGGCCCTCCTACTCGTCGCGGCCTGGCTCAGCCGGAGCGGACTGCCGCGACGGCCGGGTATGGGCTTGACGCTCCAGCGCCATCATTATCAGGGCTAGTTGACTCGGCAGCTGAGTTGTTACACACTCCTTAGCGGATTAAGCTTGGCCACCGTCCTGCTGTCTGTATCAACCGACACCTTTTCTGGGGTCTGATGAGCCTCCGCATCGGGCGCCTTAACCCGGCGTTCGGTTCATCCCGCAGCGCCAGTTCTGCTTACCACACGTGGCCCACTGAGCACTCGCATTCCAAGCCCGGCTCCAGTCGAGCGAGTCGGACACCTTACCAATTGAAAGTTTGAGAATAGATAGGGGTCGTTTCAGCCTCAAGACCTCTAATCATTCGCTTTACCAGATAAAACTGCGACAGAGTGTCAGCTATCTGAGGGGAACTTCGGAGGGAACATTAGGTAATGGTCCGATTAGTCTTTCGCCCCTATACCCTAGTTTGACGATCGATTTGCACGTCAGAATCGCTACGGACCTCCACCAGGGTTTCCCCTGGCTTCGCACTGCTCGGGCATAGTTCACCATCTTTCGGTCGGTCCCAACGCGCACGCTCTAGCGCGACCTCACCGACGGAGCGGTCGAGATCGGCCGGTGGTGCGCCCGCGCCGCGGAGACGGCGGGGATACCACCTCGGACATATGGACGGCCCTTCACCTTCATTGCGCCTCTGGGTTTCGTACAACACCCTTGAGTCGCGTAAGCGTTAGACTCCTTGGTCCGTGTTTCAAGACGGGTCCTGGTCGGGTGGACGATCGGACCTCGCCGCAGACCCCGGGCGCCCTGCGTGGCGCACCTGTCGACCGCACGACGGGGACCTGGCTCCTGCCCGCCATGGGGGCAATGGGCAAACGCGGCGGTGGATTGCCTGTCCTCGGTCCGACAGCGGGCGCCGCACGCACCGCGACTATAACTCCGGAGACCCGAGGGCCCCGGGCACCTTCCGCGGGGACGTGGCCGCCGTCGAACCGGTCGCGGAAAAACTAAAGCCTCGACGCCGGCCGATCGGTCTTGCGATCCATGCTCGGCCGGTGGGGCGCGGACGGACGCCGCCTGAATCCTCCGGGCGGACCTTGCGGGCCCACCAGTTTACCTCGGTTAACTAGCGGTTTCACGTACTCTTGAACTCTTTCTTCAAAGTTCTTTTCAACTTTCCCTCACGGTACTTGTTCGCTATCGGTCTCGTGTCCGTATTTAGCCTTAGGCGGAGTTTACCTCCCGCTTTGGGCTGCATGCCCAAACAACCCAACTCCGAGGAGGGGCAGACCGAACGCCACCGTCGCCACCATATGGGGCTGACAGCCGCTCTGGGAGAGGCCTCGATCACAAGGACATGGGCAACTGTCGACGGACGGAGAGCACCTCCCGAACGCCACAGTTCCCGCGCCCCGTGGGAGCGGAGATTCGGCGCTGGGCTTTTCCTGCTTCACTCGCCGTTACTGAGGGAATCCTTGTAAGTTTCTTTTCCTCCGCTTAGTAATATGCTTAATATGTGGATCGTCTCGCCTGAGCTGAGGTCGAGGAGTGGAGTGAGCAAACACGCAAAGCGCTGCTCTTTGGCGACCGTCCATTCGTTGCGGACGGGCACGCCGCCTGCCGACGCCCTTCGCAGTCTAGCTCGCCGGGGAGAGAGTATCAGCTCGATTGTTAGGGCTGCGATTCGGACGGCCGGCGGGGATGCGCCAAGCCGGGTCGGGGTCGCGAGGAGGAACTCCCCACGGTCCACCCGAGCGAGGCGCCGCCAGCGCGAGAAGCAAATCGGGTTTGGACGCGAGCGTCTCCACCGGAGGGAACTGTGAAAATCTGTCCTTCGGGGGACGAAGCTTCTACCGATCGCCGTGGAAAGCCGCCAGCTTCGACAAAGACACCCAGCCGCGCGCCAGGACCGCAGTCTCTCTATGCGCCCGAGAGCGAGAGAGATGGAGCGGCGCGACCCTCAGCCAGACGTGGCCCCGGGACGGACCAGGGGCCGCAGAGTGTGTTCGAAGAGTCGATAATCAATGTGTCCTGCAATTCACATTACTTCTCGCAGCTGGCTGCGTTCTTCATCGACACACGAGCCGAGTGATCCACCGCTAGGAGTTGTCGTTTTATTTTCGTTTGATTTCGCATCGAAAGCTTGTCTTTGCCTTTCGGCACCGTCGTTTCAGAGACGGGAAGAAGGCGCCCTTCGGAGTGAAGGACGGTGAACGAGCGGAAGGGCCGGGGGTCGCTCCGCGAACCGGGACCCGCCGTGAAGACCACTGTGCCCCCTCGACAAAACGCGACCGACCGGCCCGAGCTGGGAAAGAGAGCCGAGGGGTCGATTGCGCTCGCCCTTCTCTTGAAGACCTCGGGGAGTAGAGCAGTCGGTCGAGACCGCCGGTGGCGACCGAGAACAGTCCTACCCTCTGCCCAAAGGAGGCCTTGGACCGCAGGATGCCCGCTCGAAGTCCGACGCTTAAGGACAGGTCACTCGTCCGCAAGACGGATTGCATCGAGTCAGAGACCGAAACGCCGCGCCGGGGTGCCGGGGAGGAGTCGTCTCACCTAGGCGCCGTCGTGAGACTAGCAACTCAACCCCATTCCGCGCAAACCCACAACGCGACGCCCCTCCGCCAGGATATAGGTTCCCCCACTTGCGCACACCCGCCTAAAACTTTTCGCCGGGAGGACCTGACTCAGTCCTCGACCAGGCTACTCGGGGCGGCTCGCTGGTTTAGCAGGGTATAAGGAACGACGGGCTCACACTGAAGGCACCCGACCAACGTTTCAAGGAAGCTGCCAGGTCCCGCCGCCAAGTGGGTTGGCATGGGTGCTCCTGACACTCCGCCCGCGCTCCTCCGCGAAGGAGGAGCGATTGACGGCAGAGAGCGCCACCTTGAGAGAGCGGGACTGACCCGGGGCCGCAGACTGCGTTTGAAGAATCGATGATCAATATGTCCTGCAACATCGGGGGAGGGTGCCGGAGCGTACGCGCCCGCAGTTGGGTCGGTCCTCGGACAAGATCGGACAGGCTTGCTCGGCTAGTTTCGCCGCCGTCGAGGCGGCACGCGGACGGGGGGGCGTGGGGCTGGTGGTGGTTCACGGACCGTCAGCGGGCGGGCCGGTGTGGTGCCAGGGTCCTCCAAATGCAGACCCCGGTAGAGTCCTTTCCGGGTCGGTGGAGTCGGGGCCGGCGTACGGCCTGTCGACGGGGAGCGGTGGTCGGTGCTGGTGAGCGCACCTTCACCCCCTTCCCGAAGGTCGCTCACCCTACCTTGAAAGAGAGTGGTCGTTTTTCGTCTAGCGCGGGAAATGACGGCGGACACCGGGTTTCCGGTCAGCACACTCCCTCCCCAGTCGTTTTGCTACCCCGCCGATCAGGCTGCCGCTCCCCGCGAGGTCGACCGTGCCACGGGCGTCCAGACGAACCAGCGCTGGGGCAGGGTCTTCCGCGGAGGCGATGCCCAGGTCTTCGGACCCGCCAGTGAACGGACTCACCCCTTCCGTCTGCGTGCGAGGTCGCCTTTCGGACTCGGTGGTCGGACTCAACCGGCGGAGGCGTCGCCCGAGAGAGTGGGGGCTCGTCCTTCGCGGGACGGCTAGGGCGTTAACGGGAAGCAACGGTCGGTGTGGCCGGGAGTGCTGCAGCTCAGGCTCCCGAGGCTTCGCGGCCTCGCGGCGCGTTCCCGCTGTTCGGGGGCGTGCGGACTACTGCACGGACCGCGGATCGCTCTCTGGTGGATCCCCATTACGGCCGACTGCCCCCGTCACCGTTCTCTCGCCGAGATGGGTTTTGACGGGCAGCGCCCGCGCCTCTACCGGGGATCGTGTCGACTGGTGCAATACAAAAACACAGAGGAGGGAGGAGAGGCAGACCACCTTCGCTGAATTTCAACGGACCCCTTTCCAAAGCGGGGCTTACCGAGAGGCTATTCTGTCTGGCTGCCCAATGGACGCTCATTGTGCTTTCGACGGCAACTCATCAGGTGGCGCAAGGGCCTGAGGGGAGGAGGCGTACGCGTTCTTATTCAGGTGCGAAGGCATGCGACGATGCCGATGGACTTTATTACAAGGACGTTGACCTTGACGAACAACGGTGGTCCTCCTGTGTGTTTGAGCGCCCGTCCAAAAAGTGGCAGCGGCAACTATTCTGGTGCCTGCTGAAGACAATTTGAACATTGTCACACAGGTCTGCATGCTCTTGGTGAGGGGCATTGGCTGTCAGATAGAGTATAGAGCTAACTTAAAGTCGTGTAGAAGTTGTACTGGCTCCTTAGATTGCTAAGTTAAAGTAGGCAATACAAGCAACAGCACATATTGCAAGTTGCAACTCTGTAAATAAGATCAGGCATTGTGGAGCAAACTCTGAAAGGGCCTAATTTGAAATAGATAGCTTTGATTTCAAACTGCAGGCCAACATCCTGAATTTCTAATGTTTATAGCACTAGACAGGCTCCCTGTGGATTTCTACATGTTTATATGCCCTATTCACACTGCAAAGTACAGAACGAGGCCATTGGGTGTTAATGGATATTGTTATTACCAGGGCAAGGAACCAGTCTCTTTAAAACCAGTGTGAAGCAGTTTTGTATGATATGAACTGTTGAAAATTGTACATACAATAAGGAACATTAAGTGAGTCATGGTGTTTTTTATTAATAGAAAGTAACATTTGCAATCTCCATATAGCCCTTACAATAATAGTTAAATCTGAACTTCTTTTGACTAATAGGTGACAGCATGAAGGCCCATGTAATAAACGACCATATTGTTAATCAAAACTACGAAAAACTACAAAAAATTCATTCACAACTGCTGAACGAAATGTTTGTATAGCAACGAAAACTTGACTACCAGTGACAGAGCAAATAAAAAAATCTAAGAAAACTAGTAATACTCAAATTGATCAATCCAAATAAATTTATTGGTTCTCTGGTTGCTGTATGAAACAAATGGAGTGTAAGATCAGCATGAAAAATACAACACTTTTAATAGACCCCCGTGATAGTCCCATAACATTATGTAGGAATAAGCTTACTGCTAAATGCTGGGGAAAAAACAAACCTTTGAGATGTTTGAGATAAGAGTTTCCGGATGAAAGAATTTAGAATAAAATTTTCAAAGGCAGGGCTTTTCAGGTGTTGAAAAGAGAATTTTGTGGTTGATCTGTACCTGACTGCATGGTCGGCACTGTCAAGCAACAATCCAATACAGATGCTGAACAGTTCATTCAATGTTTTAATAGTAAACATGGCAAACACAATGAAGAGTGCCAGTCCAAGAACCAAGAAATTACACTGGTACAAAAAAAGCTTCTTTACATTCAAGGGAGTTAACTTGGCAGAAAATATCTCTTATGCCTTGCTCAGTCAGTTTTATCTCTGAAACTTAACTCATTTAACAAGGCACTTTTCCTATCAAAAGGTCATGACAGATAAGGATAAATTCTACGACAAGGATAAAGGTTTCAAGCAATATTAAGTAAAAAATCATGCACATGTAGAAAATGTTTACCTGGCAACATACAGAAAATCCATTACATGTACAAAGGAACATAGCTGCAACATGCCCAAGGTTACTTAGTAAGATGAGAAATTGACGAGAGAACGTTCTCTGCCATGCTGCAACAAGCAGCCATAACATGTCATCATGGACTTACAGTAAGTGGCCGTGATGATAACCCAGGGGGCATAGGGATGTCAGATGTAGCTTCAAAGCCAATATGTTCCAATATGCTTAAAGGAAGTATTGAAATTCATGTGTGCAATTGAACAATCTTCCATACCATCACACCTTCCATTTGACTCCTATAATACAATATGATATTATATTTACTCTAAGAAAGGCAAGGTTGTGGAAATTACAAATACAAGAGTTGCTAGTTCTCCCAAGCATCAGTTTGCAATGTTCAAATATATGTCTCTGCAACATGTCAAATTGACATTACCACTACATGTATTTCTGTCCAATTCACACCTCCCACATCTGAACGTCTAGCTTAGATTCCTGGATAGTTCTAAACATTGAACTCAACAGCGATTCTGATATTTCTCCCTGTGAGCTGCAAGACAAGAGAGATAGCAGCATCCCTCCCACTTCATAAGCATCAGTTTCCTGCTGAGATCTCTGGGCTCACAGTGCAGATAATTCCATATCATACACATGTTGGCTTAAATCCCCTGCAAGTCAGAAAGAAAGAGGTTGAGAAGCATGAAACCTCATTTTCATCACCAGTCAGTTTAAATGAATAGGATAGTAAAATTGTAGGATAATAAAGAATAGGGCATAGGTAGGTATGATAATATCCCAAGTTGCCAATAACAGGTGTTTATTCTAGAATTTCTACGAATTTTCAATGATTTTAGCACTATTTCATCCACACAAAGTCTGCGTACTGTGTTGTGCGACCATAATTTGACGCCCTAATTTGACACATCCATTCTGGACTCGCCCTTTTACCCTTCTGTCGTAAATACACAAAACGCCCGATTTGCGGCAAGCTTACCAACCCCAAAGTTGAGGGTAATCAAGGCTAATCTTGTCATTAAAAATTGTCCGAGAATCAGCAACTTGTGTTGACATTCTACACATAATTTCCATATTTAATCTCCTCTTTTCGTAAAGATTCGCCGGTGGAAATCTAACGTTATATATTGGTACACGAAAACACGCCCCCCTCCCCCACACTGTCAGACGTAAAGTTCCCGAGTCAATGTTGGCGATTGTCGACAAAATGACTTCAACTACCAACCGTAACTGGCCGATATTAAGTCCAAGTGTCCACAGCGACACTGACAACACGTGACGTGCGTTAATATCGGCGTATTTCGCCAAAGACGAACACAACTTACCCGTAGCAAATGGCCGGCAACATCGTGGGAGACCACGAACTTGTCCGATGTATGCCCTACCCTACTTCCGGAGCGGAACGCGTCATTTCCGGAGTACAAACAGAAATGATATAGCAAACAGAAATGACATAGCAAACCGAAATGATATAGCAAATAGAAATGATATAGCAAACAGAAATGATATAGCAAACAGAAATCGTATGGTATTTTGGAATCGTATAGTACCAGATTTTAAAACAATACCAACTTTTAAAAATAATAGCACCACATGTATATTGGATTTGAAAAACATATATTCCATTCTAAATTACATACCTATTCCATTTGAAAAACACATATTCCATTCTAAATTACATACCTATTCCATTTCAAAAAACGTATACGATCTTTTTGACACTATTTCTGCTTCGTAGTTATCAGGTAACATCTACCAACATAATTGCACCACCCTGAAAAGATACGTCCAAACAGATCTCCAACCCAACGTCCCCCAGTATAATGCACTCCTCTATATCTGAACCGTTTTTCAAAGTGGCGGATTTATGTAACCCGGTGGATTGATATTAATGGAGGTTACATGACTTGCATCAGTACTATATCTCTATCAGGTAGGCTCGTTAATCATTAAGATTATAACAAATAGGACAAATTAAACATGTTTGGATTTACAATGACGGTCTGAATTTAGATAACAGACCTTTTATTGTTGACAGCGGATGGTTACTTAACCTTTGACCCTCCAAGGGTCAGCTTAGCTTTCCTTTCGTCCCGTTAGTCAATCTCCAGGTTACGCCGTGATAAAAACTTAATAGAAAAACAACACATTTATCAGCATCAGGATTACTAACTTTAGTACAAGCAATATTAGTATTAGTGAAGGAACCTCGAATGAAAATTCTCACGTGCCCAGAACTTAATGTGTATACGATATCTAAATGGATATTTTGTCAACGTTTCATAACGGACGACTTTCTCAACAAACAAACCCACGCCCCTAAATGGTGCCTATATAGTTAGATCTTATCAGTCGCTGGCTGAACGGGTCAGTTGGGGAGAAAATAATGTGACAATTGTAGCTACGTCAGCGTAACTCAGTCAGACGTATTTGGGTATTCTCCAAGGAGGGGTTCCGGCTGGTTTTTGACGTGTTTTTGTCGGGCTTTCTACTTTGTCATATTTTTTTCGTCTTGTTTATAGAGACAAAGTAGTATTTGAGAGTAGTATTTGGGCCTTTGTCCGGAATAATCTTAAATGATACAGCCTCGTTTGTCGACATAGACCCGCAAGTAAAGTTTACAGATGAAGTACATTGTACATTGTGCTATTCCGAGATGTTCGACAAAGCCCACAACCATTACGGTTACTGACGGACTTCATTCTGCTTCTGTTTGTTTAATTTGTTTGTCAGATAGTATTTTTTTATCAGGCACCCACAGTAGAACAATAGCGATAATCACACAAAGGTATATCAGAATCTGATCTTTTCCATTTTTGTTTCGTCCTGTATTTTCTGATAAAAGTTGCAAAGTCACAGAACACTTTGCAAACAACATTAAGCGCACAGGTGGACCGATTGACCTTTGTCACCAAAAGTAGGTCACCTGTCAGTAAGGTTTACAGATAAAGCACAATGTGCTATTCCGAGATGTTGGACAACGCCCACAACGACTACTGACGGACTTTATTCTGCTTTTGTTTGTTTGTTTGTCAGATAATCTTTTTTTATCAGGGACCCACAATAGAACAATAGCGATAATCACCCAAAGTGTATATCATCAGAATCTGATCTTTTCCATTTTTGTTTCGTCCTGTCTTTCTGATAAAAGTTGCAAAGTCAGAGAACACTTTGCAAACAATGTTTAGTGCACAGGTGGATCATGGAATCATTGACCCCTGTGTCCCACTCCTAAACTAGGTCACCTGTCACGAGGCCATATAAGGAACATCTTTGTTGTTTTCACCTCAGAAAGGGGAGAAACATTCTCAGTAGTAAAAGTTAAAGACTATCAATAGAACACACCGACATAAAAAGAACGATGACAGCTCTTGTTGTGACGGTGTCGTAAAAACTTATCGGAAAATTTGACAACCGATGGCTATCTGAAGTAGGGCACCTCAGATTCAATGACAAACTTCGGCGGGACTCTTTTGCCCCCCTTCACAACTTTGGAAATAAAAAAGAGAAAGCAGTGACTCTAAAACAACAGACTGGAAACTATACTGTAGGATACAGCTCATCGATAAACGTTAGCCATGTAATCAAACCTATACTGTTGACCATCTCTGTATAAGGACCATCTGGCCATTAAAGCGATCTCTTTCATGATCTTATTATTGACCCAGCCCGTACTAATACAGAACTGCTGTCTACTGTGTCCGTTTTCGCCACGCCCCGTGAGTGGACAACATTGACAGGTTTGACTGTATCTGATTCTGAATAGGAGAAATGATAGAAAGAAGACCAAAGAAGTTTCCTTACCACAGCACTGTCACGCCTCAGCTTCAGCTGTCAGCCTTTCGGGTCAGATTACGTCACCCTGATGATAAGGTCAGTGTTTCCTTTCCATTGGCACAATAACCGGACAAGCGGACAGCTTTCCTTTCAGTTGGCACGATGGGATTCTTAGCAACCCGCACTACTGATGTCCGCGGATAGTTGGTTCCTGTCAGTTAATTTGGGCAGTCACTTTCACAGGGGATGATAGTTGTCAGCGAAAACAACGTACAACTGAACGTGCGAAGTTAGGGTTACCCCTTATTTAGCCTAATAGACATGCCTACGACGACATTCAATGATGTACAAAGGTGCTAAAGTAAGTCGACAGAGCACTGAACATTTAACCTAACACAAGTCTGAAATGACAGACGAGTGAACTGAACTAAACGAGCGGAAACTAAGAGCTCCTACCTTCCCGAATGAACTCAACTCTACTCCACATCAAAACATTCGGTCTATGTACAGATAAGTAGGTCAAACCTGTTGACAGTGGGTGGCCACTTAACCTTTGACCCTCCAATGGTCAGCTTGGTTCCCCTTTCGTCACAGTGGTCAATCTCCAAGCAGATGTAGGGTAGTTTTACACGACGTTCTTGTTTGTTTCGCATAACCGATCTTTATATAATCATATAAGTGTAACACACTACTTTACCTTTTACACAAGGGCTTAGCAAGGCTCCTGAGGGAGCCGAGCGGGCAAAACGTTTAAATTGTAACCAAGAGAAAATTGGGGAGTTGAATCTATCAAGAGTTAACATCATCTTAAGAGTTGATATTAATAATACAGTAACTGTACTGTTATCAGAGATATAACTTAGATTTTGAGAAGCACAAACAAAAAATCATTTTGGTATGGATGATTTATTTACAAAAATCAAAGTCAAAAACAGAAAAGTGAAAGGAACAAACAAAACCGTTGCGATAAATTAACTCAAAAAAATTATGGTAAATCAAATTGAATATAGATAAATCAAGAACACATTCTAGTTGACAAGTGTATCGAACAAAATTTCATCTATTCTACTCATAATTCTTTTGTCCTCATAGTATCATAAAGCTTTGAAATGAATACAGTCATGTATAAATTACATGTATCTTGAAAAGCTGGCACCAAGTGTAATCAATAATCAAACAAAAATCTATGATTTTATCAATCAAAAATCTATAATTTTAGCAACAACCAACATCATATGGTTACGTTTCTAAATAAATCTTTCAAATTCAAATTTGGCACAAGAATGCAGCCACATCACTGAACAGTGACTTAGTCTAGAAAACAGAGAACTCAGTCAAAACACCAGGACAATGCATGGAAAATACGATTTGTGGTTAATATGTTCTTTTCACTTATTCTCTCTGAATTTATCGACTACTAGGAGAGCTCTTAAACATTCAACAAGCTGATTTTACAAGGGGGCCCTTTCTACAAGACAAATCAACAAACTTAAAATGTAACCCGAATTAACGTTAATAACTGCATATTAGTCAGAACCTGACTTTCAAAGTATTGTTTTTGTATCAATCAACAAATTGTTTGCGACTTGCACCTGACAAATGAGCATAACCTCTAACATCCATATCTAGTCAGTATGCCAGAACAAAAATTTCTGTACACAAAATGTACTTACATTTTTATCTTTAACTTCAGTTATCTTTTTTTCATAAAGCTTTTGAAAAAAACGTAACGTTATGTCATGTACATTTGAAGTTACTGTTACAGTAGTGATTGTGTACACATTATTCATTTTCAATATAATTGTGCATTTGATAAAAACTCGATGTTTTTCCATAGAAAAGTTTTTCTACATGGCATTTGGCAACTACTGTACTAAAACAGTCGATGTGTTGCAACGGCTGGTTTGTAACTAAAAATTTCTGCAGCATTTTTATAGTAGAAAGAACCTGTAAATACTGTATTTTGTGTCTGTCGTCTCTGTCGCGACCAGTGGAAGAATAGCTCTTCAGTGAGCTAAACTGGATCTAGATCACTTTCCTTTTTTTCAAGTATGTCTAACTTACTTAGTTATATAAATTCTTGAAATGTCCAATATATAAAGAAGTTGAATAGGATTTCTGGAATGTGAATTTCAAAGTTTGCTGCAGTCTTCTTCAGCCCACGTGTGAATGTTATGCCTGCTACTTAACTCCATTAGAGTTGGCATCCAGACTGTGTGTCTGTCAGTGTTTCTAAAGGGCTTGAAGACTGCCATCTCTGATTTTGTCTGTGGGACTTGAAGGGTACAAAGCAGTATGAGTCAGGTCTGTCAGCTCTAATTGACTTGTTAGATACTGGCCTTCACTTGACTCACAATCAAGTGTTTGAATGTCTCAGAATACTGTAATTCTTGAAATTTTCAGTGGTTTTATATTCAATGTTTTTGCAGTGACAGCTTCATTGCTCATATCTGTAAAGGAGTCAGTATTTCCATTACTTAAGAGTTTGTGACAATAGCATTGAAAACACTCTATTTTCTCCTTACCATGAAATCAAATCACTGCCAACTTAAAGGCATTTATACTTCTCTTTCTCTTTAATAATCATGAGAACATGAAAGATAATAACTGAATAACAAATAGTGAACGTAACATGGTGAAAATTAATCACAACTAGAGCTACAGTCAAACCTGCATGCCTTAAGCCTACACACGTAGAGAAGGCCAGGAGGTTGTCACTATAGACAGGATTCTTAATGCTTGTAATGTGTCAATGGGGATAATAATCTAGGGGACCACCAAAAAGTGGTCATATCGGGCTGGTGGTCCTTATGTATATGTAACGTTAGAGGTGGTCACGAGTTCAGGTTTGACAATATGAATGGCCAGGTGGTCCTTATGTAGTAGTGGTCACTTTTACAAGTTTGAATAAAAATCAATAGCCAGGTGGTCCGTATGCAGAGGTGGTCACTTAAACAGGTTTGACTGTTGTATATCAATGGCCAGGTGGTCCTAATGCTGAGGTGGCACTTGTAACAGGTTTGACTGTAGCTGCACCTGCTCTTACTCTACGTGTGCTGGTTACTTATTGGCCTTGACTAGCGATGTGAAGAGTCCGTCTGGTTTCTTCAGCAGGTTTTCTGGTGAGTCGTTCTCCATCAGCTTCCCCTGGTCCAGAACCAGGATCCGGTCAGAGTTCAGGATGGTCGCTATCCGGTGCTGTTGGATAGAAAAAGTCAACACTGTGAGGGAGCATGCCATTAGAGAGTGCATTACACATAAAAACTTTGAATACATTGATAGAAGATTTTAGTACATATATATGACAATGTAAAAGGTTTTCTTGTTCATATAAAGATGAATTTCAAGCCCTGTTACGAAAGAAGCAAACTTACAGCAATAGTTAAGACTGTTCTGTCCCTGAAGGCGGTCTTGATCACATCTTGTAAGATGGCATCCTGGGGGGAGAGGAATGTTAAGTTATGAGGAGTTCAGTTCCAACAACTTAGGAACAATTTGGGTCTCACAACGTCTAGACAAAAGAGAAGAAATCAAACTTTCTCCACACTGTGAAGAATAAATTGCTTATCATAATATCAAGATAAGCAATAGAAAGAAAAAAAGGCACTGGTCATTGTCATTATAGATTAGGATTGATTACAAATCAATACAGTAACTGTAACAGTTGTAGAACTGTTGACTACACTCGGACAAAAGAGAACGAGTCAAACCGTTTCCATGTCGATAGAAGCTGTGGCCTCGTCCATAATGAGGATACGGGATTTCCTGACGAACGCTCGGGCCAGGCAGAACAGCTGCATGAAACAAAAGGTTTGCACAGTTAAAGAACAGAAAATATTAAAACCATGATTTAGGTAATAAATACATTACATTGAAATCAGATGTAACAGCTGAGATCTCTTAACAATCAGGACAAGAATACACACCTGTCTCTGACCAACACTGAAATTCTCCCCTCCTTCTGTCACCATCTCATCTGAAAATAAGACAAAATGTCATGTACAATTTTTTTTCACCTGAAGATAGAGACTACTTATCATTTTCTAGACACATACAAAATGCATACCAACGTGTTGTATATGAGAGCTTTACTTTAAAATGCCGGTAAAGGTATTCCCATTGCCTTTTTGAGGCTGTAGAGGTAGTGGGTTGTTAATCGACTGTACATTGTATCTAGAGCAAGGTATTGAAAAGCAGAGCCCAACCCTCTCTTTTCACCGCCTTTCACCTCCCTAACCAAGTCAGGTACCCATTTTTACACCTGGTTAGAATGAGGAAATCCGTGTTTTAAGTGCCTTTTCCAAAGGGCACAACATACATTGTAGGTGGTATATCAGATGATTCGAACCTAGGACCTCTGGGTTCTCGGCCAAACACCCTAACAATATTGAACACTATGCCATATGCTTGAAGATTCCTTAAGACTTAGCGACAGTGTTTTTGTTATTATGACTTACCCAGTTGATTTGGCAGCTCAGTAACAACAGACTTGAGCTGTGCAATCTCCAGCGACCGCCACAACTCCCAGTCACTGACCTTGTCCTCGGGGTCAAGGTTAAACCTGGGGAGGGGGAGAGAAGAACATATGATAAGCTTTTGTTCCACTGCCAAATGACACTTCAGACCAACTCTTACAACTGAGTTGTAGTGGTGTGATTAAAAACTTTTCACAGTGACCTGTGTTATTTTATTGTGGTATTGAACACTCTCTTCAAAAGAGTGCATCAGTGGTCACTAAAACAGGTTTAACTGAAGTGTCATTGAGTCATATACATGTAACACAAGCTGAATTACGACAGGCGCCAACCTGATGGTGCCGCTGAACAGCACGGGGTCCTGAGGGATGATTGACAGGCGTGACCTCAGTAAGGTCAAGGGCACACGGCTGATGTCCACTCCATCTATGCAGATTTTACCTGAGTAGCAAGAAGAAGAAGTAAATTCTGAATTAAGACACAAGTATAATAACTTTCTAATATAATAGCATGGCTCTTAAATCAATGAATTTAAAAACTAGTATTGGTTCCAAGGACAACAGAATTGGAGTTGCGGTTGATGAACCCACCTTCAAACATGTCAATCATCCTGAAGAGGGCCAGAGTGAGGGAAGATTTCCCGCTGCCTGTCCTCCCACAGATCCCAACCTACAGAAAGAGCAATAAACAATTAATCTTTTAAATTCAAATCAAAGGAAATCAAAGACATGCTTTTGCTAAATATCATAACAGAGAGTAGGACAAGATACAGGCAGAAGAAAAGAGTAGTGGAGAATAATACCGGTAAAATGTTTAGCTGTGCATTCTGTGAAATACCCTGCTGTACTAACATTGGTTGCATTAGCCATGAGAGGCAGTCAGGACTTGACAGAGTACCAGTAACCAGTGACTAACAGAAGCTGCAAGACACAGGAAATGCTGCAGCCTATCTATCAAAATGAAAAGAGCCAAAGGGAGTGGGCCTAAACTTACCTTTTGGAACTGCAGGAACCGGTTTTGTTTCAGACTTTGTAAGAGAATAACTAAAGAAGCGTTTGACGGATCTTCATGACTTTGGATACTATTATGTAGATTATAAGCTTAGGTGACGCA
Organism: Branchiostoma lanceolatum; assembly: GCF_035083965.1. Lineage (NCBI taxonomy): Eukaryota > Metazoa > Chordata > Leptocardii > Amphioxiformes > Branchiostomatidae > Branchiostoma > Branchiostoma lanceolatum. The sequence continues at coordinate 2,316,056 of NC_089736.1, forward strand.
TGTTAGGGATGAAGTCATGCCAGCGGATACCTTAAACTAATAGTTAGTGGGTCTAAACTTACCTTTTAGAACTGCAGGACCCAGTTTTGAGAATAACTCAAGAAGCGTTTGACGGATCTTCATGATTTTTAAAAATTATGTAAATAGCTTAGGTGATGTTTGTTAGACATGAAGTCATGCCAGCGGATACCTTAAAAGAAGAGTAAGTGGGTCTAAATTTACCTTCTCCCCAGGTTTGAAGTAGGCAGTGACGGTGTGAAGGACAGGGTCCAGGGTCTTGGCGTACCGGACGGAGATTTTGTTCAGACGGATCTCCCCACATGCCGGCCAATCAGCTGCAGGGACCACGTTTCCTGGAACAAGCATAACTTTTATTTGCAAATTCGTGCCCCATAGTCTTATTGCAAGGGTAGTCAAACAGTAAAAAGGTAACAAGTGTCTAATACATCCAACTGATGTTTCTACATAGTACACTACTATGGGGTTTGACTTCTTCTTTGGAGGCAGTGGCCTAATCAGACCTACAGTGATATTTTGTCTGCAAGACAATTGAGGGAATGCAGGAGAAAAAATTTGTACAAACCCGTGCATGAAAAAAAAGGGATCTCGATCCAGTTTTAGCTCACTGAAGAGCTATTTTTTCACTGGTCGTGACAGAGAAGACAGGCGCTATGTACAGTACAGGACAGGTGTAGTTGCATTCCCTCGAATGCCTTGCAGAACAAGTATTGAAAATGATGATTACCTCTCTGTCTGTCCCTGTACTGCTCTGTGGGAATGGTGGTGTAGAAGGTGATCCTCTCCACAGCGTTCATCATCATCTCAACCTCACAGAAGTTCCTCACCATCCAGTGTAGGTACTGCTGCAGCTGGGGACACAGGGAAATGGCAAAATTACATTTCAGCTTCATAGCACATGTAGGAAATGGCACAAACTTCCTTATACATCTTAATGAAATCAACAAAGGAACAGACTGAATGTGGCACAATCCATGACATCTAAACTCTAAACTGTTTCTTTTTTTATACATGTTTTGCTAGAAATACACATTTTACAATGTTTGCTGTCAGGGCTGTTGTGAAAAACAGCACTCGATTACACAGACTGACACAGAAACATACAATGAGGTAGGATAAGTAAAATAAAAGACATTTTACTTACATTGAGCGCATATGTTATGGAGAGTCCCACCATGCCAGAAGACACTGCACCAAATATGGAAGCCACCATGGACGACAGCCCGGCAACAAACACTATAACACCTCCCATGTAACCCTGCAGAGAGACATGCAGAACATCATCACTTAGCAAATGTTACCTAGCAACAACAAACACTATTTAACACCTCCCATGTTACCCTGTACAGGAACAGAACATCATCACTTAGCAACAGTTACCTAGCAACAAACACTATAACACATCCAAAACACAGAGAATGAACATCAACACTTATCAACAGTTACCTAGCAACAACCCAATCCACCTATCCCTGTAAGTACACAACATCATCACATGTCAATCACCTGAGCTACATTCTACTCAAAAGGGTTGCAGTTCTCATTGCGGGACGTTACGCCGTGGTCCACTGTTCATTCTACTTGTTGAAAAGAGCTTAGCCTAGCAGAATTTTCCTGGTACGATGATTACCGGGGAAATTCCCCTGGCTCTTTTTGACAAGCACAATGAACAGACTGGACCACAGCTTAACTTCCTGTCCTAACCTAAGGATTGTGTCCCTTTCCGGTAGCGTACATGTCAGTTGAGCAACACAGCTGGGATCGAACCCGGGGCTTCTAGTTCCAGAGGCAAGAGCACTAACCACTGGACTGCGCACGCTACCGTTTACGGACTGATTGTTTACTTATGAATCTGACAGGTACCTACCATTCTCAATCCGACCCAGGACTGAGTGGCTGTGAAGAAGTAGAAGGGTGTGTTCGACCTGTTCACTTTCTCCATCAGGTTATCATTGAATCTCTTCTCCACTCTGTGGAAACAACAATCGGCATTAGGACATTGTGAAAGAGTAGACTTTGACAATGAGGTCCTCTGAAGATCCTAAATCAACTTGCTGATATCAGTAATTGACAATGACCTTAGGTTGATAATACAGTGAGTCAAACTTCTATAAGTTTATTATTAAACGTCACACAAGCTTACAATTATCATTAGTTTTTTATCACCATAATGTCATATCAAATCTAACTGTGACTTGGTGTTGGACTTTGTATGTAATTATCAATGGAGCCGTCAATTGTTATGTCAGGACATCCAGTGGGAGATACTGCTAGTCTGCATATCTTGAATAAGCCAATAACAATTCTTCAATAGTCTCATGACAATTTTGACATGCCAAACTGATTACTTTACCTTACCAATCTTTCTAATGGATGGTCCCCTATGTGTTTCTTCCTACCTGAAAGCACGTATGGTGGACAGTCCCCCTAATGTCTCAGAAACGTGGGCAAACATTGGGGACTTGTTGATTGCATCCAGCCTCTGTAGCTCCCTGTGATGCAATATCAGCCAAGGTTTCTTTATCAAGAAGTGGCTTAACATATCCACCCTCGTAAACCAGGACCGCTTATTGCTCGACGTTACATCGCGAGCGTAAGCGGCCCTGGTAAAAAGCTTCGCCACATATGGTTATGGCAGGTCGACGAGACTTGCTCATGAATAATTAATGAGCTGACCTTATTTGGCACAAACGGCAGTTGTAGCTCATGAATAATTAATGAGCTAACCGTAACACGTAACCTAATTGGTCGATAGCTTCCCAGCGTTCTTTGCGCGTTGGCTTCCGATGAGAGGAAGCAAACCCTCTGATTGGCTGAAGCTGTTTTGGTGGCGACGTCGTCATAACCATATGTGGCGAAGCTTTTTACCAGGGCCGCTTACGCTCGCGATGTTACGTCGAGCGATGGGCGGTCCCGGTTAACGAGGGTGAACATATCACAAAATTGTTAATCTGTATCATGCTTAACAAACTTCTTGGTACTACATAAACAGTATAATATCAATATGACCTGTCGGTCAGTATTGACCATGGTAAAATCCTAATTCACGTCAGCCCTACCGCATCGACTATGGATAAACAGTCCTTTGTTTATGTATTCCCACGATACAACAACTGCACAATAACAGCATGGATTAAATTCAGTTTGCAGCCCTAGAGCTTAAATGCTATTAGAAGAGTTTTAACTAAACATTATTATACAACTTTGAGAATACACGAGCACAGTGTGACAGTCCTTCTAGTAACTTAATAGGCTATGTTGAATAGGTTTCACAATTTAGGTCTCACCATGCAGTTGCTTGGCAGAATACAATACAATCAGGTCTCACCTTGCAGTTGCCCTGTAGAACTTCTGCAACTTAAAAGGCTACCTTAAATAGGTTTCACAATTCAGGTCTCACCATGCAGTTGCTTGGCAAGATACAATCCAATCGGGTCTCACCTTGCAGTTGCCCTGTAGAACTTCTGCACGAAGTAGTAGAGGAGCATGATGGGGAGCGCACCAATCATGAAGTAGGGGGTGACGATGGAGTTAACGACCAGAGCAGAGGCAACCATGAGGCCCGTCCGGATGAGAGCCTCCATTTGGAACGGCAGCCTCTGTGTGTGGCGGCGGGTGTAAGGGTGTGGAAGAAAAATATTGACTGGTTTATACGTTGAATCTCTTTGCAGCCCAAAAGGGCAGAATTGCAGAATTCATCACATAGCGTTGGATCTCTAATACGTTGAAATGGACACTATACTGTATACATGAAAAGTCCATTACATCTTATTGTTCATGAGTTTTACAATATACAGTAGGGAACTGCTAGCGTATCTCTTTGTGCGAGTTGGTATGAGGTCCAATTTATGTGTTTGTTGTGTTACCCTCTTTGGAGCTGATGTGAGGCCTTAAGGTTTGTTTCAATTTTTGCATCCCATAATCAAAACAGCCACACTACATGATACAGTAGCTCTATACACTGAGTTGGCAGGTATAATACTAATATTTAACTTTTACATGCTTTTGCTTCAAATTTTCCCAAAACTCAGTCCTGAAGATCTGTCGTTATATTTCTAAGGGCTCCCTTGGAAATCTGTTACTTAAATTGTTAACTGAAGGGACCACCCTAAAGATTGATAAATAAATATTGAATTTCTTTTGTAATGAAAGGAGAGACAGAACTTACAATGTCAAGGACGCTTGTGTCCTCGGACATGCGGTTCAGCACTCGGCCAGTAGGGGTCGTGTCAAAGAACCTGTGGGGTACAAAAAAGAGCAACTGTTACAATAACGGATGTATGATACAAAAATATAGGTTTACCTCTGAAGAGCATGCTGAAAGTCACAAAATAGACAGTACGCATAGTGCAGCACTCTTAAGAGTAACCACAAAAGTAGTAAAAATCAGTTTTCTTCTATCCCTGCTTGTAATCTGCAGATCAGATGGCCAACAGACCAGCCAGCCAGCCAGCCAGCCAGCCAGCCAGCCAGCCAGCCAGCCAGCCAGCCAACCAACCAACCAACTCTTTCTTTCCTCCTTTTTTCCTTGAGTCGAACAGAAAGTGACTTTCATTTTTTTCTCTCTTCTAATATTTCCCTCAATACACAGACTTTAACGAACCCTTCAGTCATCCTTCCTTCTTTCCCTACCTCATAGGAGCCAGCACAATGTTCTTGACCATGCCTTCGTGTAGGTTCTTGGCCCCCTGGACCATGGACAGCATGCTTACGATGGAGCCCACACCGGCCAGTACGATGGCTGTGACTGACAGCGCCGTGTAGCCGTTGATGTAGTAGCTTGTGTCGATGCCTGGAGGCAGCTGGGGAAAAGTCAAGAAAACTCCAGTGATCAGATACCAGAAACTTGGCCTTATATGATTGTTTGCATCCTTTGTACTTGTAATTGTATGAGGGTATGAATGATTGTCTTCTTAAACTGTATCACACAATACTTGCACAATCATGGACTTGTATGTTTCCTAAAAAAAAAATTGTTGAAAAGAAATTTCCTTGGTTTCTTATTTGGGCAATGACATGATGTACAGTCATTACAATAATGATTGCATCTTGCAAGTGGTTATAAGAAAAAGAAGTTCCTGTCACTCAGGTTTTCTTTGTGTAACTACCACAAAATGTAATTGTTACTAAAGATTGTGAAAGTAAACAGCACATAGATCTAATGGTGGCTTTTGATTTGTAAAAGGAATGAGTTTCTCACCTGTGTTAAATTTCCCAATGTTTGATTGACATCTGTCACGTTGATGACAGGGGCTGTTGCCATGGCAGCAACGGTGCTTGCAGACGACCAGGTAGACAACCAGAAGTCGATGCCCACCTGCATACCCTGTTTGCTCACCTGGTTGGGAAACATAAAAAAGGTAAACTTTAAGGTAGTCCCAGGGCCTTTTTATCTCCATGAAAAATGGAGAATATAGTTTTGGGTGTGTATGTGTATTTGTGTGTGTGTGTCTCCGGATCACTGTAAGCAGCATAACTCAAGAACCTCTTGATGGATTACGATGATATTTGGTATGTGGGCAGGTGTTGTGAAGCCAAAATTCAAGGTTGATTTGGACCCCCTGGTATGTGACCTTGGTACTGCAGCAGACCTTGATTTTTCTATCTTTTGACCTGGACATGCTATGGTCTTGGGTTGTTATCCACTGTGTTTAGGGCACAGTATTGAAAGGTGGAGCCCATCCCTCTCCTTCCATTGCCTTTTACCTCCCCAACCGAAGTCAGGTAACCATTTTACACCTGGGTGGAGAGAGGAAAGGTGTGTTAAGTGAATTTCCCAAGGGCACAAGATTGGTGACTCGTTACCACCAAGTACAGTTGGGGCTTTCAACAAAGCTAGCAGGTAGATGTGCGAGAGGTGTGACTGGCTGTTCAGTGTAACATAACCAGCTGATGCCACGTGTCTGTCAACCTGTGTTATAATTATGTGTTAAAACGGCTATACAAACACAGATAACAACACATTCCTTGCTAATTTGAAATGTTAGACTTCAAGTTTATCATATAGACCAAATTTAACATAACCAGTATTATGAACAGTGATAATTTTCCTTACAACAAGTAAAACAACCACTGTGCCAATGTACCTGTAAGAACAGCACAAAGGCCACCAGGAGAAGCCCACAGGCTGCAGCGTAAGTCAGGTAATGTGTCACAGCCACCTCCCCAACCATTCTCTCCTCCTTCTTCACAAGTTTGCCCTTTGCAGCTGGGAAATAAAGAATAAGATATTGACTTTACCAAGTTGCAAAAAGCTCCAACTGCATTCCTTTGTAACTATCATATCAACTAAAACAGCCAGATTTCAGGTAGTGTGTCAGAGCCACCTCAACAACCTTGAATTCCTTCTTAACAAGCTTTCCCTTTGCAGCTGCAAAAAGAAAAGGATTTCACTGATTGCAAAAGTCTCAGATCAGGAAGGGCGCCAGGTCAGTCTCAAAAATCATATATGCTCCTCTTTTTTAATAAGCTTGCTTAAGTTTGTAGCAGGGGAAACTGATATCAGCATTTTAATTTGTTTTCCACAATTGAAAGTAATGTTCTATCTGATATTCTAAGTTATAGATGCATCATCTACTACTGCAACAAATCTCTTGACTGTACTTTCTTGAGCCAGTTTTTTTTTAATGTCAATTGATTCCTGAATTACAAATGATGCAATTGACATACATGTAGATTTACCAAAACAGAATTCTGGTACTATACAGTCGCATTTTCATTGTCAAAGACACATACAAAGGACATTTAAAATGTATAACATTGTATAACTCATATCAACATGCCCTATGATTTCTTTTAGCTTTTAAATTTTCTTTAGATGATATTTTTCTTTCTCAAGGCTCCTGAAGTTCTCACCTTCCTCCTCCTCCTTCTCCTTCTCCTCTTCCTCTCCCTCCTTGTCCTTTGACCCCGCTGACCCGACCCTTGACCTTACACTGTAGGCTGAGAACTGCCGAGACAGCTGACGCAGTAGCTTGGCCCTCTCTGCCTCAGCCGAGGCCTCTTCCTCATCATCACTTCCACTCAAACTTCCTAGAGAGTGGGTACTCGAGCGGGACCTGAAGAAACAAGAGTGGTGTTTTACAAACACACTTGCGACAGTCGCAGAAACTGTGTGTACTAACAGCTTTTCCCTCTCTGCCTCCGCAGAGGCTTCTTCCTCATCCTCACTTCCACTCACACTGCATAGAGAATGGGTACTAAAGCGGGACCTGAAGAAACAAGAGTGGTGTTTTACAAACACACTTGCGACAGTCCCTGAAACTGTGTGTACTAACAGCTTTTCCCCCTCTGCCTCAGCAGAGGCTTCTTTTTCATCCTCACTTCCACTCACACTGCCTAGGGAATGGGTACTAAAGCGGGACCTGAAGAAACAAGAGTGGTGTTTAAAATCACACTGGCGACGTAAGTTAGATGTTATTATGCGAGACATCTTAGGTGAAAGTATAACAAGTTAGAGGATAAAATGAAAACAAGGAACTTAAGTGGAAGGAAAATATATTAAAGGCTCAACTATTCAATCCCTGAAACTTTGTACAAATCAAAGTACAGACTTTGTACAAATCAAAGTACAGACTTAAATTATCTTTGACTGTTTTCATGCTGATCCCGTTTCCTGTTCCATTGAAAATGAAGAAAAAAATACATTTACAGAGTCTGACACAGTTCCAGACACTCATACATTCTGACTCATTTCACTACAGTACCTTCTGGAACACTATGTTAAGCTTGTTTTTAAAAAGTAGTATAAGTTAGGTTATAGGTATCTTGTATATTAATTTATAATTATGTATTTTTAGTTAGTCCTTTTCTTCTTTGTATATTGAATTATATGGGCCAGGTGCCTGAAATAAAGTAGTGTTGAAATTGAGTTCACTCGACACCCACTCACCCGACACTACTGTGAGACAGCAGTCGTTCCCGCTCCTTCCTCCCCAGTCCTGCCGCCACCGTCCTGTGCCCCTCCAGGATGATGTCCTTCCAGTTGTTGTAGAGTTCGGGGTTCGATTCCCGGATCTCTTTCATGCTCCCTGTTGCCTGGACGTGCCCATCCTCGATAGCAACAACCTAAACAATCATGGTTCAAAATAAATTTTACTCTTTACGAATATGTTTATAAAAACTGCCCCACAGTGGCAGTCCAGTTCCAGAATTGCCAGGACATTACAATAATGCTTCGAAAGCGTATCGTAAGTAATGTTTGTATGCATTTAAAACAGTATATCATACAGTACAATATTAGGCCACACCAATATGATTTCTTGGTTAACGGATTTTTATTTTCCCCAACAAAAAAAATTTAGAAAATTTTTTTTTTTTATGGAAAATAAAAACCTGTTAACCAAGAAATTAAATCGGTGTGGCTTTAGGTATACATTATATGACATATGAACAACCAACTGACCCTATGGCTCAAAGGCTATGGGACTACCTTTACCATTCAGTGACTACATGTACATAATTATACATTTTGTAGATACTCACAAAGTGGGCGTGTTCCAGGTACTGTAGCTTGTGCGTTACCAGGACAACCGTGCGGTGTTCCTTCACCAGGTGTCCCATGATGCCTTTCTCAAACAGGTCGCCCCCCACATGGGCATCCAGGGCAGACAGGGGGTCGTCCTGTCATAGAGGGGGGGGGTATTGTTGTGATGGAAAAATTAAAAGTTCAACTCAATCCACAATGAGCTTGACATTTCTGTTAGCTATTCTTCCTGTGGTCTTTTACATGTAATACATCAATACAAAATCATGTAACACTGTCATAGACCTTAAAGTTTCAGTCTTGTGTAGCACCCAAAATTAAGTAAATGTGAGTTTTTTTCTAAAATCATTTATTCCCAAAATGTATAGTTAGTCATGATGTCATCAGATACCTTAGGCCCTGAGCCTCTTGAGTAGATAATTTATCTGTTGATAGCAATGTCTGGTGTTCGAAATTTCAACCCATGGAGTGAATGAAGTTGTTTGAATAGTAAAACTACAAGGTGTATACTCACCAGTAGAACGATGTCACTTTTTGCGTACAGTGTTCGAGCTACGCTGATCCGCTGTTTCTGTCCTCCACTCAGGTTGATGCCCTGGAAAATAGCAGTTGAAAATGATACATAGAAGCCTCCTTAGGTACTGTAGATCTGGGGTGGTTTTATTTTGAAATCACAGGTTTCCAGGTGACCTTTCCAAGTCTCCATCCCGAATTCATTACACCGTTGAAACCGTAAATATGTCTCCCTTGTATGTCTATTTCACTACAAAACTGTTTCAACCGCGAATTCAAAACACTGTGAAAACCTCCATTTTCCTCCTACCAATAAATAAAACATCATTTGTAAAAGTAGATGATGAAATAGGTCACCATGTAACATCACAGTCTGTAGCAAGTACTAGCTTAATCATTTATTTGCTTTTTCACACATTCGTTTCTAACAGACCAATCAATAATGATTGTAAAACTTTACTAAAACATCCCGTACCTTCTCTCCTATCTCTGTCATGTCCCCACCAGGTAGAATGTCGATGTCTGGCTGCAGACAGCAGGCAGAGATCACCTGTTGATACCTGCATTGTAAACAGTAGGGGGAAAAAGTATGCAGCTCAGTAGAAATTTCAATGCTACTCATTCAAGAAAACTATGGGAACTAAGGAACCTCACAATTTACTAGACAAAGATGAATAAGAAAGACTTCCTGCGGCTGCAGGGTGTTCGGACCACTGCAGCAGCAGAACACAGTAGACTGCTAATACTCAATCATATCCATGCTTAGATTTTCTTACTACATAATATATTATACATCTTTTTTGCAATTGATACAAAGACCCCAATGCAAGTATCTACATGCGTATGAACGTTTGTTAGATGAATTGCAGTATCGTCATCATTCAAATACAGAGTGTCCTTCTTTTCACAGAATTTGAAAAGCAGGATCTGTTATATGGGTCCTATCACTTTGGCCACATACATGTAGGACATAGTCTATCAGCCATAAAAAGTATCAAGCAATTGTTTTGAATGGAAAATAGAACCAACAATATCTATTTGATGAATTGTACAGTAGGTTTGAACATCATTTATTCAGGACAAGCTCAAATCGGCATGCAGGCTGCTTTTCCATGAGGGAAGAGGTAAAGGTCAAATAAAATATAAAAGAGTCTGTGTCCGCTCGTTTTGGTCATTTCTGTTATTCAAAGAGTCTCTTAAAGGTAGTCAGATTCAAGTTGCAACAACAGTTAGAGAAGTTACTGGCACAACACGGACCTTGATCGATCAAACGGCAGACCGAACGTGACGTTGTCCCTCAAAGACGCGTTGAGCAGCCAGGGTCTCTGGGCAGCGTAGGCGACCTTGTTATGCTTCCTGGGAAGGGTGATGAAAGAGAGTAAGTTTATGAATTCTACAGAATAAGTTTAACCTTTAGCACATTGATGTAGCCACTTGGCACCCCGTTTTCTATTGGTTAAACAGTTAGGCAGCAGGGAGAAGGTTAAGAACACCATACAAATTTTAAACAAAACAAGGAAAGTTATACAATGTAAGTTAAGTGTACAAGTACAAAGTGCTACAACTGGTTGCTCAGCCAGGTTTAAACTAAAAAGTCTTGTATCAAAGAGTGGAAATGATAATCACAACACTACTGCAGAGGTATAAGTACACGGTCTATGACTAAGTCTTAAAGGAAACTAAGACATTTGGTTGAAAAACGTACTATACTATGATTAATATACACCAAGTTCTCACCTGTGTTACATCAAACTATTCTTCCTAATTTGAGACTGTGAATGGTGTAAAACAGATGAGAACTTGACTTTTGGGTATATCTAGCAGAGCATAGTAGGTTTTCCAACCAAACCTTTTTGTTCCCTTTCAAATTTATGACCAGTCAAATTGCTGAGCCTCCCTACTCACTTGTTCCACACGACTTGTCCGGACAGAGTCTTCATCTCTCCCAAGATGGCCGACAGCAGAGATGACTTCCCACAGCCCACCTGGCCGACCACGATGGTCAGCTTACCTGGGCAGGTGGGAGGGAAGGATGCAGGTGATTAACTAATTTATTGGTTAGGCTGTTTAGCACACATGCACAGCCAGGGCTGCCCAACTAGCCTGTTGCTATTACAAAGGGCTAGCCCTTCTGACAAGGAAAGGACATTACAATTTACAATGGAGTCAGACATGGACAGCATAACAATCTACAACTGTATTCTAAGTACATAAAACTCTTGTATAAACATGATGATTTATGATGGTGGTTTATGATGTCATCAAATCTCAGACTGGTTGTCATTTTTAAATGAGAGTAGATTTACCTTTAGGAATGGCCAGGTTGATGTTGCTGATGTTGGCCACTTCTGAGTCAAACTCCCAGGCAAAACTGCCATCTCGAACCTAGGAGAAAAATCACAGTCATTTAAGAATTATCAAATGCTGTTGGCTATTTGAAACTCTATTGAGTGTTAATATATTATATGCATTATATCCTGAGTATGTGTGTGTGCTTGTGCGTGTGATGTGTGACCTGTGTCTTTGAATCTGTTGGTTTCCGGATATTTGTGGTCAGCAAAATCAAAGTGAATGGCTAGAAAGATTTGATGATATTTGGTGTGTGTGGTGTACAAAGGTCAAGGTCAAGTTTGGGCCTCCAGGTAGCTATCCATGGTACTGCAGCAGAACTTCTGTTTTTTGTATCGTTTGTACTGAACAAAATAAACTAACCTCAATGGCCACGTCATCAGGCAGTTCCCCATACCAAGAGCTCCTTTTTGTCAACTCAATATGGTCTTTGCCGTTCTGTAAGTCGCTTGACACCTATAAAGTAGAGGGAAAATATACATGAGAAAATCATACAAAAACAACAACATTCCTTTGAAATTTTAAAATACAGTTTCGATGAAATTCCTGACAAATTACAAAAAGTCCTCAAGAACAACTCCAAACTACTTTGGAACTGTAAATATTTTAGCATAGTAGCATACAGTCAAACCCCATATACTGGTGCCCGCCTCCAACAAAATGCACCCTCTGGTGTTAAACCTCTGCACGCAAAAGATCCCAACACACTTGTTGAAAAGATTAGGGGTGTGCTTGGCTAAAAACAATTGAGTCATAGCAAAGCCGCATTGAACTTTACATCTATGTACTTAAAAAAGCGTTAACCAGCCGCTGCCGCGCCGCTTGCCTTCGAAGCTGGTGTATTATGCCAAAGGACGGCTATACCAGCTATACAGATGCAGATGCTTCACCTCAATTGAGGATGACAAAAAGAAGGAAGAAGATGAAACAGCACCAGAAGCGAGTCCCTGTCAGTGTTCCTCTGCCCTCCACCGTCACCTCCATTCTTCTCCTCTTCGTCCACGTCGGCACGAGACATGTTTCCTATCGCCTCCACCTTAAGGTGAAACATGGAGTAAGTCATCATCAGTCAACATGCTTTCGCTACAGCGGGGTTATACCGCCCTTTTTACGGGGTGACATACCCTTTCGTTGGCTGTCATTCAAGACGGGGATGTGCCAGCTCTCCCATCAGGGTGAATGGTGTACATGTAAATCACCGTATGGCTGATGCAAGACGGAGGTTCGTCAGGCCTCCATCTGGGTGATTTAGTACATGCCCAGAAAAGAAATAGCCAAAGTACCAGAATTATCAATCCAGGATTGAAGCGTTCTGCAAAGCTGGTGTGTTATTCCAAAGGGTGGTTACACCAGCTAATATAGTTTATAGATACAGAAGCTAATGTCTTACGCCAAAGGGCGGCTATACCGGCTATATAGATACAGAAGCTGATTTGTTACGCTGAAGGGCGGTTATACCAGCTATACAGATACAGAGGCTGGTATGTTATGCCAAAGGGCGGTTATACTGGCTATATACAATGTAGATACAGAAGCTGGTGTGTTACGCGGAAGGGCAGTTCTACTGGCTCACACAATGTAGATACAGATACAGAAGCTGGTGTGTTATGCCAAAGGGCAGTTATACTGGCTGTATAGATACAGAAGCTGGTGTATTATGCTGAATGGCGATTATACCGGCTGTATAGATACAGAAGCTTAATATGTGTAACGCCAAAGGGCGGTTATACCGGCTATATAGATACAGAAGCTGGTGTGTTATGCCAAAGGGCGGTTATACCGGCTATAAACATGTACAATGTAGATACAGATACAGACCTCTGCAGCCTCCATGAAGGGACCGAGGCGTTTGATGGCCACGCGGGCGTTGGTCAAGGTACGGATGACGATGGGGAAGATAACAAGGGGCAGGGCCAGGATGTTGAACAGCGCGAGAGAGGTAAAGGCATCGGCGGACGTCAGCTGTTTGTTGGTGAAGTACTCATACGTCCCAAAGGCCTGGAAATTGAAATATCAAAAACTTAGATAACTGTAATTTACTTTATTTTCACGTTAGCAAAATTTCACAGTGTGAGGAAAATGGACATTTTTACTGAACTTTAACTTCACGGTGGCACCAAGCGATTTACAGAACAAATGTGTAAAGGAATCATAACTAATAACAACAGTCAAGTTCACGGTACAGAGGTGACCATGAAAATAGTGTACATAAAGTTACAGTCACTGTGATAGAAACAAGAATTACAGTATCATGGAAGCTCATCTGTGTTGGTAGTAATCAAAGTACAATGTTTAACTTTTTTCAAACACAGAGGCATACACGGATCAAATTTTCAATGACCACGGTCGACTTGTCAAAGCTAACTAACAGCTGAGAATTCAACAGCTGCTTTTAAAGGACAAAGATAACGTAGGATAAACTTTGTGACTGTTATGCTTACAATAAGAGTCGCTGTCACAGGTGAAACTTGGGTGATGAACACTGAAAAACACAACAAGCAAATATCAACAGATTCTATTATCAGACATACAAAGAAACTTACATTGGGAGATTCTAAACTTTAGTCTATGAAAAAAGTTGACTCTACCTCACGTAAAACTACTGACGGGGACTTAAGATGTCAAGGTATGGCAGTCTTGATATGATATCTAAATCTGTGGTAGTCTAGATCTAATAAATGCAGCTACTATAATGACAGGACATTATGCTCTTTATCACTACAAGGGTCCACGTCACTTTCACATCTACAGTTCAGGACAATTTGATATTTACGAGTTTGGATTCTTTTATTGAATTGAATTTTTTTATTACTAAATTCTTCAGAATTGTTCAATAATGGTGAACTCACAGGTGAGAATCTCCCAGAATGCTCTCCTGTACATCTGCTTGACCTCCTTGTCTCTGGCCTTGATGACATTGTCGGAAAAGATGTGTTCCCAGCCGTACAGCTTCAGCAGCTTGATGCCCTGGACAGGTCAAGGGGCAAGGTCAGAGGTCAAATGCCCAAAATCAAAGGTCAAACAGTAAGGTCAGAATTTAAAAGTACAATTAACTCCACTGCCATGCCATACAGCTTCAGCAGCTTGATTCCGTGGACAGGTCATGTAGCAAGGTCATGTGGCAAGGTCACGTGGAAAGGTCAACCAGTCATGACGGCTACGTAATTACAGAGGTTAAAGGTAATAAAGCAAAGGTCAAATAGTGTTTATACTACATGTAGGGGAGTACATTGGAATTTTTTGGGTTTACTTAAATTGAATCTGACCATATTTACTCCCTGTCACTGTGCATAGTGCAGACTTCTCACTCCAGTAACACAATAGCCAACAAACTACATGTAAATTGGTGTGGTGTAGTCAACTACACTAGTGGATATGTCCATGGTGCTGAAACCTATGTGTAAGCCTTAGATATCCGAGACCCAGAGTCAAAACAGTATGTAGGAGTTCAACTGTACAATTGACTCCATTGTCATGCTGTACAAAATGTCATGTAAAAGAGCTGGTTCAAATTTCATGGTGCAAAGAAAAGGACAAATATTTATATTTAAGATTTCCTGACAAGTGCTGCTCAGTTAGTTCCAGTCTATGACTTACCTGGATGGCCTCATTAATTCTCTTCATCCTTTGGTCTGACACAGCCTGGAAATTCAGAAAAAAAATCTTGAGACAAAAAATTGTGATGAAAAATACAAATGAGACAATTTCTAATAAAATCCTATATAGAGTGAAGATGTCTAGATTAGTATCTTAATTTTTATTAGCCTGGGAACTATATTTCTTAGTTTACAGTTGATTCATTCTTCTGCATGCTTAGCTTGGATTGAAAGTGATAAACTTCATAGGATGGTTTCTTTTATCACTTTTTCTACCCTAAAGTGTACAAAAATAGGCTAACAAAGGCAACGCATTGAAAATAGCTTTTGAATTAGTCTCCAACAAAGCATATCTCCATTTTAAACATCAGGAATAAGAATGTTCAGACAAACCAGTTTTGTCTTGGTGACTATTTCCAGTTGTCTGGCGATCTTGTAGTTGACAGGCAGCATACACAGGATGATACTGGCACCGATCAGGGCACTCCAGCCCAGCTGGTAGTACAGAAAGATGGCTCCTGCTATGGTCTTCAGAAAAGAAAAAACAGCATTATGGAAAATTGGCATTGAATCGCACAGTCCTCGGTAACAGCATGGTAAGGGTGCTAAAACTGGAATTGATATTAAAGCTGGTACGGTAGAATAGAAATATGGCTCCTGCTATGGTCTACAGGAAAACAAACAATGGCAAATTAACATTATTCCTCTGTAACAGCATCGTAAGGGGGTAATAAAGCTGGAATTTGAAATTTGATTCCAGTTACACATTAAGCTGATGGTACAAAATCAGAAGGTTGGAATAATTTGGACATGTTTGAAGAAAACCAAAACTTACATGCACAGTTGCGACAGCTTGGATCAAGCAGATATGGGTATGGGCTCGATCTCTGGCCAATTAAGTTTGTGCTTAAGGTTCCACTGAGCCATTGGAATGGGAAGGATTTCTATTAAATATAATTGCACCTTACCTGCAGCACCATGGACCATGAATGCTGAAGTGGTTCATTTATTAGTATACTCATTTGCATACTCAGGACAAGTTAAATGATGCTGTTACCACCTTACATGTACCTGCAGCACCATGGACCATGAATGGTGGAACAGGGCGGCAAAGAACATGAGCATCATTCCGTCCATGCTGAATTGGTTCATTTATTAGCATAGTCTCATTTGCATACTCAGGACAAGTTAAATGAAGCTGTTACCCAAATATGAGTCCATCTTACCTGCAGGACAATGGACCATGAATGGTGGAACAGGGCGGCAAAGAACATGAGCATCACGCCGTCCATGCTGACGTGGTTCATTTATTAGCATACTCATTTGCATACTCAGGACAAGTTAAATGAAGCCGTTGCCAAAATATCTTACCTGCAGCACCATGGACCATGAATGGTGAAACAGGGCAGCGAAAAACATGAGCATCATGCCGTCCATGCTGACGTGATTCATGATCTGACCCGCCGTGACCTTTCCACTGCCCAGGACCCAGGACGACAGGCGCAGGCACTTAGTGTACACCAGGGTCTGCAGGGGAGGAAATGGAGTTTACAGTCTGTAACAGTTACATGTAATTACAAATACAGGGATGGATACATATATGGCTGAGAAAGAAGACTTACACTTTAGAGAGGGAGAAAGGAAAGGAATCTCGAACCAGTTTAGCTCAGGTGAACTCAATGAATAGATGAGCTAATCTTCCACTGGTCGTGACAGAGGAGACAGACGCTATGTACAGTATTTACAGGTTCATTGTACCGGGGAAGTTCCCCTAGCTCTTTTCGACAAGCACAATGAACAGTGGACCACGGCTTAACGTCCCGTCCTAAGGACTGCGATCTTTAACGGTAGCGTGCATGTCAGGTACATGCGCGACACAGCCGGGATCGAACCCGGGGCTTCTAGTTCCAGAGGCAAGATCGCTAACCACTGGACTACGCACACTACAAAATTATCTACGGCAACCCCTTTGTTGTTAGTCAGATGAAGTATGACTGTAGTTCAGGCTAACCTAACAGTTCACTCATATCAACTCAACAAATTTCTAGCATCCTGACTACAATCTGTGGACAAGGACTTGAATAAGAATCTCTATCTGTAGAATCAGCAATTTTTCCAGGTCACATTCTCTACATTGTGTACATGCATAGTTATTATACTAGATAGTTATTATATACCACGTGAGTCCACAGGACAGAGGCACCTGGTGAGCGGCCATCAAGCCTTCCCATCCACGTACAAGCTCGTCAAACCCCCAGATGATGGGGTACAGAAATATCAGCTCTTCCCTACCTGCAAGCATGTTCTGAGCTGGACTCCCTGCTGGAAGTTGAGGAAGACTGACATTTGTTCGAAGGTGCACCTCAGAAGAGTGCAGATCAACAGTAGCACCATATATACATGTATCCACAACAATTGATCACTAAATAATCCTTAGGGAATACCTGCATGCATGTTCTGAGCTGGACTCCCTGCTGGAAGTTGAGGAAGACGGACATCTGCTCGAAGGTGTACTTCAGCAGGGTGCAGATAAGCAGCAGAACCAGCAGGATGTACCCGTTACTCAGGAACTCTCCGAGACTAACCAGGTAAGGACCCTGTATTGGGTTGTAAAAACTTAATAAAGCTTTAAGGAATATCTCAGTATTGCCTTAAAAAAAACCAAAGCATCCAACCAAGTAGGGAACCTGTATGGGGGTATATACAATATGTTTTAAAATAACTGTGCGACCAAAAGGGCTATAGAAAGTTGAAACGGAGATACACAGGTAGGTATTTCCCTTTGCACAAAAAGGTACATTGTATGGTCAGGATTAATAGAATATTTGAACTGAATGATTATATCAATAATAACTTTCATGCAAGTTCATGTCCAAAGGCTAATTGCAGACAAACAAGTACATGGAAATACATGGGAATCGAAAAAGTTAACTAGTCTACTGTGAAAGTTCTAATTATAAGTTAACTAAGGATGACTATGGTTGGGTTTGACTTCTTTTTTGAAGGCAGTGGAAAATGAAGAGACCCACGTTTTGTATCGTAAGTGGGTTGGTTGATTTTAGTAGTGATATGGATTTTTGTAAGCTATTCAAATGGTGAAAGCTAGGGGAATTAACGGAAGCTGTTTTATATAATTCGTTTCTTTCGGCGTCATATAGAGGAGTGCGCTAAGAACCTGTCCTCTAGTACCTGGTGCACAGGTGTGCCCCCATCAGCGGCCAGCCCTGCCCCGATGGCGGCCGTGATGATGCCCCTGAGTAGCAGCGGGTTGATGAAGGTGAAGACGTCAGAGATCAGCTTCAGGACCCCGGTCTTCAGGAACTGTCGACTGAAGGCCACGAAAATCACCTTCCACAGGGACACAGGTCTCTTGTTCTTCACTGCTTTTTCCTGAGAAAATTCAAGAAAAAATAAAGAAAAAGAACAAAAAGAAAACAATCATAGAAAGTGAAAAGGAAGGAAATACAGACAAAGCATCCATGAAAGAAAACAAAAAGGGAAAGCTTATATAGAGAATAGAAAGTTAACTTAAACTTTAAAAAAGTAAGAAAGTGGGAAGGGAGAGCTGAGTTAAAGAACAAAAGATCAAAGATAAAATCACTAACAAGTAATATACTCTTCAAGAAGCTAACAGCATATTAGTTCAACTTTACTTACTTTAGTCAAGCTTTAATCAAGCTCCTGCTACTTTCCCATTACCCACAGAAAGGGAAAGAAAGAAAAGAAACATAAAAGTACCAAAATAAGAAAAATGAACACATCAAAGAGAAAAAGAAGGGAGAGGAAAAGCTAAAACCAAGAAAGAAAAAGAATGGCAGAAAATAACAGAATGGCAAAATGACCATGAATGCAAGAATTTGCAAAAAAAGTTCTGCATGTCTAACCTTTTCTCTTTCATAGACTTCCCTGAAGTGGTGGTACACTGGTTTGGCATGAAAGTCCTGAATGAAGACAAAATGGCAGCTATTAGTGACCAGAAGTTATAATCAAAGTAGAGAACTAGTTTACAAATGAACTAACAAACTAAAAAGCCAGTGAGTGCTTCAGTATCAAGGCTAGATTTCCGAAATAATCAATAATATGCAAACTTCAAGAACAATGTTCGTGTGTTACACTATGAGGAAGTTTATCAGTCATATCACAAACAGTTTTCCCAGGAGATGAATCTGTAGCAGCACCTTAATTTGTACCCAAAGCAATACAAAGAAATAAACAGACAAACAAACAAACAACCCTCTGCAGTACCTTTGGTAGTTTTCCGAGGTGTTCAAACTGTAGCGGCACCTTGTACCCAAGAATCATCATCCAGTTGTGCCAAGACTGCGTCATACGCGACGGAAGAGACACGTAAGGAAATATGTAACGCACGTCTCCATGCAGCAAGTCTTCTGGTACGGGGTCGTCGATTGGATGAGAGCTCAGGTAACGCTGAGGAGAGGGAAAAATTTGACCAATGGGAGAGAAGATAAGTTACATTGAGTGTCATTTTAATCAAGAAAGAAGGTATAGGCTTGTTTTGTGTATGACATGTACTATCATAATTGTGTTTAAAAGACGAATGCATAATTTCCGACTACAAAATTAATGTAAACTTACTTATTTTCCAAGTATTTACCGATCTTAAAAGGGGCAGGCTATTTCATTCAAAATTTCAGGGGGGGCAGTTAGCTTCCAACTCTGCATTCTTTATTGACCAAAAGTTTTAATTCATGTTAAAAATTTGAAATGAGATATCCCCAATTGCACAAAAGCTTATGGCTGTTCTGAACATCCTTCTTTCTCCTCATATCTTTATGACCAAAAGTTTTCATGCTTTAAGATTTCGAAATGAAATATTCCCAATTACAAAAAAATGTGTATGGTTGTTCTGAACATCAAAAAGAATGGAATGAAAGAAATTTCTTAAGTCTTCCTAAATCAACTTAAGAAAGTCCAACAGTTTCTCACCTTTCTATACAGCACGTAAACCTCCAGCAGTATCATCATGAGGTAAATTATCACAGAAGTTATGGCCAGGTCAAACCGTAGGCTCCCTAAACTAACACCCCTGTTTAGCAAATGGAACAGTCTGTCAAACTTGAAGACGACAGACAGGATGTTGTAGATGCCGAGGAGGGGAAGCAAGCGAGGAAAGTTGGACATCTCAATCTGTAACAAACAAAAAAACAAATAAACAAACATAAAAATAAACATATTGTCAGCATCAGACACAACTTTCATTATAATTATAATGATACAGTTGCGTTGCATAATCTCTCACTGATCAGGGTTTTTTTTAGCCTGAGAACTTGTGCCCTTATGTAAGGGAAACTTGCATGAAACAGGAAAAAAACATTGCATGAGAACCAACAGGAACAGCAAAGACCACAGCAACTGATTTCAAAGTATGCTGCCACAAACCAGGACAGTATTTCTGTTCAGAACTTGTTTTCAGATCTGTGAGAGAGATTCTAGAAACTTTTTATCTGAGAGAGATTTCAGAAACTTTCTGTCATACATGTATCTAAATCTATAGGATTTGAGGTCTATGAGAACTACAGACCTGTGACTTGATATCTATTTACCTGATGGTAGAAGACCCCAGCCAGTATGGTAGCAGGGAAGGCCATGATCCATGGCACGTACAGGTGGGGGTGGTGGCCGGGGCTGAAACTGTCTGATATCACGCCTTCTCCAACCTACAATGAAGAGAAACAAGTGGAGACACACACTTAATTCTGCTTATCTACATGTCTTAGATGTGATGTTATATGGCTAATGATTCTGTTTAAAAAAACACTTCTTTTCACAAACTTAAAGATACTTTTCATCATAAATACAGGCATTTTGGTAAGGAATAACAGGAATATAAAAATAGTATCATGATAATGATTAAATGTTATTTGGCTATAAAACTGTGAAACAGTACACCTTCAATGACCTACAGCTAGTAGCAACTTTTATAACAAGTGTCATTTCAAGAGTTTATAATCAATGACTCCTGTCCAGTCTAGTGGGTAAAACTACTCTCCAAGCAGAGGTTGGTGGAGAAAATTGTGACCTTTTAATCATATGCCTTGTTTTCAATCAGCAGGTCTGATAAGAAGATTACAATCTTTTCCACCAACCTCTGCTTGGAGAGTAATTAAAACAAAGAAATCCAGAAATTTCCTGCAAAAATCAGATAACCAAGAAACCCAATTTGGGCGGCTCACCTCACAAAGGGTGACAAAGAGCAGCACGAAGGTCATCACCCATCGCGCGTAGTGCCCCGGGAACAAGACCCACACTCTCTTGTCCTGGTAACCGTTGCCACGGCGACAGCATCTGGCATAGATGGCAGCTGCAAGAGAAGTCAGGGGTAAACATGACACGAGTGGATGCAATTCTTACTGTGGGCAAAGTTGGTACCAAATGTTGTAAGATTATTAAAATTTTGTACCGTTGGCTACACCATATATTTTGATAAGGCTATACTACAGTCAACAGGACTTGTAGCCTTATATAAGTCCACTCCTCTGATCCCTTCCCTCTGCTGAATATTCTGTATGGACCATTGAAGAAAATCAGAACTCCTTTAATTGCTTCTCTGCCATGTTCCCATCCCCACCAAAAAGTTTTATCAAGACAGAATCGATCCACTCTGAATTCAGGTGAAAAAGATTCAAAACAAACCGCCTAAGCTACCTCCCGGAGGTGGATTGCAAAGGATCCAGATCAGAGTAAATCTAAGCGGCTTGGTACCATTCACACTTCAAAAATTGATCTGGATCAAGGTATTTTGATCAAGATCAATGATCTATATACAGATAGATTTTTTTAGTGTGAATGGGGTCTAAGAAAAGCCTAAATACCTAGGCTAGAAGATTTAGCTTAGCAAACTTACCACATATAACAGCCAGTGGGAGGAAGCCCACATGCGGTATGAGGTTCAGAGTATCCACAAAGCATTCATTGGCGAACGGCTGACCAGCTGTGCCACCCTTGGGCTGTCCTAGTGTGCTGTTCCTGGCAGACAGCAGCTGTCCAGAGGTCGTGTTGCTGTTCTGGTAGCCTGGCCCACAGAACAAGGACCCAGTCTGCCCCATCCTGTTTTATATTCCTTTCCAGTACTAGTGGTCAGACAATACAAAATGCATAAGACATAGAATGAACTGGACTATGAGTAATGTAAATTAAAGTATTCAACACAAAAATCTCTATATAAGAGGTATAAAATAAACAAAACTGGACTTTTTTGCCAAATCTTCTTCAGGATAAAATCATAAATGAATCATCAAAATAACAGACATTACATATTAGTGAAATATTTCATGTTCTATATACAATTTAAATGGGGAAGGACTCAATATACATAGTTGTTTCCTATCTGACCGGCAATACATTAAGTGATGCATAGTAAATACACAGCCTACATGTACATTTTGTATTTAAAAAGTCATTTTCTGAAATTCAAAAATTATTTCTGTAAATTGCAGGTTGTGCATATTTCATTGCCATGATGAATGAATGGTCTTCATTCAGACCCTTCCTGTCCCAAACAGGTAAAAACACACAGCTTGCTGGAACAGCAAACGAAAGATTAGTCAGTAGAGTTTGTGTTTACCAGGCTACTGTTTACACGCTGCCTCGTGGTAAACACTTTTCATCTCCTTTACGTAACGTAAGTAAGAAGCAGTGGCACTGATGGTCTAAGTCATTTCAAATCTTCTGAGTAACAGGCCTAGGGTCGGGGGTTCAAAACCCAGGCAGCCCTCGCTCATTGCTCTAAGTCTAACTTTCTTGTTTGTTTCGCATAACCGATACACCGCTTGGAGGCATAGCACACCTGTTTTGTACAGTTGGTACAAGATGAGTAAGACCAGATTGTAATTGAAAAGATTTGATCCACTCACACCGGGAATGATGAGCCCTTACTCTTTTCAATAAGAGTAGGCGTGGTGGGATCTTTAACATGCTCAAGGTGTGGCTCTCCTCAAACATCTAACAGGAGCGTCCCTAACACTAACACAGCTAGGTGCACTTTGTTCAGTCCAGTGTGGAAAACTATGCTACTTAGTGCCTTTAGCCTAAGGGCACAACATTTAAGGGCCTGCAAAACCACCTTGCCACCTAATGCACACAAGCCAGGTGGGGCCATTCAACTTCAAGTAATCTTGTCATGTAACCAGTACATTAAATATCATTTAAGCACAGTTGACTGTACACATGTACCAGCAGTTGAACAATAGTTCCAGATTCAACTAACAGTACATTGTATGTTGTATGTAACCATTGCACTAACCAATTACATTGTAAAAAGACTACATATTATTAAAAGGAGGGATTTCCAAAGACCTTACTAGTAGATTTTTTACTTCCACGACTATGGAATCCACCACTTTTAAATTTACATTAAAGCTCCACGACTATGAAAAGACAAAATTATACTCGTCTGTCAGTTTTTAGTCATAAACTTGCCTCTGGAGGTACAGGTCTTTTTCCCAGGAGTGGAGAAGAATGAAGAAATGCAGGAAAATAATGATAATGTGGGAGAGGCCAGAAGTACCTGAGTCTGTGGCTTTAATTAATGCCCTGCAATTATGTGGATTTAGTGATTATAGGAAATTTGATCCGAAGCAGTTGTCTACTCGCTTCAATACCCTCTTTGTATTGTGAGGTCCTGACAACGCTTTAAGTTAAATTCAGAAGAACCCCCTACGTATTTGCGCTAAAATCAAGGAAGGCGATTATGCAAAATTTGAATGCCTCGCTATGAATTACGTGACCAAGAAGGCTTTGGCATTTCCCGTAGTTTGTAGGAAAGTTTCCTGCAAATTACGGGAAATGCAATTAGGCTGCCAACGCCTTATGAAAAAGAGCCTGCAGACCCCCTATTGTGGGTGTGTTATGCCCAGTTATCAGATAATCCTGGTAATCTCCAAGCAGATCCACGCCGGGTGCGAAAATCGTAGTATGCTAGCCAGAGAAGGTCCAGTCAGCTAGAGAGGGTCAAATCAGCCCGGCCTTTTATCAATTAATTGCTGCCCCAAACTTAATGGTAGTCCACAATCTACTCATTACAATCCAGATGGTGTAAAAGTTGTGATCCAGAACCTGCAGATGGCAAGCTTGTTTATTTGTTTATCTGAATCCATCACAACGTGAAACTTGAAAGGAAGGGCAAAACAGGTGCATGCACTGTGACCTTTACCGTTGCCCTCCCACAATCAAAATCCTTAAACCACAAGACAAGAACACTTTGCCATCATTTTCTTGCTCTTTGTGATTAAGATACTAATATTTGCAGCCATGGATATCAATCCCTGGATTTTGACAAATTCCGCAGCCAAAGACGAAGTGACAAAGTCCCTTCACCACAGTGGATTTCACTATGTACAAGAAGTGGTCAATTCCTTAAGGCCAAGGAATTGACCACTTCTTGACGCCCTATATATAAGGGTTGCACATTATATTACAACTGTACTAGTATGTGGGTCTTGTAGATGTACAGGTTAGGGGTATTTTCACATAGGTCAACAGGTACAAGCAGTTACATGTATGATTTGAAATGGATAACCGGTAAAATTGCCAGTCATGATGGAACACACATTTTTATCCTCGAGTCAAAGTTAAACTAGTTAAACTTTAACTTGTTTAACTTTGACTTGAGGACAAAAATGTGCGTTCCATCATGACTGGTAATTTTACCGGTTATGCACTTCAGCTCAAAACGGCTTGTACCTGTTGACCTTTGTGATCCATGACCCTTGACCCACTGAAGTGCTTAATGATATTATAATACAAAGTAAGTAAGTAAGTTTAAGCCTATACTTTAGACACTCTCATCATTATCAAATTCTAATTTCTAAGGTAATTGTGCAGTGATTAACTGTACTGAGACCTTTTCAGCTGGCCATAATGACTTTTATTGTTATCTCAGAGAAGTTGTGCCTTTTGGGTCCAAAGGCTAAGTGAAAGATAAGGCATGTACAAAATGTAGACATATAAGTTATCAAGTACTATTCAACCAATTTTCTAGTAAACGTGTTAGTAATGATTCAACATAGAGAGAACACATAATCTTATACCTCAATAGTAGCAACATTAAAGACAACTTACAGCAGACGTCGACCAGTGCCTACTAGTAAGCTTCTCAAGGAACATTCCACCTCTAGCTAGTCCTTTGCCAATAAATCATTTTCTTTCAACCTCTTAGCCTCTATCAGTAGTTTAGCCAGGGAGTACGGTAAATGCAAACTCCTCTGTCATGTTATCTGTCTATTTGGCCAATTTCTAGTATTTTTCCAGCGACCTGTGAAGCCTGATAGAGGCTAGCAACCTCTGTCCCCCCAGAACTACTGAAGTTGAATAACAGTACGCTTACTCTACTCTACTCTACTCTACTCAGTAGGCTACAGTACTCTGCTCTATTCTATTCTACTCTGCTCTGCTCTGCTCTGCTCTGCTCTACTCTACTCCGTACTCTACTCTACTCTACTCTACTCTACTCTACTCTACTCTACTATTCTCTGCTGTGCCCTGCTCTGCTCTGCTCTGCTCTGCTCTACTCTACTCATGATCAACAGGTTATGTAACAGTACTACAGGAAGACAACACACACTGTGTACAAGCCAGTCCTTCAAAGCAAGCAGTGGTGTACAACTACATTCGTACAACTATGTACAGGGCACTGGATAAACCAGAGTTGTCATCAAATTTCTGAAGAGCCCCTCACCGTTATCATACTATCATCTGTATCTACTCTAGATCTACTCAACTACTCTACAACATACCTGAGTACAGTCCTTGTAACACTTCTGTGGTGTTTAGCGCGTCGGCTGTAACATGAACCGGTGTGTAACGGTCCTCGTGGTAACGTGAAACTATGACTAGCGGGTTTTCTTTTCGCTTGGCCGGCTCCAAGCCTCGTGAGGTGTCAGGCCGGGTAAACACAACAGCGTGACGTGAGTAGACCGAACCATTCAGATCAGAGGGGTGACAGAAATATTCCATAATAGAATTTACAATAAAAGTACTACGCTTAGACATGATTTTGATAAGGATATAAGCTTCAGTTTCTTTATTCGTTTTTTTGATGAATGAATGAACGATACGTATCGAAATTGGTTGAAACAAATATTATAACAGATTCCCCACTCTCAAAATGGTACGGTCAATAATTACGTTTCATGCCCTATTGACCGTAAGGTCAAAATGCAGCCACATGTAGGATAATTGACATTGACCCGCATCTAATTTTAGACATCAGACATAAGACCTTGAAATGAATAGATTGACAAACAATCAAACGTACGAATACTTGTAGAACGGGATTTAATCCTTCTTGGTTACACTAGAAATGACCGTCCGGTCGTTGACCCGATGTCAAATCCGCAAAAATGATCTCACGGTCAAGTTTCAACCTTGTTTTAACCTCCTTGTTTCAACGGTGTGTAAATTTGCCGAGTGGACCTATTCTCAAAAGTTCAAAACCCCTGTCTCAAACAGTATAATGTGATTTTTGATGTACATAAGTTACATCAATGCCCTAGATACATAGGACCACACTGCCTTTGAATATTGCTTGATTGATTGATTGATTATTGCTAGCCTCCTTCGCAGACTTCCTATAACGGCGGCGAATATATTGGGAGGGGAGGGGGGCAAGGTTCTCTAATGCCGACAAGGGAGTTGTGTAGCCAAGGGAGTTGTGTAGCCGAGGGACGAGCGCCGTTATATGGATATAACGGCGCCGTCGTCCCTTGGCTACACAACTCCCTTGGCTACACAACTCCCTTGCCGGCATTAGAGAACCTTGCCCCCCTCCCCTCCCAATATATTCGCCGCCGTTATAGGAAGTCTGCGAAGGAGGCTAGATTATTGCAAGGAGGTTATAGGCTTATTGATTGAATATCTGAATGAATAAGTTGTGGATATAAATAAGGCCAAATAAAGTCAAAGTCTCTGTGTGGTTAAAGTTAATTTCTCTTTCTATAAGATTTGTGTCAAAGGCAAAGTACACCGAAATGATAACTCTTACATCTTGTAATTCTTGTTTATGATATGAAAATCCAAAGTGCTATTTCGTGCTTCCCTTTCTGATTTTGAAAGGTAACAGTTCATAATATTGTCGCTAGGCAGCGCTGTCGAGCGGTGCTGTAACAGCCACACCCACTTTTCCTTTTGTTTTGAGAGAAAAATAGTTCCATTCTAACAATCATTCTTAAAGTCTTCTAGCAGAGCTTGCGCTCACGATTTTGTCATATATATTGATTTAACATAGTTAGTAAAGCATTTAAGTGCTTATCATTGTAAAACTTAGCATAGGTACAAGTTTGAGATTACGTCACTTCTGCTAATCTTTATATCATTCCGCGTTAAGTTCGGCGTGATGCGGTCGATCATTTTCAACATGGCGGCCAGACAGACAACAACAACAACAACATAGCTCAACAAAACGCCGATTTCGACCGTCTGCTTCTGTTTTGTGATTAGATCTCCATAGAGGTTTGTATACTAGTTGTTTCTGAAACCAGATAACTCTATTTCCTAAATCTAACTTTAGCTAAGATTTAGATATAGGGTCGAATTTGGTGGACAAAGTAAAGACTGTTCGTGTCTTAAGGTAAGTTGTCATCAAGAAGCATATTAACATGATGTGTTCCAACTTTAACATGATGACGATCATTTTTCTATCAAACTCACAAATTATGTGATCTAGATAAGTTTTACTGATATGAGGATATGAACACCATACAGTAGTACGACCAGTGATTTCCTGTTCTGTTTTCAGTTGAAACTAGAACTTCTCTCTTTCATATGTGCATCAAACCTGTACGTAGTTACATGTTCCTGACAGCCTCATGCATAAGTTCATTGACTAGCGACCCTACATGTATTTCTAAACCGGAAGGTTGAGGGTTTGAATCCCGGCTGTTGTCGCTCAATCAGCTTTCACATTTTGGAAAGTGTCGCTGTTTCGTAAAAGTTAAATAGACTATGGTCTAATTTTAGTTGATTGCAATGATACTTAGAAACAACAGCTTAGGGTGATTTCATGGGGTAACGTTACATTAGAACACATAAAATGTCACTTAACAGAAATTAGACCTAGTCCTTTTGGTCAATCAGTTGAACAATATAGCATAACACTGATGGTAAACAATGGATGATAAGTGAGTGTAAGACTAACAGTAAGAGATGATGTGTTTTCAATTCTCCAGTGACCGTTGCCATGGATAGAGATGTTGAGGAGGACATCGCCATGGCGACAGTCTCAGCGACAGTGATTGAGGTGCTGAGTGATTCAGACAGTGACCACGACTTGTCACCAGAGACTGAGACATCAGGTGTGCAGCTAAGTGATGATCAGGACTCAGGTGAGCAGAACTAACAGTAACACAATGAAAAAGCGTTAAGCTTCGTCCTCAGTCTGAGGTTTGACTGCTTACTAACCAGGTTTCCATGTCAATGATGGCCGACCTCAGTGTGATGCACTGAAACGCGGTGATAATGATGATGAAAAACTTGGAAGATTAGCTCTTTATCACTTTCTTTCCTTTTTTACTAATGTATGTCCTGTAGAGCTATCATCTTCCATATCAACTAAGAGGATGATTTTGTCATAGTATTATGAACGCTGTGTGCCATGTTGCTTAGTTGGATTGTAGTGAAGCAAGCACACATGTACACTTTCCTAAATTGGCAAGCTTAAAGAGTTCTGTTCTTCTGAGCTTGGGACATGTACACATTAACATTGTTATTTGAGAGTGATTCGAGCTACTTTTGAAGTTGAATTTGCTCAAGATTAGATGAATACAAAGTATGCAGTATACTCGCTCATCACTATACATGTAGTATAAATGTTTTCACCACTGTGATCCTTGAGTGTATCTAATACTCTCCTATATTCCCCCTCTCACTACCTGTATATCTTCCTACACCTGACAGGACCACAGCAGCCACACCCTAACAGCAGACCTGTCAGAACATCTACAGAGGATGAAGGGATCGCCATGGAAACCAGGGAAGGTCCGGTAACAATCCAGGTGGAGGATGGGGATGGTAGTGAGGAGGAAACTTCGTTTGTGATTCCTTCTATCGAGGACAGCAGACAAGGTAAGAAATGTGTCCTGTCTTTCCTAAAATTGGCCTCTCACTTTTTTCTTCAAAATGAACAAACTTCTTTAAAACTGAGACATTTGCAACCCCTGTGATGCTACATATGCAATGTGGTAATTGTCCTTGTTATGATTTTTAATTTGACACTAATAACAATGTCAAACTTCTCTAGTATATCTATTCAATGATAGCCACCAATAGTTACTCCAAAACTTTGAATTCATCTCTAAGATTCCCCTAGGGGCCAGAAGACCAGTAAACAGTGATCTTATTAGCTGCATTGTTACAAGCTTTTTCTTCCTTTCCTCCCCCAAGCTCCCAGTTGTCCTGACCTCCGACCCACAGAAGAGGACCAACCAGAACACTCGTTCACCCCCATCCCCCTCCTCAGCCCCTCCTCCCTCCCCGGCTCCGGTCGATCCACCCCCCTGGGGAACATACCCCCTGAGGGACTAGCTGATGTAGAGATGCCCCCTCCAGACCCCCTCTCCCCACGTAGGTTAGAGCCCCTATCCCCCCCTTATGCACCCCCCCTGCCCCAGATCCATCTAACCCCCCTGGGACACGAGCCACGCCCTGCTACAGCAGCTAGCATCAGCCTGGTCACAGTCTCAGGTTAGCAGGCCGGCATAGGCTTCCTGTTGATTTTGGTGTTGTTATTGTTGCACTGTGAGTTATTGTTGCTTGTATTGGTGTTGTTGTTGGTTGTGGTGGTGGTGGTGTTGTTTTGTTATCCCTTTTTGATTGCCATAATTGGTCTATAATAACTCTGTCTGAATGCTACCCCTGGGCATACTGTTAATGCAGAAAAGTTTGCGGCAGTTTTATGTTAGGTTTTAGCAGCAACCATTTTACCACGAACTTGACACCACCGCAAACATTTTTGTCCAATACTGTAGCAGTATGTGACTATAGCGCTGCCGCAAACATAAAACCAGTGAAGAAAAAGACATTGAAATGTTTTAGTCACATAGAAAAAGCAGATACGACAAGATAAATGCTACTTTTTAATGACTTAAGACATCTTATTTCTCATACATGTCTTCTCAAGGTGCCATGGAAGACGGTGCGGCTCCTACTGGTGACGACCCTCCATCGTACAACGATGTTCTCCCCTCGTATGACGCAGTCATGGCACAAGGAGGTACTGCTCTTGTTTGTTTGTAAGACCATGAGTGATCTCACAAGCACTTTTGAAAGTCCTTAAGTTAACCTTTAGCACCCTGTGGTAGCCATTTAGCACCCAATTCCCTATTGGTTACAGATTTAGGCAGCAGGGAGAAGGTAAGAACTATCAAATTCGAAAACACAATGCTTATCATATTACATGAACGTATTGTTAAGTTCCCAACTTTTGTTCTCAAAAAGCCAAGTGCTGAGGGATGTTTCCTTGCTCTGCATCAAAAGTTCAGGAGGTCATCTGCTAACACAAAAGAGCTAGATCCTTCTGATAAAGATTGCATATGTACAATCATGTACATGTAGCTATAGCAATACACGTTATCTAGATATAAAAGTCTACTAGTGCTGGTGTTGTGACTTTTATCATGGTGCACCCTTTTGCTTTCTTACTAATGGTTGTGGACTGGTTTACACCCCCATCCCTACCCCTACCCCCCTTTCCCCAACCCCCCTCCCTTCTGCACAGAAGAACCTTTAGAGACATGGAGGCTCATGGGAGGTCGTCCCAGTCAGGTTGTCATGGAAACCAGCTTTGGACCAACCATATCCACTGCTGTGTCAGGTAAATACATGTGTGTTACCAGGCAACAGCAAACAAACAAGACTTATCATCCACGAAATTATGTGGAACAAATTCATTTAGCACATTCACAATTCATCCAACCAACCAAACAAACAACTAACTATTAGTAACCAATCAACCATAGATGGAAACATCAATCTTCTTACTATTTGCAGAAGCAAGAAAAAGACAATGATATTTCTAACATGCAACTTTCCATGAAATTTGTCAGCTATGAGGATCTTGATTAAAGTCTCCTTGATATTTTAGGGATTAGGGTTTTTAATGTGAAGGCAATGGACACTGTATCACATGGACAGATATTACTATAATTATAGATATGAAGGCAACAATCAAATTAGTGCCTGGATTAAGCTATGCTTGGCAGACTTGGCAGCTGTGAGCCATTGAGTAGGTACAGATTTCATGTACAACTGAAGAACTTTGCAAATTGCAGCCTATTTTACTCTTACTTTTATTGACTTTATCTTATATTCAGTGGCTACTACTCTCTTAAGCAAGTTATAGAAAGAAGGAGTTACTTTTCATAACTTACAGTTTGCACCCAAGTTGCATCCCTTTTCCCTATACTAGCATGGTTATTGTCTTGTAAACTGCCTGTAACTGAATGAACTTTCCTTCCCTAACCCCTGTATAACCTGCCTTCTGTCTCTTGCATGCCTTCTTCTGATGGTATAATAGTGATTACAGGTAAGCTTGGACAATTACAAATGTAACATCAATGCCCCTCATTACTTTTAACTCCCTTTGTGAAAGTTGGGAAAACAACTATGCACTGAGCTGTCAAAGTTTTTTACCATTAAGATTAATACACAGGCCAGAAAGAAACATGTTTGACATTAAGATCCAACAACAAGAAAACTGACATGTAACTCCATGGATATGTGACATCAGTAACTGGTCAAAGGTCCGAAGAAGTCACTGTAGCATGTGTAGTCCAGTGCTTAGTAACCCTGACTCTGGTTCCTGTCTTAGACGAGAGGACATCCCTAAGCAAAGCTAGGTATACACATTCTCACCTGAGGAAATTGGTGTTAAGTGCCTTTCCCAACGGCACAGCATTGAGGCCTGCTAGGGATTTGAACCCAGAGCCTTGATTTAGACCTTGCCAACTAACTTTCCTTTCCTTACTTACGTTATAAGAAAGATATGTGTCAAAGGGACGTATATCTGAAGACTTAGTCTAGTCCCTGTCACAAGAATCTTTTCTCTCACCCATCCTCAGCTCGAAGGACAGACCTTCCAGCAAATGCACCCCAAACAGAGCACCAAGTCACTTTTGTAGACCCCGATGTGGAGGTTGCATCGTCACGGCAACCCGACCAGCCCGAGGGCGCGGTGGCGAGACTTCCGTGGCTGTCGCGCCGTGTGGACGCTGTGGGTCTGAGCGTACGGACGCTGCTGATCAGCCTGTTTGTGGGGCTGTGTGCTCTACTGCTGGTGGGACTGCTGCCTCCCAGCTTTGCCTATGTGGACTACTACCACGTAAGTCTCAATATCAATAGGTAACTCCTGTTTCATAAATAAATGTTTGAAACATTACTGTGAGGGGGTGACCAGGGACTGGGTAGGCAGCCTGTTTGCGGGGCTGTGTGCCCTACTGCTGGTGGGCCCCTGCCTCCCAGCTTTGCCTATGTGGACTACTACCATGTAAGTCTCTATCTCAACTCCCGACAAACCCTTTTAGGGCATTTCTGGTGGGATAGGGGTGAGCAGGGTCAAGGCAGGCTAGGCTCTCCAGTATGGTTTGAAGAAGCAAATGTTGAGCAGTATCATTTGATACATAAAGATTTCAGGGCTTTGGTAATCCATATTCACGTGTATGAATAAAAATGTGACAGTGAAAGATGTATTTTTACTTTCGATTAAGAAATCCCTTTGTCACTTGAACCACAAGTCCAACAGAACTCATGATCAAAGAATAACATAAAGGTTATCAAGGTCTTACTAACCCATGTTGGTATGTACACTTTGTATAAATCAAAATGAGTAAAATATATATTTTTACTTCATCCTTCTTAGTCTGGCTTGAAGAAACAGAAGATGAACAGTATCATAGAATCCCTAAAAGTTTTCAGGGTCTTAGTAACACATGTTTGTATGTAAGAATCAAAATATTTATATTTTTTCTTCATCTTCCTCAGTATGGCTTGAAGAAGCAGAGGTCAACTGGTGTGGTGAACACAAAGGTCGTGTACGGAACAGGCCGCTACGCCATCGGACCGGACTTCGAGTTCAAGCTTTTCCCGCGGGGCGCTCACGTGGTGCAGCTCAACGACCTTGCCATCTTCACCTCTGACCTGCTGGAGGTCATCATCAACTGCTCGTTCCAGCATTTCCTCAGGTCAGGACCTCTGACCTATCACCTTCTGTTTGTTTTATTACAAGTGTGAGGTCATTTGCAAAGGACCATTACGTAGGACAACCATGCCAGTTTTCCATAATGTAGAATGAGTTAAGTGGGTATCACACATTCTGTTCTAAGATGCTGCAACCTGTCTAGATCTTTCCTCACATAGTAAGTGCCTTGAAATCAAAAAGCCTCATGCATTTCTTTTTGTCGCAAGTGACATAAATGTTTGGTACCAAACCTTCTGTCGTGGGGGCTCCACAGGGAAAAAAAGGTCTCACATATATGTTTTATACTCCACAGGAAAGATGAGGTCTCACATATATGTTTTATACCCCACAGGAAAGATGAGGTCGGCCTGCTCCATGACAAGTTTGACCTTGAGTATGAGCCCGTGCTGTACCGGGTGGCATACAGCACCATCAAGGAGACAGCGACCTTGTACAGCACAGTAAACTTCATGAGCAGCAGGCCAGAGATTGAGGTCGCCTTCCACCGGGCACTACGGGACAGACTGCAGGGTAGGTTGTCTACCTTGAGGATAGAGGATAAAACGCATTGTATTCCGCCTCAACCAAGGTGCCAGCCTGACCACAAGTCCGATCGCCCTAAGGTCAGAGGGGGATCAGACCTGCAGGAGGGCTGTTACTGAGGGTGATGCGAAATACAATATGTTGTGTTCTTTTGTCTTGCCCACCCGAGAAAACTCATTTCAATGCAAAATGTGCCAGAATTTGAGAGGATTTGGTGTTCTCAAAGAAACCCTTATAAGAACATCAGGTCCAACATCTGAATCGTATATTCACTTGTTTGTTTATATGTTTTGTTGTGTTAGACCTTACCAAAGTCGCTGTACTTTTGTTGTGTCAATATAGATTGTTTTTTTTTGTTTTGTTTTTTTTGTTGTTTTTTTAAATTTAGATTTACCACATTTGTGGAAGGATTGAAATAACAGGTGACTATCACCTTTTCAAGATGTTAACCCAGACCAGACTGTAAGGTTTGGACCATTGCACACCAGGGCATGCCCCTACTCTTTTTCGAAAGGTGTGGTGGGTTCTTTAACGTGCACGGGGTGTGCCTCTCCCCAAACACAGGACCTCCATTTAATGTCCTATCCGAGGGACGTCCCTATCCGAAGCTCATTTACACCTGAGTGAAGTGAGGAAATTTGTGTTAAGTGCCTTTCCCAAGGGCACAACGTTCGAGCGCATGTCCAGACATGTCTGGGGGTAAGCCGGGTTCGAACTCGGGTTCCCTTGTTTAACGGCCGAATGTTCTAGCCGTTACGCCACACGACGCCACTTAATTGTTCTATGAAACATCCTGTCCCTGCCTGCAGGTGATTGCTGTACAGGGGACAATGGCACCCAGCCTGCCTTCTGCCGCCCCCCTCCCGACTGTGACATGGGCTACCACACCGACGTGCGCTACTTCCAACTCCTCTCCGTCACCCTCCCCGCACTGATAGTGGAACGGTCCATGACGGCTCTGACGTTGCAGATAGATGCAGAGAAGGAACAGTTCATTCAGGTGAGGACAGGGGTGTATAGTTGATGCTGTAAGATTTCAATACAAAAAGTGAAAAAAAGCTTTTGAGTGATACATTATATGCACTTTGCTCAATGCTGGTCGCAAAAATTTGACATCTACACTGTGAATTGAAAAGTTTTTAAAGTTTGTTTGCTTGCTTATGTTAAGTGTAGGTTTGTGTCTTACTTTCGAATTGGCAAAAACTTCTCCAAAAAACGAAATAGGTACCCCCAAGGCATTTTCCCCCTTGTGAAAAAAATGTGAATTTTTCAGCCCCGGGTTTTTCATTACTTTCAGAAAAGCTGTGAATGGAGTATCTGTCTTATCAGATATTACAAAAAAGGCATTCAAAACTATCAAGGTGTCAAAAGAGTCATAATTTTTAGCATCTGGAGTCAGCTAGTACTAGTCACCAATCACGTTTCCTTGTGTTACCATGGAAATCCGTTGCTATGACAATGCAAGTTACCATGACAACCTCTCGTCTCCAGGACGACCGAGTGACGAGGAAGGTGACAGAAGCCATGAGGCAGAGCATCCTGAACCAGGGAGACCAGATCCGAGCCAACGGCACGGCCCGCGCGTCGCTGGTCTTGTCGCTGGCGTATGCGCAGACCAACCAGACGACAGAGATGTCTCACGTCGACGGGCTTCAACTCATGTACAACAACCTGAACATCTCGCAGGAGGAGGAGAAGGCATCGCTGCACTGGATACGGGTGTTAGAGAAACATCCACGGCTCCATAGAGGCATCAGTTTTCAGGACTATGTTACAATTACACAGAGAAGCTCACCGTAACATAAATTATATTCATTCATTCAGCATACATAGTAAACTTGCAATAGAGACATGCTTTAGAGAAACATCCACGGCTCCATACAGGTATCAGTTTTTAGGACTATGTTAGCATTACACAGGGGAGCCAGCCACGACATACATGATATTCATTCATTCAGCATACATCGTAAACCTGCACTGGATCAATGTTTGTATAGGGAAGCATCCAGGGAGCCATACAGGGATCAGTTTTCAGGACTATATGTTACAATTACACAGAGGAGCTCACCGTAACATAAATGGTAAAATTGCACTGGACACAAAACTACATTGTTCTCAGTGCAGTAGATACGTGCCTTAGAGAAGAATCCACAACTCTATACAGGTCGCAGTCTCCTGAACAGAGATTCGTTCCAAACATGCACAGGCAGGGTATTAGCTAGCTATGGGCCATGTGTCTTTTGGACGCCCTACACTAAAATAACCAACCAGACAGCAGAGATGTTGCACGTGGATAGGCTTCAGCTGATGTACAACAGCCTTTTAATTTTTTATTTATTTCGATTTACCACATTTGTGGAAGGATTGACATAACAGGTGACTATCACCTTTTCAAGATGTCATCTCAGACCAGACTGTAAGATTTGGACCATCGCACACCGGGGCATGCCCCTCCGAGGGACGTCCCTAACCCTAGATGAGCTAGGTACTCATTTACACCTGAGTGAAGTGAAGAAAGTCGTGTTAAGTGCCTTTCCCAGGGGCACAACGTCGGGGCACATGTCTCTGGGCACAACCCGGGATTGCCTTGTTTGACAGCCGCGCGCTCTACACTTGCGCCACATGACGCCACTAAACATCTCAGTCTCCAGGACTAGTTTAGAATTACACAGAGCAGTCAGCTGTGATATACAATCTGAACCTGCTCAGGGCTGGTGCAAAATATCTTCTCAATGAAAGTTAAATTCTCCAGATTATGCAGTATAATCATGAAAACAGATTGAAACAGTGTCAATGTAAAAAGTACTGTATCTCTTTTTTATACTCAACATTGAATGAATGCACTGTATTGTATATTTGCTTACATGTTAAGTGTATAAACAAACATTTGTGTATTTTGAGATATTTTGATAAGTGTTCAAGAAAACTGATTAAATTGAACTTCAATAAAATTTTTGTATGCCTCCCTAATTTTGACTACTAGTAGATGTAAACAACAATCACAAACAACTAACTTCAAATGTAATGTAGTTTTAGAAATGCTCTCTATTGTAAAATCTATTTTAGACTGTCTGGAAAGTATTTCAGCTTTAGGGAAAAGACACCGGTGAAATCAGAAAAAGCTGGCTATATCCTAACAAAATAATAGTGGGCTCAGTGACAAAGAGAGGTTTTGTGCATCATGTGTTGCAAAAAATATACAGAAAAACAAATAGTAAAAAGTCCCGTATTTCAATCATGAAACCAATCTCATGGAAACAAATTCGATATACGTACTATATTGTCTGGTTTGACTTGCTGCGATAATTTATGCATTGTAAGAAAGAGTCTGTCATATGTATAACGTTATATAAATAGGTCAGGGTAAAGACCTCAATTGTAGTCTGTGGAAAGACCTAGAGATGGTGATCTGGATGCAAGAAATATGTTAGGGTGGTCTTCCGTTTATAAATCCCGAGTTCAATCCACTGATCTAAAGTGACATGAATCTAAGTTAAATCTCTACACTCGTCTGACACACGTTTTAGTTTGTGCGGGGGGTGGGGGTAGTCCCTGTAACAGGTACAAGGCAAGCATGGCATCCCAACCCTCTTCATTACATGGGTTAGGAGGTGATATGCAACATGAACCACAAAAACTCACAAAAGATATTATTCATAACTCAACAACAGTTATATTGGTTTGGAACAGTACAGAATACAAACGTATTGGTCCGTGCCTCCAGACCAAGACTCTATCTTCCACACTGGACATCTGGTAGCAAAACAAACGTCACTACATATTGTATACCTCTACATGGTGTAATCAGAAACCCTAGCAGGAAACTTTTACACACCTATTGAGATTGGTCTGGAGAAGAGTCAGGGCAAATACATATACATGTACGCAGAGATATTACATGTACATGTACGCACTTTCCTGCACACGTGTTCGGCTCTGTCCTATTTCATTTTAGGCCAAGGCAACTGGTAAAGTGGCAGACACCCTGTGGTCTTCGACTACATTAGGTAGCAAGTGGCAGGACAGAGCTGGTCATTATGCACACATGTACAATATAAATTGATAATATAAATGTATCTGAGAGAGAATAAACAGAGCAGTTGTTTGTTAGGCTACACCATGTGAAGGTAAACATTATGTATTTGCTGGCAAATGTTGCCTGTCCTTTTCATCTGTAAAATATAATCATAACCTTCATTGAAAACTCTCATTGCAGGATGCTGTCAGTCGCCCCAGAACCAAGGACTTTATAATATGTCCTTGTTTCTAGAACTATACTGTCCTTGGTTCTAGGAACGTCGAATTGACGCATTCGAATTGGTCTGAGATTGGGCTATAATGTCTTGAATGGGAGCAAGAACGGACATTTTCAGTATGTCTCTTGTGTATCGAGTGTCTCTGTGTGTTTCTGACTTTGTGTGATGTGAGAAAAGACTGCACTTCGGTGCGGACGGCCGAAACTTCGTTAGGCTTTTTTTCCTGGGTACTGCAACTCAGTTTCTCAGTGCACTATGGAAGTAAGTGGGTTGTTTTTCCTCTTTGCGTTGGGGTCTGTGTGGTCTGCATGCGTTTGTCTGGAAAACACAACGTCAAGTAACAGCGAAAAGGCTGTGAAATGCAAAGTAAAGAAATTGCAGTTCACATCAGTTGATTGTAATCACAAGGGACTGAGGGCGCTCCCTGACAACATGCCGCCCGACACTGAACGACTGACGGCCATGTACAACGACATCCGAAACATCACGCGTCTGCCGCAACTACCGCGACTGCACACACTGGAACTTAGTGTGAACGACATGGAATCCTTTTCATGGGGGTGTCTGCGTAGTTTTCCAACTTTAACATATCTCTTTCTGAGACTAAACCGCCTGCAAAGTGTCCAGCTAGACATAGTGATTGAGTACCTGCCGCAGCTGGAATATGTGGATCTACGCGCCAACAGACTTACGTCGGTATCTCCAACTCAACTGGGATGGCCACAGGTGACCACGGCCCTAATCTTGAGAAACCCCTTCCACTGTGACTGCGCCCTCTCCTGGCTGATTGACAAGATGGCGTGTTTACACGCATGTAAGGGGAGAGGCAGAGAGGCCTGCTGTCTGTCGTGTTCAGCCTGTTATCTTACTGACAACCAAAAGCACGACGGTCTGTCCTGCAGCCTACCAATTCATCTCCGTCAGCTCCCGTTGTCACAAGTCCAGATGAAGAATTGTAAACCCACCACAAAAATGACCACTACAATCGCAGCTTCAGCCATGGTTACTGGCGAAAAGGCTAAAGGCCTGCATAACCCTGAGAATGACACTTCTCTCAATACTGGTTTGGAAAACACCCATACCCAACCTTGGGGGAAAGCAAACATTGAAGCGTACAAAAACAATCTCAGCTCTACAGCCATACCAACAAATGCTACCCAGACCACCATATCTAATTCCGCGGACAGAGGGAGTTTCGAAAGTTCAGTTGTCTACATCCTCATTGTTGTAGTTGAAAGCGCACTGACTTTCACGTTCGTGGCCTGCCTCATTCGACTTCCCATGAAGTACAAACTGTCCTGCTGTCGTCATCGTAGGGATGTGACTCATCATTCTATTCCCTTACGTCAGATGACGTCGCCAATATCTGTGCACCACTTGAATCACGGACATTTAGTGGTCCAGGAGAACGAACACTACCGCATTGAACCTAACACCGCCAATGACGAAGAAGGCCCGCAGGATGACCATCCGACTGCCACGGATGAAGACCCAGCCTCGGCACCAACCCTAAACTCGACACACCGGAGGACTCCGGAAGAAGGTTTGAATCCGGAACATCTAGACGTCCAGGAGAATGGAAGCGTGGAATCTTCACGCAGCAGGCAATCTCAAGCACCAGCTCTGCCATCCAGCTTGCTGGCATCATTGTATGGTTTAGATCGCGGTAACCGCAACAAGCGCCGCTGCATGAACGAATATTCCCATGTAAGAGCTTCATCGCCCAACCTGTATGTCACACCAGAGGTCTGCTCAGCACACAACAGCGATTACACGGGAGGTCTGAATCATGCAAGGAATGAATCATAGACGTAGCCTGAGTGTCATCCTAGTTACTTCCAGAGCTCCCATACTGCGAAGGGAGAGTATGGGATCCCTGGAAATGACTCTATGGCTATTTAAGAGGTTCCTTAGAATGAGAACGTTGAGGCGTTACTAGCGGTACGCGAACAATTCTGCTGCAGTACCAAGGTTACTCACCAGGAGGCCAAAAATCGAACTTGAACTTCGTCCTCCCAACAACTACCTACCCACATACCAAGTACCATCACAATCCATCCAGAGGTTCTTAAGTTATGCTGGCCACAAATAGTCGGAAACAGACACAACAAAAACAATACCTCCGTCTTTCAAGGTTGTAATGAATACCGCATGTATGCTCCACGTAGTGTGATCAGAAACCCAATCTAAAACCTTTTACACACCGAATAAGATTGGTCAGCCTTGGAGAAATGGCAAGGCAGAAATATCAAATTATGTGCAGTTCCCTGCACATGTGTCCGGGTGTGATCTATTTCATCAATATGGAATGAATCATCAAGGTTCCTTAGAATGAGAACCAATTGGCATTGGACAGGTGTTACGAGCGGTACGGACGCCAGTACACACATTGAACTGAAAGGGATCTGGAACCAGTACAGCTCAATGAAAATTTAAGCTACTACTCCACTGGTTGCTGCAGACAACTCAACCGCTGTAACGTACGGTGTGTACATGTTTATTGTACGGGGAAGCTCCTTTAGCTGTTCAAGACAAGCACAATGAACGATGGACAACGCTCCATTCCTAAGAACTGCAACTTTTTTCCAGTAGCGTGCAGGTCGGATGAGTGACACTTTCAGAAGTCCTTGCTCCAGAAGCAGGGCCACCAATCACTGGACTACGCACTGGGCACAAAAGTGTGCTAATAGTCTATGTCTCTATGTGAGGTACTAGCACCATGTAATCATGTACACAAATGACATGTATAAATCATAACTCTCAAGCCCTTATAGTCAGAAGGCGATTCCATAATCTCCAGACTAGTTTCGCCTTGCGTGTGGCTTTCTCAATGGTAAGAGCTCGAATGAGCACAAGTACAGTGTGTTCTGGCTTTTATAGGCGAGAGCGTTAAGACATTGACAACCTGCAGCTGCGTACTTCTGACTGAAATATGAGAGCGGGTAAACTGCTCTTGCTCGTTGCTTTGGGATCTCTTTGGTCAGGATGTTCTCATTGTTTCCCGACTGGGTGTAAGATCAAGAAGTTGTACCCGCCAACCCCCGCCACAACTTTCAAATGTAGTTTCCTGGGTCTCACCACGATCCCGTACGACATACCCCCAAACGTTGACCGGGTCGAACTCACCTACAACGCCATCAAGACGGTGACGTCCCTACCGCCGTTGCCGCAGGTGCATGCTCTGGACCTGAGTGTC
Organism: Branchiostoma lanceolatum; assembly: GCF_035083965.1. Lineage (NCBI taxonomy): Eukaryota > Metazoa > Chordata > Leptocardii > Amphioxiformes > Branchiostomatidae > Branchiostoma > Branchiostoma lanceolatum. The sequence continues at coordinate 2,357,199 of NC_089736.1, forward strand.
AACTCCATCGAATCTGTGGCCTGGGAATCCCTGTGCAATCTTCCTGCTCTGGACGTTCTTTACCTGCATAACAACCGACTGCAGCATGTGAACCTGGACACCGTCATTGGGTACCTTCCAAAGCTGAGGTATGTGTATCTTGGCGAGAACAAACTTGTATCCTGTTTCCTGTACGAGATAGGGTGGCCACAAGTGACCTCGGTATCTATGCATGGCAACCCCGCTCTATGTGACTGCTTCCTAGACTACGCGCTGACCGGCAAACCGTGCATGGAGAGGGGAGTCGACGCCCGCTGTTCGTTGTGTTCAGCCTGTTTCTTTCTCTCGGGGCAAAAACGTGAGGATCTTTACTGCAAGAGTCCAGACAAAGCGAAACAACTCCCCTCATCAAACGCGTCCGTCCAGCTGGCGGAATGTGAACGTCGACAGTCTATGACGACAAGAGCTACCACCACAAAAGTAGGCATGCTGATTCCCGGAGAAGCTCAACGCACACTGCGAAGCTCTGAGACGGACACTTCTCAGACCACCGGAGGTGAACTTAAACCGTTACTGCCTACCGCAAGAGCTACCACTACTGCAGCCTCGTCAGTCACGATGGAGGCCAATGAAGCGAAGACCAACAATCTACAGACATATGAGAAGGACACTTTCCTCACCGATGGATTTTACCACAGCACCACAAAGACATCCTACAGCAAGCACAGCCTGGCAGTCGCATCAGCGACCGCTACACATGTCGGCATCTCGAAGTCCTCTCCTAGTTTTACAGGCTGGAAGACACCGGAGGACCAAAAACTTCCCATTGGCCACATCCTCATCGTCGTGTTAGAAAGCGCGCTGACTTTGATATTTATCATCTGCTTTGCTCGGCTATTTTTGACGAAGCGCGGAGTGGGCTGTAGTCGTCGTAAAGAAGTCAACAGGGACCAACCCATTCCTTTGCACCAGATCTCCACACCAATGGCCAACTCCGCGGTCAGCAGCACACCTGAGGGAGGGGTCGATCCTGGGCATCTAGCTGCCCCCAATGATGACCAACACTGCATCGCGTCTGTACACAATGCTGTCCCGAACAACGTTCAGCACCACATGTCTGGACACAATGCTGTCCCGAATAACGATCAGCACTGCATGGCGCCTGGACACAATGCTGTCCCGAATAACGATCAGCAGTGCATGGCGTCTGCATACAATGCTGTCCCGAATAACGATCCGCAGTGCATGGCGCCTACATACAATGCTGTCCCGAATAACGATCCGCAGTGCATGGCGCCTACCACATACAATGCCGTCCCGAATGACGATCAGCAGTGCATGGCGCCTACCACATACAATGCTGTCCCGAATGACGATCAGCAGTGCATGGGATCCGAATACGGAAGGCCATCTGCAAGAGCTGTACCGTGTCGCCTGTATGCACCACCTGAGGTAAACTCAGCAAACAACAGCACTTATGCCAGGGAAACCTAGCGGTTCCATAGAGTGTGATAGACTGTGTTGAATCTTGATGAATGTATAACAAGCATTTGCAAAAAACATCCTGTATGATTGTACAGCCGGTCCCTTACTAAACCATCTCAAAAGGGCAGTATGAGGCCATTAGCATTATTTGTCAAGCATCCCTAAAACATTCATGGTGACTTTTCAAGCGAGAACTCACAGGACTCACTCACTGAACAGAACTACGGCTGGTATTGCACCGCTTTGACTTGCTTGGTAACAATGGACGAACGAATCACTGGACTTAATACATCATTGGAGCAGTGATACAATATGACCCATTGAAGTCATACAGAACTGTTAAAAGAACTTATCCCGATATGTCTAATGGTCAATTTTATCAGCCCCAAATGAAACTATTTTCAATGCTTCTGATGTATATTGTCGAGGACAAAGGAAAAGGACAAGCTCAGCTCACTGAAAACGAGGTTCTGTCTGTAACTTAATTCTATGATTTGTGAGGAAGATGGTAGCAGTAGTAAGCCAATTGATTAATTTCTCGTAGGCATGTACACCCCTAAATAGTATTTGTATGGTGAAAAATACGCATTAGACAAGTAGTAAATGTAATTTCTGATTTTAAGTAAGGACTATTTACTTAATAGTAGCCAATACTAATGGACCGTGTTGTGTAATGCTTTAGGGCGAACGGATCATCGATGGAAGTAATTTGTTGTATGGCTTAGCTATAGACATAGCACACTCACAAATATTTGTCCGTTGGAAGAATGTAGACGTCTATACGAAATGTATTGTATTATATTGTATTGTATTGTATTGTATTGTATTGTATTGTATTGTATTGTGGCGAAGTACGTGAGCAATTAGTAAACGAAAATATACTTTCCAATTTCCGGCGAAGATCATACTTTAATATGTGTTACTTTATAGCTGCCACCATTGACGTACCGTGTTGTATATGCTATATACCGATCGTGAGCTGATCATTGGTTGAAGTAATTGGTTGTTTGTGACATAGACATACATGTAGCACACTGCAAGTCCATTGCCATTGGAATAATGAAGAAGTCTGTACGAACTGTACTCTGAAGCACGAAACGTAATGTATCGTATTGAATTGAATTGTATTGTATTGTATTGTATGGTATTAGACATCATTGACTTGCAATGTTAACTAATAGGCGTTGGAAGTAATACATGCATCAAGTAAGACGTACTTTGCACAGCTTCAACGCCTTTCCCAACTTAAACGCCGATATATGCAGATGAAATGCATATGGAATGAAATATCTCGATCTATGTATTCTTTTATGCCGTGTGATAGAAACTTTGATTCTCATTCATAGAATCTCTTCTGGTATTCCTTTAAAGATATGAATAAAATTTGCACCGTCTCTGCAGTCAGCTGGGTCTGTCATTTCTGCTGATCTTAGAGAAGTGTCTTATAAAGAACCCCCTGGGCACACGAGAGGATGTCATTGTCTTAATTTTGAAACAAATATCTTTCGTGGTCCTGTTTCTCTTAAAACAAAGAATAAGAAGAGTTTGGTAGCGTTCTTGGATCTAAAGATGGGAAGCAAAACTAAAGATTTATCGTTTGGATTGTTTTATCCATGGATTAAAAGCCCAGTTTGCATGGTTTAATTAGTTGATATCTGATTTAGGATCTAATTCATCACGGTTATCTGCTGCAAAGCACGATCATCACCGCAGCTCATGAAACAAAGCAACAATAGGAGACGCACGATGGACCGAAACAAGGTTATGAGCAAAATGTGAATCTGTCGACTTTTGTCTCATCAGCAGACAGGTTGGGATCCACAGGCGCTCACAATGATGACAGACACTATCGATATCATTAAGAAGTATTTTTAGGTAAAAGAACTCCAAACTTTCTATGGCAACAGTTTATAGTGAGCGTTTCTATATTCTAGGCTGTCGACTGGTTAAAAGAGAGGCGCCACTGGTCACGTACTGTAATCAGAAAAGTAATCTGGACACACACGTGTGTGTGTGTTTTTTTGGTTCGTAAAGATTGGTCTGAGGTGTCAAATCAATTTTCGTCGGCGATTGACGCCAGAGAAGCTAGGTTATAAAAAACGTGTTTTTCTGTTCACGTTTGTTGTTCGGTACTAGTATCTAGTGTCAGACATGGGATTAATTGTTCAATGTAGCAGACGAAATCAGAATAAAACATAGTTTTCGACACTTCATAGGCACCATTAGGAGTCTTTTAAGCAGCCACTTTGGTGACCGACTAACACTATTTCGCTTCTCCTTTTATATCTAAGACCATATTTTCTACCATTGCAGACGAACCTACATGTATCATGCATTATTCAAAGGATAGCAGAAACTAGATTTTATGCCTTCGAGAAGTATGATCCTAGCCTTTGCAACTGACATATTCTTAGGTTTCACATCAAAGTCTCCGTTTTTATAGATTAAATATTAATTATCTTCTCAACCCGTATAATTGTCGTCCAGGGAATGATAGTCTTTGGCAAAGAATGTTATTGTAGCAGTTTCGCATTTATTTTGTTCATATATATTTTATAGTATAGGGCAAAAGGCATAATTGCTTATGTCACGCCTTCTACTCTAGTACATAGATATTAACCAAGAGTAAAATGCAATGACAACAATTATTACATAAATACAAAATGGACGAAAAGGAAAATGAATGTAAACAAGACAAGTTGGTGATCAATTACGGAAATCATCAGTTTTGCATTACTTAGCATAAAACGTATGAAAATAATCTCTCAGCTTTTCTAGTCCGGATGTTCGTTTATGTACACTTTTTATGATCCTCGAGTGGAAAAAATGGGGTTTGTTTGCAGTGCTAAATTAGTAAGAAAAGTCATCATAAAACATAACATCCTAAAATTGTTATCATGAAAAGCCACCCATCATCCAAACAAGTTGAGAACTCATCTGTAAAACGTCATGTCCTCATACTTCTTCGAGATTGGTCTTCAGGTGTCAAAGTGCAAAGAGGGGAGGCCTTAGACACCAAATTGCCTCTTCCTCTGCTCCCATATATATATATCCCCTCCACGTTAAATACAAGACAGTCTATAAACGTATGCCTGAGACTTTGTATATGCTAATCTGTAGACTGCTTACACAACAGACGTCACTAAACACCGTCACGTACTGTGTAATAAGAGAACTCATCCCTGAAACTTTTCAGAGTTGTTCGCAGGTTTGCCCTGAGGCGTCAAAGACAATTTCTCAAAGAAGAGGAGGGGGTCTTAGAAACCAAATTGCCTGTTCTTCTGCCCCCATATATTTTTCTTCTGGATCTCGTCACTTTTTCCTGAATGGCGTGATGTAGCCGCAAACAGTGCAAAGACATAACACAAGATACCCACTGATCCAACTTCACAGGATATGGGACCACTTCAGAACTGTTAGTATTTACATTTTACACCAGGTGTAAATACAGTTCAGACCTGGTGTGACCATGTAAAAGCACTACTAGTAATTTATGTTAGTGTTTTTTTCTGCTCCCGTGCCTTGTACCAAAGGACTGTGGTGCAAAGCCCAAAGTTGTATATGAATAAGACGCCATCACGATATGACATTAAGATTCATGCCATTCAAACAGGATGCGTTCAATTTCGCTGCCGCGCATGCTGTAGTAGCTTGCTGTTCTAAACTGTCGATGTTACACACCAGCAGCAGGGTCAAACTTTGAAATGTAACGTTACGTCTTAGTATCTATTGGAAGTATCTACGTATTTTTCCGCCGTTAATCAATAGACAAAGGATGACAAACTGTTGAAACATGAAGGTAAGTGGGCTGTTGCTGTTCGTTACCTTGGAATCTCTATGGCCGGGTTGTTCTTGTCTGCCAGCCAAATGTGTGATACGAGAGCAGCAGCATGGGACTTCACTGGTTGATTGCAATGCTCTGAAACTTACCACGATTCCTGACGGCATACCGCCCAACGCTTTGCAGTTTACAGCCACGTTTAATAACATTAAACATGTCACCTATCTTCCGCAACTACCGCGACTGTATACACTCGATCTGGGACATAACGACATGGAATCGTTTTCCTGGATGTCTTTGCGTGCTTTGCCGGATTTGGGTATTTTAGATCTACGCAGAAACCGACTGCGGTACGTTCAGCTGGACAGCGTCATTGGGCATCTATCGAAGCTCAAAACTGTCGATGTAAGTTTTAATAAACTTGTGTCGCTCTCTCAGTACGAACTGGGGTGGCCACAGGTTACCACAGCCTATATCATGGGGAATCCCTTTCAATGTGACTGTGACCTGTCTTGGCTGATTGACAAGCTGGCGTGTTTACAAGCCTGTCAAGGAAGTGACGAGAAGGCCTGTTGTCTGTCGTGTTCGGCTTGCTTTCTGATCGATAACCTAAAATATGCAGGCAGACCTGTCTGCCACAGTCCGAGTGGACTGAACCGGCTGCCTTTGCCAGACGTGTCCAGTCAGCAAATGGGTTGTGGACCACACCAGCCGACCACAAGAGCTACAATGGTTCCCACGGTGAAGGCCAATAGCCAACTGCAGTGGAATGCCACTTCTCTCATCAAAAGTTTCGGAAATACATCCAAGTTAGACCCAAAACGGAATGACTTACGAACACAGGAATCCTACACGAACGACATCTCGACAATGATGAACCCTACACAGGACACTACGAAACCGTCTGCTAACAGCATGGATACGAAGGAAAGAGAGACTCACCAACATCCGGCTCCCTACATCTTCAAAATGTTGACCGGAACCTTTCTGGCTCTGACCTTCATCTTCATCATCGTCGGAATAAAGATGAAGAACAAACCAAAAGAAGAAGCCAATATGGGTTCGTCTGTTAGTTTGTTTCTTTGGGTTCCAGTAGAAAACCTTCCAGCATATCATCATCAATCCGTTTGAGAGTTTTCTGTTGGATGTGTAATCACAAATCGCCATTTCAGTCCCTCACAGTGGCTTTGGTGGTTACTTAGTAACCCAGTTTCGTATCTTGCCACGACACCTTTGGTATCCATCTATCTAATAATGTTTGGCAAATCACTCGCAATCTTTATTCGTATTCATATCATACAGAAGTACAGATACAGATATTGGAATATGATGACTGTGTCAGCTCCTACATCTGAGTGAGGCGGGTTTATATAAAGTAATATCTTAGTCTTGAGTTGGACTGCGAAAATAAAGCTAGACTTACCGTACATTTTGTCATCCATTGTACCTTTGCAGGGACTGTCAATCACAGACACACAGCTGTCAATCATATCGCAGCAGCTGTCAATCATGGACATCCAACTGTCAATCATATCGCTGGAGCTGTCAATCATGGACATCCAACTGTCAATCATATCGCTGGAGCTGTCAATCACGGACGCCCAGCTGCCAATCTAATCACGTCAACAATAGTCAATTCCCTCCACCAAGGCACCACCGATGAGGAAGATCCGCATTACTACAATGACGATTTGGCTGCCATGAATGAAAGCCAGGCTCTCGCACCAACACTGAACTCGACACATCAGAGTACCCATGAAGAAGGTTTTAATCCAGAACATTTAGCCGTTCCGGAGAATGCTCAACACGGGCACTCCCAAGCAACATCCCGCTTGTATGCGTCGTCGAATGTCTACACCTCTGGATCTGCTATGCCATCCAGTCTGTACACGTCACCAGAAGGCAACTCTGCAAACCTCAGCACTTCTGCAGAAGGTTTAAATCATGGTGACCCTGTAGGTCATGGCACCGATGAGCTCTGCAGTGAGCCTATATACGGCACGCAGTCGCAAGCAGCAGCAGTTACGTCATCTCGCCTGTACAACATGTGTGACTGATCTTCTGCTATCAAATTGAAAAGCTTTTACAAAGCTAGTAAAACAGTACTGCTGACCTTTGACCTCCAGACCAGGCCTGCCATATCGACTTTGATTTACGGTATACGATTTGGGTTTGACGCTCGGTTGTGTATATATTATTATTTTAGTTACTTTTTGTTCATTAGTTTATGTTATTTCCTTGTTATGTTATTCAGTCTGTTTATGTTATTCTGTACAGGGCACGCATGAAAAGCAGTGCGTTTAGCACTGAGTGAGCCTACCCTGTATAAAGAAAACAGAAATAAATAAATAAATAAATTGAAGAGGATGACCAGACCAGCGCAGGGGCTTACACAATGTACATAATCAGCACGACTCACATTGGAGACATCATTAGTGAATCATTAGACATCATTGGGACAGTGCTACAGTAGGATTGATCAAACGATTACAGGCACCGCCTATTGTTAACTTCTAACGATGAACCAACGCATTGTATGGTTACTGAAGGTTCAAAGTAAGGCATCGTCTGTTCTGTGATCTTTCGTATGTTTCATGAACTAGTTTGAATGAGGGGTGGCTTTCCAAAATAGCACCAAAGTTAGGATGTTATGTTTCATTGTTACTTTACTTAGTAATCTAGCACTGCAAACAAACCCCAGTTTTCCACTGGAGGACCATGAAAAACTGTAGACCCACTAACACCCGGACTAGAAAGGTTGATTGATTACTTACATATATATGTAAGTACCGGTTTATGTGGTTGATTTACAATTACCGATTTGGTATTTAGTAGAGATGAATACAGAAACGAGTATCTGGTTCTTATATGATTGTATTAAAGATTGCACTAAATACAACATGATCTTATTCGATTGAGATGAAATATTTCTTCATTTGCACATTTAACTTAAATGTAATGCCATTTGTCAATAATGCCAACATAAGTATTCATCGGCTTGTTGAATGCATTGAAAAAGAATAAATGTTGCTTTGTTCAAACTGGGATCATCTTTACCTTAAAGTTTGTTTTCAGGGTAGTTTAGGCTGTTGAGGAGACTAGAAAATTTTTTCATGAAGAAAACATGATGTGAAACCTTCTGAATTACACTGTTTTAAACATGCAAAGGGTCTCAGCAAATAACTAAGGAAATCCTGATACAAATCAAAATACCAATAGAAAAAAACAGTAGTTATTCTATAGGATACTGTCCCTGCTGGACATTTACTAGAATAACCGCTACATAAGGAGCACCTGGTCAATGAAAACACGTTCTGGTGGTCCCTTACATAATTTGTTTGACACTAAGAATGCTGTCTATAATGACCACCTCTCCATACAGTACGTAGACCAGATTTTATCGCTCCCCTAAGTGGTCTGGATGGGCAGGACTAGGGGAGGATGGGTGAGAACAAAGTTGGCTTTCTTCAAACAGCGCCCTTCTTTAACATTGTTTGCAGGGCGGAAAGGAGAAAACAGCCAAAAGTATCAAAACAAAAAAAAGATGCTATGATGATGATGATGATCTTGATCATCTAATGATCATGTTATAATCAGAGATTTTTCTGGGTCGTAACATTTTATGGAAGAAATATATAATATATAAAGACTTTTCAAATAGAATCAATTCTTTGTTGTTCATTAAGTTGATTATCAGCTAGATATTATCAGAAAGGCAATGTTGTGTTGATGAGGAAACTGGAAAATGCTCTTGCTACTTAAGGAAGAGAATGGGTTCAGCAAAAAGAGTTCGACTATCCACGGCAGCGACAAGACAGTCTGCAAGCGTACACCTCAGCCTTTTTATATGCTAAACTGTAGACTGATCACAGACGTCACTAAACACCACCATCACGTACTGTAATCAAAGATCTCATCTGCAGAACCTTTTCAGACTTGGTACTGAGGCGTCAAAGTCAATTTTTGCAAAGACGAGGGGGCATAACAAACCAAATTGCTGTCCCCACATATCTTTCTTTTGGATCTCGTCACTGTTTCTGACACTATACCGTGATATAGCCGCAAACAGTGCAAAGACACAACACAAGATGCTCACTGATCCAAGCTCATAGGAATCGGAACTGTTAGTAATTATCAGATAAAAGTACTGATTTATCTTGTGGAGTGTGGATACTATGGACACAATAAAACATTTCTTCTGTTCCCGTGCACTGCACCAAAGTGCTGCGGTACGAATGCCAACTTTGTACGTGGATATAGATGAATACCACGTCATCACGATATGTATAAAGACATTTTCTTCAGACAGGAGGCGCTCAAATTTACTGCCGCATATACTGTAGTAGCTTGCTGTTCTAAACAGTCTATACTAGTACAGCAGCAGGGGAACTTAAAATGTACATTTTAGTATCTATTTGAATCGGTCATTGTAAGCATCTGCATATTTTTCCACCGTTGGCCAATAGACAAGGAGGACCAACTGTTAAACATGTCAGTACGTGGACTGTTGCTGCTGGTTACGTGGGGATCTCTGTGGCCAGGTTGTTCTTGTCTATCGGCTGAATGTTTGATACGGAAGCAGCTGCTCTACCATGGGACGTCAATTGTTGATTGTAATTTTCTGAAACTTACCACGATTCCTGATGGCATACCGCCCAACGCTTGGCAGTTTACTGCCATGTACAATAACATTAGAAATGTTACCTACCTGCCGCAACTACCGCAACTGTCTACACTGGACCTAGGTTTTAACTCAATGGAATCGTTTTCCTGGATGTCTTTGCGTGCTCTGCCGCGTTTGCGCATTTTACGTCTAGGTACAAACCGACTACGACACGTGCAGCTGGACAGCGTCATTGAGCATCTGCCGGAGCTGAAAACCGTCGATGTAAGTTATAACAGACTTGTGTCGATCTCTCAGTTCGACCTGGGGTGGCCACAGGTGACCTGTGGCTATATCATGGGAAACCCCTTTCACTGTGACTGCGACCTCTCCTGGCTGATTGACAAGCTGGCGTGTTTACAAGCCTGTATGGGGAGAGACGATACGGCCTGTTGTCTGTCATGTTCAGTCTGCTTTCTGGCCGACAACCTGAAACATGCAGGCAAATATGTCTGCCACAGTCCGAGTGGACTGAATCGGCTGCCTCTATCAGGCGTATCCAGTCAACAAATAGGTTGTGGACCGCACCAGCCGACCACAAAAGCTGCCAAGACAACAACGGATGAGGCTCAGAGTCAACTCACTGACCAGTCACAGGCTGTGGTCACCGGCATCGTGCACGGAAGTGCCCGCTATGACATTACACCCAAACCAACTGAACATAATAAGCGTGTAGGTACAAATGTTTACAATCCTACCAACGGAACAAGTGGTAACTCTACAACGGCAAACGGAATCACTCCCCAAAACATTCTACTCAGCGCCATGACAGGGACGATGAGTTGCCTTACCCTGATGATATTGTGCCTTCGTCTGTACAAGAGGAAATGCTACAGCTATACTCAAGCTGGCTAAGACTGCTTAAGACAATGTAGCAGAACATGGGACTGACACTGCTAGTTCAGTCAGGGCTATGTGGTGCTTACAAACTAAACATGTAGCATTCAATAGACAGAAACTATGTAAATCCATCTAAGATAACACTGTGACTTGTGCTGGTGTGACCATCATGCAAATGACAATGTACAATATACTTTAGGGAATACAAGGGTTGCATGTTGTAAAAGAGTATTTTCTTTAGTTCCAATAGAGTTGTTCTGTTGAATAATGCTTCACCCAAGTAGTAAAAAAAGTTTTGTTTACATGATAAGAGCACCAGATGTATATATCATAACACATTGTATGGTTTCTGTAGGTTCAAAATAAGGCACTCTTTATTCTGTAATCTTTCACATGTTTCATGAACTTTTGTGAATGATTGGTGGCTTTCCACAATAGCATCAAGTTTAGAATGTTATGTTCTATTGTTACTTTACTTAGTAACATAGCACTGCAAACAGAACCCAGTTCTACTGGGGGATTATGAAGAACGGTACACCACCTAATATCCGGAACAGAAAGGCTGAGGGATTGCTTAAATACATATTACCAGTACTGGTTTACGTGGTTGATTTACAATACTGATTTGATGTAAGTAGAGATCAATATAGAGATAAGTATTCTGTTCTCATATGATTGTACCAAAGATTGTACTTAATACAACATGATCTTAATAAGATTGAGATGAAATATTCTATCATTTCCACATCTGTCAATAATGCCAACGTTATTTTTGATCGGCTTGTTGAATGCACTATAATAGGAATACATTTTGCTTTGTTCAAACCTGGATCGTCTTTACCTTTGTTTTCAGTGAGGTTAGAACTGTTGACACTACAGACAAGAAAATTTTGTTTTTATCATGACGGGAATACGATATATTACCCTCTGTTTTCATATCATGGTCAGTTTAAAGGGGGTTCAGCAAATATCAAAGGAAATCCAGATACAGAATCCTAGTAAAAAAACACTAGTCACTCTATAGGTTACAGAAGATACTGTTGAAAACTAACTAGATACAGTCAAGCCTGTAGAGGTAATCACCTGAGCGCCTACATAAGTAGCTCCTGGTCAATGAGACCACTTTCTGGTGGTCCCTTAGATAATTTTTACTATTGACAAAAGTATTAAGAATCCTATCCATAGTGGCCACCTGTCCCTACCACAAGATTTTATCGGTCCCTGGGTGGTCGTATTGGGCAGTTTTGACTCACCAATCTACCCGAAATACTATGCTGGGTGGTCGTATTGGGCAGTTTTGACTCACCAATCTACCGGAAATACTATGCTAAATAGTGGTTGTTCGTTACGATACCCTAATGGGAATTTTACCATTAGAAAGTGACATCAGCTAACAAACTCCCCGCCACGGCAAAGACAAGACAGTCTACAAACGTACACCTCACCCTTTGTATATGCTAATCTGTAGACTGCTTACACAACAGACGTCACTAAACACCATCACGTACTGTAATTAGAGAACTCATCTGTAAAACGTCATGTTTTCAAACTTCTTCTCAGATTGGTCTTCAGGTGGGGGCGTAAGTCAATTTCCCGAGGGAGGGAAGAGGAAATCACATTGTCTGTGCTGCTGCTCATGGATATGTATATTTTTCTTGCGAATCTTACCAGATTCATTGTGTGATGTAGAAGCAAAAAGCGCAAAGACACAACAAAAGATGCAGAGAAGCCCAACCTGACTGGCAATGTAGATAATTCTTTGTGAGCTTTTAATATGATCAGACGAAAGAACTAATCTTGAAGTAATGTTGATAACCCGAACATAAAAACTATTATGCATTTTGTTTGTTCCCTGAACCAAAGCAATGTGACACGTACGCCAAAGTTGCAGATGGACTTGAATAAATATGGTCATCCTGGTATGTAGAAGGATATGACATAAATATATTTGCTTCAGACAGAAGGCGCTCAATCTCACTTTTGTGCGTACCGTGGCACCTTGCTGTTCCAAACAAACACACTAACGGGGAACTTTGTACATTCATGTATCTATTTAGAACGAAGTTATCGGAAGTATCTACATAGCTTTCCGTTGCTGACCGACAGACACGGAGGACCAGCCATTTAATATGAAAGTAAGTGTGTTGTTGCTGTTGGTTACGTGGGGTTCTCTGTGGTCGGGTTGTTCTTGTCTACCGGCTGAATGTGCGATACGGGAACAGCAGCTGTTTCGGACATCAATTGTTGATTGTAATTCTCTGAAGCTTACCACGATTCCCGATGACATACCGCCCAACGCTGGACAATTTACTGCCGAGCTTAATAACATTAATAATGTCACCTACCTTCCGCAACTACCACGACTGTATACACTGGACCTGGGACATAACGACATGGAATCGTTTTCCTGGATGTCTTTGCGTGCTTTGCCTTTTTTACACATTTTGCGTCTAAGTGAAAACCGACTACGACACGTGCAGCTTGATAGGGTCATTGCCCATCTGCCGAAGCTGAAAACCGTTGATGTAAGTTCTAACAAACTTGTGTCGTTCTCTCAGTTCGAACTGGGGTGGCCACAGGTGACCTGGGCCCATATCATACGAAACCCCTTCCACTGTGACTGCGACCTCTCTTGGTTGATTGACAAGCTGGCGTGTTTACAAGCCTGTATGGGGACAGGCAATGAGGCTTGTTGTCTGTCGTGTTCAGCCTGCTTTCTGGCCGACAACCTGAAATATGCAGGCAAATCTGTCTGTCACAGTCCGAGTGGACAGAATCGGCTGCCTTTATTAAACGTGTCCAGTCAGCAAATGGGTTGTGGACCGCACCAACCGACCACAAAAGCTGCCAAGGCTGCTGCGGATGAAACTCAGAGTCAACAGCAGAGTAATGCCACATTTGTCATCAAACGTGTCAAAGATACAACCAAACTAGACCCAAAACGGACTAAATTGAGAACACAGGAATCCTACACGAACGACATCTCGACAATGATGAACCCTACACGGGACACTACAAAGCCGTCTGCTCACATCATGGATATGAAGAAAAGAGAGACTGATGAACTTCCGGTTCCATACATCCTCACAATTGTGACGGGAACCTTTCTGGCTTTGACCTTCATCTTCACCATCGTGGGAATGAAGATGAAGAGCAAACTATACTGCAACTGCCGAGAAGAAGCCAATATGGGTTTGCTTGCTTATTTCTTGGTTTGTTAGGATTTCAGTAGTAATCTTCCTAGTATGCCCCCTTGTAATATGATACATAAATAGATACATAGATTGAATACATATTACAATCAAACACCTTTAGTGATCAGTGCGCGACGTCTCTCTCGGTAGTTATTACTGATAAAGTGATGTTTGCCTGTTATGTTTTGTCCGTCGATCGTTACCGGGTAAACTTCAAGGTGCTTTACTCACATGACATCGTACTTGATGAACCTTGTCTGAAACTAAAATTATACTGTATAAGACTAATTCAAGGTTACATATTACCATTATCAACCTAACAATATTATAAACATGTCAAAGACAGGCCAGAGCTCTGAATATCACGGGTTATACAACACTAGGAGTTAACTATCATGAATCCTATCATGAGTTTTTCTGTTTGTGTGTGAAGTTTTTGCCAATCGCAGATCACCATCTCATTTCCTCACATCGGCTTTGGTGGTTATGTGTTAACTCAGCTTTCTTATCTTACCCTTTGTTATGCATCTATCTAGTGATATCTTAGTCTTAACCGAGTTGGACCAAAAATATCTGACCTCCAGTACATCTTGTTGTACATTGTACATTTGCAGGAGCTGTCAATCACGGTCACCGAGCTGCCAATCAAATCACACCACCAATAGCCAACTCTCCCTACCAAGACATGACAGATGAAGATGATCCGCATTACTACAGTAATGCATATGATTTTGCTGAAAATGATGAAAACGAAACTCCGGCACCAACACTAACCTCGACATACGAGGGCATCTCTGAAGAAGGCTTGAATCCAGAAGATCTAGCCGTCTCGGAGAATGCTCATCACTTAATAGGATCTACACATAGAGGGCACTCCCAAGCTACAGCTGAAGAAGATCCGCATTACTGCAATGATGATTTGGCAGCAATGGATAAAAGTCAAACTCCGGCACCAACCCTAAACTCGACACACCAGAGCAGTCTTGAAGAAAGTTTGAACCGAGAACATCTAGCCGTCTTACAGAATGCTGAGCACTGCGTGGGATCTACACATAGCGGGCACTTGGAAGCGACAACTGTGTCATCCCGCTTGTATGCGTCGTCGGATGCCAACACCTCTGGAGAACACTCAGCCATCCCGCACAATGAGATCGGCACAGAATCTAATGATGTATACAATCATTCCCAAGCACCAATCGCATCGGCCCATTTGTACACATCGGCTAACGTCAACTCAGCAAACCTCAGCACAGAAGATTTGGATCATGGACACCCTGTGGGTCCTGATGACCTGTGCAGTGAAACCATATACGGCAGGCGTTCGCAAACAAATGCTACGTCATCCAACCTGTATACAGCAGAACACAACTCCGTAAACCTCTAAGTCAGCAGTCAGGACATCTCGCCTGTACAACAAGTGTAACTGGTCTCCTACTTACCAAAAATACGCATGTTTTTCTAATCAAGTTGTCATTTGCAGATTTATCTTACATACTACTACTGTATTTGGTCAGTAATACCAACATGAGCTGAACATGTCGGATGCTCAGTAACAAGGATATAAAGTTTGCTTTTGTTGAGTGTTCATCTTTACCATCGTTTGTAGGAGGATAGGATTGTTGAAGAGATACTCAAAATAATCCTGCTTTGATGAAGGGAAATACGACAAGAGACAATAATGTTTGAATGTAAATGTCACTTAAAGTAAGGTTTCAGCAAATATCTAAGAAAAATCCCAATTGAAAAGAAGTGTTGATATATATAGAGAGAGAGAGAGAAAAAGAGAGAAAGAGAGAGAAAGAGAAAGAGAGAGAGATTACAGTATCTATTCTCTTTGTTCACCATTAGCGAGGTACGTACTGTCTAATTGCACTGTTGTCCTTAATAGAATCTCTTCGTTACGTCAGCCTTGCGGCAATTTTACCCCCAAGAGGTAAAATATAATCTAACAGAGTTTTCATTTCCACGGCAAAGACATGACAGTCTGAACTTTATACCCGAGCCTTTTCATATGCTAATCTGTATACTTCTTACACAACAGACGTCACTAAACGCCATCACGTACTGTAATCAGAGAACTTATCTGTAAAACGTCATGTTTTCAGACTTCTTCTCAGATTGGTCTTCAGGTGGGGGCGTAAGTCAATTTCCCAAGGCAGGGAAAAGGAAATCACATTGTCTGTGCTGCTGCTCATGGATATGTATATTTTTCTTGCGAATCTTACCAGATTCATTGTGTGATGTAGAAGCAAAAAGCGCAAAGACACAACAAAAGATGCAGAGAATCCCAACCTCACTGGCAACTTAAATAATTTTTGTGAACTTTTATATGATCAGACGAAAGAACTTATCTTGAAGTAATGTTGATAATCCCAACATATAAACTTCGATGTATTTTGTTTGATCCCGTACCCTAAACCAAAGCAATGTTGTACATATGCCAAAGTTGCAGACTGACTTGAATAAATATGGTCATCCTGGTATGTAAAAGGATATGACATAAAGATATCTGCTTCAGACAGAAGGCACTCAATCTCACTGTCACGCGTACTGTGGCACCTTGCTGTTACAAACAAACAAACTAACGGGGAACTTTGTACATTTAAGTATCTATTTGGAACGAAGTTATCGGAAGTATCTACATAGCTTTCCGTTGCTGACCGACAGTCACGGAGGACCAACCATTGAATATGACAGTAAGTGGACTGTTGCTATTGGTTACGTGGGGTTCTCTGTGGTCGGGTTGTTCTTGCCTACCAGCTGAATGTGTGATACGGGAACAGCGGCTGTTTCGGACATCAATTGTTGATTGCAATTCTCTGAAACTTACCACGATTCCCGATGACATACCGCCCAACGCTGGACAATTTACTGCCGAGTTTAATAACATTAAAAATGTCACCTACCTTCCGCAACTACCACGACTGTATACACTGGACCTAGGATATAACGACATGGAATCGTTTTCCTGGATGTCTTTGCGTGCTTTGCCTTGTTTGCACATTTTGCGTCTAAGTGGAAACCGACTACGACACGTGCAGCTTGATAGGGTCATTGCCCATCTGCCGAATCTGACAACCGTTGATGTAAGTTATAACAGACTTGTGTCGATCTCTCAGTTCAACCTGGGGTGGCCACAGGTGACCTGTGGCTATATCATGGGAAACCCCTTTCACTGTGACTGCAACCTCTCCTGGCTGATTGACAAGCTGGCGTGTTTACAAGCCTGTATTGGGAGAGACGATAAGGCCTGTTGTCTGTCGTGTTCAGCCTGCTTTCTGGCCCACAACCTGAAACATGCAGGTAAATATCTCTGCCACAGTCCGAGTGGACTGAATCGGCTGCCTCTATCAAACGTGTCCAGTCAGCAAATGGATTGTGGACCTCACCAGACGACCACAAAAGCTGCCAAGGCTGCTACGGATGAGGCTCAGAGTCAACAGCAGAGCAATGCCACTTTTCTCATCAAACGTTTCGAAGATACGACCAAACTAGACGCGAAACGGAATAAATTAGAAACAGAGGAATGCTACACGAACGACATCTCGACAGTGATGAACCCTTCACAGGACACTACAAAGCCGTCTGCTAACAGCTTGGATGTGAAGAAAAGAGAGACTGACAAACTTCCGGTTCTCTACATCATCACAATTGTGACAGGAAGCTTTCTAACTCTGACCTTCATCTTCTGTATCGTCGGAATGAAGATGAAGAACAAACTATACTGCAACATCCGAGAAGAAGCCAACATGGGTTTGTTTGACTTGTGAACTCGTCTTAACACGATACATTTGCTATTTATTTAACAATATCTTGATCTTTCCGGAGTTGAACCGAGCATAAAGCTAGACCTTCATTACACCTTGTCATACATTGTATTTTTGCAGGAGCTGTCAATCACGGACAACTAGCTGTCATTCAAATCACACCTCCAATAGTGAACGCTTTCTACCAGAGCACCAATGATGAAGAAAGCCCGCAGGACGACCATTCTGCTGCTACGGATGAAAACCAAACCTCGGCGCCAACCCTAAACTCGACACACGAGGGCATCTCTGAAGAAGGCTTGAATCCAGAAGATCTAGCCGTCTCGGAGAATGCTCATCACTTCATAGGATCTACATATAGCGGGCACTCCCAAGCTACAGCTGAAGAAGATCCGCATTACTGCAATGATGATTTGGCAGCAATGGATGGAAGCCAAACACCGGCACCAACCCTAAACTCCACACATCAGGGCATCTCTGAAGAAGGCTTGAACCCAGAACATCTAGCCGTCTCGGAGAATGCCGAGCACTGCATGGGATCTACACATAGCGGGCACTCCCAAGCGACAACTGAAGAAGATCCGCATTACTGCAATGATTATTTGGCAGCCATGGATGGAAGCCAAACTCCGGCACCAACCCTAAACTCCACACACCAGAGCAGTCTTGAAGAACGTTTGAACCGAGAACATCTAGCCGTCTTACAGAATGCTGAGCACTGCGTGGGATCTACACATAGCGGGCACTCCCAAGCGACAACTGAAGAAGATCCGCATTACTGCAATGATGATTTGGCAGCCATGGATGGAAGCCAAACACCGGCACCAACCCTAAACTCCACACATCAGGGCATCTCTGAAGAAGGCTTGAACCCAGAACATCTAGCCGTCTCGGAGAATGCCGAGCACTGCATGGGATCTACACATAGCGGGCACTCCCAAGCGACAACTGAAGAAGATCCGCATTACTGCAATGATTATTTGGCAGCCATGGATGGAAGCCAAACTCCGGCACCAACCCTAAACTCCACACACCAGGGCATCTCTGAAGAAGGTTTCAACCAAGAACATCTAGCCGTCCCGGAGAATGCCGAGCACTTCATAGGATCTACACATAGCGGGCACTCGGAAGCAACAACTGTGCCATCCCGCTTGTATGCGTCGTCGGATGCCAACACCTCTAGAGAACACGCAGGGATCCCGCACAATGAGAACTGCACAGAATCTAACAATCATCACCAAGCACCAATCGCATCAGCCCATTTGTACACGTCGGCTAACGTCAACTCAGCAAACCTCAGCACTTCTGCGGAAGGTTTGAATCATGGACACCCCGTGGGTCCTGATGACCTTGGCAGGGAACCCATATATGGTAGGCGATCGCAAGCAGATGCTACGTCATCTAGCCTGTACACGCCACCACAAGGCAACTCGGCAAACCTCTGTGCCTCTACAGAAGGTTTAAATTATGGAGAGCCTGTAGCTCCTGACATCGATGAGCTCTGCAGTGAGCCTATATACGGAGCGGAGTCGCAGGCAGCAGCAGTTACTTCATCTCACCTGTACAACATGTGTGACTGATCTTCTGCTATTTGAAGAGGAGGCTCAGACCAGGGACTTACACAATGTACATAATCAGCACGACTAACATTGGAGACATAACTAGTACAGAGCCACTGTAGGACTCACAGAACTCTGACAGCAATTCCTGGACAAGCCCCAACAGGGCGTACTTGATATATACGAGAGACGGACGAAGGACATAGACATCCTTGGGCCTTCAGTGCTATGCAGCATGATGGATAAAACGCTTATAGAAATGGGGTACAGGTGCCACATAGGATTCAGTTACAACGATGAATGAACGAAATGTTACGGGACTCCGCAGGAATTCTAAAGCTCGTAGGGTCAAGCACATTGAAGTATACCCGGTAACGATCAACGGATAAGATATTATAGGCAAACATCACTTTAATGAGTATTTATAACCACCCAGAGAGATCACAGGTCGCTCATAGTATCCATGGATGCATGATAACGTGCTGGGACACCTCGAGTACTGCTGATGTCAGCGAACATGGAGAACAAAGCAACCTGTACGGGATATCGGGGTATCAACGGAAATGAACAAAACTAACGGACACGGACCATGAACCAGATTTCACACTACTACATGTTGTAGCAATTGTATAGTGTAGTACCATAAATATGTAATGATATATGTTGATAGAGTTACAAGGACTCAAATGACTGTGTATCTTTGCTATATTGTATCTGACCCTTACTTTACACGACTTTCCTCACTCCAACCAGGTGTGAATGGGTACCTGACTTCGGTTGGGGAAGGTCGTATTGAGGTCACCTGCTGGCGCCGAATGGCAGCCTCCCAGACCCTGATTATAAACCCTGCAGCTATTCAGCACTGGCTGCCATTGCACGGGTAATTTCTGACCAATAGACCAATACATCTACAGGTTATAGTAGGGCTCGCTGAACCTCCATGACTTACAATGGACAAACGAAACACCATACGTGAAGACTTAAGACAATTGCAAAAGGCATTCCAAGTTTTATTACAGTCTGGTATGTTTGTGACTGACAGAGGCGTTTGTAAATACTGACAAGTATGCCGTTAACTTTAATTATGGTACGCCTGAAGGATTTTTAGAAACTGTGACGTGTGGTCCTTTTGTGACGTTTGTATCAGTAGAACACATTGCTGAAACGGTTTAAAATGTTTGTTGGGTGTTGTAGATGAAGCTAGAAGCAAATTTTGTAGAAATGTACTTGAATAGAGGGATTGCTTTGCGGTATGGTTTAGTTCGAAAATGAAGTTGCCTGCTTCTGATCAATATTGTGGTAGGTCAAAGTGAACTAAATGAGTTTGATTTTGTTTTGCCGTAGCGGGCTAGCAATGGTTTTATTGGTTTGGAGATTGCTTGTATATATACTATATGTCATTGCTATCCTTCTAGGAGTTAGATCGTTCCAAAAGGGAACCCCTAGGCCTTGCATGTGAGAAAGATGTATTGTGTTCATAATGGAAACCAACAAAGTGAGTGGTCTTATTTTTCCTAAAAGTATTTCAAGGATTCAATCATGTTCTTAAAATGTATATATTAGCTGAAATAACACAAGCTTAATGTTTTGACGCAGTTTTTTCCAAGACTTGAAAAGGACATAATTTTGCCATCGTATCACCCTTATGATAACAGGTCACGTACGCACATGTTCACGCTCCTGATTGAAAAAGGAGGAGTATAAGAGTAGCAGATATTGCGTTCTATATGTTAGTGATTAAAAGTGAATAAATCACAGAAACCACTGTGTATGTAATGATTTGAAAAGAACGTTGAGCACGGAATTTGCACCAACGTGTTCATCCCCTCCCCTGATCATTTCCGGTCTGTCCCTAAAGAAGCAGCCCCACGCTGGCCTGTTCAGTACAATGGCAAAACAAGACGCTGTCTCTAGCCCCGGGGCCTTCCCACCTACCAACCCTGTTAATGTCGACCTTCGTATGGGTTGTATCGACAGCGTTTTGAATTTATCCACCGTAACTTGAAGAATCTGAATCTGAAGCTGAGTCTACAAGTCAAGCTCACAGACTTCCAGTCACTGTTACAACTGTCAAACTCAAGGTGACGTGGCCTAAAGTTTATTTTCAATCGGGTCGACAATCTTTGAGGTTTTGGTGATACTATAATAACTAGTTGTTTGTTTTTGCCGCTGGTTGTTTTATTTTATGTGCCAAAGGGTATCCACATACAGGTTTGGTAGTGTTCCCATTTGTGGTTTGACCACCAGCTGTTGGGACCTGTTGGGAATAGTTGACCTAGATAAGAGACCAACAGATGGTGCGACCTCAAAGCCCACAATAGAGTAGATATTTCTCATTATTTATGCAAATTCAGTCCGAATTTGCATAATTACCACTTTAGTTTGTACATCTCTGTTCAACCCACCTGCGTACCAAATATCATGAAAATCTGTCGCTCCTTTCTTCAGTTATTCTCCTTTGAATATTTTTACAAATACGCCATTGCAGTTCCAATGGCACATACCAGGGGGCCCAAAATCGACCTTGACGTTTCTCCTCCCAGCACCTACCCACAAACCAAATATCATTACAATCCATCTACACGTTCTATAGTTATGCTGATTTTACGCATCCGGTGACACATACATACACACACGGTGACACAAACATACACACACGCGCACACACGCGCAAACACACTAACTTTGCATGATTTGCACTTCAGTGTGTACATCTCTGTCCAACCTACCTGCGTACCAAATAACATGAAAATCTGTTGTTCCTTTCTTCAGTTATACCCCTTTAGAACATTTTTACAAATAGGCCATTGTAGTTCCAGGGACACTAACCAGGGGGCCCAAAATCAACCTTGATCATTCTCCTCCCAGCGCATGCCCACATACCAAATATCATTACAATCCATCAACACGTTCTACAGTTATGCTGACTTTAAGCATCCAGCGACACACATGCAAACGATTTACCTCCTTACTAATGCAAATTCGGTCTCATTTGCATAGTTTGCACTTAAGTGTGTACATCTTGGTCTAACCTATCTTTGTACCAAATAACATGACGATCTGTCGATCCTCTCTTCAGTTCTTCTACATTGACGATTTTTACAAATACGCCATTGCAGTTCCAGTCACACATGCCAGGGGGCCCAAAATCAACCTTGACCTACCTCCACTTAACACCCACCCACATACCAAAAATCATCACAATCCATGTACAGGTTCTACAGTTATGGTGACTTTAAGCATCCGGTGACACATACATACACACAAACACCAAACGCAAGCAAAACAGTATATCCATGAAAAGCCTTTTTTCATGGAGATAATAATGAAGATTTAAACTGCTGGACGTTACTGTCCCTTGAGTCAAAAGCGATGTATTTTTGGAACAGACGTAGAAAACTGACTTTGAAATAGACCATCATGAATATGAATATATACGCCATGATGACATTCTAAACTGACATCAGATGGTGAAATATCGGGATAGATTGCTAAACGTTACGTCCGCCACTGTTAACCCTACTAAGTGTCATGGCCGATTTAGAACCAGGTGTTGTTATCGGTCAGTTACACTTGGATGGGTGGCGCCATATTTGACTGTCAGTTACCGTCATGTTGACTATCACAGCTTGTTTGGGCGATTTGCTTCAGTTTATTGAAAAGAAAAAAAAAGCTAAAAAGGTGTATGTGGACTTTCAATCAGGTAGGCCGATCTCTAAGCTGTTGAGTGGCCCCGATCTGTTTTTGCAGGTCTCTCTAGCAGTTCTTAGGTGGAAATTGAAAGCAAAAACCCGCATCAGTTAAGATGCATAGAAAACATTACAAAGTGACGTGTAAAACTAGACAATGCCGCATTCGGAAGACTTAATTAGTGAGTTATTCAGTGGCATTGTGTTTAAGTGTCCTTGGTCATTTTTGGCAGGTGACGACAGCAACGGACCTGTTAGACCAGTTCGCACACGATCAAAAGCCTGGGTCATAGGTCACACTCAAGCGCGCCAACTTAACAGCATTGGATATTCATGATCAGTTGCACAGGAGAAGGGTTTAGGGTGTTACATTCATCGATGCGCAGTTATCATTACCAGTTACCTGATGGTACGAAGAGTTTTGGACACTCAGTGGTTTTGATTGCTACACCTACTAAAAGCTGTCAAAAACGAAACCACTTTGTTGGAAGGATTGATACTGAGTTACAGTTACTGCAACAGATTACTGTTTCAAATATTTGGAGAGGTTTTTTCTAGTGTTATCATACAGGTTTCCTAATGATATGATGGATTCTAGACACTCAATGTCATTTACTAACCCTGCTTAACTCTGACAAAACGATACAAGCTTAGTGGAAGTGTTGAAACTGTATGAGATTACTGTAAATGTAGAAATGATCGTGGTGGTTTTATGTTTGCGGTTTTCCCGGCCACCCTTTCACCGCGAATTTAAAACCACTGCGAACATTTTTCTCCAACACTGTAGCAGTTTGTGACTATAGCGCTGCCGCAAACTTAAAACCACCGCAAACACTCCATTTTTGCCTTAGCGCGAAATAAAAACACGCAAACTTAAATGCATTTAAGTTATTGTTCCAAATATTCGGAGAAGTTTTCTCTATATCCTCAGATGGGACAGCCATGGTCGACCCCAAAAGCTCTAAACGAGGACTCGAAAGACGTGGCAACGGCAGCGGCGTCGGAACTGGCCAGGCAGATGACCACCAAAGCTGTCCAGGCAACGGCTGGGGCCATCGCGGTGGGGGTGGGGGGCGCCGTGGCCGGGGCTATCGCACAGGTAACGTCTACTTTTTTTGTTACAGTATCTTTAAAACTTGGGAGTCATTTTTAGAAGACAGTTTGTGATGAATCGTTTACCAAAGCTGATGGACATTGATGTTGTAATGTCTTCAACATTCACACATTGATGATGATATCGTAAATTGACCGTAGCACAATACAGTAATAGCATAAACGTTGCACAACAGCCCTTCTGTGACGTTTTTCAACGGCCACGTTTGTTGGACAATAGAATCAGACTATATTCCACATCAAACATAATACTACATGGCCGTTGAAAAACGTCACATAGCTAAAATAACTTTTGAATTCAATCGTAAAAAAGTCTAAAACATTCAGCACACAAAATACAGCAATTTCGTCAATTGATACACGGTTAACGTTTAAATCTTTGACTATATTATTACCACTGTTGAACAGGTGATATTCCGAGGCTTGTGGGACACGGTCTTCCCACCAGATTCCGAAGAGTCCAGTACGATGGACGAGATGACGTCTGTGGTGAAGCAGGAACTGAAACAGGACACTCTGGATCAGATCAACGGGGTGCTACATGACCTGTTCGATATGCTAACCAAGGATTACACACTAGACAAGGTACATGGATTTCTCATGGCTTGCGTGTCTGCCTGTGTATGTTTCTGCGATTCCCAAAACGTCAGGGTAGAGAAAAAATGAATGAATGGTAGAGATTGCGATCTGGCAGAATCGCTCATGCTACCAGTAGAGATCCTAGGAATGTGTTAGGATGGTCCCCCATCTATAAATCCTAATTTTCAAGTCATTACATTTATCTTAAGAGTAAAGTGACATCTAAGTTATGACTGTATTTGCAAAGTTCTGTATAATTACCCAATTTTGAACGAAGGGTACAATTCTAAAATTTGTATTCCGGGCTCTTCCTTGTGACGACTGAACTATTGATTTGATCTGGACCAGATGCACAGTGACCTAACAGACCCAACCGACCGAGAGCGCCTTCACGACCAGCTGACGAGGCTGAACGAGCATCTCATCGGAGTGATCGGCACACTGATGCAGGAGAGCTACGCCAAGATCGGGATGACGTCATTCCTGCTCCTGGCAGGGCTGAGGCTCGCGCTGTACCAGGAGATGGCCAACGTGGATCCGGAGAACGAAGACCCGGACTTTAACCCGGCCAGGTGACAGTGTTATACATACAATCCCTTCTACTATGGCCTCCTTCGGTCAGTATTGACCATGGTAATTGATATCGGCCCTACAGCGTCGGCTATGGCTAAACAGTCCTATACGAGAATGCAAGTCTCTGCCAGTTGGGCGCATTTGTGATCTGACTCAGGTCTGTTGCCAAGTTCGTTCAACAGTGATACCATTTCTAGTCTCTATCAGACTACTTCAGCAACATATAAAGCGTCTGATACTAAAGAGACTAAAACTATATGCTGCATTCGCCTCTCAGGGGTCATAAGACACAATGTAAACCCTGTACCTCTCTATTACTCACTCTCTCCCCTCTCTCTATCACTTTACTCATTCACCCTCCCCCTCACTCTCTCATTCCCTTTCTCTCTCATTCCCTCTCTCTCTGCCAGTGGCGTTGATATAAATTGCATTACTTGAGCGCGCAATCACATTGTCCTTTGTTAACTTTCTTTTGATGTTTTCTGTACTGCTGGTCAGATCTCCGCGCTACGCCACCCCGCGGGTGGGCTTGGTAGCGCAGTACGCGGAGAAGTACGCCGAACATGTGGAGGAATGGTGGTCGCGGATCCTGGAGGACCGCAGGAGGGCGGTTGTCGCAGGGAGCGCCGTGACGTCTACAGGTGTCGCCGTGTCGCTGGTGGGGACAGTAACAGGTAATGATTAAATGTAATCTATATGCTTAGTAACTTAACGCGTTGAATCTCTACTATGTAGATAGAAGGCTGAGATTCCGCCTAGATCTATTCGCTATGGAAGCTCAATTTTCCCAATCAAAGACTAGAAAGATATGATAGATGCTTTAGAATCAGACACAATTTTTTTACAATTATCGGAATACATTTACAGCTAGTCATACTATCTGGATAACCTAATACCCATCTGCAACAACTTTACATTCTTCAACAAAAATGTCCTTAGAAAGAAACCATCACTTTTCATAACTGTAAAACCTCCTAATTGCCTTCGCCGTGAGGCATAAGTCTCGAAGACAAGGTCGGATGTTGGTGATTTTTGGTAGGTACGTTTCTGTTGGGGACAGAAAGGTCAAGTTCGAAGATGGGTTCTTCTGGAGGGTTCCCTTGGTGCCGTAGTGGACCTTTTGTATTTGTCAATTTGTTTGTTGGTGGTATAACTCGTTGATGCCATGCTTTTCAGAGTGGATACTCAGACTACTGTCAAGTGGTAACCTGATACTCATCTCAGTCATCTGAAACAACTTTACATTCTTTCAACAAAAATAACCTTAGAAATCAACCATCACTTTTCATAATAATTGTAAACATCCTAAATGATGCCATGCTTTTCAGAATGGATAGAAGACCACGCTACCAGAAGAGACGACGTCCTCGTACGCTCCTACAGCAACATCGCGGCCCCGCCACAGCCTCCTTTAGACACACTACTGGAAGAATACAGACAACAGGTGGCAGTGAAACTATCCGAAAAGTTCAGCCATCCCGAAGAAATCGTCTCCAACTGGAGGAAACTCATTGACAAGCCCATCAATATGGCGGTTGAAGACGGACTCGAACTTTAGTAGCTCCAAGTCATTTCTTACACACATAGACAGACTATGCTTGATGTACAAAATGACTATATACATGTACTACAATAGATGACATAGCTGGCTGGATTCAAACACGGGATGAGTCGATTAAAACCTTTGCCTCGAGGTACTGGAAAATGCAGAAGATCTTTGAGAAGAAGTTCGCCAACCCGAGAAGACCATTGCCAACTGGAGGAAGCTCATTGCCATGCCCATCAACGTTACGGTTGAAAAGTAATACACGTAAATGTTGCTAGGTCAGTCATAAAATGGCCGGTTCTTGTGATGTGACCTCAACGACCTCTCAACGACCTTCGATTGTTCAGGCCTTTATTCCTAAATTCACTCATTAAGACCATCGAGAA
This sequence comes from Branchiostoma lanceolatum, assembly GCF_035083965.1. NCBI lineage: Eukaryota > Metazoa > Chordata > Leptocardii > Amphioxiformes > Branchiostomatidae > Branchiostoma > Branchiostoma lanceolatum. The sequence goes on from NC_089736.1 coordinate 2,384,353, forward strand.
ACTTCTAGATATCTATGAATTGGTGTGGTAGAATAAGCATCATTGTGTTATCCTGAGTTAAGTGCTTATAGCTAAATAAAGGGGAGATATCTTTGTATAATGTATCTTCATGGTATTCATATTTGCGGTGTATTACAATAAGATACCAGTCTATGAATTGCTGTAGCTTCAATCAAAAGGATGTTATAAACTATACCAAACTGAAGACAATCATTCTTATGTCTACTACATGATATCTAATACTGTAGGTGTGGTAGTGAGATTCAAGGCCTTGATTTTTCTATTAGGCAAGGACCACCCCCCCCCCCCCCTACATACTCTGACCTGATATAGAAGTTAAGCAGACTTTTATTTTGTACTCCTAGTATTACTAGCACGTGGTGTTGCGAAGGCTTTTGAATACAGGTGGTTGGAAAGAAAAACCCAAATGGGATCATTGTCATTTCTGTGTCTTTCATTTATCCAGACACTAAAACCAAGTGAATGTAACAGCATGTGTATTTTGAATGGCTATCAAAGAGCACTAGCATGGGTACTAAGGGTAGCGAACGCAGGAGTCCCGGTAGTAATCTAGGATGGCACCCAGGCTAAATCAGCTGCAAGCCATGAAAGACAAGTTATTGGCTCTGTGCCCAGAAGTGGAAAGTAAACCAAGGAAAACAAAAAGACACCTGGCACATATACATGTAAGGTAACCATGATGCTATACATCAATGTATGTAAAAATAATAACCAAGCTCTCAAGCTCTGATACCCAAGTAGTTTACAGAATAACTACTGGGTTAACACTGGTGAAGGTAAGAACATTACCTGAAATGACTATTGCAAATCTGAAACTTAATGAAAGGACCTAGGAGGTAGAAACGACTAACTCTAAAGATTTCAGCTCCAACTGCAAAGTAAGTTCTGATCAATCAGATTATACACATACAGTAGTAGAATATGAAAATCTGTGTTTGTGGCAGATTGTACTCATTGATTGTCTCTATATGACATTGTGTCTTTGCAGCTATTCTCTATGATGGTAGGGTAAATGGCAGTGAATTAAATGACTTCCTATTGTGTCCACTTTGAATCATATTACACATTAGATAACAGTACTTTACTTAACACCATTAAATCTATCTACTTTAGATTTTATGTACAGAGGTAAATATTAATGATTGTGTTCCACATTTTCAGAGTTTAGGTACATTATGATTATGAAGGGTGAGTTCTGCAACTGGCGATGTCTTGACAAAAATTGATTGCCCTTACAGATTAATCTTTATGTCACCAATGACTCATGAACTCTAGACTACTTTAGTTTGTACAAAACATTGTAAACCCTGAAGATGAAAATAGATGTATTGACAACAGTCTGTTATGTCATGATTGTGCAAACTCTTATAAAAACCCTGATTCCCCAACTAAAGGGAAAGCTAGTTTCCTACCCCATTAGAAATTCACCAGAATCCCTTTATAATATATAGTAAGTACAAAAAGTTAAAATCTAACCCTCAAGGTAATATAAAAAGCTTGTAGTTGACTTATGTACAAGTAAAAAGAGGTAGCCACTGAAATTCCTGACATTCAGGCATTTCAGTGGGTTTTCATTCTTCTAGTGAAAGTCTAGTAATACTGACAAAAGTAAACTACTCGATGTTATAGGGATCTTAAATTATCCTTATGGTGTCCTGATGCAATTCTTATCCTTAATTTAAAGTTATGTTATGTTAAAAATATCTGATGTTATGGTGTCTTTTTTGCAAAGATGCAACAAAAGTTTTAAAAAAAAGAAAATGCTGATTGTCTATTCTTACACTGTAGCGCTGATTTTCCACAGTTCTTCCACAACAATAACAATAACAACAACGTAACAAAACTACAAAAACAACATGATTATAATACAGTCAAACCTGGATTGTTGATGAGGACAGGAGGTTGCTCACTATATATACAAGGTGCGGTTAACTATGTAAGAATGGCCGAGACTGTTTTAATGTTTCTTGTTACTGGAGGTGGTTGCCCGACCAGGTTTGACTGTACTGCCAGAACTTGAATGACCACAAGTGTGGCTGTTACCAATCTGTACTCACCAAGCAGACGTTGGTGGAGAAGACTGTGACATTTTTATCATATGACCCCTTTTCTGTCCGGTTTTCTGTCCACTTGGTGGAGAGTCCCGACAGAAAACAGGGCATATGATAAAAAGGTCACAATTTTCTCCACCGATCTCTGCTGGGAGAGTACCAATCTGGCTTCCTGTGTGTTTGTCACTCTGGTCATCTGCATGGCAACTACTTGAGGTCATCTCCATGGCAACTACTTGAGGTCATCTCCATGGCAACTACTTGAGGTCATCTCCACGGCAACTACTTGAGGTCATCTCCATGGCAACTACTTGAGGTCGAAGAGCACGATGGGTCGTGTGAATGCCTGTGGGATGTACCCGCTGTCCCCTGATGAGGGCACGTACACCCAGAGCCAGTCATCCTCCTGCTGTTTGTCTGCATTTACGTACACAAGCTCTCCTGCTGATACAGACACCTGCAAGTAAAAACACATGCTGTCACTGAAAGTAAAATATATCAACCACTATTTGACGATCAAGCTATATTAGAAGACTGTTATGTCAACATACTTTTTCAGTCTCACTGTCACATAAGATATGTAGTCCAAACTTGGTGTTGTCCAGAGTTCTGGAGACAGGTATGGATGAAAATAATCTCGTGTGACATCAGAAAACAAAATGGGGGATAAAAAGAGGACATCATTGGCATGACACACAAGAAGATTTGCTTATATAGAAATACTATCGCTAAGGTCTTTGACTGTATGACTAAACATTAAACTATTTCATGTTATAACAAACAAAGGCACACTATCCACTTTATCATCACTCTGTTGTTCTCCGGATGATAGAGATGACAAAATATCATTATAATAAACCCTTACCTCATCTACTGCCTGTGCTGCAAAATCATACAACACCAGGAACTTGTGGGTCTGCTTCACCAGCGCACGCAGGTCTTTGTCTGGCCAAGCCGACTCCGAGGTCGCCACACTGTCCGCCGTCTCGTCTGCGCCCGTCGTCGGGAGGCTGCTGCTGTCTGCTGGACCCTCATTGGCCGGCTGGTAGCAGTGCAAGGGGTCGTCTTGGGTCAGGTCCAGGAGGTCGATCGAGGACAGGAAACTGTAGTTGTATTTTGTATTTGTATTTAGTGACAATGAAGACACGTCATTACACTGGGTCAGCCTAGGCAGCTCTCACTGGTAACGGCTGACCCACAAAAATACAGACAAAAACACAACTTGTATACATAACCCACAATAGAAATCATTGCAATATACATTAGAATACAGGCTATATACAGCACATTAATAATTCAGTACAAAATCATAGGAATCAACCTGGTCTGGGCAGTGGTCTCCATGTCGTTCATGAGAGAACTGGTTCCCATGGAAACGGCGGCTTTCGTCTTAGCGAGAGCCGCTGTACCAAGGTGAGGGGTCGCTGAGATCGGGTGTGTGAACTTTGACCCGCCGTGAGACGCCATCTGATCTGTCTCCTTGAGTGCGCTGGCGATCAGCTTCTGGATCTCCACGGAGACGGTTGCCATGGCGTCCCTGCCTTCCCCCACATCCTCATCTTCTTCTTCTTCCTCAAAGATGGTGTCGACGGCCCAGGAGGAGTCCTGAGTTCCGCAGGTCATGAAGGTCGCGTCCTTGGTTGCCATGGTGAGCTGGAGGGAGCTGGTGTCGGAAACATTCGCACCTGGAAACACAATGATTAAACTTCAGATTCAGGACTGGATTAGACTGTTCCGTTAAAGTTTACAAGGGTTTTCTTTGACAAAGATTTTTAAATCTCTACATTTTCGTATGTATTATTACTTAATCTCACTCTGACTACTTTATCAATGTGTAATCTCGTTACATTGAAATAAAGTGCCTGGTGCAGTTAAAACTGTACCACAAAAATTGATGCACGTGTAGGTCTATAGGTGTCACCCACATCATCAATGTCAGACTGAAGGGAGAAAAGCAAAACAGAATCAAACTCAAAGGCAACGAAGGTGTTATCTACCAACCAGTAAATGAAGCATTCAAGCAACTGAACTTCAGAAGGGACAAATACACACCTGTGGTTTGAAGTTGAGAGGAGCAGGGGGAACAGAAGTTGCGGGGAATGAACCCCTCAGCCCCGTCGTCTGTCCTGGCGAACACCCAGTCCACGTCGTCCATGTTCAGCAGCGTGACGGTCTCACCGCGCATGACGGACAGGTCGTTCTCCTCCACCGCCATGAAGTCAAACATCACTGTGGCCTGACCAATCGGCTGCTTCGGAAACGTTGCGACCTGGGACAGAGAGCAGAGGGTTGGGTTACATCATGGAAAGGAGACATAATCACAATATCTGTTCATGTCCCTGATACAAGTACTGGTACAGATATTATTGGAACAAGGCTGCACAAAGTTCTACATAATGCATGATTATGAATCAGGGCTGAATTGATGCACAATCATGAATATAGTGCAACTGGCATCCTCGTAAAAATATAAAAGAAAACAACAACCAACTTACCTGTAGGTCAGGGGTGGTGTGGGGGGCAGGAGGGATGACAGGTGAAGGGTCAGCAGGTGACCTGACCTGACCCCGGGTCAAGGTCAGCAGGCTGTACTGGGCCAGGCTAGTGGTACTAGTGCTGGAACTCTGGTGGGAGACACAGGAAAGGTAAGTTAGAAATTGGAAATATTTTGGAATACTGCAAGCTTATTCAATAGCATGGCAACATATCATTTGACTACTAGTAGTAAGGACAACAGTCAACTTCAACTTCAAGTTGAATATAATAAGAAGGGTCTCAAGAGTACTTTTAGTTATGTAATAAGACTGACATGCATACAAATACTAATACCAGTAAAAGAAAGCATGCAAAACGCATAATGATGGTTAACCATTAAATTCAATATCCACCTGTATATTTGATGCATGGACACACATCGAAGGTGATGGACCAGTCAATTCTCTCAACATTTCCCCAGATGCGTTTCCTTGCTGTCCATTGGTTGCACCCCCGGATGCCCCGAGGGTTGCTCTCAACAGCACGTTACTCCACAACAAATTGGTGACGTCAGACAACGGGGGCTTGTTGGCCTTTGACCTCTCCTGGCTGCCACTCAAGTATGGTCTCCATAGCGATGCCTTGCTGGTTGTCTTCTCTTGACTGTTGTTTACAAACCCACTTCCTGTTGTAGCTGTGTTTTCTGCATCCTTGATGAAGCTACTAACATCATTCGATATATATGACTCTTCCTGTTGTACGTTATTATTACTAGCCATGGATCTTTTACCTGAGTGTTTTTCTGTTGATCCAACTATATTGTTTGTTGGTACAGCTGCGAAGCTTTTTTGACAAGTTTGTTGCACAACGTCTGGAGTGTCTCTGAAAGGTGTTGGAGGGGGAAGATCAGTTTGGAGGAAGGAATCAGCCTTGCTGACACTTCCATTGAGGAAGGAGTTACCTTTAGAATCACTCCTCTGGAGGAAGGAGGTGGCCTTGGATCCGGAGTTGCTCTCTTGGAGGAATGAGTCGCTCTCCTGCTCCGCCTGCTCAGATGGAGAGAGCATCTGGATGCTCCTCACCACGGCGACAGCGCTACTGATGCTGCTAATGGATCCTCTCCTCTCTCCAAGCTGGCTACCGACGCTAGGCGTTGCTGTTGCCATGTCTTCCATAATGTCCACTGCATGACCAATGCTTGACACTGATGACCTATCTCTGGGCTTCTCAGCTGCAGTTGGAGCTTGTTCACCAGGTGGCGTTATTATCCTGTGACCTATCCTGCTAGCTGCAGATTTTGTATGGCCACTAGGAGGATCTGCTTGCTTGTCGTCAAGGAAAACGGTGCTAGCAGTACTGGTAGATGAAGAGGACGCACTCTTTGTCATTCCTCTGTTCGAGTTGGTGGAAACCTTGCGGCGTGGTCGCTGCCGTCGGATGTCGGGTTTAGAGCCCTCGTTGCTTGTGCTTGATTCAGGAGAGGTAGAGCTAGATGGGCCACCATCTGCACGGCCTCGTCTTGCACTGATATCGTACTGCTTCTTCCCCCTGTTGCATATCTTTCCCTTATCATAGTCAAGTCTGTGGTGTGTATCAGTATCCAAACGTAGTTCCTGTAAGTCTTCACTGCATGTAGCAATCGACCAGCGCTGTGACGTTGCCACTGACGACCGCCGTGACTCGTCCAGAAGCCCGTCCACCATGATGAGGTAGGAGTTGCGGTCTCTCCTTAACGTTCTCAGTCGCTGCAGCTGTTCCTCCGTGAGCGGACTGCTCCTCGAAGACACCCTGCCTCTCCCTGCAGTTCCCGGCTGTGCTGTAGGGCGGTGCTCCTCCTGCCCTTCCAACATCATTGCATAGGACAGTCTGTTTGGTTTGGAGGGTGACTCGCCAACCCTTCTCCCCAACTCCTCCTCCGTAAATAGTCTGTTTCCCTTCTGTTTGTTCCACACCTCCTCTCTGTCGCCATTCCGGTTATGTCCAGGTCCCTCTTCTATCAAATCCTCTAACATCTGCAGATATGAACTTCTGTCTCGCACAACCTCCGGCCCGGGGCCATAGGTCAGCTTCCTCTCTGTAGGGACAACCTTTGACCTGGCATTTGCTTGACCTATGTTCTCCTTGTTTGAGCCCATAGGCCCTGCCCTTACCAAGTCGACCCTTTCCTGTGACAGTCTGTTGTTAGGAGGCTCATTCTGAATGGGATGAACAATATAGGAAGACCCTCTCCTCTCAAAGGTCATAGAAGAGCCGCTATGTCTGAACTCTGGCCTTTGACCTCCATCTGCAGGGCATCTCAGGTCAGCAGCGGCCTCCAGTGTCCTGATGACCTCATCGTGGTACTCTGCGTTGGACAGCAGGTGTGCATCACCATGGAGCTTTGCACCGATGGCATCCATCTGACCTTTGACCGAGCCATACTTCTTGTTGTAACCTGGGGTAAATGAAAATAAGTTATCAGATGTGAATAATGTGATTGTGAAGAGTAAGTATATTTTGACATAAAAAATGAAAGGCAAAATGTTAACAAGTGCTCCTTTGCCTGTGCTATTATTTAAGCCATTCTTAGAACATTCTTGTATTATCATGCACACTATCCATACCAAGAAGTCTGTGCATGTGTAATAGACTTCCAGTCAATGCAAAGAAACACACAACTTGACTTGTCCCTTTTTAATTTCATAATGGTTAACATTTCTGATAGTATAAAAGTATATAGGACATAATGCATTAAATAGCCGTGCTGACGTAGCTGTGGTGACTTATACAGGGCTGCATCACCAACTTTTTTAATCTTATCATATATCTATACATCACTGCTACTGTTACCATGCTATATATATAGCTGCTTGTTGATGTTTACTCTTGACTTTGGTAGATTAGGTAACACATACAATGTACCACCATTGAAAAGAAAGTTGTTCAATATCCTTTCCAATTTCTGCTGTATAATAGTGTAAATGTAGCAACAACAAAGGGGCTGAGATTAAACCACTTCCATCATATACCCACAGTAGGTGAGCCACACTGTGCGAGATACAGTCATTCTTATGCATGAGTCACATCATCATGTCCAGATTGGGCAGGAACACAAAAGAACAATAGAACATGGCATAGCTAGAGTGATTTGTTAGCACATAGACAAAAGTACAGACAACAGTTCTAGAGTTCAACTGATCAAGATGCTCGTAACAAGTTTATTTTTGAGGCAGTTTTATTTTTAAATGGAATTTTGTTGCTTGGTTTGGAATTTCACCTTATCTTCTCCATAATTTATGCAAATCCATAACGATTTAAAAGGAATGCAAATTATTTTGGGTCATGCAAACAAAATCTGACAGAAAGTTATTATATTGCACACACATGTACTTTGTAAAGAGCAAAAGTTGGCGTTTCTTGTGCAAGGACGGATAATATCGTCTGTTTTGAGTGCTTTCTTTTACACTCGACATCCGCAAGAACCAAGCACGATAAAATAAGGATTATGTTGAGACTTACAGCCCTAAAACACTCACCTGGCTTTCTCTGATTCGGCCGCAACCTAAACGGACACAAAAATGCCATCTGGCCGTCAAAAAAACGCTCCCAAACACCGCAAATCTCAACAAAACGGAGAAACTTCTGCCCACCCACCAAAATTTGAATTTGACTGCCTGACCCCTGACCTCTCGCCTGCTGGTGATTTCTCGCGAGAGTTTGCGCTCACGTGACTCCTAACGTGACTTCCCGGTTCCCACCCTTCCCCTTCCTGATTTTGCAGCAAGTTTTACTCCTGAATTTTGTTTTCACGTTTGTGATAGTTTAGGACGATCTAGAGGCACGATGGCGGGAAGGCTGCCGGCTGTTGTGATTGACAGCGGAACGGGGTGAGTATTGTCGTCCGAAGGGGGGCGAGGATCGCAGAAAGTGGGGCAAGGTGCGAGGGGGTTGGCCGGAAGTGCATGTACCAGGGGGAGGGGGGTAGCCAAAAAACTTTGCTGATTTCGTGTTGTTTGCTGTTACAAATCTCAGATTTATGACAAGTTTCTTCGAGATCTATCGCGCAGACTGTTAATTATGTATTTCATCCAAAATCTGCAGCAAAGCCTGAAATCTGACTGACACCAAAACGTCCACCGTCCCGTGCAAAACTATTGATCTGATTTTTTTAGGCCGGTCGATTTTCAGTTGCAGGGGAGGAGCAGCTTATCAAACTACAGCAAAATGGGACGTCATCAACAACATCACGTCTAAAATATAAATTTAAAAACATTGATTTCAAGTTCATGTAAAATGAATCAACAGGCGATCTACAAGTTGCAGGTCTATCTGTAGAAATGGTAGCAATGAGGTCATATCCTCTGGATTCTCAGCTGGTTATGTTTGATCATGTCAATCAAAGTTTGAGACTGACAGTGACAGGCATTGTACCAAAATGGATGAGTTGAATATTGTGCAAAAACACTAGATGTAGCTGTAGTGATTTTCTATTAAGTTTGTTTTAATTGTAACACAGTAGGTATATGTTTCCCCGGTTTAGTCAAGCAAAATTATAATGCAGTATGTCATGGAATGTTCGTTGATCAGGATCATTATTAAATCAAGATTATAATTTTTCTCAGAGGAAATAAAAAGTCACAAAAATCAATGTGTATGAACTATGCTGTGTTCAAACAAACTACATTAATAATAATAGCTGTCTATGCATATGAATATGCATGATGCTGTGAACATGTTACGTAAGAAGAATGATGAATGCTTGAAGAATGTATATATATATTGTTTACTCCAATCTAATGTATGCCATAATTTAGAACTCCAGGAACAGTAGTGTATTGTCACTAATTGATCCCTTTTAAACAATGATTTGAATAAACAATAATAATAATCAATGTGTAACTTACAATGATGTGACTTTACAGGTACACAAAGATGGGGTATGCCGGGAACACAGAGCCCCAGTTCATCATTCCCTCGGCCATCGCTATCAAAGAGTCCTCCAAGATCGGCGACCAGTCACAGCGTCGCGTAACCAAGGGCATCGAGGACCTGGACTTCTACATCGGAGACGAGGCGCTAGAGTATCCCAACTACAGTGTAAAGGTCAGAGGTGTTCTATTCATTCTGTTCATGTTGGGCTGCTTGTCAGGACTAAGTCCACTACACTTCAAATTCTCCAATAGTCTCTTTCGTTCATGATGTTCTCTATTACTATTACTACTAGTATCAGGTGTCAGGGCTGTCTCCAGCTTTAGATTTTTTTTCTGTCTCAATGATTGTTTGGGAGGCCATGTTATTGACTTGCGTTGTTCAATGTGTCATTTTAGCATATACAAAAATACATTTTCATGTCACAAAAGTTCAGATTTTGGGGGGCGGATGGGGTGACATTTTTTGTCCATCCCAATAAATGAATTTCCAAAGGTCTTGGAGACAGCCTTGCTATTAACATTAAAAGCCTATTGGCATATATTGAGGAAGATCCACCCATGTATAGTGCAAAACTACCCATATTTCAATGATGACATACATATGTTGTAACCACGATTTATAATTGTATTTTCCCCTCCTGTCCACAGTGGCCGATCCGACATGGAATCATCGAGGACTGGGATCTGATGGAACGTTTCTACGAGCAGGCGATCTTCAAGTACCTCAGGTCGGAACCAGAGGACCACTACTTCCTACTGGTGAGTAAACAAACAAACAAGCAAGTTAACAAACAATAAACTAGTTTCCAAAGCCTCTGTCAGCAAGCTGTTTTCAGGTTCCTTGGGTCAGAGTACCACTTCTTCTTACTGGAACAAACTAACAAAAGGTTTTCAACTAAGTAACACAGAGGCTTACTACTTGTCTAAGCTAAGAAGTTGCTGTCAGATTTTTGTATTGATACTGCAAAGTGAGAAAATGCATTCTCATTACAGCGGAAATGTGGGGAATGATTACATGGACAATTAAAGGCACATAGTTTTTGCATTCTAACATAAGATTTTGGGCATCCAGAGGATGTTTTATGGTGACAATAGTGTTCGCATCTTCGTGACAATAACTTCCATGTTCCCCCAGACGGAGCCTCCCCTGAACACCCCTGAGAACCGGGAGTACACGGCAGAGATCATGTTTGAGTCCTTCAACGTGCCGGGGCTGTACATCGCTGTGCAGGCCGTTCTCGCGCTCGCGGCGTCCTGGACGTCACGGCAGGTCGGGGAGCGGACGCTGACGGGCACGGTCATCGACAGTGGGGATGGAGTCACCCACGTTATACCTGTGGTAAGTTCTAGGTGTTTTGTTGGAGAGCTTTCCTGGCCCTTCTCTTTGTCCCTCGCCAGCAGCTACTCTCTCAGTTTCAAATGTTGAAATGCCGTTGTGGAGCAGCTGTCGCTAGGCACTGCAATCATGGCATAGAGCTTGAAAGTTTGCGGGTTTGATATTACCTTTCTTAAGTAGTGTTTGAGAATGTAGTTATAGTATAGCTTCAGGTAGAGTAACGAACAGTTGGTTCTTGTGGCAAGTACAGCGGTTGGTGTCAAAATTACAACATATTGCTACTTTTGTTTCCCCCCAGGCGGAAGGCTACGTGATCGGCTCCTGTATCAAACACATTCCCATCGCCGGCCGTGACATCACATACTTCATCCAGCAGCTCCTGAGGGACCGCGAGATCGGCATCCCGCCGGAACAGTCGCTGGAGACCGCCAAGGCCATCAAGGTGGGGACAGTTGAGGGTCATGGTTAAACCTGTCTATAGTGACCACTCATTGCACTTGACAAAAATGGTTAACACTGTAGTAGACAGGATTCTAAATGCTTAATGCTAATGCTTGAAATATAGTCAAACCTGTTTACAATGCCTACTAGGGCTGCATACCTAAACGTAACATCGGTACCAAAACAGTCCCTGGAGACTGCCAAGGCCATCAAGGTGGGGACGGCAGAGGGTTATGGTTAAACCTGGCTATAGTGACCACTCATTGGACTTGACAAAAATGGTTAACACTGTAGTAGACATGTGCTTGGGTCAATGGGGGAATTTATCTTGGAGACCACCATAAAGCAAGTTGGTCCTTATGCAGAGGTGGTCACCAGTACAGTAACAAGTTTGACTGTAGTTAACATTAAAATGTTTAGAATTTTACATTGTACTTGCATTAATATTAGTATATGCAAGTCATGCCCTCAGCAATACCAATGTAACTGAATAAGAGTAAGAAAGACCATTGTACACATCTGGTTGCTATGGCTATGGTTTGAAATATTAATTGAATGTATGATGTTGTCTCAAGAGGATTGTTATTATTTAGAAATCTTGGCAATGTTGTTTGATCAGCAAGTTGAAAAGACAAGAGCATACAAGCTCCTTATCATTGGAACATAGGCTAAGCCATTTTATCTCAATTTCTATTCCCTTGCCTTCCTCCAGGAGAGGTTCTGCTACATGTGCCCGGACATCGTGAAGGAGTTTAACAAGTACGACACCGACCCCGCCAAGTGGATAAAGACGTACGAGAACATCAACCCCGTCACCAAGAAGCCGTTCAAGGTCGACGTCGGCTACGAACGCTTCCTCGGACCCGAGATCTTCTTCCACCCAGAGGTGAACAGAAGTTCTTTTAATTTGAATGTTTGTCTATGATTGTAGAAATCCTTCTTAGAGAAAGTTGACTGAATTAAATTTATGATGTGTCTCTACAGTACTGGTATGATTTTTTCTTTCTATACATAATGATAAAAATGACCTTACAACATGTCTAGATCTCAGAAAAAAGTATAATATAGACTTCAGTTAAGTGTACATGTACTTCACATGTGTTAGAATTAAAGTTTTAGCTTTGATTTTTTTTCAAAACATGTTTTGTGTTCTGTTTCAGTTCTCCAACCCAGACTTCACTATCCCCATCTCAGAGACAGTCGACAACGTGATCCAGAACTGTCCTATTGACGTGCGGAGACCGCTCTACCAGGTAAGGAAACCCGTACATGAATACTGGTCAGGACAATGTTCCATGAACACCAGTGCCAGACCTAAGTTTGACTATGACCTTTGTACTTTGACTAATGGAAAGACTCTCCTAATGAAGACTTTCAGGTGCTGTCTGGCAGCTTTACTATGTTTTGTGAACACGATGGGAGACTGACCTTTGCCCTAAGACCTGACCTTTACTGATGACCTTTACCCCTATAGAATGTGGTTCTATCTGGCAGCTTAACAATGTTCTGTGAGTAATGATAATAGAAAACTTTGCTCTCAGAGATGTATTGGAAGACCTGACCTTCACTAATGACCATTCCCCCTGTAGAACGTTGTTCTATCTGGCGACTCTACAATGTTCTCTGTGCAGATAATAGTGCTCTTACTATGTTTTGAACACTTATGGGAGACCTTATAGTTCTTCTGACCTTCACTAATGACCTTCCCCCCCTAGAACGTTGTTCTGTCCGGCGGGTCCACGATGTTCCGTGACTTTGGGCGTCGGCTGCAGAGGGACCTGAAGCGCCAGGTGGACGCCAGGCTGAAAATGAGTGAGGAGCTCAGCCAGGGAAGGATAAAGGTGCGACATTACATAACCTACATATAATCACCCTGTATACTAGAGCTCAGCCAGGGCAGGATAAAGGTGTGGCAAAAACTCTTGTGAATAGACAGGGAAAGACCAGTGAATGCTCTAGACTAGTGGATTCATCAAGATACTTTAAACTTTCTAGTATAATATGGCATCCAAAAAATGCTGGAAAGAAGTCACATCTCTAGCTCTGTTCAATGAATGAATGTTAACACATCACAGCCTGAGTTCCTCACATTTTCACACCCACCTTTGATCTTTGCAATGTTGCTATAGCTATCATGTCTTCCTAAATGTGACTGTGGATACCAAAACTTCGAAAAAACTAGGCTTAGAGAACCAACAATTGCTTGTTGCTATTAATGTTGCCATGAATACCAAACACTCTGTCATGTTGCCCTGCATACCAAATGTTCTCTTCAGCTTCAGTGGACACTTAACTGTTGTTTGATGCCATTGATGTGATGCATACCAAACATTCTGTCATGATGCCATGGATACTGATTCATCTCTGTCCAGCCCAAGCCCATAGAGGTACAGGTGATCACCCACCACATGCAGCGGTACGCAGTCTGGTTCGGAGGCAGCATGCTGGCTTCTACAGTAAGTACTGAGTACAACTGTAACGTTACATGTAACATTCTGTAAGATTTACACAAATCAAAGGGCCAAAGCATCATGGAATATTACAGCTACTGTAGCATTTTGATTTGTTCATTTGCTTCATTCTTGTAAAAGAAATTCAGTACAATCTGATGTTCTGCAATTTGTTTATCAAAAAGGGTAAAAACAAATAGCTATTTCAGTAGTCAGAGAGTAGAGAAAGCTGTTATTTGTTACTGTAGGTACATACATTGTGTAGATGATATTTTTAAGGTGTCAACAACCAACAAAAGCAGGAGTTACTGACACCTCTGTTAACCTTTCACAGCCCTAGTTTTACCAAGTCTGCCAGGTCATTAACATCTCTGAGGTAGATGTACTGTAGGTACATACATTGTGTGTATGCTATTTTAAGCCTTCTATACAAACAAAATAAGCAAAAGTCCTTAACCCTCTTAACCCCCCACAGCCCGAGCTCTGCCAAGTCATTAACCCCCCACAGCCCGAGTTCTACCAAGTCTGCCAAGTCATTAACATCTCTGTTAACCCCCCACAGCCCGAGTTCTACCAAGTCTGCCAAGTCATTAACATCTCTGTTAACCCCCCACAGCCCGAGTTCTACCAGGTCTGCCACACCAAGAAGGATTATGAGGAGTACGGTCCCTCCATCTGCCGACACAACCCCGTCTTCGGCGCCATGACGTGAGCCGCCAATCATCACCGTAGCAACTAGGTAGCCGCACAGAAACACGGAGGAATATTCCCAGGATTCCATACTATCAAGACTAGAACTTTTGTACTGGAAGTGAAATAAGCGGATGTTGTCCTAATGAGTAAAAGGCAATGTATACAATGTGTGTAGGAAGAACATGAGATGCAGTCTCTGTTTAACCTACAAAATTTTACCTGGATTTGGTACAATTAATTGACAGCCAGGACAGAAGATTATTCTAAGGATTGATGGAATTACAAGTAAATCGTCATGCAATCTATTGTGTCATCAAAATTGTTCTTCAATCTTTAGCAAAACACTTTTTCCAAGTCCAATTATGACATAGGACCACATCATTCTATATACTGGTAGCTAAAGGCTAACATCATAATGTTACATGAATAGCTTTGGATTTTTCTAGGAGGGGGGTCTACAGAATTCCATTGTTCATTACTAAGTTTTGCAGTTACAGCAGTATGTACCCCGTCAAGTTCAAGTTGAAATTTCTTGGTACATGTATGTTGGCTTTGGGGTCAAGCAACCTGTAAGATTAGCAAAGAAACTGAACAGTCAAATCTTTGTACGACTAAGAAAGATGCGAGTTGATATGGGCTCTTGTAACAATTTATACTTCACTTGAATCAAAATCAATCTGGAGAGAAAATTTGGTAAAAGAAATGCATTCTGTTTGATTGTGAGGTGAAATTTGGTACTGCTAAATGAAGTTCATAGGAAAAGAAAAGTGACACTGCTTCATATTGTTGTGACTCAATTTGCCAAGAATGGGTTACAAAGTCACAGTCGGTTTCTCTGCAAGTACATGTATCTATGACTTTAAATTTTACCATGATTATTGTATACTTGAATAGTTAGCAGAAAAGGAGACCACATTTAAATTGGAGTGATTCTGCTTGCATAATGGCAAAGCATGATGGGTACGTGTCCATCAGGTATAAGGTAACTAAAAAGGCAAGGTGGGTTTGGGGTATCTGCCAAATATAGTAGTGTGTATTTATCTATGAGGACTGATTTAATAGTTATGAGAAAATGCATCATTTTGTATGAAGAAATGGCACACATCTATCATAAGTAGAGATGTATGACTGAATACTGAATAAATCCAGTGAAAAAGTCTCCCTTTGTTGTGAAATTTTCTTGTGTTTGTCTTTGTGTGAATGATTTGTTTGAAAATACACCTCCGTAGAGTGTCAATACAAGTTACTTAAGCAACTGGATAAGTTTTGCAAACGGTCAGACATTTCAGACAGACTTATCAATACTAGCTTAAACAGCCGACACTTTAATCCGGACTGACACTCTAATTAAGGAGGACTTTCACCGTTAAGGCATAGTTTGAGTAGAAGACTTAATATTCAAGAGTATGTTATTGTTATATAACTTTGATGAAAGTTGCGTAGGTATCATTGATATGTCCCCTGTGACTTGGTCACTGAATATTCATGGAGGGGACTTGGTCAGTTTTTCAGAATTTTTAGAATTCTGGGTTGGTACTGATAGTCCATGGGCCAAACAGGTTTTTGGTACTACCGAGAGGGACAAGTGCTATCATGGACCTTTTGTATCTGTAGTAGCCAAAGTTTATTATAAGCTATGATAACTAACTTCCATGAGCAGCTTCCCTACTATAATCACATGACCAAATGACGTCATTAAAATGGACCTCACTTTTTGGGACTTAATTCAAAGGAGTGGGACAAAATATCAAACACCAATAATTTTCGGCAAAAGATACCACAGGAATCACACGAAAGTTTTTTTCTTCGATATTTCACATTTATAAGAAGTTATGAGTCTTTTAAGTCCGTTTTGGGGGGTAATTTTGTGTAGAAAAATGTATTGTTTACTTTCAAAAATCTGGCATTTATTCGGGCTACCCATGGGGTCTTGTGGAATACATTATATTGATTCCCCATATCATTCTCTGCGTTTTGGGCTTTGAATTAACAAAATCCGTCAATTCTATCAGGAGTAATAAGGGTTTTAAGGATTACAACCAACGGATGCCACTCTTCAGTCCGTGTGCCTCATTAATTCGGCTTCTTTCACGGTCATGTTTTAGCGCCCCCTATCTCTCAGCCCGCCAACTGCAGTACTGCGAACCGTGATCAACCGCACCGTTGCAAGGATAGGATACACCAAGCAGGTTGTAAAGCCTCCTTGGGTAGACCAAACCAAAATGGCATCGGAAAGGAGACACATCAGAACTTGGAACACCTTTGAAAACCGATGGTGGGTAAATAATTTTTCTGGGCTGTTTCTTCGCTTCTGAAGATCACTGGAAATGTTGTCCTCCTCAAAGAGATGGAACTGTCACGGTAAACACAGTTTGCGGGCACCATCGGTTTTCAAAAGTATTCAGAGCCCTAATGTGTCTCCTTTCAAATACCATTTTGATATGGTTTACCCAAGGAGGCTCTATACGACCTGCTTGGTGCATCCTATCCTTGCAATGGTGCGGTCCTGGGTTGATCACGGTTGCTGCAGTTGGCGGACTGAGGGATAGAGAGTGCTAAAACATGACCGTGAAAAAAGCTGAATTAATGAGGCACACGGACGTGGTCACACATTTCTGAAATAATCAGAACGTAACCGGATTATTCATCTGACAACTCTAATAACATTTCTTATTTTTATGTAAGTTGTTCACTGCCTCCAAAGCAGAGGCCCCTGCAGCGTATCTATAAAAAAGAAAGAATTCCGTCGTCAATGCTCCCATGATGCTTTGGACCAAGAGGCGGGAGAACAGCCCCCCTCCCCCTTACATGTGTAATTACTTCGCTGCGTCGCAAATGTTGCACAAGACGCCGTTGGACGGACAGAAAAGACAATAATTTTCGTTTCCCAAAAGCTTTTTATCAATTCTCGATGTGAGATAACTAACAGAGTGAGAAATGAACCGTGATGAACATGTTGAAACTGCATATGTTGAACCACCCTATGTAGACCACTCACTAGCGACCTCCAGCGATTTAGTTGCACATTGCAGTGCCAAATTTGTGAATGGCAGTCACCGTCATTTTTGTTGGTCTGCAGTTATTCATCACAGCATAGATAAAAGACGGTCTTTCATAGTTATTGAACAGTATAAACAAAGCAACTAGAGTCTAAACTAGTCTACTAGACTGACGTTATACTACAACCAGGGTCCATTTTGGAGCTGGAAAACTATCCAAACTTTGGTATTCCTGTAACTGCAGTGACGTTAAGGATGATGGCTGTTTCTTCGCTTCCGAAGATCACTGGAAAGGTTGTCCTCCTCCTCAAAGTGAAGAAACTGTCACAGTAAACACGCGTACGGTTTGCGGGTACCATCGGTTTTCAAAAGTATTCAGAGCCCTGATCCTTTCAAATATTATGTTGATTTGGTTTACCCAAGGAGGCTCTACAATACCTGCTTGGTGCATCCTATCCTTGCAACAGTGCGGTTGATCGCGGTTCACAATGCTGCAGTTGACGGGCTGAGAGATAGAGGGCGCTAAAACATGACCGTCAAAAAAGCTGAATTAATGAGGCACAGGGACGCGTGTAGTGGTGCCTTGCATCAACATGCATGTAAAGCTGGAGAGTTACCAGCGCAGTTTGGCAATTCCAAAAGATCTGGAAGCAACAACACCAGACGTTTGCCAAAACCAGCCAGACCCATTCCTCTGCTTGGAGAGTATTGTTTAACAGTAACAATGATATCATAAACCACTCCACACATGACAGCCTTCCACTTGCAAATGTACATTTATTTCGGAATCCTCATTTTTGTACAATTCTACAAACAGCTCACATGGAATCATCTTCACCAAATCATTACTCACTTCTCGCTCTTTCTTGCATGACCAAGGCCTTAATAATACATTAAAGAATTTTGCTGCACAGTCTTCAGTACAACATTTAAGGCAAAAGAACATTGATAGTAATACCTTATAATCAAACTCATGTCAATCAATACAGCAATACGTAGTAATACATTTTCTAGATTAGAAACAGACCAAGAAGATCGAGGATGGTGGTGCATTTTTTTTAGTTGGGGTAACAACTTCCCCATTTCTTTTTTCTGTCATTTTTTTTGCCTTTTATCAGGGTTTTTTTACTTGTTTCCATCAACCACACCCATGATCATTCTTGGTTTGTTGTCCCTTGACTTTTTATTCTGTAACATATTTTGATAACTTTGTGCTCTTGTACAAAATCTGCCTTTCTGACCAACAGGAATGCAGAATTCTTGTAATCTAACATCCGTACAAGCTGAAATATGACATTTGTACAATACCAGCAGATAGAACATACAGCAATGTTATGTGTACATCATATTCATACATCTAGTACATGTTAATCAGTTGAAATGCCTTTTACTTTGCATACAATAAGCTTGCCTGCTTAAGCTGTTTCTATCCAGTCAGTTTTCTTTCTTGTTAGTATTGATCTTCTTGCTGAATTGTTCTGTAACTGATCAACACAAACATCAAAGAATTTAATGCATCATAAAAGAATCAAACATATAAAGGTAACCAAAAGTAAATTCATAAGGAATGCTATCCAACTATTCACAAGCTGACTCTAATATAGATGTAACAAAATTTATAACGTTCCACATAAAGTCCAATTTGGCATAAGCAAGCCAACAAGATGAGGAGCTTCCATCTTGTTACAATGGCATTCCACTGCCTTTTTTCCCTAAATGCATGGAAAAACATCAATTTGCCCAGCATTAACATAGTGTCAACATTCATTAAAATTCTTTATTTCTTATGATTTTTTATGATCCTCCAAAGCATCACAGCTTCTAGTTGTCCTTTCCTCAGACATGAAGTAGTGTTTTCATCCATCCTTTTCTGTAAATGACTTTATACTACAATTTATTTGGTGCAATGCAGCAAAAAAAGTTTAATACCAAAAAGAAACCCTGCAAGACTGGGATTTTACATAATGCAAAAACTTATCTTAATCAGATAATATCATATAACAATACTAAGTGTAGCACCCCCAAGCTAAGTCTTAGAAATGAAATCATGTCGGTGTAAAACATAACAGGCATAACTGACATTTTGTGATAAATTCATTGTACAGCTAGTAATACAAATGAAAGAAACCAAGCTAAACTTGAGAACCAGTAATATACTAAATTCATTAAGACTTTTATTTGGATGGGCAAAATGGATGCAATGTTCACTGTCAAGCATGCAATCTGACCAATATGACCATACATTAACTGCAATATATAAATCCATGTGTGAGTGAAGGATATAATCTCCATTCTAATGCTCTAGCGGTCTGGTTTCATCAGTATTTCAATCAAAGTCTTTATGAAAACACCTGAAAACTTAAGAATTGGCATTGTGTGTCCTATGGTGTTCCTATTAGGCTACATGTGCTGGCTTGTATCATATTCTTTACTTATAGATATTCACACATTTAGTTGATATTTCATGATAATCAAAACATGTCACATTCAATACAACTTGTACATCTGGTTTTAATTTTGGCAAATTATAACATGGAATTCAACAGAGTTAGATCAAGCTACCAGAGTCACACATTTTATATGCATTTTGATATCTTCTTTTTACAATATACAAATTTCTTTCTATTTTCTCTGAAAGTAACATTAATCCACATGAAGTCTTCTCTTCCACAGAACATCATTTCTAAAGATGAATCCAAGAAACAAAGTGCTGACTTAAGTTTCAGCTAGTCAAGCCCTATACATGTCTGACTACAAAAAACCATAAGGACGTACCCTTATCTTTCAATCAATCAATGTTTGATAACCCTAATGCTTGCTTTACTAATTATCAATTAGTAATTGATATTTCTTAGCTTAACGACCAACATGTTGTAATATTGTAATGAGGCACAGTTAGAGTAGCTGATATCCCACAATGCACGGGGTAACACTGGGTTGTTCTGTAATAATAAGGCTGAGACTCTAAATCCTTGCTGCCTCTTTATAATCCACAGTTCTTAAATTTGAGCTGGCTCCTTCTGTTTAGTAAGTAATCAAAGCTAGAAAAGCTCTTAATATACAAGTATTCATGGAATCTGATTTGTCTGTTACTAAGAACTCTAAAGAAAATAAAACATTGTCAAACTATTTTCAATTTGCACTATGTTGAACTTTATATGTCCCCTATAGTCTGTTTGTGATTTTTTTTCTTGGGTTTTATGGAGAAAAAAAGTTAGAATTGAAAAAAAGAGGTAGAGTCTACCCTTATAACTTGAATGTTTCATATCGCTATGGAAACAGACATTTTGGCAGTAAACTTTACTTATTTGTTCCCCACTGTTCCATCAGAATGGCCATTGCACTACGTATACAGGTATTGCAGGGACTGGCAAAGACAGTTCTCAGAGTCTGTCACTTCTTAAAAGCATCTTCATCAACGTATCAACCGAGAATGGAAAGTTGGAGCAAAATCTTTTTTTCCTGACAAAATGCTTTTGTCATGTCCTTTTTCTATCCACTTCAACGTGCAAATTTATCCCTTATGTTGCAAGACTCTTAGCAATATTTCAGTATATTTGTTCTAAAATTGTAATGGTCCTATCCAAGCTGTGATATGGCTAAAGCTACTGTCTAAGCCCACACAAATGTAAAGAAACTTGATACTGTATTCCTTATGACTGCCAGACCATTATGATAGTAGCCATGAGAAATTCTGTTGCCATTTGCACTTCTTTATGCATCTGATTCAGTCTTGTAATTTTCATGTAACGCTGTTGTTGGAAAGCCTGTACAATGTAAATAGTGCTTACTACATGTTTCAAGGCTCTGGTAACACCCACTGCTTGTTGCTGCTGCTTGTTAACACAATCAAATGGCTCATGCTATAGAGAACTGTTTGCAGTTACACTTTTTTAATACATGCATCAATGAACATGCATTGGATTGTTAACTTTTATTCTTATCACTAAGATAGCATTGAAGTCAGAATCTAGCCACAAACTGGTAAAACAAAGCTACTTTGCATTGGAGCGGCCTACAAACTTTTAAGCAGTTATGCCATATGCACTTCCATGTTCCAATCACTGATAATTTTATCACTGAAGCCCTAAACAAAAGAAAGAAAAAAACAAGTGACTGTCTACAGATTTGAATGACAACTTTATAATAAGTTCATTTCCATCGTGAGCTAGCCAGAAAACATCTAAGTTGAATCTTCATCAGGCTTCTCCACAGGGAAGCTATAAAATGTACATGTCTGCCTGCAGTCATTACACAGGGGGCATCGCCATGGTTACGACTATGTTGCCATGGTTCCCAGCATGTTGCCATGGTTACTGGAACATCACCATGGTTACTGGTTCTTTGCCAATGTTACTGGTGTGTTACTAATTGGCTAGTACTAGCATGTTGACATGTTCACTGCTACATTGCCATGGTAACTTGCACGTTGCCATGGTGACTGGCCCGTTGCCGTGGTTACTCGCCCTGGAGGTCCTCGTCCCGCACCATGGGGGGCGGCTTGTCCGGCATGGCGGCACTGGTCCCCGCTGTCAGGTAGCCAGCGACACTCGGGCCCGCTGCAGGACAGAGACAAAATATACAGACATTCTGTACATGCTGATAATGCACATTTTATACATCCTGTACTCACATGTTGAGAGCGTTTTGATTAAAGTTTTTAACACATTCACCAACACTTAAGACTGAGTCTTTGAAATGTTTTTCCAACTTCTAAGGCTAGGGCCAAGGCC
The DNA here is from genome assembly GCF_035083965.1 of Branchiostoma lanceolatum. Taxonomy (NCBI): domain Eukaryota; kingdom Metazoa; phylum Chordata; class Leptocardii; order Amphioxiformes; family Branchiostomatidae; genus Branchiostoma; species Branchiostoma lanceolatum. The sequence continues at coordinate 2,406,462 of NC_089736.1, forward strand.
TGTCAAAAAGAAGGCTGTTAAGTCCATTGAATACAAATTTGTTAACAAACCCATCAGAAGAAAGATAACCTCCATGCCAAACCATTGCATTGATGCAGGAAACAAAGAGGTCTGAAAAATGATGTCACTGAGCAGATTCTGAGGTTTCTACATTAAGTATTTTGCCACTGACAGTACTCTACATTTTGTAATTCGTATAGACATGGAATTATGAACATGCTCTAGAAATGTAACTGTAAGCAATGCAAGCAAACTTGCACAGTAATATTGTCAACAAAAAGCAACACACACAAGTTGATAAAAGTTGGCCAAGTCATCCAATGTAGTTTGCATGCACACTGTCTTGTAACTAACTTGCAATCAAAATGACATGCATGGCATGCTGCTATTATAGGCAACAAAGCAGCATATCCAGCATAACCAGCACACAAAGAGTTCATCTAACAGTCAAGCACTTAGTCATGCACATAGATATCATGCAATTTACTTTTAATTTTACCAAAAGGCACTACATGACTGTGCTTGATGTTACTAACTAAAGTGACTACAATTCAAAGGCAGTTCAGAATAGTTGAACCAGGAAAACTCTTAAGCCAGTGAATCACAGTTTGTTGGACATAGAGCAGGTGGGCAAAGCAGGTGTTTGGAATCACAATAAGAAAGCAGGACCTGTTGAGAAGTTATTAACAGGAACTACTGCAGGACTGTACAGAATTAGTAAGAAACAGCCAAGAATAGTTAACACACCAGAGAGACAGTGTTGGGTTTCAGGTTTAAACAAAGAGCAACACAGAAACATTTACCTAACACAAGTATTAGTAATAGTAGGGTTCTGGATGCACCAAACCAAAAGGAATATTTGGACCATATTTAACACAAGCAATACTGATCTACCTATTTTGTAAATTGCAAAAAAAAAACTTTTTAAAAAACTTCATGGAACAAAAAATCTTTTTTCCACAACAGTTTCTGAATCAGCACCTTTGTACATGAACCTGGCATGGCCTGTCTATGATAGGGCATAACTAAATATATACACTCTGACCTGTGAACCTTACCCTACATGCAGCTGTCTTTTGACCCCTGCCAGACATAAAATCCAGATTCATGCAGGTCTCTAGCTAACACAGCCACTGCAAAGGCATGCACCTTAACCTTTGCACCCTAACCCCTCTCTAACTACATTTTGTAATTCTAGACTCCGACTCATCAGGCCCTGGCACATGCATGTATCCCAGCATGCAGTGGCATATACCCATCATGCATTGCAGCACATAATGGCGGCCCCTCCCTACCTTTAGAGGACGTGACTTGTTCTTTCTCACCACCTAGGTCAGGGACAGAGGTCATTAGGCATGGTGGCTTACATTACACACAAACAGGTCTGCACTTGACCTTGGGCCTCAATAGAACAGTGCAAGGTGACATCAAGGTCAATGGGGAAAAAACACAAGAAAATGAGTCAGATCATCCTTTTCTTGCCATGTTGCCATCCGTGTGAAGAAAATATGAGTAAAGTTGAGTCTCAATTCACTTCCGGGCTGGGTTAAAAACATATAACTAACAAACATGTACTGCAACATCAATGGTGACCAAAGAAACAGTAGCTGCAAAAAATCTTCATACAAAAGAGACTTCCATTTCACGCAAACTTGGTTTACTTTAGTCTCACTAACGGTATTTTGCTAGGTTTTAAACTTCAGCTGTCAACAAACTTAGGAAATCGTGCAAGGCGGCACATTTTGAACAACACCACCACTACAGTCAAACCTGTCTAAAGTGACCACAGGAGGGAAGAAAATAGTAACTGTTACAGTAGACAGGTGGCCACTATAGACAGGATTCTCAATGCTTGGGTCACTTGACAAAATAATCCAAGGGACTGCCAAAAACTGGTTAGAACGGCTATATTGTTACGAGACTCAGTGCAGATTTGAAAGTAACAACAAGAGGTTAACAGGGGTGGGGATAATTAAGAGATGTACATTGTACAAGAAGCACAAATAGGAAAGGGTGAGGGTATTGAAACATGTACATAAACAGGGAGTGACTGCATTTTACGATGCTTCAACATCGTTCGTACCCCCTAAATGTCAGGTAAAAAAAAGGACAAAAATTTTTTCAGGGGTGACAAAAAAATGAGGAAGCTGGGGTAGGAAAGGAGTACAATGTACAACAGTTTGCTCTGAAATAGCAAAGGTATAGAATGATGTTAGTTACAAGTGATGTTGAGTGGAGTCAGCAAAATATATTTTCCAAAATTAGACATTATGGACCAACATAGTACATTTTGTACAATGAGAACCAGGACCTGCTAAAGCCATATAACTCTCTCTCTCTCTCTCTCTCTCTCCAATTTTACGTCTTTTATTCCACATTATATGGGGGTTGGACGTGCTTGCACATGGATGGGGGAGCCCCAGAACTCCTCAGCAAGTGCAAGTCTTTTTTGTAGCAAGAGTTTTTACGTCTGGATGCCCTTCCTAACGCCAACCCAAACCCTACTGTAGGGCTTAGGACATAGGAAATGTGTGTTAAGTGCCTTTCCCAAGGGCACAACGTCTGGGTGCATGTCCGGACATGTCTGGGTACTCCACTGGGGATTTGAACCTGGGTCTCATTGGTTCATAGCCGTTGTATATAACATGTTTGTATACACACCTGTCAGGTAGCCTGCCGTGGCTGTCTGTGAGATGAACAGGTCGTGTTTCTGGTCCCTGTACGACGTCCAGACTGTGGACTTGTCAAGGACACTTTGCACCTTAAAAGGAGACACAGATGAAATCAATTAAATCTGCTGAAGATTACAATGACGCTTTGCATATAAAAGAGGGAGACAAGAGGGCCAGAAATGTGTCAAAGTCAAATGTGTCCCTAAAAACTGAAATGCATTGTTAACAAACTTTAAAGTATAAGTTGCCTTGCTGAGAGTCAAATGATTCTAGAATTAAATTCTTAAAACTCTGGCTGTTAAAATAGATACTGATGCAAAGAGCTAGATAAGCATAAACCACAATCAAGGACTATATAGTGCTGACTGAGGCTTTCAGGGGAATATCTTTAATTCTAATAGACAGGATCTGACATATAGATTAACATGATATTGTGACCTTCTTGCATAAAAGCTACCATAAGAATACAAAACAAACTCTGTGCTGTTACCTGTTCCCCATACTCCAAACTTCTCGTCATCGCCTTCAGAGACTTGACTATCTGGGCCTTGGTGCCCGATGGGTTCTCTACCTGTTCAAGCCCGCCATCTAGCAACCTTAGGAGGTACTGCACCAGCTCTGCTTCAATGGCCTGGGAGAAAATCATCAGAGAAGAACAGATTTGAAACAATGATTGATTTCTAAGATGCACTTTATTGATATCTAGTACCATCTAATATGACTGCTTGAAACACAAGCAGTGGTGGGAAGTTCAAGTGCAAGACGTTCGCATGACACAAAAAGTCACATTCATCTGATGTGAATATCGCTGTGCAGTGTTATCATGTAGATTCCACTTATGATGTAGAGAATACCCAAAAACAGTGACTTTGTTCTAATATTTTGGCCGGTCAGATTCTGCAATATGCACCTATAAGACATTTAACCTTTAGCACACTGAAGTAGCTGTTTGGCACCCAATTCTCTATTGGTTACAGAGTTAGGCAGCAGGGAGGAGTGAAGACACTGACTGACCTGCTTCACCAGATCCGTCTGGTCCTTCTCGAACATCCTGAAGAAAGTTTCGCAGGCGATGCCGATCATGTCCGGCCGCGCCCGCATGGCCACCATCATGGGCCGGATACACTCCGTCTGAGACATGGCTGTCACACATAGCTGGGGGAAGAGGTCAGTGATTGGTCACTCAATGATTGTTATAATGTAGATAATGTGTTTATGCACACAGTCTGAGACAAAGACTGTATGGAGAAACTGATTTTTCACATTTTTCTATGCTGTACACTGAAAAAATTCTACACTTTAATCCATCGAACTGAACATTACAGATCATCAATTAAAATCTACACGAAAGTTGGAATCTCTATCAAATGTCAAGTATCTTTTGACCATATGTCAAGATAAAAATTGAGTAGCCATAACAAAAAGGGAAACATGAATTTTTAAAGGGCAAATGAATCTTTATTGTATATGTCCAGTAATGTGGTGGAATATAGAACTTCCAAAATGATGTCCTTGGAAAAATGGCACTTTGACAGTAAAATTTGAACTGGTAACTACTAGTAAGGGTACACAAAAAATCCTGAACTGTCTTTCTAACGTCATGAAAAAAACCTGTTTGCTAACACATGTTTATGTGGAGGAGAATGTAAATTAATCTATCATAAAAAAATGTTTCAATGACCACTGATGACCAGAACTTACATCATTGTTTGCTAACACATGTTTATGTAGAGGAGAATCTAAATCTATCATACAAAAATATTTCAGAGACCAGATGACCAAGAACTTACATCATTGTTTGCTAGCACATGTGCGGCCAGCAGTGCAGACTTGGGGATAGCCGAGTTGCGAGAAGACATGGGTTTGAAGACCTGCGGGATGTGACCCAGCCCGGGGGCGTTGTCGGCTAGCTGGGGCTGTGCCGTGAACAGGGACACCACCGCTGTGGTCAGGGTCTCAAGCACTTCTCCCTGTGATAAAAGATAATGATAACATCATGCCAGGCCAATATAACTAATGATTGTTGAACATAAGAAAGTAATCCTTAACTGGAAGACAATGCAACAATACAGTCTGAGAAGAAAGTCACAAACTTTGTGAACATATACAAACAATTATCAACATTCAAGATTCAAGTTTTCCTCTAAGACCTTTACTTCTATTTCGTCCACTTGATAAATCATCACTTAAGAGAAATCTTAACGAACTTGCACAACATGAAATATAAGGATACATGTAATTTTCCACCACGCTCCTCTTTCCAACATTTCTTTGCCACCAACATCAAAGTTGTTTGTGCAGGTGAATTCAATCTGCCTCCAAAAAGACAAGATTAATCAATTGATTTTCATTTTTTTCTATGCATAGCATTGTGCCAATTTCTTTATTTAACTGTTTGACTGATACTTACATCTCGGTTAAATTTGCTGGTGTCATTCAACTCTAAAAAGGTTAATTTCTTTATTGATTATAGATTGATTGGTTGATGGACACTTACATCAGGGTTGTTTTTACTGGTGGGTTCGATCCACCTCTAGATGGAAAAATATTGCTTGATTGCTTGATTGATTGATTGATTAATTGACACTCACATCAGGGTTGTTTTTACTGGTGAGTTCGATCCACCTCTCCATGAGGGACACCTGGAACTCCTTGGGTTTGCGCAGCACCCAGCCCGGCTGTGAGATGAAGAGTCTGAGGAACACCCCTCCCACCGTCAGCTCTCCCTCCACGTCTGTGTACACCACCGCAAAGTCCTCAGGGAGCTTCCAGCTGGCATCGATGTTCTCCTTCTGGGCTGTATAGTGTCTGCAAATGGACAGAGAACATTCTGGTAAATGAAATTATCTCACTTTAGGAGGATTGTGCAAAAGCAAAGTCCTCAGGGAGCTTCCAGCTGGCATCGATGTTCTCCTTCTGGGCTGCATAGTGTCTGCAAATGGACAGAGAACATTCTGGTAAATGAAATTATCTCACTTTAGGAGGATTGTGCAAAAGCAAAGTCCTCAGGGAGCTTCCAGCTGGCATCGATGTTCTCCTTCTGGGCTGTATAGTGTCTGCAAATGGACAGACAACATTCTGGAACATGTTTCATCCCATTTCTTTCATTTTGGGAGGATTGTGCAAAAGCAAAAACTGAGTCCTTCTCCGTGTATGGTATTTAAAACTGAGACAAGAACATATACAGCACTAAAAAAGAAAATGGTATTAACATTGTCTTCCCTGTCCCTAGTACTGTATGACATTCACACTGACAATGCTTTCACTGTCCTTAGTGATGAATAATATTCACACAAACACTGCTGTCACTATCCTAAGTGCTGAATGACATTCACACTAACACTTCTGTCACTGTCCTTAGTGCTGAATGACATTCACACTGACAATGCTGTCCCTGGTGCTGAATTACATTCAGACTAACACTTCCATCCCTTTCCCTAGTGCTATATGACATTCACATTGACACTGCTGTCACTGTCCTTAGTGCTGACTGCTGAATAACATTCAAACAGACACTGCCATCCCTGTCCCTGACATTTAACACCAACACTTGAATGACTACAAAGCCTTAGATAGTTCTATCAACAGCTACTCACATGTCTCTCATCTTTTTGACCACGCTGGACACTTTTTCCCTGGCATCGTCATTCCAGATTAGTTCTGGATTCTCGTGTGTTCCTGTGACAAAGGAAATCAAAACAAATGAGATGAACATTGAGAAGAACATTTCAAGTTGCCTAGGATGTCATTATCTTGCATGTTACAGATATACTGTGAAATTCCAGATTAATCTACATTATAAACATCTTCAAGCTTGTTGACAAGTTGCTCTAGACTGTCCTTGTCTTAATCATTACAGTGCCTGACAATCAACCACAAGATCTGCTCCAAAGCTGCAGCTGCCAATACTAGAAATATTTCAGTGCCTGTCTTACCTTCAAACATGCGCACACAGCTGGCTAAGATCAGAGCTATCCCTATTATGTGCATTTCAGAGCCTGACATATCTTCAATAATCACTGACTGTCTACTTAAAAACATGTCTATGGGTCTTTTACAGCTGTCCATGCTAGTAATGTTTCAGTGCCTACTTACCTTCAAACATGTGCACAGCTGCCTCAGGGCTGTCCCTCATTGCGTCCATGAAGATGCCTGGCAGGAACTTACTGAGGATGATGCGGATCTTCGGCCCCACAAGCTTGTCTGCGATCATCTTGGAGAAGAGTTCAGCAGTCTGCCCTCGGATACCGGGGTTGGTCGAGTTACAGAAGAGATCCAGAAGGTAGATCAGCGCTCCTGCAGAGAGAATGATCTAGATCTGAATCTGGATCACATGAATGGCATACTGCCACATGGCATAACACACTAGTACTGTAGTTATAGCTTCTTAGTACAAGCTGCACATGGAGTGTAACAGACACATTTGTAGGTGTTGGTCATTGCAACTCTACTCAAATCAATGTCATAAGACTTAGTGTTGTGTTTTTTATAACACACTCAAAGAATGGCCCCCAATCATAGGACCACAATCTTACACACTTCAAACACCTCATCGATCAACAGAGTGGTATTCTTTTATTCTTGATGATGCTTTTCTTTCAGTTGAGTCAATTTGTGATGTATGTATTTCACACTCACATACTGTTTTCCCTGTCCTTGGTGCTGAATGGCATTCACACTGACACAAAAGGTAACAACATTGTCCATTTAGTATATTCTTCCCATTTGTCATATCTATATCTGCCATGACAATGAAGGCCTTTACTGAAAACAACCAATTGTATCAACTCACCCCTTGCCAATGCCTCCTTCACAATCTTAGTGCTGGACAAGAGGGCATGTAGGCTCTCCAGTACTGTACTTCTGCCTGGAGAGGAAACACAAATAAAATGAATCATTTCCTATAGAAAACAACTCTTGACTAAAACAACAAATGCAAGATTTTTAAATGACATGGCTTTGACCAAAAAAGTCAGCATTGCCATGGTTCATTCCCAAATGCCTGTGAAGTAACATCTTAGTAACTTTTCAGCTCACCTAGAAATGCTGATAGAAGCTGAAATGTATTCCTCTGGTCTAAGAAAAGGTCTTCAATTTTACACCAAAATCTTCATTACAACTTACTTTTATGTTATTGCTAGTCGTGTTGTATCATTATATCTATATTGTGAAGATCTCTAAAAAACTAAAACTTCTTGTTGAATAAGAAGATAAATTTGACTTGATGTTTGTTTACTCACTCGTAGGCAGTGATTGGATGACCAGGAGCAGGTACGGCAACACCGCGGCGTCGCCAATGTCGTTGACGCAGTCCTGATTGGTTGTTACTGAGTTCACGACCTCCAGCCCCAGCTGCTGCAGCTTCCCAGCGCCATGGAGACGCAGCAGGGCGAACAGCAGCCGGAAGTGCCCCAGGCACACCACTTCAGTGCCTGTCAAGAAATTGAAATGGTTTCTTAGAAACAGGTGACATAGGCACACAATTTCAGTGCCTGTTGAAAAATTGAAATGGCTTGTGAGAAATAGGTGACAAAAGTGAATACAAAGCCTGCTTTTTGATCACTTTTTCAAGTGCCATACAACAGATAGTTTATGTGGAGGGAGGAGAAATCCTTTCACTTAGCATTTTTCTGTGTTGCTGTTTCTGTAATACCACAATAACATACATTTGACAATGTACTGAAGCATCACAGTTTTAGTGTGTATGACATCAACTTTGGAGATGATAGGGAGGCAACTATCCTACATTAGCCGGCAAATACTGGCCTTGAACTAGCTACGACTGTCTCAGGTTACCTGGGTTGTTCCTGACGACGTTCCTAAAAATACATGTAACTCCCAATACGTTGCAATATAATGTATTTATCCTCCCTTTATCAAGGCAACTAGCTATGACTTTACCTGGGTTGTTCCTGATGACGTTCCTGAGGGCCTCCAGCGCCATCTCCACGTCCCGCAGCCGCTGCTTGTTACTCTCCTTCGTGGTGTCCATCGTGCCCTGGGACAGGGTCAGCAGCGAGTGTAGGTACTAGAGGAAAACAAACAGAACAATCGTCATCATTTAAAAAATGTTCAAATTTCTAGCTATCCCTACAGTCTTCCTCATGTTTGATTGACCAAGGAACTTAATGTGAAGAGGTATAAAACTTTATCAGCCATTGCTTTTTTTCCAATGACAAATTAAAGCTAAAGGACAGATGGATGACGTGTTTTTGCTGCATCTATGGTGCCGTGGAACCATGCCACTGGGGAATGAAGATACTTTTTCAAAAGGCAGAAACAAATCATCCATTTTGTAACAGAAAATATTTCTAAGAACAAGGCTGTTACTGTACAAATGACATAACATTCAAAGCACTCACCTCTGCCTGAGAACCCAAGAAGTCGATCAGCTTCCTTGTGAAGCCTTTAGAATCCTAAAAGAGGAATAATTCATCATTATAGATGAGAAATTCAACACAATGTGTTGGACACTTCACAGCTTTAAGTTGCTACGGACATTACAAAAACATCCATAAATGTGAAGGTTTTGACACCATCCCTGTCCTTGGTGCTGAATTAAAGTGATTAACACAAATCATTACATACTGAGCTGGAAAAACAACAACAGAAAAACCATATCTGTTCATTGTACATTCTAATGTACACTCTTACACACATACATATCTCACTCTTACACACACACACACTCACATAACATAAAGGTAAACCCAATTCTTACCATAACTACATGTACAGCCTGCAAACCTGCAGAACCAAAGCTTGCTCCCCAAACTCACCTCCAGTGGAAATGTGGGCTGTTCGTTGTACACCCCTTATAAACTTAACCTGAACTTCAATCCTAACTGTAACACCATGTATCGGTCTGATATAGATATGAATCTCATCCCTTCATGACTTTCATTCCTACTACTCACCTCTAGCGGGAATGTTGGCTGTTCGTTGTACACCCTGACGTAGACCTCGCCCACCTGCAGCTCCTTCAACCCTAACTGTAACTAAAACCTGCAGACCTACAGTCTGCTCCCCAAACTCACCTCCAGTGGAAACGTCGGCTGCTCGTTGTACACCCTGACGTAGACCTCTCTTATACCCTTAACCTGAACTTCAATCCTATCAGTGTAAATCTCATTCATTCCTACATGATGCAATCTAAGCTCCCAGACTCACCTCTAGCGGGAACGTGGGCTGCTCGTTGTACACCCTGACGTAGACCTCTCCCACCTGCAGCTCCTTCTCGTGGATGGTGAAGCAGAAGTCGGCGCCGTACGACGGGTCGCACTCCCCGGTGCGGATCTTGCTGCTCTGCTGCTCCTGCAGGAACTCCGTCAGCTCCATCCTGGTCCCGTTGTCCCAGATCAGGTACGGGTTCTCCGTGTTGCTGTTCAGGATTTTCAGTACCTGCAGAGAAGAGGCAAGTCACTTAGAAATTTGTGCAAATGTGTCAAGATACAGTTTTAGCTTATTAATATTTAGCTAATACAGTCAAACCTGTATTAGCGGTCACCTTTGCATAGCAGCCACCTGCCCATAGTGGTCACTTTTTGTCGGTCCCTTGGATTTTTCCCATTGACATAAGCATTAAGAATTAGGCTATAGCGGCCACCTGTCCAACGCGGTCACGGCCAGACGATTTTCGGTCCCGCGAGTACAGTAACACTGCCGATAACGGTCCCGGCGCGCCGGTAGAAGCCGCATCGCCACCGCACGCCGGGTTCAAAATCTTCATTTTTTCACGCCGTTATCAAATTTATGTGGACTCAACTGGATAGGATAATAATAAAGAAAACCAGAATGTTTTATCTTTGTTTAGAAAATCCATGGTTTGACGCGAAGTCAAGCATAAATTTCTTCACATGGCTTGCGTTTGGACATCGCGTCAAAATTGTCCATGTCTGTGCATTTCGACTGGACAAATATTACGGCAGCTTTTTGAAAAATACAACCCGCACATGTACCTGATGCGGTAAGTTCGCAAAATGTTTGAATGTCGGCCCAATTTCCGTTTTCCCCGGAAAATTCATCCAAAATTGTGCCCAAAACGTGCTTCGGGCTTTCGCGCGATTTGCAAAATGGCGCTGATAGTGAGCAGCACAAAGGTCAACGGAAGACACCACTGTTACGGAGGTATAATGTGCTAAATTCATTTTGCTGCAAAGTATCACTGAGGATAATTGATTCAACAAAAGCTTCAAAATAAATATAAATAACATTAATATGATGTAGAATTTGGGCTATTGCAATTTTCTGAAAAGAAAAAAGCCATCAAAAGACCGACCTAAAATGTGACTTACCTATGCAATGTTTACATGTGTACTGTACGGTGAATAAATGCATCTCAGTCGGTACTGAAAACTGAGGTCAATTAATCGACCTTTTCTCCATAGTGGCCACCTGTCCTTAGCGGCCAGTTTTCACCAGTCCCTTGAGTGACCGCTATAGACAGGTTTGACTGTACATGTACCGGTTGATATTTGGTACTGCTAATACCATGACAAAAAAGAGACTATTAGTGTACTATAGTATAGTCCATACTGGGAATTTATCCTGTTCTTTTTGCCACGACAATGTTCTTACAAGTGAGATCATTATATTTAACATGTCACCTCTAACCTTTCTCCCTGACCCCTTGTAACATAGCTGATACCTCTAACCCCCGAACCCTAACCTTTAACCTACCTCCCATGGGTCCTCCTTGTTGAGCTGCCTGCTGAGGTAAGTAGTTAACATGGCCGTATAGACTTATTCACAGCAGGGTTGTCTGGTGTTTTCTGGTGCAGGCTTATGTGACCTCTAACCCCGAACCCTAAACTTTAACCTACCTCCCGAGGATCCTCCTTGTTGAGCTGCCTGCTGAGGTAAGTAGTTAGCATGGCCGCTATGGACCTCTTCACAGCTGGGTTGTCTGGAGTTTTCTGGTCCAGTTTTATGTCTTATGTGACCTCTAACCCCTGATCCCTAACCTTTAACCTACCTCCCGTGGGTCCTCCTTGTTGAGCTGCCTGCTGAGGTAAGTAGTTAGCATGGCCGCTATAGACCTCTTCACAGCTGGGTTGTCTGGAGTTTTCTGGTCCAGTTTTATGTCTTATGTGACCTCTAACCCCTGATCCCTAACCTTTAACCTACCTCCCGTGGGTCCTCCTTGTTGAGCTGCCTGCTGAGGTAAGTAGTTAGCATGGCCGCTATAGACCTCTTCACAGCAGGGTTGTCTGGTGTTTTCTGGTCCCCGTCCAGGTAGCCCCCTAACCGGGCCAGAGCCAGCATGCTCAGGCGGGCCAGGTTGTTGGCCACCTCCTAAACAGGCAGAAGGAAAATGATCTAGGTTTAAAACTTGGTGTTTCTAAAATTGAACTGAGATTTATTTTGTCTAGTCAGAACTCAAAATATGTACTTAGATGTAAACATATGTCAGGGTAGAGACTGCGATCTGCTAGAACTGCTAATTCTACCTGGAGAGATCCAGATTGGACTCTGATTGGGATGCTAGGAATGCGTAAGCCTCTCCTGTAATGCGTAAGCCTCTCCTGTTTATATGTGTAAGTCCTATATCTAAAGTCTATTCATTCAAATTGATCCACAGGAATTGAAGTTTTGACAAGGAACTATCTTTAAGTTTACAGACACAGATATTTTTCCTATTTGGACACAAATACTGCACATTTTCAAACATCAAAGAGACCTTCCTACTGAACAGTATAACACATCATGTAACATAGTGTGATGAAGCATGTAATAGAAACAGAGAAAACAGTGGCAACAAAGGGCTGAAGAAAGTGTTTTGTAGTGTGACTTACTTGCAAGTTATTTGGGTGGTCAAACTCCGACTTGAGAAGCATGGAAAAGAGGAAAGCTGTCAATCAAAGAATCGCCATAGAAACGGCAATCATTCAAGATCATTCGAGCAGTGGGAAGTAAAGCCACAACTGTCTGTCAAAGTGTTGCCATGGAAACAGCACTCATTCAAGGTCAGACAGGCAGGGCTTGAGAAAACACAACTCTGCATCTGTGCAGCAACCTTTCAACTTTAAACTTTCACCAGTGGACAGAGACAATGCCTGACAGTCAAGAGTTCCTGAAATCATTTGAACATAGTTTTTCATTATCAAATAGCAGTCAAAGCTAGGTGCAAGAAGTTTAAGTGACAGTGATGGTGAAGGTACAGAGAACAGTAATAAGCGAGTTCAAGGTTCCAACGGAGCATGCACGCTGTCAAAGGTGAAGGCCCTTTATGTCTCAACAGTTCTTGTCTAGACAATGGTTAATACATGTCAAGACGTGTTTTGTTTGTGTCTCATCGGAGGCCATCTTTAACTTTAACATATTTGGGGGGTTCACACTTGTGCGTATATTCAAGTCCGTAGGATCATGAGTTCCATATTCACTTGACATTTTTTGCCTTTTATGTAAATTTTTTGGCAATGAAGCTGGTTTTCACCTTGAACCATTGTTATGCAGCCTCTGGTTATGGAACCCAAAAAATTAATTCTTCAGTTGCAAACTTAACCTAAACCCAAAAAATGTCAATACGGAACTCTTACAGACTTTATATACCATCACCCAGTTGTGAATCCCCCTTACCTGTGCATGTACAGTTGAAACCATGAACTTGGTAATAGATGCCCCCCCCATACCTGTTGGTTGGATTCGTCGGACTTCTCGACCCCGCCCTCCTCCAGCGTGTAGTCGTAGTGGAAGAGGTACAGCAGCAGGTGCCACAGCACACCTGCCTGCAGCAGGTGGTTCTGCAGGTAATAGTCCACACAGAAGGCCGACACACACTCTGTAGCCACACTGCACATCCTGGGCAGGTCCTGAGGAACAAAAGAAGAGTTTTATGAGTAATCTATACGGAGATTTACGGAGCAGATGCCACAGCACACACTCAGGTAATAGTCCACACAGAAGGCCGACACACACTCGGTGGCCACACTGCACGTCCTGGGCAGGTCCTTGGGAAAATAAAAGCTCTAAGATTTAGAAATGGTAGCTCAGTGTGCAGCATTGGCTACTAAGAAACAACTGCTAGAAAGAGGTCCATGAGAATGGTAAAATGTGATGTTTGGTTTTCTTGCCACTGTTTGTTACTAGGTCTCATGTTTGATGTCTTTTGACCATTGAATCAGACCACAATATTGGAACTTTTTGAAGGGCTTTAAAAAGAGTATGATTGAGATCTGCCTCTAAAAATTCCTTCGAACTGCATTCCTCTAGCATGTATATGTTTGTATCTGTGCCCACCTTATAGTACAGGATCCTGCAGAGGTCCTTGATGATGGCTGGGATCTCAATAATCTTCTCCCTGCAGCCCTCAAACTGTGCAGCTACAGCATAGCACCTGCTGATGTGCATACACACCTGAAGAAACGACAAACATTGTAAACACACAATTACAACAGTTTATAATACACAAACTGCAGGAAAAGTGTTGTATCACTGTGATCCGAATCTGCAGAAGTATCTATAGGCAGATGTAGGGTTTTACAGTGACCAACAGTGAAAGCAAAGGACTGGTGTGGTTCTCAGCTTTGAAACTGTTAAAATACATTGTATCATTATGAGAAAAGTTAGGTGGCTCGTCCGTCATTTTTGACGAGGACCGCTGTCATCCATCATTTGGCTGTGTTGCATGTGTCGCATGAGTCCTCATGTGTCTCTATGAGAAAAGTTACAAATACTCAGTTGGTATAATTTGGAGAGCTCCTGACTATGAGTAGCTTCTCTGAAGACATCATTGTCTGGGTCCATCCTGGTGTGAGCGGATGAAATCTAACAGTCTAGTCTTATGTAGCTTGTACTTACTGAACAAAACTGGAGTGTCACAACTAAAAGCATTTTACCAGTTATGCAAAACAAACAGACAAATAACACCCAGACCCACCTGCACAGCCAGGTCGTCAGGTTTACTGGACTTGCTCAGCACGCTGACACATCTCGAGAACGCCTCCTGTAACACCTCGATGCCGTTCTCCCGCCGAAGCTCCTCTGCGTTCAGCGCGGAACAGTTGACCGTGTGGAAAGCGAGTTCGCTCGCCGCCGTGAGAAGCGGCGCGGACTTGGAGAAGAGCTGGTCGTCTCCGGTTTCCATGCGGATGGTTTTGATCAGCATGGGGTAGCCGGCATACTTGTATGGTGCAAGAACTGGAAAAGAGACCATCATATCTTCAATTTTTTTGTCATTACCTACAGTAACTGAAATACAGGTAAAAAACTTTCTAAAGCGAAATACTTTGTCCAGTGAAGGGTTTCAGTTGGACCAATTTTGGTCCACATACAAGTTTTAGAGCTGAAATATAGGGCCCTAATGAAACAAGAGCTTTTAAAAAAAGCTGGCGTTTCGGCTACGTTTATAAGTGTGAATTGTCTTTTCCCTTTACTTGAAGTAAAATCTGCCAGAGGAAGTCACTCAAGGGCTGTTCAGTCTATAAGAAAAATTGTCATTTTGGGAAATGAGTACTGTTTTAATAGAGAAAGGCAGATTGGGGAAAGCAATTTTGAAGTTACGTCACTTAACTTAAGTGCTTTTGAAAAAGCTGGTCTTGGCCTACAACTTGTACTTATTTGTAAAATGTATAATAGGCTCATTATAAAAGCTATCAATGTAATTATGTACATGGCACGCAATAAAACATAAAATTTGAAAAAGCACCATTGAATCATCAGCACTATGGTAATTAAGTGAAATAGAAGTTCATAACAGCTAAGGTTCTATCTAAAATGACTACCAAATGTCAAACAAATCAACAGCTACCTCATCCGTATTATTCTGGTTTCCGCATTTACAACATTTCTTCCTTATTTTCCTGGGTAATTTTGCTAAAATTCATGAAAATTCCCATAGTTTTGTGCCGAGGGGCGCCACTTTCCACGTCCGTGTTGTCTGAATGAAGTCGATACTGAACAATGGAGCATTTGCTACTGTAACAAAGAATCGCTGTTTTGCAAACAACATCAAGAGCCTCTGTTCACATCGGGGATAGAAGTTTAGTGGCGAGTGTTTTGCAAGAATCATCTTACCGCGCATAGGAGCCGCTGCACGGTATTTTCCATTACAATGAACAGAAAAATTCGAATGCCGGGTTTGGAATCTATGAAGTCCTGTTCATAAGACAAAGGCCTTGTATATATTAAATGAATATTTAAAAATAACAAATATAAAATATTTCTTTATTTATTAATGAAAAAAAATGATATTCATAAATATGATATTGATAGATTAATATAATATCAATATATATTTTTGATATTCAATATCTAAAAAGAAAAAAAAAATCCATGCACGGAGACGAACCCGGATCTTCTGGGTCCGAAGTGCTTCGCGTTGCCAGATCGGCCAAGCTGCGGTACGTAACTATTCACTCTGGACGTAATGCTATAACCTCACTATATGGTATCATTTATGCCGATTTTTGGTCGTTTTCTTGACGAAATCATTTTTTTTCTTCTGCAATCTTGTGGAATAGATGTAATATGGTCATTTTTCAGGATATCAAAGTCCGAAACCACAATGCAATGATATTTCCGAACAGTTGTAGCAGTTACATGCGGTCGCCGTCCTGTGTCACATGCAAATCTAGCCTGCCTGCATTTTCGTGCTCTCTTGCCATATAAGGCAACGGCTATACAAGGATTTGAGAACGTATTGCCATATAAGGTCTTATTGTGTGCGACAGTGTTGAACCAAGCTTCCCTGGTTCCTTCCTTGAAGGTAAAAGCCAGGACAATGCATTCCGGCGCGCATGCGCCGAAACGCAAAAAAGGGGAATATTACTAACAAGACATCTGACAAAAGAGTAACAACCTAACCTTTTGTGTATCAAACTGATGAATAGTCTTTGCCAAAAGTGCTGTTTCTCACTTAAAATACATTCATCTCAAAAAGTCCTAACAAACCAGTTCTTAAAAAGGCATCATAAATTTGATATCATTCAAGGAAATTTAAAGTACAAAATATAAGATTTTTTCTTCTCATGATGTTGTTGCTAGTAACCGCCTCACCATCCCTGTATCTCTTGAAGAGGATGCTCTGTGATTGGAGGATGAGGACGATGTTCATCGGGTCCGGCCCCTCGGGACGCTGGGAAGACTTGCTGCACAGGAACTCATAAGCCTTGTTCACCTTCTCAAACATCTCCTACAGTAACAAGTCAAAATTATCAGAGAGATGAAATCAGGGATGTCTCCAGATTTTAATTTTCATTATTCAATCTGTCATTTTAAGGTTCCAAAAAATCACATTAAACTGTACAAAAACACCATGTTTGCTCAATGTTGTAATTTCCATATCTATATCCACATTCTTAACCAAATTGAATGTAATACAGATTCTTTACAGCTTGACTTGTATTGACCCCTCACCAAATCCATCCAATCATCAATCATATCTAGAAATCAGTGCCACATACACCCTACCTTAAACAAGTCTGGGGCCTTGGGAAGAGACAGGACAGATATAAAGAGTACACACAAACACACAAACACAGAAAAACATAGACATGGTGACATAAAATCTCAACACAAAAAACAATACAACTAAAGGTGTGAGACACAAGTTCTAACATCAGACCCCAAAAGAAGAAAAAACACAATCATGACTCTCTCTACAACCATGCCGCTACCAAAGGACAGGCTGATAGAGCATTCAAGATCAAATAAAGAAGCAAAGTAACAACTAAATGAAACAGACACTCTGGCAGGAGCTTCAGCTGGTTATGACAAGAAACATCTTTAAGTTATACATGTATGTAGTTTGACTAAACAAAGTTCTGACACAGAGATCCCCTAAAGTTGTACGTACCCTGCCCTCAGGGTTCTTGTCAGGATGGTACTTCTGGGCCAGCCGGAAGTACGCTTTACGGACCTTCCCCTCTTCATGACTGTAATGGTAAAAAGAAAACAAAAATACCTAAATTACCTAAAAATAAAGAAAAAAGTAAAATGTCTCATCAACGAAGTAAGAACATGGTTGTTGTCACAATCTTAAAGCTGTTGTCCAACTTTCTTGTCTAAAAGATAAATAATATCTTGAAAAAATGTATATTATTTCATTTTATTCTGGACTTGAAGCCTAAATATCATTCTTACAAAATACACATTTGATTCCAGCATTACTGTGACAACTTTGCCTATTAGAAAGACACAACACTGCCACCGCTCCCCCATCATTCTAATTATCCTTCTCGTATCATTTTACATGACATTGTGTACTAGATGCAGACCAAACATTACCCATCTCCCGGACCCAACACGCTTTCAAATTCAGAAGTATCTTAAAGCATGCACGCTACCCACTGAAGCTGGACCTGATCTTACAGAAGCCCCCTCCAACAGTCGAAACCCCCATTTCAACAACCCCCACTCACCCTCCCTCTCCCTTGGGCAGGTGCAGCACATCATAGGCCTCCTCCACTGACATGGACGGCGGCTTCTTCTCCACCTCCGCCTTCCACGCCTCCAGGATGTCTTTAAGGAGTTTCACCTGAGAATGGTAAGATAAGTCATGACAAGATCTACATCTAACTTCGATTAATCCGCTGGGTAACATAAATCCACCACTTAGACAAGGTCCAGTGGCTACATAGTCATGTAAAAGGTATCCAAACAGTTGAACTGACATGTAGTTTGGAATGTAGCATTCAGTCATTCTATGAGGAAAGGGAGGCTGCGTGAAAATGAAAAATTGCACTTGGAGTTTTTAAGAAAGTTGACAATCCTTGGCTGACCAGACTTACCAAAACACAGCTTTTCTGATTAGACAGAGTTTATGATATTATATAAGAAAACTTACTAGCTCCCTGATTGGCCAAATTTTCAAAGATACAGCTGCGATTGGTCAGACTTTCATGCAGAGGTACAGCTCTTTTGATTGGATGGCACAAAGTTATAAGCTCCCTGATTGGCCAAACCTTCAAAGACACAGCTGTGATTGGTCAGATTTTCATGCAGAGGAACGGCTCTTATGATTGGACAGCACAAACTTACAGGCTCCTTGATTGGCCAGTCTGGGAACTTGGTGGTGTTGCACAGGTTGCGTAGGTAGTAGATGTTGCAGAAGAGTTCGTTCTCGAGCGGGGGGTATGAGATGTGGGGGATGGGGCAGTACTGGTACAGGGCGCGGGTGTTGGACTGCAGGCGGGGAGAGAAGTCTGCGATGTGGGCTGCGATCTTCTCTATCATCATACGTCTGGGAAATATGAGAAATGGTCATGACTAAAGCAAAGGCTCAAAACATTGTGGTCCTTAGCTTCTCAATTGTTGAATTACAAGTAAATGATTATGAGAAAAGTTACAACACTTAAGTTAACTTTTTAAAGTTTGTATTATCAAGAGAGCTCCTGCAGCTACGAGTAGCATATTCAAAGACATCATTGTCTGAGTCAATCCTGGTGTGAGTGGTCCAGTCTTTTGCAGCTTGTACTTATACGTCTGGGAAATAAGTGAAATGGTAGCACTTATGTGCAACTGTGTGAAATAAATCATTAGTGACTACAATACTGAATGGCCTAAATGGATATAATAGTGTTGTTTTATCTTTCTATCGTGTTGCTGAACTTATTCATGGGCTTGGATGAAAACACACGACACCATGTTGAGAAAGATAAATCTGGATTGAATCTTGCTTCCTTATTGGCAATTAGGTTTGCTTTCCGAGTGTTTTATGTAATCAAGAACATTATACAATGTCCTTCATGTAATGTAGTGTACATGCTTGAAATGAAAACATCCACAAACAAATTTCTCAATTCTGTCATCTTGGCCTGAAATGTAAACATATAAACTTTAAGGAATGAAGAGAACATTCTCTAGCTCATCTCGCTGCTCCAGATGGCCTCCGGAGTGTCGAATTCTCCCAGGAAAATCTCGCTGAAATTCTTAAAGCAGGGACTTATAAAGACGTAAAGAAAACATCTTTAACCTTCTACTTGTTGAGTTAACCATTGGACACCAGATTGGTATTGGTTACAGAGTTAGGCAGCATGGAGAAGGTTATAACCCACCTCATCTCACTGCTCCAGATAGCCTCCGGAGTGTCAAACTCTCCCAGGAAAATCTCGCTGAACTTCTTTTGTCATGAGTTTAAAAAAGTATAAAATGAAGAGAACTTTCTCCAAGGATGAACCCACCATATCTCATTCTCACTTAGCCTCATGGACCTACGGATCTCTAAGAAAATAAAGAAACATCTTTAAGACCCACCTCATCTCGCTGCTCCAGATGGCCTCCGGAGTGTCGAACTCTCCCAGGAAAATCTCGCTGAACTTCTCGGCGCCGTAGTTCTCCAAGTAGTGGACCATGGCCTCGGGCATTATCTGCCCCAGGATGCTCCGCTGCATGATGTCACTGGACTTGGCGTCTTCCGCTCGGAACGCCTGCTGCGTGTGTGTGTACTTCAGGAACCTGGAGTGAGATAAAAGTAGAAAATTGGTTATTCTTCAAAATCATTAATCATATTGCTCTCAATAAATCTACTATCATTTTGCAGAAATGAATGGCACAGGTATAAAAACTTTAAGATATTCGTCAAAGGTCTTTTCAAGCAATCATATTTGTGTTGGTGTTCCATCTGTGCTTTACTGTACAAGTACACTTACTGCTATTATTGTCCAACATTTTCTTGCACAAATGGAGGAAGTGCAGTCTTTATATTTGGACTAATATTACTGAAAATGAGATCCAATCTGGCCACAGGTAGGATTTTGGAGAACCACGACAAAGAAAAAAGACTCCAATCAGATACATATTGCTTGTAGCTCATTGCCTCTTACTACAGGTATACAATGCTTGTTTCTAATGATAGTATACATTTCTGAAAATGAACTATTGAACTGTCTGTTCTAACCTGGCCACAGGAACAATGTTGGACCCTGTGTACATCATGATGAAGAAGAACACCCCGCTCAGGTACAGGCGCGGCAGCTGGGGGTTGTCCTGCATGATGTGCCACATCACCGTGGCAACCTTCTCCACAAGCACAGGGTCAAAGGTCAACAGCAGCTGCAGGAAAGAACAAATCTCAAGTCAGGCTTGGGTCAAACTTAAACCAATCACTACTCTGGCAGACACAAATGAAAGAAGAATTGTGCACAAAGTGCAAGAAGTAATGTGTATTTTATGATAAAGTTGACCTAGAAATAATTATAGTTAGACAAATTATATAAAACTTTATATATGGCCTCCGTCGGTCAGTATTGACCATGGTAAAATCCTAATTCATGACAGCCCTACAGCATCGACTATGGCAAAACAGCCCTATACGACAAAAATCACATCTGTAAGCTGACTCAGTTCTGTTGCAAAGCTCTTTTCTGTGGTTCTGCCTTTCTTCTGCGCTGTGCATCAGTCTGACTTCTCCTGATTTGAGCTGTCTGAACAGTGTGCCTCTCCACCTGGGACGGTCACTTGCAAGGTCCTCCCAGTGCTACGGATCAATATCTATAAAACTCCAAAATCTAGACAAGGATACATGCTTGTTCCCACTGACCTGTACAATGTGAGGCAGGCAGGTTGTCTCTGCCACCAGTCTCTTGGCTCGGGGCAGGGGCCGGATGATCGCTCCGTCTGGGTCCCTGTGGGAGGAGCAAGTATTTCAAGCTAAGCATTTGCAACAGTCCTTTTAGAACACTGTCCATTACTTGGTGGTGAAAATATTGTGATTCACAACATGATACCTTATGTTACACCTGGAGACAGCACTTGAGCTGATTGATTTATTGATTATTCTATTGATTGATTGATCAGCCCACCTGCTGGGATAGTATTCACATATCCTGTTGAGCATATTGAGGATGAGCGTGGCGAGTTCTGATTCGTTCATGACGGCCTGACTGGTGGCCAGCAGACACCACTTGAACTCATTGATCTATGATATTGATTGATTATTCTATTAATCAATGATAATTATCGATCAGCCCACCTGCTTGGATAGTATTCATATATCCTGATGAGCATATTGAGGATGAGCGTGGCGAGTTCTGATTCGTTCATGACACCACTTGAACTCATTGATCTATAATATTGATTGATTATTCTATTAATCAATGATAATTATTGATCAGCCCACCTGCTTGGATAGTATTCACATATCCTGATGAGCATGTTGAGGATGAGGGTTGCGAGTTCTGATTCGTTCATGACGGCCTGACTCGTGGCCAGCAGACACCACTTGAGCTGCGGGATGTTGTGCAGCGGCCGCCAGCCGTCCATACCCTGCGCCCAGCAGCGCGTCTTCGCTGTGAGCACGCCCTCCTCCCAGAACTCCTTCATCTGCGGAAGAAATAAAAAACACTTTTACACTTACAGGTTACTACATGTACATATACGTGTCCATCCAGTTAAACTTGTCGATCACAAAGACAGATATTGTGTGTAGCTTCAATGTACATAGATAAATGATCTTCGCTGTGAGCACGCCCTCCTCCCAGAACTCCTTCATCTGTGGAAGAAATGGAAAAATCATCTCACATCCAGGTAAACTTGCTGACAAGGAAGACAGATATTGTGTGTAGCTTCAATGTACATGGATAATGCATCTTTGCTGTATCACTCCCTCATCCCAGAACTCCTTCATCTGTGGAAGACGTGGAAAACAAATTGCAAGTTACATGTACCTTTGGGCAATACTGACTGGTTCCACCTCTCATGTCAGCTCTTTAATTAGTTGTGTACAAAGGTCATCAGTGATTTACCAAACTATTCATGGATGCATCTATGGCAGTTTAACCTACTGTTACAGTAAGTTAAAGTAAGTTAGAAGAATTCTTACTACAGTAGTTAGAATTCTTCTACAGGTCCTGACATAAAAGAAAGTAATATGTACACATCTGCAAGCTATACAAGAATTTCAGATACTGTATATCAAAGGGGGAAATTCAAGTACATATTTTGGCATCTCATAAACTCAGCATTGAACAGGTTGAACTATGCATAATTTTCAAAGAAGTGGCTAAATGCTACAAATTGTACCAAATATTGTCAAGACTTGAGTGCATACAAATACTAATTCAGTTTTTGTAGATTAGATTTGGTAGAATTTGCCATGCATACATAATGCTACTTGTAATATTGCTGACCATTAAAGTTGTCACTAGTGCTAGAAATCTGAATGGAAAATCAACAAAGGCTTTTTCTCACCTCGTTGGAGCTGTACGGTCCCAGCCTCTCCTTGTCTGCGTTGCCATAGTACCACTCCTTCTCGCTCTCGCGCATCATGTCGGGCGACGCCTCGATCACGTTGGTCTGGGTTGGCACAACGGCGCGGGACGTGTGCAGGTGAGCTAACGTCAGCAGATCCACCAGGATCTTAACTCCGTTAGCGTCCATCAGCTCTTTCACGTTTCTCTGGAAGATGATACAGAATGACAAACTGTTATCTTAAGTGACAATGTTTTAATACCAGGCACAGCCACAACAATATCATTACCAGTAGCTGTTTCTTAATCACACTAAGACAAATGACTTGTACAGGATGTCCACCCGCTGGATTCCTTCTCTGGAAGATAAAGCAGTTGGCATGGCACGTAAATAACAAGTTATTTGTTTTGCTTCAATTACATTTTTTACCTTGCCAGTTTCTATTACATTTTTGTTTCTCTTGTATAACTTACAGATTACATGTACTTGTCATCATTGGATGCTTTGTCTTCATCTAATATGTACAGCACATACAGTTAGAGTGCTTGATTGTCATTATTACCTAAGAGCATTTCTGGCAATCTGAATGACCCACTACTTTTTACAAGTGGCCATACTGACTTTTGACTTCAGAGCTCATATTTTTCAAACCTTTTTATCATTGATTATGACTTTTATATCAAACACATGCAATGGGAATCAATGACACAACCGTACAAGTCAGTGACACATAATTACAATACCTTCAATCTCCCTTGACTAGCCTGACTAGCCTGCTTTATATTCTGTAGTGAAAGCCAATGAATCATACTGTTACAGATCCATGCAGTAAACTAACTGAAGGTAAAACACAACATTTCTGACTAGTAGACAGTATAGCACTATTGGACATTCCTCATCATTAGCAAAGCCATATACTATTTTTATGTGGTGATAGCTCAGAGTCTTTTCTCTTTCTTCCACCTCCTACTCACCTTGTTGAGGATGAGCTTGTTGAGAAACAGCACCAGGCGGTCTCTCTCCTGGCGGTCTGTGCACTGTAAGGGAACAACAGGTCAGGGTTACATTTTATCTGAGCAGAATGATAAAAAGACTGACCATACTTGATAATATCATACAAATTGGAAAAAAAACAAGTTTATGGACTCTACATATTACATACAATACAGAGAATGGGGCCTGAGTTCTCATTGCTTGTGGGAAAGTGGCCATGTTCTAAGCTTAAACAGCAGCCAACATAAAGTCTAAACTAATTCTCATTTATTTATTAATCTTTTCATAGCTGCTGCTGATGTATCATAAATCTTATCATCAGGCAGTTGTTGATTTAGTCAAGGTGACTCAGTCAAAGTAATTCAGTCATGCAGAAGTGAAAGCTAACAACGCCCCCATATTGTAACCCTAGATGGAACACACACAGGGCTCGAAATCTTTTTCTTCTGCACTGGTATATACACAACTCTCTTTGAAGAGTTTAAACATCACATATGAAACTGACGAGATCATATGGTAACCCTTTATGTGGCAATTTGGAACCATTTTCAAACTTTCATTAAGCATCTCAGAGGTGTTAATGATCAGTACTACAAACTACATAATGCTCTAAATGGGTCAGTGCAGGTTAGGTGCAACTAGACAGCAGTAATACCGGCAAAACTGTAGCTCCAAGTCTACCTGCGCTCAGTTCAGTTCAGTTCATCCTCTTTTTAGAGGGGACACACGTGTTTCCACAAGTTCCTGTCGCACATGACAGATCAAAGTTTCTCATCTTTAAGGCCAACATCTTCGATTACTTTCTTTAGTGTCAACGATGGGCGACCACGCTTACGCCTTTCATTCGGTTTCCAGAGGAGAACCATACCCACCATTTCCGGACATGGTGCATAACATGGCCGGCCAGAGACAACCTATACGGTTGGGAATAACCGTAGAAACCTGCGCTATACCTACATAATGCAGATGGTACTACATTGTAGTATTTCTAGCCCAGTGAGGGAAATGATGACTAAGCCCCAGCTGTTCACTGGAGCAGAAGTGAAAGTAGACAAAAAAACCCAAAGGCATGTGGTAACTCCAGACAGAACAGTAGTTGGCAAAATGCCAATAAGTGAAACTAGCTTTAGTTTCAGCTCCTATTTTCATTCTGAATCAGCTCACACAGCCGAATGCACTTCAAGCAGGACCAAGGGCATGGAACTAAGCACACAGTAAAACCTATCATGGTTGTCTCAGGTATGTTAATAGCTTATTTCTTATTTCTTTGTCAAACACTCCAATCAGTTGGAGATCAAGTTTAGGGCACATTAGTATGACTCCTGGCAGGTTTTAAAGGGCAGACATATACTTAAGAAACAGACAACTATGGCCTGGATGGATGTGGGCGTAACGGTCTGATCACAAGCACGGCTTTTTGTCCATTTTCCTACGACTACAATTAATTATTGTACAGTTGAATTCACATCAGACAAGACCAAAGCCATGGAGTGGCACACAGTATAAAGACTAACAGTTGTCCCAGGCATGTTTATCTATCTATCTATAATTCTTTATGTCACAGACTGACTCGGGTCAGCTGAAGTTCAAGTGTAAATCTGTATGACTCATGGCGGGTTCAAAGGTCAGGCTATTCTGTAGGAGACAAACAACCATGGCCTGGCTGGGGGCGTAACAGTCTGACTCAGAGTCACAAAGATGTAGTCTTTTGTCCATTTAACAGTCGAGAGCTCTGTATCAAGCATGTGGGCACAGTCATAGTGGACAACTGCAGAGGGTAAGTATAGGGGACATTTTTAACATGATCACAAGGTTCAGGTTGGTCTGGGTATCCCATCAAGGCAACCATTGCTGTCTAATGTTTTGGAAACAGAGTCAACTTCTGTCTCAAGTGTTTGAGAAAGTCAACATCCATGCAGCCATTTTTTGAGGTTAGACTTGAACCTTTCGCACAACTGTTACAGTAGAGACGAGTACTGGGGATATGTCTAATTTGATGGTATACAATGTAGGTTGTTCTGAATTATCCAACAAGACAACTTCATATACACTGCAGCATATTGAAAACAGACTTAACTTCTGCTATTGTCTTAAGTGTGTTTCTGAAAGTCAACATGGATGCAGGGGTACGGCGAGTTCCACTTAATATTATTAACTTTTACAGCAGTAAGTTAGTCAAAAACTTGGTAAAAATACTAAATTGAGTAATATTTCAGGTATAGTGGTGCATGTACATAATGCACTATAATGTCTATTTCATGTCAAGGAAGCACAACATGAAAAATGCAACTTAGGGAGAGCAAGGCAGCATTTTGACAGACTACTCTCTCCTGTACTTTTTATGACTACTGGAAATCATGCACAACTTTGAATTTCAAAATCACAATTTTGTACATTTCTAGGACGGTAAAATATCAGTGACCAGTAATGTCTACCAATTGTAGAAAATGTTACTTCTAGGTCCCCCAGATTCTGAAAACTTAACTTAAAGGCTGTTTCATTTTGGCATGCCATAAGCTTACCATTAGTTTCTTTCTTTCCCAATAAAACAGGACAAAAACAAAGAACTGAGAAAGTGACAATGACCGATTTAAGAATGATGAGTCTGTGTGACAAACTGCAGTGCTTGGACCTGCAGACCAACATGTCTGGACCTGATAATGACTCAGAGCTGGCTTATGGAAGGGCTCTGAGAGATGCTATTGTCACCAAGGACATAACAATGGAGACTGAGGTACTGAAAAGTCTTGGAGACCTGTCCTTGGAGAGAGCCAAGCTCAGCAAACATTCAGAGTTTGACAAGGCTGCTGGCCTGTATGCTGCTGCCCTACTGCGCTGCACAGATCCAGACATGGGACAAACACTCGAGCATCGCATCGGCTACATGGAGAAACTCTCCAGACAACTGCTGCAGGGGTACACTCCACACTTCCTGTGGTTGTCACCAGACTACTGGGGTGCTGCTGACAGCAATATCTTAAGGGTGGCAGAGATTTGTGACAAGCTGGACCACGTTACAAAAAAACAAGAATTTCAGTTTGTTGAGGACACCTACATACAAGCGCTTGTGACAGCCATTGCAAATGGTGACATGATGTTGGAACAAGAGGTACTGAAGTCCCTGGGAGATTTGTACCATGAGGAAGGGAAGAAAACGATTGATGTATCAAAGTTGTCCGAGGCAGCTGCCATGTACAACAAGGCCCTGACAAGCTGTGCAGGATCAGAAGGGAAACAGACGTTGCTTCATCGTGTCAGGTACACTGAGAAGGTGGAAGGAGTGATGAAACAGGTAAGGGTATCTGATTCAATCATGGAAATTAATCAGGCCTTTATAACACTGTCACAGTGTTTGACTTGACCCACAGAGGTTTTCCTGTAAATAAGCGAGTAACAAAACTACTATAAATGAGAGCATCAAACAGTTATAAAAGCTTCCATATGTACATGTGATCATGAAAATTGAATATGTAGTAAGTACAGTGTCACATCAATCATGATCATATTTCTAACTCTAGAAAAAAAATCATATAATTTCTCTTACAAGCATCTGTCCAGAAGGGTACTAAAAGAACAAAACCAGCCAAAGGCCAAGTCCAAGTCTGAAGATGCCACAAGCACTATCAACATCCATGACTATCATCCTGTAGACTTTCCAGATCCAAGGTGGGAACTTCAACTACACAAAACTTGAAAACCTCTGCCTTGAAATCCTTGGCAGATCGCAATATGATGTTTTTAGCATTTTCTGATTTTATACATTGTCTATTAGTTGACATATTTTTTCCCTGATTCAAAGCTTAGGCCACACCAATTTAATTTCTTGGTTAAGGAATTTTTTTAATAAATGCTAGATTGGAAAATCAACATGGATACAGAATCTCAGAGCTAGGAATGTTTGTATACTTTGGTGCACACAGTTTCAGGAACTGAACGGGGTGAGGTGCAAGTTTTCACCCCAGCCTTCTGTTTAAATGATGTCCTCGTGTTGAAATTTAAAAAAAAAAAAGTTAACCAAGAAATTAAATTGGTGTGGCCTTAGTTGCTCTCTTTGTTACTGCATTCACACATGAAGAATGTCAGTGAGTCATACTCTGAGTTTGAAATCCCTTTCAGTACTAAGCCAGAGATTGGACTTACCACTGGAACAGCTACAACAGCAGTTGATACAGACGAAAATACTGAGATGTGAGTATTACACATTTCAGCTGGCCATCTACATGAAAATTGGACTGAGATATACTTGATATGGGGCTTGAAATACATTAATTTTTGTTCAATACTATTATAAGATATTTCCAACACCAAGTCTGTATTCCTTTACATTTCATCTGTCAAATTGCAAGACATACTTGTGTGCTATCTCTCTTACTATTGGAAAACCTAACAGCTAACATCAGATACAGATACACTGTACATGTAGCCAGCTGACTGAATTTGACCCTCTCTCTTATTGGCACAATTCCTAGCAATTCTACAAATAAAGAATGTTTAATTTTTTTTTTCTTGCAGGCAGTATAAAGAACACCTGAACAAAGGCAGTTCATCACTGCAGAATGCAGACCTGGACTCAGCAGAGCAGCACTTTGCAGCTGCACTCAAGCTGGTACATGTCAGAGGTAAGAGTATGAATGAATAAATGATGATGATCAAGTTTATGACTGAAAGTAAACATTTAGACATTATAGGAGCCAAAATCAAACATATTTGCAAGAACAACACATAATCTTTTTTTGGCAGGAATAGTCAGATCCTTGTTTTGCCAAACAATTATAAATTAAGATTGAGAGTTGCTTTTTTTTTAATAATCTTTTACTCAGATCCGACAGCCCAGCAATACCAGAGAGAGGTGGAGCCCCTGTGCAAGTTGGGGGATGTCTACAGTAAGCGAGGTCAGCAGACGGGAGACGGGGGAGACTTTGTCAAAGCAGCAGCACTCTACAATGCAGCAATAGCCAGGTCAAGTGATTATGGTCTTAATGATGGTATAGATAAGGCAATCACATTCACAGAGGGGCTATTTGTCGAACATGTATTAGGTCTTGATCACAATGTACAAAAGGCAGGGAAAGACAAGCATAAAAAATATTTAAAGGAGATGCGGGACCAGATCAAGCTGGAGATGGAAACCATTGACCAGCAGCTGGATCCCTATGCACATGATGAGAATGATCCATGTGTCAAAGAGATAGAGGCAAAACGAGCTCAGGCTGTCAGGCAGTTGTTTGAAAGAATTGCAAGTGAAAGGAAGCAGTTTGTCAGCCAGCTAGTGGAAGAGTGTGTTTTGTTAATGGGACCCCCTCCCTGTAAGTATTCCCTGATAGGTTTGGGTTCACAGGCCACAGAGTTGGTAACTCCATATTCAGACTTGGAGTTTGCCATCTTAGTAGAGGATGAAAGTGAAGAATGTCTTATGTATTTCCGCAACCTCACCCACTACCTACACCTCAAGGTGGTCAACCTGGGGGAAACCATCCTCCCAGCACTGGGAATAAGAAGCCTGAATGACTTCTATTCACAAGACCCCCTTGATGACTGGTACTATGACTCTGTTACACCCCGTGGGTTTGCATTCGATGGTTCCATGCCGAGGGCAAGCAAGACTCCACTGGGCAGACAGGCAACCACTAACAAACCTCCAAGTGAACTCATTCGCAGCCCAAGCAACATGGTCAACATACTGGAAACTGATGCCACTGTGTACATAAAGGAAGGATACCATCTGGCCAGTATATTGAGGAACCCTTCTTTACTGGTAGGAGACCAGGATCTAGTTGATGAGTATCTAGCCATCGTACATGATGTACTAACCAATGATGAAGGCAAAATGGCTTTGCTGGAAGCACAGGACACATTGAGGGAAAACATGGGAAAGTATGACAAACAGGAGCTTACAGCTAAGCTTATCGATGTGAAAAAAGAAATCTATCGTTTGCCATCTCTTGCAGTAGACTGCTGCGCTCTTTGTTCACATGTCATACCTACCAGTGTTTGGAACACAATAGATGAAATGGAGTCCACACACAAAATTAGTACTGACAATGCACATCACCTGAGGGTGCTGGTCAGCATCTCAGCAGAACTCCGGCTGAGAACATACATAGCAAACAGTGGACAGAACGAGAACCTGTCAGCTTTGGCCTCCCTAGAGACACCCCAAGAGTCAGATGACACATTGAGCAGGCTGCAAACTGTCTTCTACGTTTCAAAGAGCGCACAGCTGTTCAGGTACTACTACACTGCAGTTCCCCTGAAAAAAGCACTGGCAAAAGAACTGCTCAACCGAGAAGGTTCTCAAACGGTTTTGCAACAGTTGCTCTCAGCTGTATTATTTGATGATTCACCCATGGTAAAAGGTATCATGTATATGCAGCTAAAAGACTCCAAAGGAGCAATCAGCCACTTTGAAGAGGCCCTCAAGCCAACCTCCAACACAGCACAGCCAACCATTGTAGGCCCTGACGTGTCACTTGAATACCTTGGGATGGCTCATGCAGACCTGGGCGACTACAAGAAAGCAGCCAGCTTCTATGAAAAGGGACTTCAAATGAGCAGAGCTATTCACGGTTGGACTACAGACCACCCTGACACTGCCACAGCACTGATTAACTTTGGGGAAAGCTTTGAACATCTTGGCAAGTACAAGGAAGCATTGAGCTACTATGAGCAGGGACTTCAGATGTATAAGAACGTCTATGGTCCAAGTACAGAGCAGCATCATATTGCTTTTGCGCTGGGAAACATTGGGGACATTTGCAGTAGACTGGGAGACCACATGAAAGCAGTTCAGTACCATGAACAGGCACTGCACATGGACAGAAACATCCACAGTCCAAACACAGCTCAGGCTGACGTTGCCACGTCACTAAGTAAATTAGGAACATGTTGGGATTACATGGGTGACCATATGAAAGCAATCAGATATCATGAACAATCTCTGAAGATAGAAAGGACACTTTATGGTCTGAACACAGTACATCCTAGCATTGCCTCATCACTCAACAACCTTGGAGCAGCCTGGAATGCTTTGGGCATGCACAATAAAGGAATTGGCCACTATGAACAGGCACTACAAATACTCAAAGGTATCTATGGTCAAAATACAGCACATCCTGACATTGCCTCAACGCTAAACAACCTGGCTACAGCCTGGGAATATTTGGGCGACAGCAAAAAAGCCCTTGCCTATAAAGAACAGGTTCTGACAATGAGAAAGTCTATCTACGGCAAGAGTACAGAGCATTCTGACATTGCTGACTCATTGTCCAGCATTGCAACAACATGGTATCATCTTGGTGACTACAAGGAAGCAGTCAGGCTTCATGAACTAGCCCTAGAGATGAGGAAGTCTGTCTATGGCTACAGTACAGCACATCCAGACATTGCCTCTTCCCTGAGGATGCTTGGAGGTAGCTGGGACCATTTGGGAGACTGCTGGAAAGCAATCACATACACCAATCAGGCACTGCAGATGATCAGGACTATGTATGGTCCTGATACAACACATCCTGAGGTTGCCTCTGCACTCAATGGGTTGGGCACATTGTACAACCAGCTGGGTGATCACAGGAAGGCAATTGAGTACCTTGATGAGGTACTGCAGATGGAGAGGAAACACTGCAGCCCAATAACAGACAACCCTGCTATTGCCAAATCACTTAACAACTTAGGAACAGCTTGGAAGAATTTAGGAGATTACAAGAAAGCTGTAGCTTACTATGAGGAGGCATTGGAGATGTGTAGATCTGTTTTTTGTTCCGATACGACACATCCGCTTTCTGCAACCTTACTCAACAACCTTGGTGAAGCTTGGGGGGAATATTGTGATTACAGAAAAGCCATTGCGTATTGTGAGGAGGCACTTGAGGCATTCAGAGTTATCCATGGCCAGAGTACACCACACTCTCATACTGCTTCTGCACTCGTCAACTTGGGAAGAGCCTGGCAATGCCATGGAGACCTAAGTAAAGCAATCGGATACCATGAGCAGGCATTGCAGATGTTCAGGACAATTTATGGCCAGAGTACAGCACATCCTGATATTGCTGCTACATTCCACAATCTGGGGTTAATCTGGCATGAAAAAGGTGATCAGGAGAAAGCAATCAGTTACCATGAACAGGCACTGCAGATGCACAGGAGTATCTATGGCCCAAATGCAAAACATTGTCATATTGCTAGCCAGCTTCTCAACTTGGGATTAGCCTGGCTTGAAGAAAGTGACTATGAAAAAGCAATCACATACAATGAAGAGGCACTGGAGATGTTCAAGAGTGTGTACAGTGATCAAAGTACAGCACATCCTAACATTGCCATTGCACTGAACAACCTAGGGATTATCTGGTACAACCTGAAAGATTACAAGAAAGCCATCAGCTACCATGATGAGGCACTGCAGATATACAGGACTATCCATGGCCCAAACACAGAACATTCTGACATTGCCGACTCTCTCCAAAGGCTGGGGTTAGCTTGGGAGGGCCAAGGCTATCACCAAAAATGCATCAGCTATCATGAAGAGGCACTGCAGATGTATAGGAACATCCATGTGAATCAGAGTCCCTCACATCCTGACATCGCATCATCACTCAACAGTCTGGGACTGGTCTGGGATGAAGCAGGAGACTACAGGAAAGCAATCAGTTACCAAGAAGAGGCACTGCAGATGCTCAACAGTGCTTATGGTGAGAGTACAGCTCATCCTGACATTGCCAAAACACTTCATGACCTGGGGTCAGGATGGCATCACCAAGGGGATCATGGGAAAGCAACCAGCTACTATGAACAGGCACTGCAAATGTACAAGAGTGTCTATGAACAGAACATAGCACATCCTCACATTGCCAGCTTGCTCCACAAGCTGGGGGAAGTCTGGTATGACCAAAATGATGATAGGACAGCAATCAGCTGCTACGAACAGGCATTACAGATGTTCAGGAGTGTCCATGGCCAGACCATAGCACACACTGATATTGCAAAGACACTCCACAACCTGGGATCAGCCTGGGGCTCTTTAGGAGACTATAGGAAAGCAACCACTTACAAAGAACAGGCATTGCAGATGTACAGGAGCATCTATGGTCAAACTACAGCACATCCTGAAATAGCAGCAATACTCAACAACCTGGGGTCAGCCTGGGGTGAACTGGGGGATCACAACAAAGCCTCATCCTGCTATGAGGAGTCACTACAAATATACAGAACCATCTATGGACAAAGCACACCACATCCTGACATTGCCTCAATGCTTGACACTTTGGGAACAGCTTGTCGACAGATGCATGACTACAATAAATCAATAAAATACAATGAAGAAGCACTGAAGATGTGGAGGGACATCTTTGGTGACAGTGCAGTGCATGATGATATCGCAAGATCACTCTACAATCTTGGCGCTGCCTGGTTTTATCTTGAAGATCACACAAAGGCAATCAGCTACTTTGAAGAAGAGATAAACATGAGAAAGACCATCTGTGGCCAGGGCACAGCAGATCCTAAAATTGCAGATACGTTGCCTGTCTTAGGAGCTGCATACTTACTGCATGGTGATCTTGCCAAGGCGTATGATACTTACAGAGAAGCGCTGGTTATGATGAGGCAGATTTATCATGATGATGAAAGCCACCCAAAGATACAAAGTGTGAAAGGGAACATGAATGCAATCGTGAAGTATACAGAGCATTTGAGCAACAAATGACAACCTCATAGATCATGTCCTACTTAGTATACTTCGGGTATGGATTGATGTTTGGACCATGGCTAGTCCATTCTTGTCAACCATTTCTGGTATATAGGTTTGATTGAAGAACACTGGTGGTTGATGTAACCCTAAAGAATTGGTCATGAGATTATCATTTCATATTCAGTTCTTATGAACATTTTTGTCTTCAATTTCAAGCATTTAGATTTTTAGATGAGATGCCACAAAGCTAGTCCTCCAAAGGAGGAAAGGAGCAGTAGTTGCTAGCTTTGATTCAACAATTTTGAACCTTTGAATTAGTACTGACACTGGTGGCTTTTAACATCAACTGTTTGACCATTTAGCAAATAGAACCTAGCACGCAACAAATTTGGACTAATCGAAAACTGGAAAAGATAAGTACATGTACTGCATGTAGTACACATTCATCGGCTCAGTAGCCGCGTTTTACCAAAACATCATACAACAGCGAGTCAGCTCGCAAAATGGGACCCTCACCTGCTGCATATACCACAGGCAAATGTACAATCATTCGTGAGCAGTCTAAAGTACATGGGTCCTGAACTTTGGAATAAACTCCCAACAGAACAAAGAAAACTCACTGCTGTATCGACCTTCAGAAATGGACTTTAGGAATGGAATTAGGACTGATACTGAATTCTTAAATTGTATATTATTGTGATCATTGTGTATTATGTCTGTGCATTGTATTTGTATCCAGGGAGCCTGAAAAACAGGTCAAGAGACCTGAGTGCGTCTGCTGGTTCAATAAAGAAATGAAATGGAACAAATAGCTCCAACTCACCCTTTCCAGCAAGCCCACCATGTACTTGGTGTCGTTAAACGTGCCGATCTCCTCATAGCAGCGCCCGTAGACGATGGTCATGGCCTGGAGACACATGCACTTCATCTGCACCTTGGGCGTCAGCAGGAACCGATGATACAGGTCGTTGAAGAACTCATACCTGGGAGGGGTAGATCAGGCCCTATTCTTAAACTTACTTAGAAACTCCCATGTTATGTGACGCATGAGACAGTTGGAGAAGTCCAGCACATTCTGTCTTCAGCCAGGTTTTTGGATGCTGTCCTTGGTACTGATAGAACAACAGTTTTCAGGAAAGTCTGTATTTTCTTTTTTTTACCCTAGCGAGATAATAAAGCAGGTAGAGAGTGCATGCGTGTGTTAAACTTTGTATATCCTAATACCAATCTTTGAATTAAGACATTTAGATTAAAGGGAAAAAATCATGACTTACGATCTCTTGATGTTTGAGTTGTCTTCATTGTCGTCCTCCTCCAGTAGAAGCCGCAGGTAGTACTCTCCTATCTTGATCTCTTCATTCAGGCATTCATATCTCACCTGGGGGATATAGATGTTAAATCACTGATCGTGCAATTGACATCTTTACTTGGACAATATTGCTTCGATTTCTACTAGATCTTAAATGCCTTTTAACTTCCTATACTTGACCTCTCAATTTGTAAGCTGAATTCGATTGTTGATTTTAAATGTATATAGTCCTTATTCACAATGTTGTCTTAAGTACAAAGTTGTGTTGAAATATTCTAATTGAATTTTGCTGTCCCATAATTGTAATGCCCGAACTCCAATTCAGCCAATGGGCTGCCATTGTTCGCGACATGCGTGAATGTGAATTGATGAATAAAACCATTACTATGTAGATGCATCGTCAAGTCACCAGCAATCCAACACTTGGAACACAAGGTTAGGGTTTGAATCCTGTCACAATTCTGAACCTACATGCTACTGAGAGGGAAGGCAGCCAAGTGGAAGCAAACTTATGATTTGTTACCTATTATTTAAGACAAGCGCACCTGAATCTTTTCAGACAGAAGTCAACCTCAAGCACAATGTACTTAATATCTAAAAAGTAGTAAAGCACCTCTGAGTCAGTGATCAATGGCGGAGGAACAAATCAGCTCTTTATCTCTTTCTTAAACTTCTCCAATTACAAAATGGAGGGGGAGACAATACAGGTGATCACTTACTTCTGCTAGTTGTACTCAAAAGTAAAGTAGAGAACTGGTGTTTTGCGCCATGAGACAGGTGATACGACGTATATCTTAACCTTCAGCACACTGAAGTAGCTGTTTGGCACCCTATTCTCTATTAGTTATAGAGTCAGGCAGCAGGGAGAAGGTTAAGAATAAAAACAAATACAAGACAATCGTACCTCAAACTCTGAATGGTTCCATGAGATGGTGTGTGTTGAGCCCAGCTCTTTGTCCACATTGAAGGCTCGGATCTCAGCTTCAAGATTATCTCTCAACTCTTCTCTGGTCTGTGAGGAGGGAAGAACAGTTCAATGATCTGATCTCATCAATGCTTCACAAGCTAAAATATATCAAATAGGCATAAAATACATTAACATGCATTGACAAAGGTTAGACATCCTGGAGCTTATCGAAGGTATTTTTGCTACCTTAACAGCAAATTACAAATGTAAAGGCTATCAATGAGAAATACAAAAAAGTGCCACAATCATCTAATATTATCATTAGACAAGCAGGTGAGACAAAAGAATCCTTCAAATAGATGATAAAAGGCATTAGAGGCTTACCTTGTAGTTCCACAATAGGTTGGATCTTGCATGGTCTCTGTTGAATCTGAAAGTGTTCAAAGTTAACACAATTGTATATATTACTTGTAGTACAAAATTGATTGAGTTAAAGAATAGAAACAAGCTACACTAAAAATCATAATCCATGACAACAAATGGTAGGGCCAAAAATTTAAACTAGCAGCAACAGGCCAGAGCAATTTGATTTATTGGTTCTCTGAGGATGAATATGATAATTGATATCAACAATCATGAAAACAGCTTCTAAAAGGAAAGTCTGTACCTTGGTTCACAAAGTTGTAGAGAGTATTTATACTAGTCAATTATATAGGTGCAAGTTTTCCTCCTAGCCCTCTCTGAATTGTTGCTGCAAAATGTATTGGAACCAACAAAATAGATTGAAGTGGCTTTCCTACCACTGAAATGTATGTAGATGTAGGTAAGTAAATTCTAAACTAATTTAGGAAAACTCACTGGTAGTAGAATAGCACCCAGTTGGCCTCGCTCTTGATCCGTTGTCTCCGTTTCCGTAACACAATGGGCTTCTGGGTGGCCTGCAGAAATATTTGTATCACTCACCGTCATCAATGCAAACAGTTGGGAATTCATATGGAGCTTCATATATGACAGTTATCGACAAGTCAGAGTTAGTCTAAGAGGATTGACCAAAAGCTTCTTGGTGAGTGTTTGAAATATTGTGTACAAATAATACACAGAAATAATGTGTAAAGCTGTAGATGTGTTACTGCAATCTCGTACATGTATATCATTCTATAGATGCCAAACTAGCACAATATTCATGTCACTTTGATTAATTCTACAAGTTGAACTAGAACTACTAGTTTTGTACACTTAAGGCTAAAACATAATATATCCAATTTTTGGTGTTACGTCATGTTGACCATTACTGGAAGGGAACAAATTTAATTTCCATCTAAGTCTAGCCAAAATCAAAGTGCAGGTGGATGTCAACCACAAAATTGCTGTGGCCAGTTAGTAAGAACAAGGAGGCTGAAAAGAACCTCCTTGGTCAGAAGGAAGCGGTCATGCAGAGATTAGAAGGAAGCTTTAGAAACTAGAACAGTGTTTAGTGTTGAATCTGAACTCACCGCATCCCGAGGGTCCTGTGTGGAGAATGAAAGCGGCGTCAATCAACAGGGAATCATGGTACAGGTATTGATTTATTGATTGTAGTTTGCGCAATGCAGATTAAACAAAAAGACAGTTTTAGCAGACTTTACAATTGAATTGCTAGCAGCCTTATGCTGGCAAAAGAGAGAGACGTACCAAATTGTTCACACCCTTAACACCTAGATTGACCCACTTAACCTCTCATCCTTTACACCTAAGTGAACTGAACCTTGCCCTTAACCTCTCACCCCTACATCTAACTGAACTGTAACACCTAGACTGACCCCTGTCCCCTTGACCTCTCACCCCTTGTACCTATACTGACCCCTGCCCCTTGACCTCTCACCTCCTTCTGGTTGAGGCCTATCCTGGCTCTCCAGTGCAGCAGGAGTTCCTCCACCTGTTTCCACTGCGGCTTCCTGCGCTGTGATTGGTCCTGGGCGATCTTCACGTTGTCCCTCACGTGCATCAGGTCCACCTCCTTCTGCGGGACCTGATCCTCCGAGTCCAGGTAACCTAGCAACCCCGTGGGCTGGATGAGGAGGGAGAAGGGCTCGGTATGAACAGGTATACATGTACGGCTCTACACAAATTCAATGTTAGCAAGAAAGTTCATCTGAGTTGGTAAATTACATTGTACATTACAAAAAATTACATTATGGAACATTTCATTTTGTTATCTATTTTCTTTTAGTTGGAGAATAGTTTTCAATTCAATGTAACCTAATAGTATACAAAACACATAGTGCAAATGTTGAAAGGCTATTGTTAGATATTACACAATTGAAGAAGTAACTTTTAATTGGTTCAAAAGAAACAAAACAATACACTTAACATCAAACTGAGTAATACACAAGATTTGACAACTCATCCCTGAACCTTACCACGATTCTCTTCAGCAGCCCCATGGCCGTGGGAGCACCGGTTACCCACAAACCCACCAGGTGCCTGCTCAGCTGTCTGCAACACGGCAAAGGCACAGTCTTGTTATAACAAATTTTCTTCTCTTTCGTCTTCTTTTCTTGTCTTTCAGTTTAGCAGCAAAACAAATCACACGACATTTGCAAACCATGCAGTATGATCTGATAAAAGAGACAGCAAATATATACATTATTTTTTGTATTGTGTAATAAATTCCTACAAATTAGTTGTATAGTACTTGTGTAGCTGCAAATAATTCTTGTTTGGA
Organism: Branchiostoma lanceolatum; assembly: GCF_035083965.1. Taxonomy (NCBI): domain Eukaryota; kingdom Metazoa; phylum Chordata; class Leptocardii; order Amphioxiformes; family Branchiostomatidae; genus Branchiostoma; species Branchiostoma lanceolatum. Next base: position 2,444,856 of record NC_089736.1, read on the forward strand.
TTAACTTTAGTTATTACAATCAATCTTTTAGCCTACCACATCAAAATGCAGTTGTATGACACACCAGAATGGCAGTTGCCTGACAACTGTCACCATGCCTATCTTAGTGCCAACGATTCTTACTGTACTTCCTAGTAAACACATCCCTGCAAAACCTGCTCCTATTTCTTAGCAATACTTGAAAAGAATATGTCATAACCCAAACCAGAATGACTGTTGCCCGGCAACAGTTGCCATGCCTACCTCAGAGCCACCATCCTGTTGTCCTTGCTAGTCATAAACATGTACCTGTGAAAACTTTTGCTTTGATTTCATATTAATTTTTTCCAAGCATGAATGCAGTTAACTACAGTAGTTCCATGAACCAGAATGACTGTTGCCTGGCAACAGTTGCCATGCCTACCTCAGAGCCACCATCCTGTTGTCCTTGCTGGCCGTAAACATGGCGATGTGCAAGTGTTTAAGCAGCGCCCCCTCTGCCAGGGCCAGGTCCTGCATCTTAGCAGCAATCTCCTGGTCACCCTCCTCGATAATGGCCTTCATCACCAGGCCTGCGCCTTTTACTATGGCCATGGAGGGGTGCTGGACAAATAGAAGGTCATAAATAGATTTTTTTTTAATATAAAAAAGCATTTTTTTATCATGGCCATGGAAGCATGCTGGGCACATAGAGTTTAACATGAATTAATTTGATAAATGATTATAAACTTTTTGAAATCAACATGGAACACTGCAACAGACTAGCTACCCTGACTTCAAGTACTTTTTTGGTTTTAAACTTTTTATATCTTCTTCCAAACCTCTATTGGATTTAAAACACAAACCTAGCCCCTATCATCATCAACTAAAAGGGTGGTACAAGATATCATCAAGTGTCTGACCTGAAATAACTTGAAAATGGATCTCCCCATGTCTGCAACCATCTGTAACAAACTGTCGAAGTACGTGCCGTCCGTCGTCTCGCTGTACGGCGCACAGAGGGCAAAGGTCAAGAAATCCAACATGGCGGAGACGACCAGGGCACCAGTCCCTCTTGGCTGGGGACAAAAGAACATAAAGGCTCAAAGGGCAGAGGGCAATGCCTATTTAGTAGTCTCTAGGATGAGATGTTAACTGTGGTCTACTGTTAATTTTACTAAATCAGTAAATGTCAGTAAGAAATATATAGCGAAACTATTCTTGGTACGTGCATATTTCGTATATCATGTATAAAGCCTATCTTTCTTGTCATCACCAGTGAAAGAATAGTTTTCAATGATCTGAACATGATTCAGATTTGCAAACTATAGAGAATTAGCTGCCCTGTGTGCCACTAGACAGGACAAGGAGACCTAGCAGTACTAGCTAAACAACTGAGTCAAGAAAGAGATAGATTTCCATTTTCATATCTACTGATATACTAGTAAACAAAAGCTGACACTTCTACTCACCACGTGAGCAGCAAACACGTCCAGCAGGCTCTGCAGGAACTTCTTGGAGGACAAGATGGAGGCTTTGTTCAGCTGCTCCTGTCTCAAGTCATAGTCATCGTGCATGGGCTGGAACAGAGGGACGATCGTAAGCCACAACTTGTAGGAATACTATCTAGATTCATTATGCTTGAGGATGGGTAAATGTTATGAAACAAGATACATGCATGTACACCTCCAGGTCTAGTGCCTCTGTCAAAAAGGGCAAGGCAGCTTTATTTTCTATAACTTACATCTAAAGTATGCACCAAAATAACGCATAGCGTTAGATGTGCGCCAATGTACACAATATTAAGCATCCAACAAAACGAAGAAAAAGGTGACCAGTCTTTAATACAAGTCAACAGGACAGGAAAAGGTAATGTTGTTGCCATGCCGACATGACCACGCCCACCTGCATGAGTGCCCCCATCATGTCGATGGCAGCGTGGATGACTCCGGTGTCGTTCCGCTTCAGAGCCTTCACGACCTTCAAACCGACCTTCTCACGGAACCTGACACAGATATATTTAAGAATCCGGTAAGATCTGAAGCAGGTAAACTAAATGCAAGTATCTACAAGAAGAGTTTTTCACATTACACATTTTGCTTTATCAGAAAGACTGAATGAAAGGTACAAGAATGATGTTTTTTTATATCATTCTGTCTAAAATCCAACATTTTGAGAATCTTTTTTCTGGCCATCATCCTGGGATATTAGGCCTTATTGTTAACAAAATTGCCCAAAATGGCTCCAAAACTTGTACATTCAGGCACTCCTAGAGAAAAAAATAATGACATTAGTTAATGTATCTTGAGTTACTGACTTTGGTAATGTAGTGAAGGCACAGAACCCGGCCTTGGAGGCGACCAGGCGGCGCAGCGCGTGGAACTGGCTCTCCAGGTCCTCAGCTGGGAGGGTGGTCTGGTCTCCTGGGGACGGGAAATGTACTTATAACATCACAATACAGGCACTTCTGAATCCTAACAGTGGTCACTGGACAGGAAATATACAAATACAATAACAACATAGGCACTTCTGAATCCTAACACTGGTCACTGGACGGGAAATATACAAAATTAATACAGTCAAAACTACATGTACACAAGAAGTCCATTCATTAGGGGACTGATTAAATCTGGTCTATGTGGCACTGCTCAGATGGTCACACTATAGACAGGATTCTTGTGTCAATGGGAAAACTGACCACAAAAAGGCTTACACTGGTCTTGATGTTCAAAAAGGGCGCCGCATGCAAGAAAATAATGAATTTGTACTTAATACTCAAAGGCATGCATGCCCAAAAATTTAACTAATTCTAGGCATGCACAGCCTCTGTTGCGACACCCATATGATTAGGGTTAGGAGGTGTTAGAACATAGGGGTGTAACCATTTAAAGCAAGACTCGGACCGGTACCCACCTTCCCTCTCCAACAGGACTGTGATGGCGATGTGGATCAACTTCTCCTTGTTCTCCGCAAAGAACCCCTGAAAAACGACACAACCTTCAAGTTAACTAAGAGCCATGTTAGCTTGCAAATGCAGGGTACATGTATGTCTCTCCCCACCTTGTTCTCAAAAAATGTTGTTATCAGAAGACCTCAGTATGCAAGTTGTTACATTGAAATACAATACAATATCATGTGTAACAAAATCCACTTTAATTGCCCTCGTCATTCCCGCCCTTATGGAAAACTGCCACAACAATCCACCACCTGCAGTGCTGTTACACTTTTTGCCACAGTTTAGAATCTCATATTTCAGAATAGAACATTCCACACATTCCAACACTGGCCAAAATGCAACATCTTCACACCCATCTTCCCAAAACGATTATAATCTTCAAAAATGCTCATCAAGCAAAAAAACAAAAAGAGAAGTGGAAATGAAAATGTGAGTATTTGCCCAAGGTAGCCCCAAATAATATTTCACGTTGTTTATCCTTGAAAGCAGAGTGCCCTCAGCCCAGGTGTCTGATCCCTAACAGAAGACAAAGAACAGGAAACACAGAGAGAAACAACATTTCCCTCTCTTCAGTCTACAATACCTCAATATAAGATTTCATGATTTTCATCAAGAACAGATTCACTATAGTTAGAAACAAAATGCTCAATCCTCAAAACTTCCAAAATTGTTTCATCATATTTTCCTATTCTTTCTCTTCACTGCACGCATCTCTCAACTTTCTTTCACTGACACAAAACATGGTTCATGCCACAACTGGATGTGGTTTCCATGGTTACATTCACCATAGCAACATGCAAATGAATGCCATCACTAGGACTTGAATGTGTGCTTCCCGAGAAAACTTTCAAAAGATGTAGAGGATAGGTGAGTCAAGGAGGTACATGTAGAGATGTGCCTTTTGAGATCTACAAATGGATTGTTTGATACTCACATCAGCAGTGACAGCATGCAGCAGTCCGCTGTAGGAAACATTGTTGTTGAATCTGTACACCGCTTCAGAGAACTTGGCATCTGGAGAGAAGGCACACAACATTAGATGTAGGAAAAATGATCAACATGAAACATACGAATAATGAAGACACACTCTCACACACAGACACACAGACACACACACATATTAAACACACACACTCATGCAGAGACTACTTTTCCAGCCCAAAACAAACCCCAAGAACAATCATCCTGGCTAGTATTACTCTACTCCAAACTTATCCTCTAGATCTTCACCAACCAACCAAGACTCCAACGTTCAGCCAATAACCCAAGAAAAAGAATGAAAAACATCAACCAAAACAAAGAAAATATACACGTGTAAGGCATAACATCCTTGCCAAAGAGAATAAGACACAATGTCTAAGAACGTCTTTCTTACTTGGCGGCTGCTGAAGAAACTTGAGATGTAAACTCTCCACCTCTTCATCTACGGGTGTGTACAGGGGTCCTAACCTCTGACCCCGGTCAGTAGGGGTCATCTTCACACAGACGTCCCGATTACCCGACGCACGTACACCGTCCAGCATACTGGCTATCAACGTGTCCCTGCAGGAAGGTAAAATGGTATAAGTGAAAAAGTCAAAGGGATCTCAAACCAGCTTAGCTCACTGAAGATCGAATCTTCCACTGGCTGTGACAGAGAAGACAGATACGATGTACAGAATATCCAGGTTTATTGTACATTTGTACCAGGGAAATTCCTCTAGCTCTCTTCAACAAGTACTATGGTTTAACATTCTATCCTATGGACTGTGAAACTGCACAGTAATGTGCATGTGAGTGACAACGGCTAGGATTTGAATAGGACTGGAATTGCATCTTTTCTCCCTACATCAGAAACATTGATGTCGGAGGCAAGCTTGACTCCCTCAGACTAAGGACTACCTGACCCAATAGGAAAAGCAGGTGTAACAAAGGCTGCTCAGGAACATCCTCTGCACCATATTGTGATGATGCATGCTATCTTTTCTACTGGCTAACAGTGCAATACTACTCACCATGCCTGTGCTTGACAGGTTTGACAGTAGCTTCCTGTCAGATAGAATTGAAGCTAGATACTAAAATCAAACTGGAAGTTTTCCTTCTCCTAACCTGTCTGTGGAGCTGTACTGCCGCGTGGCTCCCTTCACATACTCCACGGTGAAGACCTGCGGGTTCTCCTGGCTTCTCACTATTGCAAAAACCTGGGAGAAAAGAACATGTGTTCTATTGGTAACCAGATATCATGGCTCCATGCTGGTACACAGAGGTGAAGTGAAGGACATATATGGACATCTAACAGATAAAGACACAAATTCACATTCCCTACCGAAACTGCTTAAGTTTATAATATCTAAATTTCTTTCTTTTTGCAAGCTGGTTTTCAATTGAAGTTCTGGCCTTAGTAGTAATAAGGGACTAGTTTTTGAAAGATTAAAAAACATGCCAAGGTAAAGGACACTTACATCACATAAGGGCCTGAGGGTGATGATGCTGTAAGATGCAGGATCTCTCTCCACTATACACGTCTCTGTCAGACAGAAGATTCTTTTCGCTGGGTCCTATACATGGAGGCAAACAAGATGAGTAAAAAATACCTTAAGAAGGGATGACTGAAATCTTTCTGTTTCAAGAAACTCTCAAAGATCTGCTCCAAAAGGAAAGGGTTAAGGCAAAGACAAACTTACCACTGTGACAGACCAACACTCCAAGAAAAATTCAATCAGGGCTACTTGAAACTTTATGTAGGTCTATTTCGGAACAGTTACTGCAGATTTCCAAAATAATCTAACGGACCAACAAAAAGTGGCCACAATAGTATGGTGGTTCTTATGCAGAGTTTTTTACCAGTACAGGGCAGTTTGACTGTAGTACTAAATCATAGAACAGTTTCCACAAACTCACGGTGTGTCGTGGTGAATGTTTCTGCACCACAAACTCGGCCAGCGACGTGATGTGCTCGTCTCCGCTGTACTTGCCGAGTCGGTGAGAGGTGAACTGGTCCTGGACGATCGGGTCTTTCCTCCGCTTTATCGTGAGCCCCACGTACGTTCCCGCGTGCTCCATCACGGCTTTGATGACTTCATCCTTCTTGTCGGATGCAAAAAGATGCTGCAGGTTCAGGAGAAAACCATCAACGTCAAAACAAAATACAGCTATGAGCCATTGAGCAAATACATTAACGGATGGACCTGAAAACAGCATATTGGTGGGAATGATAAAAAATGTGCACAAGAGAGTAAAAACAAGTATTGGGAAAGACAATTCACCATCCTAGACATTTCTCTATAACCATGCATCCATACACACACCTAACACATCATAACCCTGATGCCGTCTGTAAAGGTCTTTACTTACAATAAAACAGCAAAGGAGTTCAAAAGAAACTCACCAGTCTGCTGAATCCACCATAGATCAGGCAGAAACCACCAGGGTAGTCAGACACCTGAAAACAACAAGTTTCCATGGTGCTGAAACAGCTCTGTTTAGAATTCAAAATGATAGCTAAATACATGATGTACAGACTTCATGAAATCCTGTCAGTCAAACAGCTACAACTGTTCAATACAAAACATAAACTCCTTTCTTACTCAACAATGAAACATTGGACAGATATAGGTTTATGACAAGAAAATGGCCTGCTGTACATCTCTAACACTCACCTCAGCTATCCCCTCCATGTCCTTGTAGTCGTAGCAACACAGGACCTTGTTGGTGGCAGGATCAACCTGGTTCAACGACCCCGCAGTCACCTGTAGTATTCAAAATATTATCATGTTAAGAAAAGACTACCAATGGACCAAGAAAGTCAAAAATTGATACTTACATGTGAGATAATATTCATAAAAAAGCTAGTGAGTCAGGAAACTGTAACTACCACAACAGGAGCATCATGGCGCGAGCTGCTTACCCACAAACCACAGCACAAATATGAAATAGTGCAATGTTTCTTGTTCACTCTACTGACAGTGAAAATATTACAAACATTACTTTATTTCTAACTCTGAAAACCCACCTCCAGAAGTATCTGTACCCTGTTGTCACTCCAGTGGTGTTTGTAGGCATTAAACCTCTGCAGAAATATAAACACAAATTAGCATTGCAAAAAATCACTTCATTTGTCTCCAACATAGCTGATACTCCTCCCCTACTTTCAAGATTTCCAGAATTTGACAAATTTATAAATGTTCTAGTGCAGCATTACAAAAAATCACTTTATTTGTCATCTACAGCTACAAGGAATGTTTAAACACCTTAAGAAAATGTGTAGATGTACTTTACTTCAAAACTATTTAGAATTCAATAAGCAGATTTATGTAATGTTTTAGTACAAATTACCTTTTCATTCTGTGCCTTTGAATCTGCAAACTGCTTTCTAAATCTCTGTAAAACAGAATGAACAATGTCTTTTTAACTTTATAACTAAAAACAATAGAGTTTCCAGAATGTTATTACATCCTTCAATCCCAAAGCTACATTGTATGTACATTGTGTAACATTCCTCCAATTAAAAAACATGCCTTGTTCCAGTGAATTCACAATTTTACCATGTATGCTTAATACCTCGAACATACATGTTATAGTTGATATATGTACTAGTAGGTTTACTGACCAGCTACCAGATGTTCAACCAGGCCATCGCGAGCAAGAACAACTTCTACAGGCTCTCCTTTTTCCCGCGCTCCATCAGGGAATGGAATGATTTAGAGCCTGGTGCGGTGGAGGCAGAGTCCCTCGCCCAGTTCAAGTCTGAACTGGGGAGGACTCTGCTGCATTGAGTCACCCCCTCACGTCTTGTACATACATGTATGTAAATATTACCTTCACTGTGTTGTCTTTTGCACCTACAGGATACGTTTTTGTGTATTGACCGCACCTTTTCCCATGTTTGTCAAATTATAACCCATGCGCAGCTGCCAATAAGCCTTGTTAACAAGGGTTCGGCAGTATGAAAGAAGAAGAAGAACCAAAAGGAAGGAAGAGTGAGTATTGTATGTTGACTAACCAGTGCCTCGGTGATGAGGTCAGCCCTGTAATCCGTGGAGAAGCGCATGCTGTCGTTCTTCTTGTTCTGTTTCTTCATGGTGATGATGAACTCACTGGCAGCCTTGGGGCTGGGCAGGATGCTCACAAAGTCCGAGTACGCCCACTAGAAGTAACAGGGGATCAACATCCTCAGTCATATAAAGAGCTAGCATACCTCCCTGTATGCACGCACATGTACTACATCTGGCTACACAAACTGCAAGGACAACCTGCTACCTTGGGGCTGGGCAGGATGCTCACAAAGTCTGAGTACGCCCACTAGAAGTAACAGGGGATCAACATACTCAGTCCTATAAAGAGCTAGCATATCTCCCTGTATGCACGCACATGTGCTACATCTGGCTACACAAACTGCAAGGACAACCTGCTGCCTTGGGGCTGGGCAGATGCCCACTGTGAGGGGAGGGGGGGGGTGGGCAACCAACAAACAAGCAACACACTCAGTATGCAAGTGGTTGTGTTGCCTGATTGAATCACGCTATAGTGGCGGGGAGGAGCCATCAAAGACCCTGACAGCAGAGTTTGCGTTACACACAGTGGTTGGGTGAAAGGCTAGCAATGTCTCCGTTTATGCATGCACATCATGTACATGTGAACCTCCAAAATGTACCTCCAATGATAACATGCTGCCAGGTGTTAGCCTGGTGTTCAGATTTGTATAAGCTTTAGTCCACTTTCAAAGGTCCCTACCCCAATGTAGGGACCTTTGGCAGCGGACTTAAGCTAACAACACCAGACTCCAATAAGGTAGGCCAGTGGAACAGTGGACAGGAAAGGAACTCAACAACAACACCAAGGAATACGAGTTGGTATCACATGTCACCCCCCGCAAGGAATAATGGAACATCCTGCCCTTTTGTCCACATGAACAGATGGGGTTGGAGAAGCGATGAACAAATGGCCAACGTTACTATAAAAAATTCATGACACTGCAGCAATTCTGGGTATATGTAAACCACATTGTCTCAAAATCATATCATCCACTAGAGGAATGTCATCCAAATCTCCCCTTACTAAGCAATACTTGATGAAATGAAAAATATGAAAATATCAGCAACCTTACCTCATTATATTGTTAAGAATCTTAAATCAAATGGTTCAATGTTGCAGGAAGCACCTGGTGATAATGTATATGGTACAGAAACATGAAGAAAATGGGATGGAAATATTGTATGACATGACAATGGTCATAATGCTAGTTGTATGTTGGATGTTGCACCTGATTGGTGACCTCCAGAGTTTGTGGGTTGTACGTTGTGATGCCTTTTGTGCCCACAGAGAAGATCCGTTTGTACCTGAAGGGAAGAGAATCACATATTATACATTACTGGGTTGGCTAGGTACGTGTTAATTGGAAATGTCCAACAAATTCAAAGCCACTTGAGCGTCAGTTGAATCAGTCAAATCACTTCCAAGCATTTGAAAGTAAGCTGCCTACTAAAATGTCACACAAATGAAAGCATTCTAATGGGCAGTCATTAGGTCTTCTATATTTTAACATTTGTCTAATTATTTGCCATCTAGAGTAGAAGAAAATTTGCAATCATTCTCAATGGACTGATCAGGTTTTCATAAGTTCTATCACTGTAACTTTGTACAGGTAATATGTACAATGTTACATGGGTTATACTCCTTCCTTCATTAGACACTTACTTGCCCCTCCATGAGTGCTTAGTTGTGAAGTAGGAGGCCACATCCTTGTTCTCAACAAGAACTGTCTTGTCAGCCATTCTGGATGGACTGAAACACAATTAAGAGAATTAATGAGCCTGGAAAAACAAATTATAATCTTGATATCATATAGCTGAACTTTTCTTTAAAGAAGGCTTGACTGATATATTTTGATGACATAAAAACTGCCAAGGGTCAGAGTTGGGTATTGCTTTTTTCAAGCAGCCTTTGATTTTTCTTCAAATTCGGTTACATAGCCAGATAAAAGTATCATGGAATATCATCTATTTTCGACATGTATTTATCATATTCAATAGGAAAGCTGACAACTTAATCTTAAGACAAACGTCTATTACTGCCTACTGGTACAAGTTCTAGAAACTGGTACATGTAAATAATGAAATCTCAACACATATAGGCAAAAATGAAAGGACTGCACAAAATATTGAACTTTAGGTTGGACTTTGCCTTTGTAACAAGTATTTGGTACAGAACAATTATCATATCAATTTTTGACATTCATGATTCAGTTCCAGTATAATCACTATAAACAAAACCTCCTTGCTATAAACAATGAATTTGACTTCAAGAAACGAAAGTGTAGACATGGATAACTCCTAGATTCCTAAGTCGTAGATTAGACACTTATCCGCGAACATTTACAAATTGAATGTCAAAAGCCAACACGGACGTCGACCTACTTATAGGTCTTAAGTAATGTTGAGCATAATTTATGATATCAGTGTTTCAGAAAACATTATAATATTGGATAACATTGTATTTCAGCCGAAAATTCTACCTCTGTGTCATTAGCGTTTGATAAGATGGATTTCTAGGAGGTTTTCCGCTGAGGTTTTATCATGAGATGTCACAAACGCGTCCTGGTATGGTGTATTTCCGGTATTTTTACACAGGTACCATTTGTAGTCATCTGACCCCACCCCCTCACATGATCATGATCCTACACCGCTACATTCTAACAGTACCTGACGTAAACAACAGGTGAAGATGGCGCTAGCAAAACTCACGTTTACTTTCGTGTGTGCCACTTGACCTTGGCTTTCTCTGGGAGTCGCTAAACCGGACTTGCAGTGCGCGAGATCTCTTTAAAAGCTTCTTATTTGGGTCCGAAGTTCTTCCGACTTGGACGGAGCGCCATGTTGGCTCTTAGAAAGGTACTACGCATGTCTGGTGACTTTTGACCTGGGGGAGGGAAATCGATTTAGAGGAGATCCATAATATATAGGGGAGAGAAAAGCTTTTTATTAAAATCGAATGTATACCACACATTAAGATTAATCAGGAATATTTTAGAAAATTCATATATTTTCTATACATACATGTATGTAAGTTGATACAAATAAATTCTGAAGAAGTAATCTTTTAAGATTAAAACACCCCTATTAAGTTGACATTGTATCTTCCCTAAAAGAGGATGCTGGGATAGACGAAAAGTCCGCCATCTTTGCACATTGCGTCAAGACTGTGAAACAAATTTTGCGGGAAAGAATTCGACAAAATGCCGCCCAAAAACAGGGGCAACAGTGGCGCCGCCAAGTCTAGAAAGGCAGAAGAGAAGAAGAAGGATAAGATTATCGAGGTGAGTGAAGATTTTTCGTTTTGTCTCCCAGCATATTTTATGTCACAGTATGGCCGGCCAGTTGGCAGCATGCCTTGGATTTTTTTCCAGACGTTTCCCTCGTTGTCCTGTACACAGAACTTCGATGTTTCTTTCTTTTTGTAGAGTTCTAAATAAATTTGTTCATGACTTACGTATGTTGTTGGTTCCCCTTTACCTTAATGTTCAATCAGATAGATTATGCGAAGGTGCGGTATGAAAACATAATCAGACCGTGGTATGGAATAAAAAAATTATTCAGGAAGTTGCAAAATCAAAGCAATTTCTATGCCCCCCTCCCACAAGTTATCAATCAAATATTATCAATAGCTTTAATACTTCATCCTTTAATAGTTCATCCAAATGAACGGACACTTAATTACGTCATTGTGCAGTTTTGCTGATGAAACCAAATTTCTAGAACCCATTTTGCCCCCCTTTTTGTTGTGAGAGCCACAAAATATTATGTTGTCACTTTAAGTTTAACTACGGCAAAGAACAACTAGCTTTTTGTGTCAAAGAGAGAGAAAGAAACTTGTTTATGGATTAAAAATGCTTGTGTAACTGTAACTTACTAAGTAAGAGTTAGAAAACATTGTCATTTATGTCAATGTGTGGATATCTATTTTTAGAATCCCTAATAGTCTAGCTCCCATGACATCTGCTCATCTTTTGTTTGTTTTGCACTCTGGATTAGAAATAAAATCATTTTTTTTAATGAATGTAAATCAACGTTGGAGTGCAACACACTGCGTACATTGTTCCTCCCTCAAACCACCGAAGGGCAAGTTTGCTTCAGTTCCAGCTGTGGATACTTTCATTGTATACGGCCGCGTGGCGCGTTGGATACACCCGATCCCTCGATCTCGGAAGTTAAGCAACGCGCGGTCCGGACAGTGCTTGGATGGGAGACCAACCAAGGACGTCCGGATTGCTGTAGCCTCACGAAGCTTTCCACGAAATCGTCTTCCGGGAGGGACGTAAAACGGGGGTCCCGTGCTCGAGGAGGTGCCTCGAACACGTTAAACAGCCTCATTACCCTACACATTGGGTACCTGCCTGTGGCACTGGCTGCAAGTACACCTGATATTATTGTTGTAGAACTACATGTGTGCTGGTGAGAACACATTGGGTACCTGCCTGTGGCACTGGCTGCAAATACACCTGATATTATTGTTGTAGAACTACATGTGTGCTGGTGAGAACACATTGGGTACCTGCCTGTGGCACTGGCTGCAAATACACCTGATATTATTGTTGTAGAACTACATGTGTGCTGGTGAGAAATTTACTAGCGCTAGTAGGAGACCCAGTAAAAAATTTATATGTGTGACAGTAAATCTGTTTCTTCCGGGTTTAGAAGATCCCATTCTATTGTTTTCCAATCACTACAACAACATCAATGGCCCTTCCACTATAATTTATAAAACCTTTGGCCAGCAACAAGGTGAAAAGGATATTTGTGGCAATGTTACAATGTTGACCTGTTTGTATGGGATTCATTAATCCCATGCTAATGTCATGTAATATCAATATAAATCATGAATGCCTCTTCCAGGATAGAATATTTGATCTGAAGGACAAAAGGATCCTTGTGGCAATGCTGACCTTTTTCTAGCAGTTTCAGTAATCCCAAGCTGTTGTTTGGTATCTGCTGTACATGTACAATGTCATGTAACATTGATAACCACAAATGCTTCCACTTCCAGAATAAAACATTTTGTCTGAAGAACAAGAAGAATATTTGTGGCAAGGTTGACCTGCTTCCACTGGTTTCGTTAATTCCATGCTGTTTGTTTGGTATCTGCTGTACATGAAAATGTAACATCAATGACCATGAATGCCTCTTCTCCTTCCAGGACAAAACGTTTGGTCTGAAGAACAAGAAGGGCAACAAGCAGCAGAAGTTCGTCCAGATTGTCACCCACCAGGTCAAGGTCGGAGGAACCGCCAAGGACCTGCGGAAACTCCAGGAACAGAAAGAGCAGGAGAAGCTGGAGAAGGAGAGGAAGAAGAGGGAAGCTGAGGAGATAAACAAGCTCTTCAGACCGGCGGCCACCCAGAAAAAACTCGGAAAAGGTGGGCATAGTTGTAACTTGTAACAAGTATGATGGTTCTTTAGGATCAACTTTACATAAGCTTCAAATATCATATTTAGACTCATCTGCTGTTATTTCTTAGTATCTCATATTTTTACATTGTGGCCAAAAAGAAGATGTAGAATTTTTTTAAATGTGAAGGAAATTTCTTGATACCTTTGTTTTTCAGTCTTCACATTGTTCACACTAATTACAGTTTTTACGCCTGTTGTCTGTATGTTTGTTTTGTATAATTGTGAATCATAGTACTTTTATCTGCCATGAACTTTGCCCCATGTGTATTATATGCAATAAAGCCCCCTTTTGTCCGTAGGTGTGGACCCGAAGTCTGTGGTGTGTGCGTTCTTCAAGCAGGGTCTGTGTAAGAAGGGAGACAAGTGCAAGTTCTCCCACGACCTGAGCATTGAGAGGAAGAGCGAGAAGCGCAGTCTGTACGTGGACGTCAGGGACGATGAGCTGGAGAAAGGTGCGCAAAATATGTGGTGTTTGGTACTACAGATTCCAAGCAACTAAAATCTAGAAATGACTTTCTGTTTGTTTGCCATACATCCAATAAGAAGTTGAAATGTGGAGTTTCGTGTGTGGTGTTCTTGAAGATGTGAAAATTGATTTGTTATTTCAGACACAATGGAGAACTGGGACGAGGCCAAACTGCAGGAGGTTGTAAACCAGAAGCACGGAGAAGCCGACAAGAAGAAGGGCAACGAAACCAAGATTGTACGTAGGAGGGAACTTCTAAATATACATAGAACCAGAGAGGTCTATAGTATAGAACAAGGAGAGTGTGGATGGTTCTGAAGGAGGAAAGTTTGGCAAGTTCCATAGGACGAGATATGTGGCAGGTTCCATGGAATAATAGAAGTGTGGAGGGTTTCATAAAACAGAGAAGTGTGAAGGTTCTATAGAACAACACAAGTGTGTCATGTTCTTTAAAACAAAAGAAGTGTGTCATGTTCTATAGAATGATAGAAGTTTAGCAGGTTCTATAGAACAGAGTGTGGCAGGTCCCATGGAACATAGAAGTGTAAAGGGTTCCATTAAACAAGAGAAGCGTGGAGGGTTTCATAGAACAGAGAAGTGTGGCAGGTTCTATAGAACAACACAAGTGTGACAAGTTGAACGTTCTATAGAACAAGAGAAGTGTGGCAGGTTCTATAGAACAATAGAAGTGTGACAGGTTCTATAGAAGAAGTGTGGCAGATTCTATAGAACAATAGAGATGTCAAATGATGAGTGGTTCTCTATAAATGTGTGTCCTGTATGTTCTATTACAGGTATGTAAGTACTTCCTGGAGGCTATAGAACAGGAGAAGTACGGGTGGTTCTGGAGCTGTCCCAACGGAGAGGCGTGCATCTACAGACACGCCCTCCCGCCAGGCTTTGTGCTGAAGAAGAAGGAGAACAAGCTGGATAAGAAGGACGAGATCTCGCTGGAAGAACTCGTCGAGAGAGAGGTAAGAAGGTTTCAGTAAATGATGTTCACCCGGCGGGTGTCTAACCTTTTCAACATAGTTGGGAAGCTCCTGTTGTATTTTCAAGGTAGAGAATTTGTGTATAAAACTATAAGGACTAGTTATAGATAAATGACATTCTGAAGGCTTCTCACATGTCAGTTACATGTAAATGGCTATCAACCACCCACTGGCAGGTGACTTTTTATTCTAGAACTCTGATATATGTTCAAGTGACACAATAGTCTCTCTGCGCATGTGTAAGGAAATAGCAGAACGAGGTTCTCCAATGGAAAGTGTGAAGACAGACTCCAGTTGTTGCCGTGGCTGAGAAACGATCTTTATTCCAAACTCACATGTTCTTTCCTGTCTATTTCTCGAGCCGGTCTGTCTTGTCTAACATACTGTGTTCCTAATTTTATACGTTTCTCAACATCTTCAAGATTAGTCATGAAGGCTGTGGTAAAGGAGTAACAGTCTCAGGGGCAATGGAGAGCCTAGTGCCGTCTTGCACTACCATGTACAGGATTAGTCATACACACGTGTCATGCACAGAGAACTGTACATTTCTCAGAAAGCTAGGGGAGTCCTCTACTTACACACAAATTTCAATATGCGCTATATTACACACGCACTGATTCCACCTTCCGTCTGCAGAGAGCTGCCTTAGGCCCGGACACCACCAGGGTCACCCTGGAGACCTTCATCGCCTGGAAGAAGAGGAAAATCCACGAGAAGAAGAAAAAACTGGAAGACAACAAGGCCAAGAAGAAAGCGGACTACAAATCTGGCAAGACCCTCATGGTAAGAGCATGTCGGAATTTATGTTTATTAAGTCTGGTCCTATTAAACCCTATGTGCCTTCAAAACGGAAAAGAAAGCTGTCAGAATGCATAAGTAAGATGACATTCAAATACTGTAAAATAAGACTGGATTCAAAACAACCAATAAAGCAAAATGTCATTAAGGAATATTTACTTTCTTGTACGTCTGAAAAATGTAATATCTCTTGATAATTACATAGATAGCTGTCATAGTGGGTTTTAAATTTGATCGACAGCTATAACATATGTATCTTACTGACTGTTGATGTATGATTGACAGGTGTCAGGTCGTGAGGTGTTTGAGTTCAGACCTGAGCTTGTGGAGGAGGGAGATGATGATGAGGGAGGCACCTACGTGCACCAGAAACAGGAGGAGGAACAGGTTTGTTTGTTTGTTTGTTTTGTTTCACACATGGAATAGGATACTACAGTTGCATAACAAATATCTTGTGCTAGGTGAAGAAAGAAACCTGTTAGGCTTATATTTGTACTTCCTCAATCATATATACATGTAATACATATATAAGAATTAGGTACGAATGGATAAATGATTATGCCTATCAATGGTTTATATCATGTAGTGCACTGATAACCGAGTTACAGATGTATGTATGCATTGTTCAAGTGAAGTGGTTATCAATCGGTCTGTGTACCTTAATGTACTTTAGGTACATGTACAGATGCGGGCACAGGGGGCAGTTCAACAAGGTTCTTTGCTTGTTTTAAAAAGGTTAAAGGTCATGTTTTGTTCCATGTAGGAGGAAACTGAGGCGACCGAGGTCAGCCTGGAGGCGTTTGCCATGGCTGCCAGGGAGGTTGACGGGACGGGAACAGTCGCTGGAAAGGACAGGAGACCAGGGGGAGGGGACCGAAACCCCAACCCCCTCCAAACCCAAGGTGGGCTCTTCCGAAAACCTAGAACTAGGAGTTTCATTCAATATTATTGGTAAAAAAGCCAACCCCCTCCAAACCCAAGGTGGGCTATTCCAAAAACCTAGAACTAGAAATTTCATTCAATATTATTGGTAAAAAAGCCAACCCCTTCCAAACTCATGGTGGGCTCTTCCGAAAACCTAGAACTAGGAATTTCATTCAATATTATTGGTAAAAAAGCCAACCCCCTCCAAACCCAAGGTGGGCTCTTCTGGAAACCTAGAATTAGGAGTCTCATTCAATATTATTGGTAAAAAAGCTAACCCCTACCAAACTCAAGATGGGCTCTTCCAGAAACTTAGGAACTTTACAGCTGAAATTGAGGATTTTCTTTGACTGTTTTGTAAATTTCAACCTAGACTTATAAGATCTGAACTATTCTTTTTTTTATTCAATCTACATTTTCCTTTTTTTCTTGTTTTAAAGACCTCGATGCATGTTTTTTTTGCTAATAATAAGCCTTATTTTGATGACGTCCGTTAAATGATTTTTATCATACTTTCAGATGAATCCACTAAACTAGACCAGGCTGCAGCGATTGTTCCTGATAGCGAAAACCCTGTCACCAACGGCCCGCCCAACGGTCCCGTAGAAGAACTGACAAGCGAAGACGTGCCAATAGACGAAAACCTTTTCGACGCAGAAGATGACGACCTTCTAGAAATCGAGGAAGAATTAGACACCTTAGACATAGATGATTAACTGAGAAGTGCATGTAGGTAGAAAAATGCAGGAAAGGAACTCTAAGATTTCAGAGAGGCTGTGAATACGGATGAACTGAATTTTACTCCATTTCTGAGTGACGCAAAATAAAATAAAGGTCACAACATCCGCTTGCGAGTTCTTCAGTGCATCAACCGCCACCCACCCACGGACTGGATAGAACTTACGCCGCCTTCTTAGATTTAAAGCTTGATTTAGTGAAAATTTGTTGTAAATGAATTAATTCTTCTCAAAGATTATCTTGGGATACCACAAAGACTTTTTTTGGCTTTCTGCCCATATAAACATGGTTTGAGGAAGACCCAGAAGAATTGACACCACAGACAAGAATAGATGTGATTGAGGATGGTTCTGTGTTTATATTAAACACTGCTCTTCATCTGCTTTTTCGCCAGCATCTTTATCAGGTTCTGTACTGCAGGCTGAAGCAGCAGCTGCATTTAAAACACCTAGACCTTCCTAGTAATACCTGAGAGATGCTTCGGAAGGACTAGAAAAAGCTGGGCTACTGATTCAGTGTCACCTGCTAGCAATCTACAGGTGTAGCACCTGCAAAAGATGTTTTGTAAGCACCTGACTGACAACACCTTTACTTGAATAGCTGTTGTTACCAACAGATAGTCTATGGACAATGGAATCAGCTTACATGTATGTCACAACACCTGAAGTATAGGAGCAACTCAGCAATAGTCATAGCAACAACTGAACAGTTTCATCCAAAGTCACAGTTCTACATATACTGTAAACATGTTTTATATTTTTGAGGAAGGGCTGAACTCCAATAACCAGAGAACCACCTACAGCATGTCGAAAAACAGCAACTGAATCACCAAGACAGGAACAGAAGCTTAGGAGGTAACAGTCATGTACACAGCAGTTAGTGTATAACTAAGGGCTGAACTGCAATAACAAGAAGACTCAGTGGCATCATCTGAAGTAGTTTGAATACCAACAGTTGCAGTAGCTTACTGAAGATGCTGTATGTCAAGTTTAAGGAGATCAGAAGGGTTTGAACAGCCAGTTAGACAAAAACAAACATAGTATCAGAAGGAGAGCCTTTATTGAAAGATGGCAATTCAGATATTACAATATGAAAAATCAGTACCTTTGGTTGCATTTGAGTTTGTTAATGGTATCCTCTTGTGTTGAAATTCAATAAAGTATTATTTCATCATCTGTTGATAGGGAATTATTTGTCACAACTACAGTGTACCAGTGTAGGCAGGTGAATTTCTTGCTTGAAGCTTAGTTTCACAGTGAGATAGTGTAATTTGCCTCCCCCCTTTATTTATATCAGGCAACATCAATTTTATTTATTGGTTCTTGCATTATTTAAAAATACCAGAGTAAATTCTAAACCTGGGTAGAGAAACTTAATGGAAGGTTTGTACCTAGGAACACAGTGTAGGAATGAATACAACTATAGTCAACTTGTCCTTTTATAAGCCTCTATTTCCATCTTGTTCTCTTCCTGAATTAATTTGTTACTTTAAAAATTTTGACAAATTGGAGGTTAGCTTTCAACTTGAGCCTGCATATTTGCCTTTCTAGTTTCTTTATCTACCAGCATCAATCTTGCAGTCCAGTTCCCTTTAGACATCAATTTTTACTTTATCAAAATGTCTGAGAATCAAAGAATGGATTGTAGTAGCCTATGGTGGCAAAGTTTTGCCTGCAAATATGATTTTCTAGTTTCTTTGTCTACCAGCATCCATCTTGTAGAGTCTTAACATAGTCCAGTTTCTCCGAATTGAGCCCCATGTTTATGGAGTCATTCAGCAGTTTCTCGGTGAGGTCTGGGTCTTGTGTGGGTTTGCGGGACAGGATGTGGATGCAGTAGTTGAGCAGGCCGAACACAGACTGGCAGTCGTACTCCACAGCGTAGTCATCGCCGATGTAGATGATGGTGTAGGTTTGCTGGATGGAGGGAGACATGGCACTCTAAGTTACTAAAGCCAAGTTTGGTTGTTTGCCTGGAAGTCAGACTGTAGCCAGGGCTCCAGGGCCAAAATGTCCCAACAAAACCATTGCTTAGGCCGCCCTGAGGGGTGTATAGGGAAAGTTTCTTTGGGGGTACGTTTTCGCAGCAGAAGAATTTGCCAGTGTAGGTCCTGGCTACATTCTGGCATCCAGGCAATTTGAAAGTTGGAGAGCAAATCTTCTTTGTTCATTAGGATCATATAAGAAGTCTGTTATTTGGGATGTACTTGTTATTTATTATCAGGCCAAGACCATAACACTTGGGCCCTTATCAACTTCCACTGGAACTGAAGTAATTGTTATATTTCCTAGTAAATGTTACCACTCACCGTGGGAGCGAAGGGGAAGAAGCTCTCCTGCCATATCCCTGGCACTTTCTCCTGGATCAGTTTGGCTGGGGGTGAACAGAAATAGGTCAAGTATTGTAGTTAGGGATAAATCATCATGTTTTAAGGATGATAAAGAGTGAGATTCTAAATGTTTAATTAAACGCCTTGATTTAATGTTGAAATTCCTATTTACGATAATCATTGTCCTTTTCCAGGCTGGAATCAGATACTATTTGAAAGGTGTGTTGTACACGAGTCATAATGCGCACTGGCTGCTTTTACTATGATATCCCCGACAGGTATAGAACAACATGTGTGTTACCTGTAGACCAAACAGATGTACATCTACAGGTGCAGCACACAGGTGTACATCTACAGGTGCGTCACCTGTAGCACCGCCAGGTTTGCATGTACATGCGTGTTACCTGTAGCGTTCAGGTACTGGCCCTGTGGAGTTTTCTTCCTGCAGCTGTTGGTGACCACGGCGTCTCCTTCCTTCCCGCTCGGGTCCGCCTTGATGGCGATGTTGGTACAGACGCAGTCCTTCTCGAAGAAAGCTCCTCCAGCCGTTTGTATCTAGTTCATTAGAAAGCAGCAATAATAGATGGGTCCAAGAAAATCAGATTTGTTTGTTTGTTTGTTTGTTTGTTTGTTTGTTTGAACCTTTGTTTATTCATGATAAGCTCAAATCGGCACGCAGGCCACTTTTCATTGAGGTCATGAGGGAAGAGGTAAGGGTCAGATACAATATAACAGAGATACACAGTCATTTGAGTCCTAATAACTCTATCAGATCGCAGTGTCACCTAGCTATAGCAGGATGTACTGCAGCCTGTTCATTGGGCCTGGTCGCATAGAAACTATCTAGCCGTTATTTCTAGCGTCAATAAGCAATACATGTACTAGTTCTTCCAGACCTCTTATGAAAGATGATAAGAATATGATTTTGTCATAACTAATTTCTTAGCATGCTTCCAAGTCAGTTTATATTATACCGATATTGCTCTGATGCCAACAATTGTTTGGTCCCCAAAAAAGGGGAACCAGGTCACAAAACATCTCTGTATATCTTTTTTTAGGGAACGGCTACAAGGGCTTTATACGCGGCTAAACATATATACATAACTATCGAGCCATTTACCTTGCCTATCTCATACCACAGCCCGTAGTAGCGCTCGTTGGTGAAGTTGGCGCCGGGCTTGGCATCCACGCACTGGCCGGCGCTGGTGACGGGAACGAGCGCCGCGACCACCGCGACTACAGCCGCCGTCAGTAGCATCGTGTATCTGTTCACCTGGAAATGCGGAGACATTCACTTTCATTAGCTGGACCTCAGATTTTCAACTACAGTAAAGAGGCAATTGTTTTTTCATCGGTGTTGGTTTGCTTGTTGTCAACATCTTACACACTCCGGGAGTTCGTGGATTTTTTGAATGCGGTTGAGGGCCGCAGGACGTTGACAATCTTGTAAGAAAGCGACTTCATTTAGAAGAAAAAAAAACTTTTTAAACTTTGAAAAAGAGAGCACGCACTTATCGGCACACTGCAGATCAATTTGGTATTGTGCAATCAGCGAGTTACAGTTTAACAAGTCAGTAAACATTGTCAGTTGTCTCACGTTGTGTGGCGCATGTGTGGGCTGTTCCGTGCATGTATTAAACAACGCTAAATAGCGCCTAGCACAAAACCAGCAGTCCTCTTTGTGTATCAGTCAAGACACATGCCAATCTCTATTCCTCACCTGTATAACCTAGCGTCAGGCTGTGACGCTGTCGCCCGGTAATTATATCCGGTACGGATTGTAAAGACATGTCCTAGTTACTCGACCATTCTTCAGAAAAATATCTAAAGATCTTAAGTCATATGTTAGAATTGGAGATCAGCTATCCCTTGCAAGATCTTAAAAGAATCGCCATATGGTTGTGCTTCTGGGCAATATAACTATCTACTGCTTAACAGGCTAAAGTTGCGAACATTGCTCGCTCTGCGGAAGACTAACGTCAGTCTTCCATTGAATTTACAGTAAAATTGCGCACTCGTGTCAGCACTAAAGTGTGCTAGCATCCGTAAAGAGTAAAGTTGTAAAACCGAGTGTCCCTATCTTACCTCTACCGCCATTCCTGTGCCTGACTGAGACTGTTAGCGCTGCTTTACAGCGACCTGATCGCTCTGTTAAGAATGGACGTGTGATTATTCCTGGGTCAACCAAATTTACTCTCCTTACGTAACATACGCTGGCCTTCAAGATAACAGGCTATTGTTAATAGGATTCTCCTCACCAAATGTCCACCTAATTTCGGCATTTTCAAATTTCTTAAATTGTCTTGATATATGTTTTAAGTTTATTTAGGGGAAGAGAGATGTTTCGAAATCTACACGTAGAGTAATTTATTTCTAAAATGTTATCTTTGCTAAACGGAAGTTCTGTCCTTTCTTGATGCCCAGCGCAGAAATTATGACGTTTTGACCTTTGATCTGTTCCCACAGATCAAAAGATAGTTATGTGGTTATATAAGTAGTTATGAACTTTAACCTCGACCAGGTCGAATCTTACCCTCTGTGTGTTAACTTTCCAACAATAGAGATTAAAGTTAATGTCCTCCCGCACCAGACTGTGCATAAGGCGGCGCCCATCTCCGTTTCGGCAGCCCTTGGGTCACACAATAGTGATAGGTCAAAAAAATACCGTATGCTCATATGGTTACGTTTACGAGTTAGATTACGAACAATCATGATGTGTCGAATTCTCAAATCTACTTTTTAACGATGAACTACCCCACGCGCGCGCACACACACACACACACACACACACACACACACACACACACACACACACACACACACGCACACACACACACACCTACACGCATGCGCACTGACGCAAATGCCGACACACATGCATCACACCATACACAGTAGGATATTGCCTTAACAATCACCCTAATATAAACATTGTCCTACAATCCTCGTCGAAACTTATGTCATTAGTGTTTGTTCAAAGCTAATCGTGCTGTCCCATACAACACTGACGGAGCGTTTCGAGTCCGCACTGTGATATATGGCACTGTTGACATAAGGGCCCACTTGTCAATACTGTAACAACAGTGCTGAGACCATTGAACTTTGGGTATAGATAAAGCGGTATTGAAGAATCGGATACAAGTTACATCGGCGTGTTGATTCAATCAGGATTGTATCTTAACCTTTAGCACACAGAAGAATCCGTTTGGCACCCCATATGCATTCTCTACTAGTTTCAGAGCTAGGCAGCAGGGAGAAGGTTAAGAAGTTACCTGTTTTCTTTCTTAGTTTCTTTCTTTCTTTCTTTCTTTGTGCAATGCCATTATGTAATTCCCTTGCTTTGTGTCTCTCCTTCTGGTATCGCCTTCTTCTGCCAATCATTTGATAGCGATGAACTCCGATATGCTCTCATGTGTTGTTACAACACACATAATATGGAAGTCTCAACTTTACGGACCGTTTTTTTTTTGTCCGATCGGCCAAACGTACTCAAAACGAATTACTCATTCCTTTGAAAAACACCACCTGTCGGACACGTAAAATAGACAATGGCCACTATAGATTTGTCCGTTAGGTCATCATGTCAGAAGTACTAGATCGTAAAGTCTATAGTAATAGGTGATTCATCGAGTGAAAGTACAATTATAAAACGTAACGTATTAGAACTTTGTGGACGCTACAAGAGTTCAGGGATTTTCCTAAGGTTTTCTTGTAGACAGATACGCAAATGTAAATACAATGTATTTTGATATAGCATTAACAAGGCTGCATCATCGTAAAGCTTTGAACCTTTCAATATTGCAATCATGGCACTGTTGTGTAAAGACTTGATATGCCTTGTACATGTGTATATTGACAACGGAAACCTAAGTGATTATCATGCATCGTCATGTTGGTCTTTGGTCTCTGCTGCCTTTTGTTATCACGGGAGTGGCTTTTTCAATAGCCAAAGAAAAACAAAGGGACGTACCATTTACCAGGTAAATTGTGAGGGGTACACAGTAAGGGTTTGTTACATATTTGGGTGTCTATAATTCAGTCAATGAAATGGTGTAATGCTAGTACCACGGGTAGGCTGATCTGAACAATTATATGCTTAGTCGAGCACAACTAAATTTATTTTGGCATCATCTCAAATTTCGCAGGACACACCCACCACAGCACTTTGGTATCGCCCATGGGAAGTGTGGTGCGTTCAAAACCCGACCGAGGTAAAAGGTCAATATTGCGCCCAGCAACAGAAAACGGTCCCGCGGGCAAGAGGCTATTCTGACGCCGCCAAAGATCTTTAATTTCTGCTGAATTTTCGATGTCAGTGAACAGTCTACAACCGATTTTCCAATATGAAAGACAAATAAAGAGCTTCTGCATGCAAGAAAAATATTTACCTTTGCGTTGGCAATGTTTACTTATTGTGATAATACGGTATACTGTAAAACTCTAACACAGCCTCGCGTCTTGTCTTAGCCTACTTTCCGGACCGGACAACAGGATGGCGGCGCTGGGACAGGGAGGTAAGATAGGGGATACCGTTAGTAGGATTTATCCGTTACAGGACAGCGTCGTAGCTTTTATCCAAGAAAATAGGAAGCATAACATGTACAGGGAAGTCTAGAGAAGGGTTATAAGTGGTGGCACGCGCAGCGTAGGCGTGAACGGAAAATTATTTAAGGTTGGGAGTACGCTAGCCACTACCGGTATTTGTGCTAGTATGTCAGCGTAACCGAGGGGGTATACAATTGTTTCACGTATAGGGATGCGAGGGAGGGTAGATGAGAAACGTAAGCATGATATTTACTGTGTTACGCTTGTTGTCTGTGTGATATGAATGTTGATTTGCGTGCTCAGCGCGCGGATAGAGTCCCCAGGGCCCTGGTGCTGTTGTTTGGCCCATACGTATATGGGCGTGTCTCCAACAGCGTACATAAATAATTTGTAGAACAATTATAAGCCCAGTAGCTTGTCTTGCAAGCCGTTGTCTCAAGAATTATTTTTTTGCAAACGCCTTGGCATTATCTGTACTCTAGCCTGCAAGTGTTGTAACACTGCGCCGCGACGTGAATTAAGCCAGATCACTTGAGGTAACAAGCAGACGCCCATGTAAGCGAGTAGCCCAACCCTTTGAGGGCTTAATTTGTTTGTAAGCAGATGTTAAGTGTTGCACTACTAAATGCCCTACAGACTCGTTTGGTGGCTGACCCGGAGTGTTTAGGATTGTATCCACTTGGACTCTGGTCTGTGTCTGTCTGTGTTAAACACTGACTAAAATATGCGACAGAATAAAACATGTTGAACGTTCTTATCTGGACGACGATCTCTCACAAGACGACTGAAATATTCAGCGTTTCCATCCACGCCAAGCCCTGGCATCGTGCCAACATTACTACCACTACTACGTGGAATTCTCCGCGTGTCTTCTTTCTGGTTGTCTGATTTTTCTCCGTAAATTCCGCAGACCCTGATGTCATGAACCATGATTTAAATGTTGAAGTATTCATGAATCGTGAGAAGTATGTTGTGACTATCATTTCCGCTTCAACGGTGCTCTGCGCAATATCTATATCTATCAGTCTTGTTAAAATGCATGACAGGTAGGTGTGTGTGTGTGTTTTGCGTATGGTAAAAAATATACGAATGGAATACTTGTAACGCAAATTTAACACTACGCCGTGTGTCCTCTGTGGCGCTCTAAGCATGTGATGATATGCAGTATATGCTAAAAATATTTCCTTAATTTTACGGGTCACGGCTCATTTGGTTCCAGGGACGCGAGACGCGTTCAAGGCCTTTTGCACAGCGTCAAAAGGGCTCTAATCATATCTTAGGGAGCAACCATGTGTGATCGTGGGGTGGGAATGAAAATGGCTCGAGGGGGCAACTGTCCTTGCAAATTTTAGGTTTAAACCTCCGTGGTCTATACCGTTTCCCGCATTTTCTTTCCAAAGGGTACATCCTGTCTATCTAAATTCCGTTACATTACGTAAATTACATTATGTAATACGATTTGATATGATATGACATTATATCATTATGATATTGTCGTCCCAAAGAAAGGCACACTCCCCTACCCCCATCCTTTTTGATTCGCCCCTAAGTTGGTTATGTTGGTGACGCGAATGTTTGTTGCGCAGTTAAGTGTAGGAGGCGTATGGGATTCTATTGTGATCCAATGTGTACAATTAACTTAGCAACGATTGATATTGCATCTAAGGCCCTATGCCAAAGGTACGGTCAACACCTGTAAACACAGAGGCTGTGTTAGGGGTTAACAAGATACCCGCTGTTGTGCACCTGCTGTAATCTCCAACCATATACGAGTAGAGTTCCTCGTTAGATCTTTCCAGCGTTATGAAATGAAACACGAATGGAAAAATATATGCTGCGGCTCTTTCAGCTGTTCTACCGTGAGGTTTAAATGGGATAGTCCCCCGTTTCCGGCTTCGAAGGGCAATGGGCCAGAATATGTCAAGTAGGAGATATATATATATATCCTTTCACATGCTTAGTTGGGCACAAATCTAAATTCAACGGCGTTTGCACATTTTCAAAACACGTATTGATTTGTACCACTGTATCTGTTTACATTCACAGGAGAACAAGGGTTAAGGTACAAAGCCTTTCCGATATCGTCTGGATAAATATTTGGAGTAGCTGCTGCTTATTCAGGCTTATCGTTACATAAACACGTTCTTCTGTTGAAATCGATCGTGACTCCAGTCATGTAATGATGTATGAAAATAGAAAAAATTAATTACCAAACAGCTGAGGCAACAACAACAGACTACGTCTATGAGTCATACATTTATAAGATGATTTCCCATAAAATGCGGGGAGGTTGAGATTTAACCTCATTGCAAAATGTTTAGACGTCTACATACTTGGGCACGCGGCCAGGAAAAAGAAATATAGCTAGGGTATTATTATATCATTTATAACAACAGACTTGAACAGATAGATAGAAAATACTAATTAAAAGCATAAAGATACTACCATCGCTTCAGTGTCAAACTATTGTCTTGCACTAACATATTTTGTTTCCTTGGACATTGTTAGAACTTCAATTTTGTTAATTTCAGATTTCCAGGAATTCAATTTACTTCCCGCCCAAATTCTTACCAAAAAAGGACCGTTAAAAGGTTTATTTTATTGATCGATCGATTGATCGATTGATTGATTGATTGATTGATTATGTGACAATGAAAATCGATCAGGTAGAAAGATTTGCGTCACAGTTGGCCCTCTGAGGTCGCCTGAGTGATCTTAAGAACAGTCCTTCCACGAATCACCATAAATGAATAATGAGTTCTGTGGAGTCGATCATAAACAGATCAGGGTGAACCGACTCTCTCAGGAGATTTGGGGCGGCGGTACAATTTCCTTTTCGTCTGTGACAAGTGCCAGGTTTTATCATTTTTCTTTAACAACAACCTCCCTGGTTTGATGCAGCATTAGTACTAGTAGTTAACGGTTGGAGCCTGGGAAACCAATTGTTAAAAGCCTACGATCTAGTAGTAACAGAACAAAATGTTTCAATTTTTTATAGGAAGAGGATGTAAAATCCTAGCGTTTGCTGACTGCCACATTTTTTTGTATTCTCCAAGCAGATGTTTGGGTGGGTTAGTACTGGCGGTGATTTTAACGTCTCCCTCTCTCCACCAGACGTTAAAAATCGCGGCCACTACTACCGATACTACCCCGACCAAACCCTATGCTTGGAGAATATTTTTTTCGACACGCTAGCAAAACTGAACAGATTAGAAGATGCGTTTTACGATCTTCCGTAATGTTATGAGTATAGCGCTCTGTCGTATCATCCCAGCCCACATGTTGCGGCCGTTTCCTGTCGCATTCCGGCCGCTCCAGACACGACATGATCGCGGGGCTGGGTCCTGAACTTGTCACGATGTTTAGCTTACACAGGAAGGATACAGGGAAGAGGGTGAAAGATATAACGATAATCATCCATGCTAGCTAGACATTGTTATCTTCTCTTTGCAACATCATGAAATAGATTCGAATATAGATAGTATCGTCATCCTGGTAAATCAATTCAACAATCACTTTATAGTCCCGTTGATAAATCAAACCAAACGTTCAAGAATGCATCCTTGTTGCGATAATTACATCACAAAATGACAAGGAGGAATTTCACATCGCCTTGTAGGAAGTAGATCTTGAGTATCTACCGAAACGTCGGCAGAGAAAGTAGGGTTGTGTGCCAAAGAAGACTACTTCTATGTTGAATCATTAGATAGAAAAGACGCAGAATATAAAATCCCGGGTCACATTTCGGGGGACCTGCTATTAATGATATATCGCGGGAACACAACAATGACACAAGACCTGGCGGCTTTATTCAGCAATCGTGGCACCGCAGAAACCCCATGTTCGTCCCCAAAGTCAACGTCATGAGTCAAAGATTCGTGCCAAGGGGAACATCTCAGAAATCACGCCACAACAAGGGACAGTCCATTACTGCCGGGACGCAGTGTCGAAATCGTCTAGCTTGGAATCTAGGTTTAATCTAGATGTACGAAGAATGTATTTCACAGTCAAACCTATGAAATGAATAAATAAACAAATGAATATAGATAAGAAATATGATTAGACGTATGAAGAACTTGGCTTTTTTAAGAAGTCAAATTGGAAATTTGTTTCCTGCAGGTCTATTTGTACGATACCCAGTCCGCCGAATAATGGAAACCGAGTGATCTTATCACATGTAAGCCAGCGCAGCGGCGTCACACTGTAATCATCTAAGTACAAAGTAGCGGGAATTTGCCGGGCATAACTCAATTTAACGGTACGGAACTGAGTGAACTTTGAGTCACTCTGTCTGGGAACCACTAATGGGTCGTACGGATAACATTAACAGACGTGCAATGAATTCTGAATGCACTCTTCATACTATGATCGATAGTCATTAGGCCACCTAGATTTAGTATTAATCATACATTCCGTGCGCGCACTGATTTGGGTATCCTGGGAAAAAACGTAGTCTTTTTTGTGGAAGGTGACGTCACATGGAACGCGAGTTCTGTTCGAATTACGCAAGATCGAACACGGTTCGGGTTCTAAAACACCAGGGAAAGATTGGAAAATTAATACAATTGAACAAAAGAGACACACCATCACCTTGGTGTGTCTCTTGATTAAACTACTACAAAATCAACTAATATGTTCATGATTGACATTCGTTTTGCAGTTTTTATCATGAAACGGGTCAAAAGTAGCGTTAGATGCCATACCTGAAATCAGTTTTCCGAAACTTAAAGATGTCCATTTCTTGATAATGTACCTGCTGAGGTTATCTAAGGTCATCTTATCACCATTTAAAGATCTCAGGTCACCTCAGTAAGAGGTCTGCTGTGCTGGCATTGTAAACAGAGACTTTTCTATTCTATCGTGAAGAAAATAAGATTAAGCGATAGGTGCGACTGGCCAGAAATATTGATAACGTTGCTAGTTTACGGCTTTCTTGTTTTTATTTTTCGGGTGCCAAGAGCTGAGGGACGTTAATAGAATAGGCAATGATCTATGATGGATGACAATGTGAGGTGTTACTATTGATTGCAGTTTTTAGGTACAAAATGGGAATTCCGAAATAAAAACATTACTCGATAACTAAACAGTAGTACTCAACACGTAGATAATGTGTAAGAGAAAAGTCAATTGCAACCTCTTGTAAGTAGGGTTTATTTTCATTTCTATTTATTTGTGCATTTGTGTGTATATGTGTGCGTTTGTGCGTTGATAGTGTTCAGCACCAAGGACAGGTGTATTTGTAAATGTGTCTGTGTTTAAAAGCAGTACAACTTTAGAACAACTATGTTTTTGACACATGACTTATGCTGTTTCCCTTTCCAGTCCTCATGGACGGTGAAGCCTGCGTTCAGGCTATGATGAATGAGACGACCATGACCAAACTCCGCGCCGGGAAAAAGAAGTTCAAACGTTCATACCGTCTGCAGAAGGACCGGGAAACCATCGTGTACAGCCCGACCCGACACAGCGCCCTGCCCGAGTGTAAGTAGCGCGTCGGTCTTACACAAGTACTACAAACACGACAGGGCTTGAACATTGAAGCAAACTGTTACCACTAACAATTTTACAACCATTGGAGCTTTCTAATCGTTTTTTTTATGAAATCAGAAAATCTATACTGACATGAAATACTTCTCTTTCTTGATTTTTTTTACAATGATTGTACTAATAATCTCAGAGAATGATCATTCCTTTGAGATTGATGTACACAACAAATCTAGTCTTTCGTTGCTCGTGCCATATGATTGACAAAACCCGAGCTACATTTCAGAGACCTACAAAAGAGTACCAACTACAAAAGGATGCTTTTCAGCCCTACACATGTGCAACGTCATCATGATTGACACCTTGGCATCAGCATCATGATGAACAGGATGCGCGCACCATTTTGTCTTCATCATCAGCATGGATGACGTATATCTTACGTCACCATCGCAATGACTGTCGTGACGTCCTTGTAAATGTTACGCTGCGATGTAACTTACGTAATCGTTAGCATGTATGATGTAGCACAATACATCATATCATACGCATGGCTTCGTGACGTCATCAATATGGCAAGCGTGACGTATCATCAGCATGGTTGACGTGGAGTGTCCGTGTTGTGATGTGTTATCATCAGCATGGTGATGATAAGAAATAGTACGAACTGTGAAATATACATAAAGCCTCACGCATTGAGTTCCATTGCGTGAACTGATGTAAGATTACGTAGACTATGTAGAGTTGTGACATGTGCCGACTTTGTTTTTGAAGGTACCAAACGACTCCCAGCCGAACAGGCATGTAAGTAGAGGTTTACTGACGCCTTCCAGGACTTGTGCATCGCCTCAACCAATAACGGAAAGCCCTTCGATCACGTGATCAACTCACAGCGAATAATTCAGGACACACAAATTTGATCTTATGGATACGGATAGCATCCCCTATAAACTTCCTATCGTTTGCCAAAGTGTGAAAGAAAACAAATTTGGCTCGTTTCCCAATATCTTCCAACCAATATGCTCATTTAGCGAACGTTTAGTAGCATTGCCTCTTATTGAGACATATTCTCCCATTTTACACTCTTTATATTGTAGCAAATGGATAATGTGGTTAATAGCAATTCCTCCATTGACAGCAACTTGTTGCTGAGTTGTGAGCATTGCTCCTTGTCGCTTTCTATGGCGGGGAACAATCTCTGGTAGAGTGTACATGTAGATGTGAATCCATAAAATCTATTGCAAGTCTGTGTGTCCTAAATGTGTGATTTTGCAGCATATTCTAAATAAAGTGTAGAATGACTTTGTCGTGATTGTTGAATGTCCTAACTGAGAGTCCTTTGGCGATTAACTAAGCGTGAAAAACGTGAATATTCTGCACTGACTGTCAAATCATTCGCTTTTGAGTAAAATAACAAACTACAAACTCTGCTCTTTGGCTTCTACTGCATTCAGTATTTTGTCTCAGAGCTGTAACGGGAAAATTGGTCAGGGAGATACTGAATTGAAGCAAGCAAATACATATACATAGTTTTGATTACAGGCCTTTGGATGAAAATGCTACTATTCAGGCCCAGCATTTACAGAAAAGTTAAAGAGTGACACCTACCTGGACCAATTTTCCTGTGGCTCTACTAACCAGGTTGAGGTGTGTCGTGTATTGTAAAGCTGTGCTGTACATGTACTAACACTCATCTGTCTGTTCATTTAACCCTGACTGTGCCCATTATTAACCGTGTGTCTTTCTGTTGCCTGTCATAGTCATAGTCATTGTCTTTTACTTCTGGTAGAATCATTAACGGTGTTTTTCGGTGGTGTTGGGTTCTTAGTCTATCACTAAAATCATCATGAAAGCAGGAATTTAGCACAGAGTAGTTAATTTTCAAGCAAAATCCCATAACCGTACCCAGCTTTGCATTGTTAGTGAACATTTCTGTCTGCATGCTGCAAATAACATTTTACATCACCGCTTTGACACAGGTGCCCATCACAAGCCTTCACAAAATTTGGTTGGTTGTAACCGATGATCACAGGTATCTAACTAAAATCGTTTTAACCGCGGGTGCAACAATTTGAACGACGATGGTTGGTCAGCCAATAACCAATCAGCAGCTGGTCCTTCAAGTAATCGCCAACTGCCATCAGAACCTTCATCTCATCTGCAACAAGGACTTCCTAAAATTGTTTGATTTGCAATAATAATGTGATATATTGCAACTTCTGACAAATGAATACAATATTAACATTTTTCCCAATTTGCTTTCGACGTGTAGGTAGGCCGATCGATCATTGGTATAGATTGACGAGACCTTCCTTCAGCCGTGCTTCTTAGCCTTTGGAAGGAACACCACCACCTTACAAAACACCTTATGATCGTCCTTTGATTTCTTTGACTTTGTACTAAATGTTTGTACCATAGTCTACACCGATTTTGTGTGCTGTCAGTGAACACTCAATGTTACTGTTTAGTATTGTGGTTTATCTTTCACACACATATTTACAAACACGTGAAGGCATTCACGCCTGTTACATCTAACGTGAAACCTTGACAAGGTGTTTCTGAACTTCTTCAGAAGGGCTAAAGGAAGTGTTCATCGCTTACAGATGATGTGTCCAACATCCTGGAGGTGTTTCTCAGCACGCTGACGTCACGGAGCTCGCGTGTAGACAGGGAGAAGGCTGTTGGGCCATCCAACTGTTTCAGCATCTCCTACAAAGATCAGACTGTGAGTTGATTTTCGTCACTGTGTTCTTTTTTATTTCATTGATGAGGCTGACTTGTGGCCAAAACCTACCAGCTAGCCAGGTGCTTTTGCTAATTATCAAGGATTGCCTTGACCGAAAGTTCTTTGTGGTACTCAATGCAGCTTTACTTGTCCTCTAAAAGACTACAATCCCTAAAGCTACAAGCAGCTTGCATGTTGGATTTGAAATACATGTGATTGTGTATCTTCAATGTTTGTATCTCCATACCGATTAAGCCTGGAGCCCTGATCGGTTATTATCTATTCATTGAGATGAACGGCAGAATACTCATTGTCAACCCAAAAAAAGTTTTATTGGTTCAATGGCCATTAAAGTTAGCATTTCCATTGAAATTGAACTCTATTTGGATTTGGGCGATTTCCATGAGACGTCATGTGAATACCATACAGCTGACTTGGAGATGCCTGTATGCTCTTCCCACAGCCCACCCTGGACCTGATATGTACCAACCCGGAGACAGCGCAGACCTGGGTGCGCGGAATCCAGCACCTCATACAGTCCCGGACGGGAGAGACCATCGTCAACAAGAAGGAGAGGTCAGTAATGATTCTTCCACTTTTACATCTTTATTACTTATGCTGAGGATAGGTGATCTCCTCCAACCCCACCAACCATAATGGTTGACCTATCAGACATTCAGCAGCCTTCCCAAACCTTTAGTCTGAGTACTTGTAAATCTTATTCATGTTAGTCTTGCTTCCAGGCACCCAAAGATAATTTTTAAAGTACTGGACACACTCCTTTACATAATGAACACGTGATTCCAGTGGTGGGTCACAGGTGTCTGGTTGTTTGTATCCCCTCAGTTGAGTGATATTTAATTTGCTTTGATGTGAATGTTGGTTTTCGCTCCTTCACAAAGCAATCTCCTTCAGTGTTCAGTATAGTAACTGTGGTTCAATATCAATCAATCTTTTGTGAGAATCTAAACTAAAAATAGGTCGATAGCTTGCCGATACTTGCTTTCTGTGCTGCCCATTTACTGTCAACCATAAGTGAACATACATATGGCTTCTGTATTGACCCATACACTTAATTTTAAGCACACTTAAGTAGCTGTTTGGCACCCCATTCCCCATAGGTTACTGAGTTAGGCAGCAGAGAGAAGGTTGATGTGGCTTTATCCATGATGTTTTATACAGATGGATCTCAGAGTTCTTTCACGCCGCCGACAAGAACCAGAATGAGCGGCTGGACCTGAAGGAGGCGACCGGCCTGCTGAAGAGGATGAACGTGCCGATCAGCAGTTCTCACATTAAGGAGAGGTTCCAGGTATGGACACAACAACTTTTCTTTCTTATCTGGAAAGGGATACTGTACTGGTCATACTGTACTTTATTCTCTCTTTTACCAGTTGTGGCTTCTTCTCAAAGTGTATGACAGTTACACTTGCCTTGTCTGAAGCGCCGCATGATCTTCTAGATGATGCATATTTTTTCATAACACTTTTTAAGAGATGTGACACAAATGTGGGCACTCGCAAAATCAAAACATTGGTTTTGACATATTTTCTTTATTTCATTTCTCGTGATTGTCATTTTAATCTGAAAAGAACGAGGTTTGTTAGAAGTTTGCAGGAGGTTTATAAGCGTTGGGTATTGCTCATTGATGTTTGTAATAAGCATCATATCTACTACACTGTTGTATAGTAGATACGGTGCTTATAATGTATGAGTAGGTTAGTTTCCGTTTCCCTATTTGTGTACTCAGAAACAGGTTTTCTTTGAAACCTGGTTACTGTGTACACCTTTTCTTTCTAAGTTGGTACAGGGTAGTAATATGGAAGTAAAGCCATACAGAACATATGAAACGGGTGCCGGACCTTCTTCTGTACCTTCTTCTGTGGTAACGGTGAGGGAACGTATCAAAGACTAATTATTGCTACTAGATACAATCAGTTTCATTAAGGAGGTAACTTTCATTCCATTATCTAGACTAGAGCTTCTGGTATATGATGATAATTGTCGCCTATATCATCATATTAGGAGTCTATCTGAGCATCTCACCTCATTGGCTTTGCGAAAGAAACTATATGTATTAATCTGACTACACTTCCTGTGTGAGACCACTAGAAGACTTTTCAAAATGTTTTAATAACCTGCAACCTGCTTCTCTTTTAAGAACGTTTGCAGTTTTAATGTTGTTACAAATGCTTTCACTTTGACAAAGTACAGGAATGTAAATGTTCTATTACTCATCGTTTTGAGCTAATGCATTGTTTTCCGATGACCTACAGGAAGTGGATCAAAACGGAAATGGTGACCTTGATCTGGAGGAGTTCGGGCAGCTCTACAGGCAGCTAACCTTCCGTCAGGAGGTTGAGGATCTGTTCAATAGGTAATCCTGTCTACACAATCACGGGGAAGCACCCATACTGTACAAAATGTTCAGAATGATAAAGAAGATTATCAGATATACCAGACAACCACATTTATGCCAACACGGTAAAGGAATATAACTGATTATATATTTCAGTATTGTCAACTCAGAATCCCAGTAACTGTTATGTTTGATCCGAAATCGCTCTTCAATTTTGCACTAATTTTACAATTTAGCATAGACTTTTACTAACTACATAACGTTTGGACTTTATTCATCTCTGGGAGGATTGACATAAAAGGCGACTACTAGCTATACCAAGTTAAATATGCAGAATGGAGATGAACAAGGTAGGTCCTAAAATAACATACAATCATGTATTATTTCACCTTCAGGGTTTCCTCAGCTCAGGGTACCATGACGATTCAGGACTTGCACAGGTTTCTTACGCAGGAGCAAAAGGTAACTCAAACATATGTCATCCCTTACATACTGCAGTCTTTCTGTAGCCTGGGTGCCATCCTATTTCTACCGGGGCTCCTAATTAGGGTAGCGAATGTAGGAGCCCCGGTAGAAATAGGATGGCACCCAGGCTAGTCTTTCTGTGGAAATTAAAGATTTACATCTGAAGGAGACAATTGAAACATTCCTTAGTTCTTGTTGATGGTAGCACGTCAGTTTAGCATATTTGTTGTTTGGTACACAGCAAAGACCACAACTGCATTTAGGAATGTGTTGCAGGCAGGTAACAATGTTTACCATGTATTGGTTATCTGTTAAAGTTACTGTAAAACTATAGCAAGTATGTATGAGTAGAAATTTCCCATATGAATCTCAAATGTATTCTCTCTTATAAAGGTTCAGGCAGATGCGGAAACATGCAAGAGGATCATCAACACTTATGAACAGATCGGCGATGTGAAGGCCAACGACTGTCTAAGTTTGCAAGGTATGGTCTCTATATCATGGTATGGCATTGTCGCTGCAAGAAGTAATGAAGTATTACATATTACAGTTGGTTACCAGTGATACAATTACAATAATAACACACAAAAAGTGATCTGAAGACGCTCAGCTACAAGTTTACCAGTCAGCTACAACACAGATATCTCGAAAATAGCTGCATGTAATTGCCTGAGGGCAGTACCATATAATACCATTAAATTGACATAAGCCTTTTCTTTTTCTGTGTTTATTTACTTTAACTCAATAACTGATTACTACGTATTTCAGTCAAAGTGTTTGTTTTTCATTTTCAAATTATCGTTTTTAATCTTTTATGTTTATCATAACTTTTTCAGAAATGTCTCTATCGTTCACTACACATTTCTAACATATTGCTTGTCCTGCAGGCTTCACCCTGTATTTAGAGTCGAAAGACGGCGACATCTATAACCACGCGCACGACCAGGAGTACCAGGACATGACCCAGCCGCTCAGTCACTACTTCATCGCGTCTTCTCACAATACGTACCTTCTGGAGGACCAGCTGAGAGGCCCCAGCAGCAAGGAGGGCTACATCAGGGCCCTGCAGAAGGTGGGATTTACTTGTTTATTTATTGGTAAAATATGGTACACAAGACATTACAGAGGTACTCAAGGCAGCGTAGGCTGATTATAGATACTTCACATAGAGTACACACAAACTACACCACACTAAGGTCGTTTAAGAAGAGAACCTTCTTGAGGCCCCAAAATATAGATCACTAAAGAAAAGAAAGATATGTCCTTGTTTTGCAACTAGACTCTTATTTCTTTTAGCTTTTACTAGTTTTAGACCATAATTTTCACAATCTTTCGTATTCAGCCGGTTAACAGTAGTCCAATATACGCTTTTCTATCTAGAGACTCATTCCTCAGATTCCTTGCTGCAAAATTGTTTACTGTGACTTCAAAATTGTTTAATGTGAATGGCATGCATGTACTAAACCTTATTGTTGCAGGGATCGCGTTTTCTGGAGTTGGACTGTTGGGACGGGGAAGGCGGCGAGCCTGTCATCTACCACGGCCACACCCTCACCTCTAAGGTGCTGTTTAAGGAGGTGATCGAGGCCATCAATGACTACGCCTTCAAGGCGTCACCGTGAGTACAGCTACATGTACATGTCTTGTAGGGTGTTAGAGTGAATAGTACACGTTTGTAGTAAATTGTACGGATGGTGATTTGACTTTATCAAACCATGAACGACAAAAATAATCTACTGCTGATAGGTTTCGAATATCCACTATGTTTATGATACGACAACCACATTTCTACCCCATTCTATGTCTTTGTCACTTATCATCTGTCTATAGCGATTGACCTTCCCTCAATACACATAAAAAATGCTGGCTCTGTATACAAGTACATGTGCATATTTCTGTCAGTTTACTTTCGTCACATTGTCTCATTTGCGTATTGTAATGGTAGTGCTCACAGTACCTTCTTGATCTGTACCAACGTGACAAAGCAGTGTAAATTTGCTGGATGAGGCTGTGAATGAAACAAACTTTTGTTTCATAAAACAAAAAGGAATTGTGCATATTTTTTGTGTTCTAGCTACCCAGTGTTCCTGTCGCTGGAGAACCACTGCAGCGTGGAGCAGCAGCGGACCATGTCGGCGCACATGCGGCGGATCCTCGGCAGCCAGATCTGCACCGACTCCGACACACCCGACCCCACCGTGCTGCCTTCACCCGACAGTCTCAGGGGGAAAATCATCATCAAGGTTTTTATATTATTACTTGTAAAGACTCGAAATCTTGTGAACTTGGAAGAGAGTATCAAAAATTGTTACGTTTAAATGTTATGTACTCTACGACACTAGACTTGTTTATCGATACATTAAGAAGGAAAACACTGGTGTACTCGGATTTAGATATTTTACCTCATTCACTACCCTCAATGTAGTTCAGAGTCTAGTATTTCACGTTTGTTGTGACTGAACTTGAACATGAACGGAGACATCAACGATGCCAACACGGGGAACAATGGCTTCTTCTACTCCACTCGGTCCTGTCCTCCATCAATGAGTAGATTTCTGCTGCAGTGATGTTGCTGAGTCCAGCATCCCTTTTCAAGTTGTTGATGTTGCGACTGATGTTGTGACAAACTTGTGTCCCCTCAGAACAAGAAGCTCCCGCCTGATGTGCTGGAGGATGAGGTCAGCGACGAGGACGAGGCTGCGGAGATCGAGGACCCGGAGGTGCAGGCTCGCATGCAGGCGGAAAAGGTGCCTGATACAAAACATATGGTGTTCACAATTTATGGCTTTAGATAAAGCAAAGGCACTAATGAAATTTTTTATATTTTGTTAATCATATGTTGAGAGACACATTCAGTTTTGTATTTGTTTTTTGGTTAAGTCATTAGATTGAATATTTTTTTAAATCATATTTTCTGTGGAATGCTTTATACAATGGACAGAAAAAAGCGCAAAAATCAAACGTGAGTCTTCTCAGTTTCTCTTTTTACTGGTCTGTTAATTCATAACTTCTTTTGGCATGATGTCTGTTGCTCATTATAATATGAATGTAATTTCCAGTTTCTTCTCTTTATCTCCTTTTGCCCAATATGAAAATCTAAAGTTGAACCTTCTTTCTCCAAAGTTTTCACGAATTGTCATGATCAGTATGAATTTAGGTGAATTTTAATCTCACAATTTCTTCTCCATTGCTTGTGATTTTGAAAGGCTAGTGAAAAGGGTTCTCCATCACTTGTAATTTTTGATGGCTAAGTGAAAGGGGCACCTTTAGTTGCTGCACTCTCTCCATGCTTACCTATAGTTTAATGCATGCTTGTGCTTCTTCGATGGTGAACGCACAGATGAAATGTGCATACGTAGATACTATTTATCGTATTATGTTGATAACTATCATTATGTTCATGCACTCTGCTCGCTGGTGTTTGGTTCCTCTCTGGGCTGTGGTGATGGAAAATACTCTACCTTACATACACAGGAGAAAAGGAGAAAAGAGCTGGAGAAAAAGGTAACATTTATGAGATCATGCCTTCTTATTTTTCTCCTTGGCACAAGTAGCTACCTTTACATCCTCTTTGAGTGTTTGCTCCAATTATCCATCCTTATTGGACCTGACAAACCCTCTGTGATATTTCCTGTTTCAGCACTGGGTATTCTCACCTGTCAAACCTGCACTGAAACAATAAACTAATGGTACATGTTGTACATGTTTTCACCACTGATTACATTGTCATTATCTATACAATCACCTTTTTTTTTTTTTTTTAAATTTTAGGATAAAATTACGGATTTCTGTTAAGACATACTAAAGGATTTATTCGTCCTTTAGCATTGCTTTTTGTTCAAAAAGAGAAACTTTATGGGGAATTCCTGATCAATGAAAGAAATTCAATACAGTTTTTGCGGGTTGCTGTGGCTATAGAACATGTCCTGAAGAATCCTTAACATACGATACTGTCAAAGCTCCCGTATAATTGTGCCTTATGTGTCACTGTTACAGAAGAAAAAGATCAAGTTGGCCAAGGAGTTGTCGGATCTTGTCAACGTCAGCCAGGCGAAACATTTCCACAGCTTCCAGCACTCACAGGAGAAAGGTACGTCACATCGTCTGGAAAAATGATACTAGTATTCTAATAGCGTATTTGATAACTCTGGTCACGTTGGATTTAGAAAGATGCAATTTGTAATCTCCAACAATAAAAGACTCTAGTTTGGCTCACACGCTTCGAAAACCTCATTTCCACTCTTACAGTGAAATCAAGTTTCGGTGAAAATCAGTATTGTAAAACTTGAACTGTCTGCAGAATTACAAGTGTCCTCGTTAAATCATGACATCGCGAATATACGTTTCCATTGAAAAGTTTCTTCAGCCACGAATTCAAAACCCAGAAAACCTCTTTCTCCTCTTATATAATGAAATTAAGTCCCGATTAAATGAATGACTCTAGAGGATTGTACTTAAAGCATTTGTGCTTAGACTGTTGATGTGTGATTTGTATGTATTTTGGCCTTGGAATTGTTTTCATCTGTGTACCACTGTGTATGTATGTATGTATGTATGTATGTATGTATGTATATATGTATGTATGTATGAATATACGAACCCTAGAAGACTATCCCCTTGGGGGCTAAAGGGTATCTCAATAAATTACTTAACTACTACTTTTACAGACATGGCCTGCAACATGTCCTCCATTACCGAGAACAAGGCCATGGACCTGGTGAAGCGCCAGGCCGCAGACTTCATCAACCACACCAAGCGGCAGCTGGTCAAGATCTACCCGGCCGGCGGCAGGGTGGACTCCAGCAACATGGACCCGCACGTCTTCTGGTCTGCCGGATGCCAAATAGGTACTTTTGTCTTTTTTATGAAACGGTGAGCCGTAGAGATGCCGCATTGCACGACCACTAGCCACTTGAAAAGGTACCATGCTTCACCTCAATCGAGGATGGCTGCTTTACCTTTTTTTAAAGCTGATTTATGATGTCTCTCTTCGGCCTTTGTCATCTTAGTAGACGATCTAGACAGCAGTTCCAGTTATGGAAGTGTTTCTCTCACTCTTTCAGCCTGCTTGATGCAATCCTGGTTTCCTTGGCAGCTCTGTACATTCTAGAGAAATATCTGTACAACGAGCCAGTATAGGTGCTTTGCAATATGTAATACCTTGTCCTTGTTGTTCCATTTGCATGTTGTACCAGATGTAGATACTAAATATGTGTCGACTTCTAAGTAATCAGGGAGAAGAATGGATGATTTTGGCTGTTTGGACACTTTCTCAATTTGTATTATAATCCTGGACATTGCTACACGACTCTAGCTAGCTTTCATTGAGTGGATTTTGGCTGTTTGGAAACTTTCTCAATTCATATTATTATAATCCTGGACACTGCTACATGACTCTAGCTAGCTTTCATTGAGGGTACAGCCCCTTTATATTGAAGTAAAATGAGCCTTTTTAACTAGCTTTATGGTGAGGTCCGTACTACGACAATAATGGAATTCTGTTGAAGGACCTAAATCCTAATGTCTTCATGGCAATATTATGATTCCAGTTGCTATGAACTACCAAACCCCGTGTGACCAGATGGACCTGAATCTAGGCAAGTTTCGACAGAACGGAGGCTGTGGGTATATCCTGAAGCCGGAGGTCCTCAGGAAAGGTAAGAAATGGGTGTTTCTGTGTGTGTATATGTTTATGCATGTATGTGTGCGCGCATGTGTGTGTGTGTGTTTGTGTGTGTGTGTGTGTGTGTGTGTGCGTGTGTTTGTGTGTGTGTGTGTGTGTGTGCGTGTGTGTGTGTGTGTGTGTGTGTGTGTGTCTGTGTGTTTTCAGAGGTTGCTACCAAGAGGACAGACATCTGTTTTGCTTTGTCATATCTTGGTTTACTGTATTGTCGGCCTGTTATATGAACCATTTTTGTTTTTGTCCAGATTACTTGAAGATTGACACTTCAGGGAAGATCCCTGCTAAGTACAGAAAGAACCTGACTGTCAGGGTGAGTTGAGAATGAAGATTTGTGCGATTTAGGCATATGGAGATATACTTATAAAATCATTAAAGAAAATGACTTTTAATGGGCTTATTTTACCTACATCTAATGATTTGATCATCAGATTTGTCCATGTGGCTTTCCTCAAACACTGCTTTACACCCCATTCAAGAGAACGTCACTCTCACCTGAGTGGAGTGAGGACATTTGTAAGAAGAGCTCTTCTCGTTGACACAATGTCTGGATGTGTGTTTGGGATTCGAACCCATAACCTCTACATCCGTGAATAGTTTCATCAGGTTGGTAAGTCATTGAGTAAAAGACTCCTTTTGCACAACCAGGAGATTTATTCAACCGACGTGTCGGTGACCATCTGTCACCTTCTTCAAGGCAACACCTGTGCTGCATTGCTATGTGAACCAGTCAGAATTGCCTTGAAGAAGGTGACAGGTGGTCACCGAAACGTCGGTTGAATAAATCTCTTGGTTTTGTAAAAAGAGTCTTTTTCATTCCATAAACTCTACATTTTATCTTCATCGCAGGTGATCAGTAGCTTCCAGCTGCCCAGTCCGTCCGAGAAGAGCACCAGCTCAGCGGACCCGTACGTCAAGGTGCAGATCTGCGGCATTCCTGCCGACTGCGCCGAGCAGAGGACCGAGTGGAAAAAGAACAGCGGTGCGTATTGAGTTTGGGCCACACAACTTGATTTCGGCTTTCAAGTATCTAATACCAGCTCAAAAAAGACAAAGACACAGTCATACCTTCAAGTACCAATGTTCCATGATTAAGGTGTTCAAAAATTTCCCTTTTTCCTTGGACTAGAACAGTGGAACTAGGCAGCAATTACCATACTTTACAATAGGTACGTCCTCACAATATAGCTAGATGTGCAAATGTTAGGTCGTTCACTGTAATGCAACAAGATGCCGTGTGCCTGCGAAGCTGGGGAGTTACGCCGAAGGGTGGTTAATATACAACCGGCTATACATACACAGACAATTATCATTCACCAGCAAAGTTGATTCCTTATGGTAATCATATGGTTACGATTCCAGAACTTACCTTTAAAAATGGATTTGGTTAGTACATGTACTTCTTTCTTTGACGCCCCCCTGCAGGGTTCCATGCGGTGTGGAACGTGGCCATGACGTTCCCACTGGCCCTGCCTGAGCTGGCCATGCTGCGATTTGAGGTGAAGGATCACGACAGTATGACGGCCAGCGACATGCTGGGACAGTTCGCGTTACCCGTGGACTCTATACAACAGGGTAAGCAGACATACACCGTGGCTTGTGGAACCCGTTGCCACCAAGCACAGCAGGAGCGTCCTCATAAGACAGCTTAAGACAAAGCTTGCAGCTTGTATCGTAGCTCCAGTGTACATATTATTTCATCGGCAGGTGTTTTTTTATCTCCATGAAAAAAGGCTTTTTCATGGAGTACTGTTTTGCTTGCGTTTGGTGTTTGTGTGTATGTTTGTGTCACCGGTCGCTTAAAGTCACCATAACTGTAAAACCTGTACATGGATTGAAATGATTTTTGGTATGTGGGTGGGTGTTAGGTGGAGGAAGGTCAAGGTCGATTTTGGGCCTCCTAGCATGTGTGACTGGAACTGCAATGGCGTATTTGATAAAATCTTAAATGTAGAAGAACTGAAGAGTGGATGGACAGATCGTCATGTTCTTTGGTACACAGGTAGGTTAGACCAAGTTGTACACACTTAAGTGCAAACTATGCAGATGAGACCGAATTTGCATAAGTAAGGAGGTAAATCGTTTGCATGGGTGTCGTCGTATGCTTAAAGTCAGCATAACTGTAGAACGTGTAGATGGATTGTAGTGATATTTGGTATGTGGGTATGCGCTGGGAGGAGAATGGTCAAGGTCGATTTTGGGCCCCCTGGTTTGTGTCCCTGGAACTGCAATGGCCTATTTGTAAAAATGTTCTAAAGGGGTTTAACTGAAGAGAGGAACAACAGATTTTCATGTTATTTGGTACGCTGGTAGGTTGGACGGAGATGTACACACTGAAGTTCAAATCATGCGAAGTTATTGTGTTTGCATGTGTGTGCGCGTGTGTGTATGTTTGTGTCACCGTGTTTGTATGTATGTGTCACCGGAAGCTTAAAATCAGCATAACTGAAGAACGTGTGGATGGATTGAAA
Source organism: Branchiostoma lanceolatum (assembly GCF_035083965.1). Classification (NCBI taxonomy): domain Eukaryota; kingdom Metazoa; phylum Chordata; class Leptocardii; order Amphioxiformes; family Branchiostomatidae; genus Branchiostoma; species Branchiostoma lanceolatum. The sequence continues at coordinate 2,488,167 of NC_089736.1, forward strand.
TGATATTTGGTATGTGGGTAGGTGCTGGGAGGAGAAAGGTCAAGGTCGATTTTGGGCCCCCTGGTATGTGTCACTGGAACTGCAATGGCGTGTTTGTAAATATTTTCAAAGGAGAATAACTGAAGAAAGGAGCGACAGATTTTCATGTTATTTACTTGGCAGGTAGCTTAGAGAGGGATGTATACAATGAAGTGCAAATTATGCAAATTGGACTTAATTTGCCTAAGTAATGGGAAAATCTATATCTGCAGTGTTGGCCATTGTGGCACTTCTAACAGCTGTTGATAGCGAAAGTAGGTCACTGTGGAACCTGAGCCCCTGACAGCTGCAGGTGGCCGGGGGTCATACCATTGAGCGATATAGAATGGGGGGAACTGGTTTAATACAAAAAAAGTTTCATGGAGATTTTGGGTCCTAAGACTCTTGTTTTTAACTGTAGACATTCAATGTTTGAAACTGTCACATGATCTGTGAAGCACCTACAGGCGAAACGATTCGTAATTTTTATCTACAGCTGTCGAGAATTGTAGTTGTAATGTTGGATCCTCTGATGGTTTTAGAAAACTTTAAATCACAAATTTCGTAAACATCATCACATTGTAAGCAGGTGTGAAGTTTCTGTTGACATCCACGACTCTTCATGGAATAACAGAGTTTTGATCACTTCACATTTTTTTGTTTGTTTCAGGCTACCGTCACGTCCATCTACTAGACAAGAGGGGAGGAGACATCAGCCCTGCTTCCCTGTTTGTTTACATCAGTCTACAGGCACCTTAAAGGCAACCCAAGCAATATTAGGGCCCGAAAACCAGGTTTTGAAAATCAATTTATTTAGTCATCTCTATACATAATCAATTCAAACAACACTATCACAATGTATAACTACGTCCATGATGCAAAAATACGACGTTGTTGTCATGTGGGAAATCATGGCCAAAGTTTGTGTAGGCTCACAAAACTAAGGGGATCATCGTATGACACAATGTTGCGCGGTTTTAAAATGCTCAAAATATGAAGTTATCACGCGAATGTGCTAAACAAAGTTAGTAAATGTCACTACCATAAAGATTTCAGCATTTCTTTTATTTCCATTTTTCGGCCATAATATTGCTAACTTTGGTTGCCTTTAAGTTTGGCCATCACGCCACACAAACGTGATGTCATGGATTGCATCTCTTGCAAACCTTAAACCTTCACGAGAAAGTGCGTAGGAAAGAAACAAAACTAGCTCTTTTTGTGATGTGAATAATATCCTGTCATTACTCAACAATCTCAGGATGGTTAAACATGTTGGGAATTAAAACTGTAAATGAATTGCAATTACAGCTTTTAAAAAGGCCATCAGACACCTTTGTGTAGTAAAAGCATGCAAGCATTGTAAGGCATCGTTGCAATGGAAGCAATGGTTCTACTTTAGGATTTGGGATCCTGGACGTCATCCGTGCGTTCATGTGGTCTTGAAGCTTACCTGTTGTCAACACTGCAAATGTACAGTCTTCCATCTATCCCTCATGAGCTCATCCCAATAAGCACATTCCTTAGGTATAGTGTCTGGAGGCGTGGTGACTCTTTTTCGTAACAGTTGCATACGTTTTTGGAGGATGGTGTGGACAAAAAGACGAACATTAGGGCTTTGAACTGCTCGTTTGCTTCAGAGATGCATCAAAGGATTTTCCTGACAAACCACCAAAAGACTACTATTACAAAACACAAACTATCCAGAAATGCCTCTGAAAATACATGAATGTATAAAATCAAGCTTATCCCGAAACGTCATCCTTGACAATTGCCACATATACCAAAGCTGCCTGTGAGTTTTAGTGTGACGGCGATTCGCAAAGCCTTAAACAATGAGACGATGTCTTTTATCTATTCTCAAACACTCTACTTGTACAGAGTTTTTCATAAATATTGATGAAAACTGTACGTCCGAAATTTCAGAGTTGCCAATAACACTTGTCTGTCGCCCATCGGAAAAAATATGTGGGAACTTTGGAAAAGCTTAGATAAGCTAACTTTGTACACAACAAAACAAAACAAATCGTGCCTCAGACTCCATGTATTAATTCCAAGCTGTGCATGAACCAAGTACCGCTCATACGATGGTTGTGGTTAGTTGTAATAGAATATTCTGTATTATCACATATGAAGCCCTGTTGAAAAAGATGGCATACTGCTATTCTTGAAACATGTAGCTGACTAATTTTTGACGTGGCGTGGTCATTGTGTTAAGATCATTCCTGGCATGTGACTTGTTGAAAGAAACAGTATGCTGTGTTCACAATTGGGTCGGATGTTAGTAACTGTTATGTTGATGAAGGTTAGAAATCCAGGTAATAAGATAAGCACAAATAGTTACTCAGGCAACAATGACGAAAGAAAGCCGATGCTGTCTGAAACGTCTGACTGTTTCAAAATTTTATCCAGTTGCTTGAGTAACTATTTGTAGAGTAACTGTAATGATCAGTCGAAAACGTGTTAGTAGCAGATGAAATTGTAAGTTTGGTATGTCGACTACAGCTGTACCATATTTGATGGTGAAATGATAAATCTATCATGTGCTATTATTGTAGTCTATATTCTGGGACAACAATGCACGACATGGCATACTATTCACAGAAATGTTGCATGTTAATATTCATTAACTAAAGGCTTTTCGGAGTTTGTAGCATGTGATTATTCGATAGATAGCCCCAGACGTAAAATTGGTAAGTAAAGGTTACGGTTAAAATAGTATTAAACACTCATGTCCATATAGCCAACATTATATCACATCAAATAGGAAAGGAAGTATAGCTGGGAGGGAATTCGGTTCCGGATAACGCTGTGTCGCTGAAGTATACGTCACTGAATTTAATATAAAGTACAGATAGAAAAAACCCAGGCTTACCCTTTGCTTGTGCTTATGATTGTTTGCTGTTGATTTTTACCAAATACATTTCTCTGTACATTTTGCAGAAAAACAATGCCTTTTTGATTCACATGAAACCGACGAGTCACTACCATTCTTTACATTGTCCTTTAGATTAAAGTCAATTTTAGCCAAGGATTTTTGCAAAGGTTTTGGCCTAAATAGCTCACATCGCCGATATTGATTGGTTGTCTGCGCTGCATTGTTAGCTGAAAGTTCCGTCTGGTATTATTTTGCCGGTGTCTGCGAATCTCCGCCCTACTTATTTCCGTGACCAGGAACCAAAAGAAAGACACCAGACAATATCTGAATAGCTCTCCTGTCCGTAGCTGCCACGCGTTGTGATTTGTTGTCCATGCTACACTGTAAGCTGTATGGTCAATCTAAGATTACTCCTTCTCCATGTCAACGAAATGCACCAGACAATATCTGACGAGCCCCGCACAAACACGGCCAGTGCAGCTGAGCATTGTCGTACATGCGAGCAGACTCTGTTGCTACTGCACCCATGCTATTCAGTCTCTGGTGGACCACGAAGTCGACAATGTGTGTTTCTATTCGCCCACTGTTCATCGTTCTAGGGTGATGTCAGGCGTCCACGCCATCCCGCACAACAAACAGGTACATCAGCATCGTTTGTTTCAGACTTAGATATTTCGGAGCTTCTGGACTCTTTCTTAAGGTTGCACACGCTCATTTGTAGTCCACTGTGTTCTGCTGCTGCAATGGTCAAAACACCCTGCAGCCGCAATCAGTCTTGGTTGTAAAGGTAGTGTTTTATGCTATCATGCTTGTGAATAATAGCCCATGACATGATAGCACTACGTAGTTCTCGCCCTTTAGCTGAATGGTCCGTCTGGTATTATTTTGCCAGTGTCTGCGAATCTCCGCCCTACTTATTTCCGTGACCATGAACCAAAGGAAAGACACCAGACAATATCTGGCAAGCCCTGAAGCAACACGACTAGTCCTAGTTACACCAATCACCGTCGAGTGGGACATAATAGTCTGCTGCTGCCTCATCTCTTACATTCAATCTCTGGTTCACCATGAAGGCAGCAGTGTGAGATTCTATTCGCCGACTGATCGTATTCTAGGATGATATCATCGTCCGCACCATCCAACAGAACAAACAGGTACACCAGCATTGTTGTTTGTTTGTTTTTTCAAACATTTCAGAGCATTTGGATTCTTTGCCAAGGTGGTATAACTTGCATCCCTAGTGTTTCCAGTTATCATGCTTGTAAATAGACGGTCGTGAGATGATGATAGTTCTCGCCCTGGTAATGTCTACAATTTCAGTCGAAGCCTCCTTTCCGGGCTGCAAAGTAACAGACATTCAGCGCTGCGTTCCGAATGGTAAACCATGGCATAGGCACTCCACTCTCTTCAATACGCCCCCAACATACTTCAAAAGCCCCCTGATTTCAAGGTCTTGTATCTTATGCACAGAACAAACAGAGCGTTCAGTTGGTTTGCAACAGGACGCCGTTTTCTACCCATTGACGAGCCCCTTGTTAGCTGTGAGAGGTCTTCCCTTTGGAGTTTTGTCATCGCAGAAGCTTGGTTCGTTCCATAACTGGGGAGTGAACTACCTTAGTCTTATAGAAGGGGGTATCACAGACTTGGAACCCGGAAGTCTTAGTGCGTTTCTGAGTTTGCAGCTTTTGTACCTAGACTATAACAACTTGACGCATGTCAAAAAAGATTGGTTCGCCAACCTGCGGTCTCCATATACACTTATAGTTCTGTCTATGTCACACAACAAGATTGTAGACATTGAGCCGGAAAGTTTTGCACGACTGGGCTTGCTAAAAGGCCTGCTCCTCAAAAACAACAGTTTAAGGCACCTGCGTCCTGACTGGTGCCAGAGGTTGACAAACCTGACTCAACTTGTCTTGTCCTATAACCGACTTGAGACCCTTCCAAAGAATGCGTTTGTGTCTCTGACAAAATTGAGCTCATTAGACATGGGAAACAATGGTTTTAAGGGTTTTCCCAAGGACTTCCGCTGGGCAACGAAAGACCCAGTAACATACAACCTCAACGGGAATCGGCTCGGAAGTGTTCACACGATTAAATGGCGAGCCTTGTTGATATCTGACCTGTCTTACACACAAATCACGGTTAGCAGCCAGACTCAAACAAAATGCTTCACACATGACGATAACACATCAGGGTTTGCAAGGTTGCAATACAGCATGGACATAAAAGACGCGAAACGTGGTACACGTTATGTCTACCACTGTGGTCCATGGTACAGCAGCCGAATCATCAACCACTCCTACCGATCTCCGCTTGTTATCATGGCTGTGATGAACGGTGCAGACCCGGAACGGGAAGACGTCATCATACCCTGGTGTGAACGATTCTGGTTTGGAAAAGAAACGTCTAGGGTCAATCTGTCCGGGAGCAAAGCTACTTTGCGACTGGCTGCCTTTGCCGCGAAGAAGAACAACAACAATGCCGTAACACTGGTTTCTACTGTGTTCGATCCCGTCTCCTACGGAAGTAAAGACGAGGACTCGATACAGACCAACCGCACATGGGCAGGGGAAGGCACGAAGAACGTAACCTGCATCCTGGTCACGGAGAAGACAGTATACAAGTCTTACTTTTTCACGTCAAATCGGCAAGAGCCACTCGCCGCCAACGAGCAACGGGAAGAGTCACTCGCCGCTAACAAGACCCTCGTCAACAAGACAGGGGATGTCAGGGTTAGATTTTCATCAGAGAATAGCACGATTTCCCTGCCAGCAGTTGATGTGAACGGGACACTGACACCTACGGAGATGGATATCAGTACTGTAGCAACAAAAGTACGGCCTACAGACATGTACGTTACTACTGTAACAACAATACGTCAAGAATCGGACGAGGATCAACTTCAAACGTCAATACTGATTTTATCTTCTCTGACGGTGTCAGTAGGGACTTTTGTAGCCGTGGTGATTGTCAGACACCTTGTAAGGAAGTGGCGCATATCCCGATGTTATGACGACCAGAACGCCGATTCTCCGAACTACTGTGAGATATCCAATAGCGCCGTCGATCCTTTAGCCCGGCCTGTTCTCTCTGTCAGAGACTGGGCGATGCCCATCGGCACCACCGTCCACGTGAGAGACTCTGCGCACGTCCCCGACACCCAAGTAGGCCAGGCCTTGAGCCCAGCTGCAGAAGAGCATGTTGAAATCCACATGCCCTGGACAATCCCAGAGGACGACTATAACATCAACAACCCTGGGTATCGATATCGGCGCTCCTCGCTACCAACAGACGAAAATCCCTACTGTCAGATCTCAGACGAGTACTACGGCTACGAGAACACCGCGCGACAAGCGAACTGGCGCCCGTCCTCCCTGCCCCTGACGCTTATGAAGACGTACGAAAATGTCGCCCAGGACGAGACCGTGGAACGCTGGCAGTGGCAGCCCTCCGACCTTGACGCTGAAGACGAAGACGATGACGTCTTTACCTTCTACGCAGCAGAAGCAGAGGTGGCCCTGCCTGCCGAGACGAGGTCTGGTACCAAACACCGACGCTACGAGAATCCCGCTCGCTTGTCCAAAGCCCTACGCTTCCTAAGAGAGACTGGGGAAGTAGAGAAGAAGGCAGGTGTTGCCGCCTATGGGAGACCAGCAGGGCAAAAGTCTCTTGACATGGTGGAACGTGGGGCATACGGCACAAAGCCCGAGTATTGGAGGGTGGTTTCGTGCGGAGGACGCAGCGTCAAGTCCAAAGAGCAAAACAACATATCTGACGAGACTGCAGACCGGCTTCATCACGTATCAATGTCTACTGGTCAGTTGTATAGAGAAAGTACGGTAGACCCTCTTAAGAAGTCTTGGAGCCAGGAAGTGCAATCCACTAGAGAGAGAATATTAGTGTTACCAGAAGTGGCCGTTGGGCGCCGCCGCCATAGTGTGTGAAGAGGCAAACTTGTGCACTTGAACACAAACCAATAGACCTGGTAGGACCAAGCTAGGACATCCAACAGTTACAAGGTCTGTTTCTCTATCCACAACAAAAGATCATGAACTATTTTCTTTGCTTATCCAAACGCAACTTCTGCAGGTCTACTGAAATCCATATTCACTGGCACATTTCAACAATGTAATGGTCTAAACGAGAAAAATGGATAGCCGTAGGCTAGCAGACACAAACAGCTGCGACACAAAGATTTTGTCGCTCCTGCCATTCTGGAACGACATCTTATCTGCTTTTCATTCAATACAAGTGTAGTTAAGTTGTAGTCAAACCTGGAACTACTGTAACAGTACGTAAGGTTTGTGTGACCCAGAGTTACAAATATTCCTACAATCATGCAAACTTCCAGACAGGTGAAATGAATCCCCTTTTACTACGGGAATTACAAGCCTCTTCCCTGCATACTTTTCTTCACAACTCTGCACAACATTTCTGGTTAGATGCGAATGCCCTTTGGTTATGTAGACCATTCAGAGATGTTTCTGGCGGTGTGTAAAAGCCTGTCTTGCATTCCAACGAAGGGATACCAGACAGTGTCTGATGAGCAGCATAATTACGCCGTCTGCCCTTCTCACCATCAGTGCGTAAGAAGAGGGCGCGGCTGCAATATTCCTCCATTTATTTGTTTCCTAAATCACAACCAAGAGGATTAAAATGCGTTTTTGGGTAACATTGATCATCATTACGACCACCCCACGCGGCAAGGTAAGCAGGAATAGAAGCATGACCTTTCTTTAAAAGTGAGCAGTTGAGAGCAGACGTTGACCAATCAAATGGTGGCACCGCCATAATTTGTAAGGCCCAGGTCTTTTATTATAGCACACATAGTCACAAGTACTTTTTTTCCGTTTGAACTTTTCATCTTTTTCAAAGCGCTGTTGGTTTTAACCCAATACGTAAACTTTGCAACAATAATATTTTTGAGCCACTTGAAACTGACGAGTCTGTTCGTCACATTGTATGGATCGGAGGATCGGTGAAAAACATAAACATACTGGCCAGATCACCAAATATTTTCCACCACAGTGCAATCAGTACGCCAATACTGTCTAAAACCGCCAGGCCTTTACTTTAAGATAAAGAATTACAGCCACACAGAGACGTAAACACTACCGGTACACAAATACAGCCCTGCTGAATATTCAAAAGGCATTCTGCTCATCTGAGGCCTTAGGCTTATCTTAGGTCTTATTTTACTTGGAAAGTCCCTTTCAAGCTGGCTGTATTTTGCGAGTTTCCAATCATCCACTAAACTAGATAGACGAAAACAACAGATTTGAGGGGATATGTTGCTTCATGTACCCAGCTTCAGTCCCAAAGAGCTTTCCTGTCCGTAACTGCCCCACGTTGTGATTTGTTGTCCATGCTACACTGTAAGCTGTATGGTCAATCTAAGATTACTCCTTCTCCATGTCAACGAAATGCACCAGACAATATCTGACGAGCCCCGCACAAACACGGCCAGTGCAGCTGAGCATTGTCGTACATGCGAGCAGACTCTGTTGCTACTGCACCCATGCTATTAAGTGTCTGGTGCACGACGAAGTCGACAGTGTGCGTTTCTATTCGCTCGCTGCCACTGTTCATCGTTCTAGGGTGATGTCAGGCGTCCACGCCATCACTTACAACAAACAGGTACATCAGCATCGTTTATTTCAGACTTAGATATTTCGGAGCTTCTGGACTCTTTCTTAAGGTGGCACACCCTCATTTGTAGTCCACTGTGTTCTGCTGCTGCAGTGGTCTGAACACCCTGCAGCCTTGGTTCTAAAGGTAGTGTGTTATGCCATCATGCTTGTAAATAATAGCCCATGAGATGATAGTGCTACGTAGTTCTCGCCCTGGTACTTTCTACAACATTAGCCAAAGCCTGCCTACCGGGCTGCAAAGTAACAAACATTCAGTGCTGCATTCCAAATGTCGTGCTTCTAGACAATGACATGAGGATATTTCTCATACTGACGGCTTATGCAGAGACTAACATTGCAAACTCTCACTCCTGTCTTTCTTCGATAGTGATGCCTTGAATAATTGAGTTAGTAGGATGTAAGTCAGCATGATGTAAATCATTCAGGGCTGATTTTGCATCATCAAAATCAGGCTGCCGCAGCCTGTACTTGTAGGGTATGTGAAGCACGAATGTGTTGTGTATCATCGTAGATGTCTTGCTTCTGGACGATGGTTTGTGGCATGAGGATACTTCTCACCCTGACGGTTTGTGCAGTCTTAGCCCACGCCTGTATTCCCGGCTGCAAAGTAACAGAAATCCAGAAATGTATACCCAATGGTTTGTCGTGGCTTGCGGGGCGTTTGCAGTACCAAAGCACCCAGCGGTTAACAGCTTCAGAAGGCCCCTTCGAGCAGAATTCTTGTATCTTATGCACAGACAAATTGGGCACTACAACTGTTGGGTTGAACGAAAACTCTGTTGCCTACCCCCGCGATAGCAGATGGCTAGCAGTAAGAGGCCATTCGTTTAAAGTGTTATCAGCACAGGCTCTTGGAATGTGCAACAATTCAGAGGTAAGTTACCTTACTCTTGTAGAGGGAGACGTCATAGACTTAGAGCCAAGCAGTTTTAGTTTGTTTCAATACCTGAAATCATTGTACCTTGACTTCAACAACCTAACTCACATTAAAACCGAGTATTTCTCCGAGTTAAGATCTCCGTGCGACCTGGCCATTCTGTCTCTGTCCCACAACAAGATCGTAGATATTGAATCAGAAAGCTTTGCAGGACTGGTCGGGTTGGAATTCCTGAATCTTAAACATAATCTGTTACGGTATATTCGTGCTGACTGGTTCCACGGACTGACAAACTTAGAGGAACTTATTTTGACCTCAAACCGACTTCAGAACCTTCAAAAGGATGCGTTTGTATCTCTGATCAAACTCAGATACTTGGACATGAGCGACAATAATCTTATATCCATTCCCACTGAATACCGTTGGTTACCGAACAATTCAGTAGCGTACAAACTTGGCGAGAATGCGGTGTTTAGTGCGCATGATGGAATTCACCGCACCATGAAATGGCAAGCTGTGCTGTTCTCTGATTTGTCTTTCGTGCAAGTTAGATTGGGCAGATTTGGCATGTGCTCCTCGCGTTCTGATTCGTCCACAGAGTACCACGTGTGGCTGCATCACGACACACTCACACAGCACATATTCCCCAAGACAGAGTATGACTACATCTGCGGAAAACTGCTCTTTAGCAGCCGTGTCATCATAAGGAGCCAGACCTACCGCTCTCCGTTCGTCATCATGTTCGTGACGGAGGGAACAGAGCATGGAAACAACGTAATCCCCTGGTGTAGACGCTTTTGGTTGGGCGGAGATACAGCAAGTGTTAACCTTGCCGCGAGTAAGACATCTGCAGTGGAGCTAGCTACAATTTCTGTGAGGGAGAACAACAAGACTGTAGGCCTGGTCTCTGCTTTGTTTGACTCCATACCATCTGCAGAAATGGACGCCACAGATGAAGACTCAGCCAACAGCACAAAGAATGTGACGTGCGTCCTGGTCAGGGGAAACAAAGTAACCCGGTCCTTCTTAACTGCGACAGAACGGAGAAAGCCACACAAAAACATACACAGAGCAACCGGAGAAGACATCGGAAACAACACCACATCCCCCAACAAGACAGGTGACGTCAGAGAGGAGTCATGGCCGACCAACATAACTGATGACGTCAGTTCTGATGACGTCATAACTGATGACGTCACCATAACTGATGACGTCGGTTCAACGACGAATAGCACGACTCAAAGTGGCAGCACCATGACGTCACGGCCGCAACCAAAACAAGGTCAATACCACATACTGGCCATAGCGATCTCGGCAGCAGCGACTTTGACCGCCGTGGCTATCATCTACATTGTAATAAGACGGGTCTTAGTTCGTCATGGCGACGAGACAGCTAAGGAAGATGCCGGGAACTGCTGTGAGATACCCGATGACGCAATCGATCCTTTAGCCCGGCCTGTCGCCCCCATCAGCAACTGGATGATACCAAACCGTCGCTATGGCAACGATGTGGGCGCAACCGTCTATGAGGCAGAAGAAGGCGAAATCCCAGCTTATTGGGAAATTCCAGACGACTACTTTGACTTCAACAACCCTGGATATGGATATCGGCGTTCCTCGCTGCCAACAGACGACAATCCCTACTGTCAGATCTCAGACGAGTACTACGGCTACGAGAACACCGCGCGACAAGCGAACTGGCGCCCGTCCTCCCTGCCCCTGACGCTTGACGTGACGTACGAAAACGTCAAACAGGACGAGAACGTCGAACGCTGGCAGTGGCAGCCATCCGACATTGATGCTCATGACGAAGACGATGACGTCACTACCTTCTATGCGGCGGCAGCAGAAGTGACGCTTCCCGAGTCGAGAAAGATGAGCACCGAGCATGCGCACTACAAGAGTCCCGTTCGCCTGCCCAAGTGTGATGGTTACACAAATAGGGCTGCAGATATAAGGGAAAAGACAGGTGGCGCTGCGTATGGAACACCGCTTTCGAAGAAGCTAAGACCATTTGAGCTGCTTGCAAGAGGGGCATATGGGTCGAGAGCTTTACAGATAAGGTCCATGGATCAGAGGATGGCTGAATATGGTACCCGCAGAATCAAACTTCCTCAGTACGAGAATCTCATTCGCAGTCAGAAGATTACGGCAATCAAAGCCAGGAGAATCAAGCACCGAAATCGAGACAACAGAGCATACATATCTACAGACCAGCCCATAGCGTCTCAAATGTCCAGGAGTGCTCCCGTCTTAAAGTCGTCTGGAAAGATCTTGAAGGCATACCAGCAACGCGATAGGTTTCGTCTTCACAAGTCTTGGAGCCAAGAAATCCCTCAAGCTGACGAAACAGGAAGAACGCCTGCAAGAGAGGTCGCTTGGCGCCGTCTTAGTCTGTAAGGGCCCGGTGTAAACTCGTCCAATGACAGGTTTTCAATTATCTTACTTGCCAGCATTTTGACGACTGCTTAGCAATCAGGTACTGAGACTGACTGTAGACAGAACGTGCTGGGCTTCTCTAACTGCTCATACGTCGCACGAGGTGGGAGTCTCTAAATCTAAATCCAAGTACTAGCAAATCTTTATAAGCGCTACCTTGCGATTAGCAGTAGCAAAGCAATGTGGTGGCACGAGGCTGTTAGATGCACTACTTTGTCTGACAGAAACACAGACAGCACTTGCAATAGAGAAGGGAATTGGACATCTCCCAGGGAATTAGCAGTTCCTTAAGTTGTTACGTACTTATCCGTTGTGGAGTACAGACAGACAAAAATGAAAACTTGCCCTCATGCCATTCTATGGACGCTACTTAAGTTTCATCTCATAGTTTTGGACCCTGTTTCCGATGTAGATTATTGCTGATGTCTAGTGACACATCAAGCTAACTTTGTCGGTATACACTTGAATGTAAAAGCTACAAGCGGGAATTTCTCCAATGACGTCATGTTGTCTAGTCAATAGACAATCTATGTACACTGGGTGTTTCTGGGCTGACGTAAGATTTTCTTACTCTTTGGACCCCATATCGATGTAGCGTTCTGCTGGCATTGAACCATATATTCACAGCCCAGGTAAAATTACTCATAACATTTAACATTTACTCGGATCCTGGGGGACGGTGACAGAGAAGGGTGGCTGGACGTCTCCGAGACAATTTAACGGTGCCTTAAGGCGCTACGTTATCCGGTGTGCACTGGAGACACACAAATTAATGAGAACTTCCTGTAAAACCGTTCTATGGTTCACAAGACGATCAACTGTGCCTAAATATGATGTAATGGTTTTAGACCTTGTTTTGATGTAGATTTTTGCTGGTATCTATCAGCATTCAAAGTAAAAGCTACGAACGGAAAGGTTCGTCGTTTTGTTGACTATTGAAGAGGCATTCAACGCATAATGGTTATTTCTGAGCTCATGTACGATTATCTCGATCATACATTGCGTCGATGTAGCTTTGCTGATATCAAGTCATACCTTATATTCACAGCCATGTAAAATGATTCACTTACTAGGATTTGTAGAAAACTTTCCCATCCAACTTGTGTCGGATGTAAATACAGTTCATTTTCTGCTGGACGCCAACCAGACAATTCAACAGTGCCTTAAGGACATACCTTACCCGGTGTGCAGTACAGACAGACACATTAGTGGGGAATTTCCCTCGCACCGGTCTATGGACTTCGTTCCAAAGACGATAAACTGTACTTAAGTCTGGACCCTATTTCGATGTAGCTTTTTTAGTGAGTGAGTGAGTGAGTGAGTGAGTGAGTGAGTGAGTGAGTGAGTGAGTGAGTGAGTGAGTGAGTGAGTGAGTGAGTGAGTGAGTGAGTGAGTGAGCTAGTCATATCTAAAACCAGCCATTAGAGTCAGACACTTTGATGAAATGAAAAAGCTGCTAGGGGACATTTCCTTCCACGTCATCTTGTTGACTATTCAAGAGACAATCAATGTTTTGGGGCTCTGTGTCGATGTAGCTTTTTCCTGGTATTATCATATGTTCACAGCTAGGTAAAATAACCCAGCATCTATTCTATGGTGGAGAAGAAAATCCCCAGGAGACCGTAATAAAGAAAGGTGGCTGGCCGTCTCCCAGACCATTTAACAGTGCCTTAAGGTGTAACAGATTAATCCTCTGTAATGTGTCAGGTGCTAAGGAAGCTAGTCCTTCACGCTAACATACAAACACCAGACAATATCCCCCAGCACAGCCGCTTCAAGGCCGGCCTTGGTGCGTCTGGCTGTATATAACGATGTGTTTATGCGCACGTCTAAACACGTTCAGGAAAGAAGCATGTGCTAAGAACATTTTTTAAGTGAAGAGGGGGCGCACGTATCCACTCCACTGGCTTGACCACCCCGGCAAGTGCTCCAGTGGCAAGGAGGACCGAGACGATGTGTCTGCCTGTCTAGAATCTGACTGGCCAGCCACAGCAGAGCACATAAGGAATGACGTTATCGTCGGCAACTTCGGACAGCCATAAGCAAGTAAGCAATGATGTGTAACAGCAGCCTGCTACACATACTCAGTTTCTGATGAACCTCTGCACAGACGACAGATTGGCTTTTGTCTTCTCCACTCGACATCGTTCCAGAAGTTCACCATGTAGCAAGATGACCAGGTTTTCAAGTGTTAACTTATTTATCACTTTAGCTGGATATCTTCAGAACACAAACCGATAACGGATTGCAGGGTTTTAGTTGTTCGTTTTGTGTTTGGTGTTAGTGTTTTCGTAGGACATTTGGAACGGTAGGTTTTGGTTAGTTTCCATTGTTTAGAACAGAGCGAGAGATGCATATTGCCTTTTACACCCGCATTTGTGAAATTAAACTTGTGGCATAAATGGTGATGCTGCAAGAAGTAGCAGACGATGCACTAAGACATTGGCGGATTAACTTGTGAACCAGCTCTTTACCAACCTCATGAAACTACATCACGGGTGATACTTTCCTCGGTGGTGCCTGGCCTGGTGTTATCGTATCATTTCCCAGTCTGGTTAGAGAAGAATGCCTTATTTTTATGTTTCGAGTAAAAACTAGTGCTACGCTTATAATCAATGGGGCATCGGGTAATGACAATTCTCGCCTTGGCGGCTCGTATTGCCTTGGTCCAAGCCTGTTTCCCCAACTGCAAAGTTACAAACATCGAGAGCTGCATTTCCTATGATCTCGTATGGTATAGAGATATATTGATAAACTTAATGACCGGTCAGTTCCACCAGCTTTGTATCTTATGCGCGGAACAAGCAGAGAGTTTAGATGGTTCGCACGAGGACAGAGTTTCCTACGACGGAGATGGCCTCTTGTTTGCTTTAGACCGCAACGGAGTGCTATCCCCACAGACACTCGGTTCATGTAATAACTCAGGAGTTAACTATCTTAGTCTTGTAGGACAAGGCCTTACAGACTTAGCCCCCAACAGCCTTAGTGTGTTTCTGAGTTTGCAGCTTTTGTCCTTAGATCATAACAACTTGACTCGGGTCAAGAAAGATTGGTTCGCCACGTTAAAGCAGCCAGATGCACTGCTCGTTCTGTCTTTGTCACACAATGATATCGCACACATTGAGCCAGAAAGCTTCTCGGGCCTGATCCAGTTAGAAAGACTGATGCTCGAACATAATCTGTTACGCTTCGTCTGTCCTGACTGGTTGCTGGGGCTGACAAACTTAAAGGTGCTTCACTTGGACTCCAACCGGCTTGAGATTCTCCCGAAGAACGTCTTTGTGTCCCTTGTCAACCTGGACAGGTTGGACCTGAGATATAATGCTTTCTTATGCCTGCCTAAGAACATCAGCTGGGTGCAGAAAAGTACGGCTAAGTACAGTCTTGGTGGGAATAAGTTGTTCGGTGGTCGAGTTCACCAGATGTTCAAATGGCAGGCTCTGCTTGTGTCCGATCTGTCTTGGGTACAAGTTAAAGTTACCGGCATGGGCAAGGCTAACACAGCAGAGACCACGTGGCTAAATTACTACCACACAACGACCCAAGGAGAGGCGCCAACGACAACTTATAACTTCGGCTGTGGAGTGTTGCAGTACGGCAGGGAACAGGTGACGGGAGGTCAGGCCCCGTACGTCGTCATGGCTGTCATGGAAGGGAACCACGAAGGACACAACGACAACGTCACTTCCTGGTGTAAGCGGTTTTGGTTGGGAACGGAAACTGCCTATGTGAATCTGGCTTCTACCGGGGAATCAAGGAAACAACTGGCTGCTTTTACTGCGCAGAACAACGAGACGTCACTTCTGGTGTCCTTTATTGTCGACCCCGTCTCACCTCCCGTATCAGGTGACAAGACACTGATCCAGAAGAATGTGAGGTGCGTTCTGTTCAGCGGGAGAAAGACATTCAGGTCTTCCTTCGCCGCGACAAGGCGAGAAGGGTCGGACACTCACGACGTCTGCCCGGACACAGACGTCTGCCAGGCTGGCGAAGAGCAAGGCCCGACAAACAACACTGCCGGCAACCACACCGCCTACGCCGTCGATGGACCACGGACGAGCAACGAAACTGTCGGCAACAAGACGGCTGAGGTCGGGGGCAGCGAAGACGCGGAACTGGAGACGAAGTACAGCACCGCCCGTCTCCAAACGATTCAAGCAACGACTAACAAGGACAGACCAACCACAACACGACCCCTGTCCGAACAAAGCGATGAGCTACCCACAACCATTCTACGAATCTCTGCGGGAATCGTTGTGAGCGTAGCAGTCGCCATCTGCATAGTAAAGAGGCGGCGTTTCTGTCGTCATGACGACCAGACCATACCCGATGACGCAGTCGACCCTTCAGCCCGACCTGTCGTCTCCATCAGCAGTTGGGTTATACCATCTGGTAGCCATGGCGACGATGGGGGCGCAACCGCCTATACGGCAGAAGAAGGCGAAGTCCTAGCATATTCGGAAATTCCAGACGACTACTTTGACTTCAACAATCCTGGATATCGATACCGGCGCTCCTCGCTGCCAACCGACGACAATCCCTACTGTCAGATCCCAGACGAGTACTACGGCTACGAGAACACCGCGCGACAAGCGAACTGGCGCCCGTCCTCCCTGCCTCTGACACTAGACGTGACGTACGAAAACCTCAGACAGGACGAGACCGTGGAACGCTTTCAGTGGCAGCCGTCCGACCTTGACGCTCAAGACGAAGACGATGACGTCACTACCTTTTACGCGGCAGGAGCGGAGGTAGCACTTCCTACCGAGACCAGGTCCGGCACTAAACACCGACGCTACGAGGATCCCGCTCGCATATCCAAATCTCTGCGCTACCTAAGAATGGCTGGAGAAATAGAGAAGGCAGTCGGTATCACCTGGGCTAGCGTCTCGGGGCGTGGTGGAACGAGGGGCATATGGCACGAAGCCCGCGGTGGTCGCAGAGGTGTCCCTCCCCGATGTGAACAAGACGAGAGCTGGACATGCCAACTACGGCAATCCCATGGCCACTCGCCTGTCTGAACCCCGGCTGGACCTAAAAAGAGGTGGGAGACAACAGAAGAAAACTGACGTCACCACGTATGGGAGAACCTCGACCAGGGATGAGCTTGTCTCAAGGTCCGCTGGTAATGTCCTAGAGACGTACCAGGAATATGGTGCCGGCCTGGCGCACAGGTCCCGGAGTCAGGAGATGCTGCCGTCTGAAGACATGGGTGCGTCGTTTGCAAGGATGGCCGTAGGGCGCCGCCATAGTATTTAAAGGTGAAAGCTCGTTTACCCAAAGAAAAGTAGAATACGTCCCAATTTCTGGTGTTGACCATGTGAAGTTTGGTCCTCATTCATAAAGGAAGTTTGTGTTATGGCTCAGTGATATCAGTATTCATTAGTAAAGGCAGTATGGAAAGAAACCCAAATGTTCCGACCTACAAAAAAGCTAGGGACGACCACAGAATAGTGCGTGCGTTTCGGCCCAGGCACACAAAACACACGTTAACAGAAAACGCAAAGAATCCAAATTTGATTCCATTCAGATATTCGAGAAACTTAAAAATTTTACAGTTTCTACTTATTCTGACTTTCAAAAGATGCATTGACCTTAAAGGGCTTCAAGCTGAGGTCAAATTGCCAACTGATTTTATCCGTCCTAATCTTAAATAATCGGATTCAATCAAAGACTCTTGCGGAATGAGCTGTCCTGATCTACGGATTGTGCCACCGCGCGAAAAGGTGAGTACAAAGTTTGGTGTCGGTCTGTAGATGCACGGAAATTCCAGGGTACACACACCAGGTGCTTGTGGCATAAACGTATACGTATCTATACTTGGTGATTGTAGCCTTGCATGATTATCGTCCGAGATGAGTAGACAACAGGAGTCAGTAGTCACAGCATTGCCAGAACTACTAGGGTGGCATAAAGACAAGGACAGTCGTCTGAATTACGCGCTGTTGCTTATCATTCTTCTTAATCCTACAGTTCGAAGTCACGACTTGTACTGAAAAAATTCCCTATGCGTTTCGACATTTCCAGTTTTGAACAACCCTATTTGAAATGTTTTGAGGAAGAAATGTATGAGTTGAGTACGAGTCTAGACAAAAATATTAAAAGGCTTCGTGTTGGCCACAAAACAAATGTAGACATGTTAGTAGTGATAGTAGTTGTGGCGGTTCTTCTGCAGCAGTTGTAGCACATAGTACCAGAAGAGGTGGTTGCAGAAAATATTAAGTAGTGGTAGTAGTAGTAGTAGTAGATGTATTAGTAGTAGTAGTGGAGGTGGTTGTAGAATCGTGATAGTCGTACCATTAGAGGTAGAGTGTACAACTGATTGAATGAGTGATATAGTCTTGCCTTCGGGTTTATCATTGGTAACACAGAAGTTGTAGTAGCAATGGTTGTGGTAACGGCATAGTGGAGTTGGTGTGTTGTCTCATGCATGTGTCTAATTATTGCGACGTCATTAACATTTGAACACCGTAGAGTTGAATGGAATAAATATTTCTGTTTCTTTGTAACGCCCACAATGAAGTCTGTGGAAGAATGTCATGATTTTAGACAAAACTTTGAAGAGCTTTAAAGCTTGGTGGTGGTCACAAACAAATTAGAAATGTCAGTAGTAACATTGGCAGTAATGTTTTTGTGTGTGTTGAAAATGTTTTAGAAGCTGTATCATAATGGTGGCTTTTAGTGGCGGTAGTATTAATAGATTTAGTGGTAGAAATTGTAATTGTCGCACCAGCAGAAGTAGTTGTGGATATGCTGACTATGGGTAATATTGTTTCCTGTAAAAGTAGCAAGAGCACATGTAGAAGTTGTGGTGAGAATGGTAGCAGTGATGTCTTGGTAGTGGGAGTGAAAAACAACAATGTGATAGCATTGGAGATGGATTTTGGTTCACTGCAAAATGCATGATAACAATGGTAATGACTTTATCATGACTCTAAAGTAGAAATGATTCTGTAGGATTTTGTTCCTCCGTCCAAATTTGTATGAGGTACTTTGTGCCCATCCACATACATTGTATAACACCACATTTCAAGAAATTCTGAAGAATTTTATTACGGTATTTTAACAAAAATGCCACAATGTTTAGCTTGATCAATTTCCTCAGAAGCATTCGTAGGTTGCATCCACCAAATGTGTTCATTTCGAAGAGATGTTCTTTTTACAGGCTTCAAACATTTTCAAAACTCAACTTTTCATTCATTTTCTTTAATTTGTTATTAAGACATTTGCAGTATGGAATTATATCCTGTTACTTGTGACTAAAACACTGAAAACGACATATTTTGAAAAGAGAATAAAAATCGCATCTTGCCTGAGATTCCACGAAGGCAAAAAGTGTTACTGACCTTGGTGCTGATCATATAACCCGGAGCAGATAACCCCGTGCACTTTGTGAATGAATCGCCAGGGGGCGCTGCTGCATTGTCGTTTTCAAAACGTGACATTGACAGGTGCACGGCCTAGCAGCGACCTCCAGCGATCCTAATATAACGCAAACGAGGACATTCATGTCAATCAATCTGTACAATATATTCTAAATATTGTTTCAATGCTAAAATGTTAGACTATTTGTTAAATGCCTTGTTATATCTTTTCGTCGGAAAAAGGTTCGATTTGACTCTGGTCCCGTAAAATGTACGGATCCAAATTGAAAGTGCAAAACTAAAATGCTTAACCGCTATTTGATTTCCAAAATATCCTGCTAAAAAGCTCTTCTGATGATGAAAACACACTCCCGGCTTCACGACAAAGCTGGTAACGGTAGAGCATTCAGTCTTTTTTGGGACACTTTCAATGATTGTCTGTGAGCACAGGACGGGAGCCTTATTAATATTCAGGAGTTCTGTAGACGCATTAGAGTAAATCTGCTCATGGAATAATACTGTATATAACATTCAGGTCTGAGTGCTATCTTGTTTGTTGATGAAAGTTAAACATCCAGGTAGTAAGATACGCCAAAAACAGTTACTCAAGCAACTGGAATTTTATCCAGTTGCTTGAGTAACTATTTTTGGCTATCTTAGTTTGTTTCATGGTTGGGCTCCCATACTCTTCCTTAACCAACAGTTACCCATGGGAGAGTATGGGAGCCCGGGTAAACTAACTATGAAGGCACCCAGACTGATTGCTTTTAAAGTTAATCATGTTCATTAAAATGTGGTCTGTGATTGTCTCTCGGATATTGTATTCAAATTGTTCATGATTATCCTACGTGAAAGTACCTTGTGCTTTCAAGTTATTCCGAATAGCTTCTTGTGACTACAGATAATCATATATGATATTTCTACACACAGATTTTCATCACGCTCTACTCTGTAACATGCAGTCATACGTATCAGTTTATGTAGCCTAACTTATAACAATGTGATAACGTTAGAAAAAACTAACACGTACTATAAGGTGTATTTACAAACTGGCAATGTCCGCAGACAAATCATATGGCATATCAGCAATTCATGAAAGTTGAGATGAGCGTGTTGTATAGTGATAAACCGTTTTAGTAAAAAAAATTGTCTTGTTTTGCAAACATGTGCATTGTAAAGATACGTTTAACAAAGTAATTGAGAAATGTACAGTATGGTTATATGTGACAACATTCAAAAGGAACTGACAGCCTCGAATCAACTTGTTTGACGGTGAAGCCATTCAAAAGGAACTGAATGCCTTGAAGAGGCTTGAATGTGTGGCCATACTGAAGACAAGCCGGGGACAAGCCTGATTTATAGGCCATTCTGAAGGAACTAATACATGTAGCTTGAAACAGGACTGAACGTGGCGGCATTCTAAGGGAACTGATAGCCTACAACAGGCCTCTCCGAGCGGCGATTCAAACGGACCTGGAAATCTGAAACAGACCTGACCGAGTGACCTCTAAAAAGGAATTTTTTTGGAACAGACCTGACTGAAAGGCCATTCTGAAGGTACTGATAGCCCGGAACAAGCCTCATCCTGTGGCCTTCCAAAAGACCGTATAGCCTGGAAAATGCTTTATCATGTGGCAATTCCAAACGAACTGATAGCCTGGAAAAGGCCTGGACATGTGGCTATAAAACGGAGCTTACAGCAAGGAACGGGCTTGATTGTGTGGCCAATGTGAAGGAACTGATAGCCTACAACAGACCTCTCCTTGCGGCCATCAAATGGAACTGAAAACCTGAAACTGACCTGACCGAGGGACATCTTCAAAGGAGCTGATAGCCTGGATCAGACGTGACCATGTGGCTATTGAAAGGTAATTGATAGCCTGTAACAGGCCTAACTGGGTGGCCATCAAAATGAACTTATGGACTGGAAGAGGCCTGGCCGCGAAGACATTCCAAAGCAACTGGCATAGCCTCGATCAGACCGGACAGTATGGCCACTGAAAAGCAATCGATAGCCTGGAATAGGCTTGACCCCGCGGCCGTTCACTGATATCCTGGAACAGACCTGGCATAGCCTACAGCAGGCCTCACCGTGTGACCATTCAAAAAGAACTTGATAGCCTGGAACAGGCTTAAGCATGTGGCCATTCCGAAGAAACTCATCGTCTAGAACAGGCCTGGCTGTAGACTATTCAAAGTTACTGGTAACCGGGAACAACATAGATATATACTCTGACAACATCAACAATCGTATTTCATGCTTGATGTTCCCGGTATAGTTATGCACTCTTATCTATATCTAGGTATCAGAATGCGTGATGAAAATCTGTGTGTATTATGTCATACAATTTTCATACAATATCATTACAAATCAATTAATGTATCGCAAAAATTTTAACATGTACTCGTTTAACTGCATTTTGACTAGGAAATTTAGCAAAGTGTTGTTTCAGAATTACAGATCACATGTTGAAAATATACATTGTTGGACGCATCTAACGTTTTTATCATCATATCCTACTCTACACTTTGTAATGTACGTGGATATTATATCTTTTTCTACATATTCTATTATCAATTTACGTAAATATAATATGGTATTGAATGTATTGATTGTATAAGAGGCAACTTTAACATATAAGAATATGTAAAATCTTAGGCAGAATGTTATAAATCGTATTTAGTTGAAACCTTATGGGCTTGGTTTGTATTTGTGTGAATGAATGAATGGATGGATGGATGGATGGATGAGCTTTTAATCAAAATAGCTATGCACATATAAATCATTTGCAACGCTTCGAGATTCAGCAGCGGCGAGAGATTCATAAATATTCATATTGCACTTTACATGCATATCACTAGAGGACGCTACTGTGTGGCCCTCATGGTGTGGCTCAACACGTCCATAACTACGGTAGTTTTGAAGCTAAGTAGGAAATAACGTGTCAAAAAAGGAGAATTGGTACCGGTAAATGATTTCTGATAGCATATCTAGATACTTATCCTAACGCTAAGGCTGTTTTAAGTGACGTATTTGGCAAAAGTACGCCGTTCTTCACAAAGGCCAGCGCGCAATTCCACTGCACCAGCCATAGCGTGAGCCTGCACTTTGGAGCAATCTCGCTAGAGGCCACTGCTGCGTGGTCTACAATGTACTTGGTGTTGTTCAACAGGTGACAATGATGATGAAGTAAGCTACTTAGGTGGCAATTAATATGCCTGATGATAAGGTATAACACTCCCAAACAATGGGGGTATTTCTAGTCCTACTAGCCGAGTCAGTAATCCTGAATTGACGGGGTTGTCAATAATACGAGATTATTAGACCAGCTTGTATTTCCTATGGCGATATTAGGAGGTAACGTTGGCAAATTGCCAAATGGTTAGCGAGAAAATATTTATGGGGGAGGGGGGTGGCGTTCTCCGTCAGGGTAGAGCATTGTAAATAGGCGCGTTTGGGTCGATTTTTAAAAATTTTCTCAAACTACAGCAAGAGAAGACTTACAGGAGACTTACGGTGTTGTCAGAAAGTTATTATCTATCAACGCGCAACGACAGCAGTGCGGGAAAGACAAACATGCATCGGAATATGAATCACTGTAGTTCAATGGTGGACCACGCATCAGCGGCCTCTAGCGGTCCATATCCAAAGTGCATGCCACGGATGGCACGGTCAGCACCGAGGTCAGTACCAGTTAACGTTCGGAACCGGCCACGCCGTGCGGACATTCAGAAGGAACTGATAGCCTTGAACAGGCCCAAACGTGTAGCTATTCAAATAGAAAATGCTTGACTGTGAGGCCATTCAGAGGAACTGATAGCCTTGTACAGCTTGACCGTCAAAAACGAATTGATAACCAGAAACAGGCCTGACCGTGTGAACGTAAGAACTGTATAAACTATAAAGGATCATTTTTAATCCTGAATTGACGAGGTAGTACAACAATAGATTAGGAGGGAAGATTAGGGGATGTTCTCCAGTTAAGTCAATGTCAATGTTTAGCATTTTACACAGGCACATTCTAAACCTTTTTCACGATTTCTTTCAAATAAAGTAACATGTTAGAGGAACAAAGACATAAAGACTGTGATGAAGTCGTTATAAGGGCATCTCAATAAACTCTATAAAACTGTTATAATGATTACCATGCAGCTGATAACAACAGTACAGTGCAGTTTGTATATCAACCGTTGGAGGTCGCTGCAAGACCGTCCACCGAAGTCGAGGTGTCACGAACAATCAGGCCTCCCCGAGCTAGTGAGCCTCTACTACCATATATGGATATGTTTACCATATATGGCGAGGCTCCATAGTCGGGGAGGCTTGACTGCTCCGTGACACACAGAATCAACAACACCATGCAGCAGCGGCCTCTAGCGATTTATGTACACACCGCACTGGGTTCCCTACTCAGGATGATGCAATCAGCACCAAGGTCGGGACCACGCTGTATTTTTGTGGAAGCACAGCTGATAGAAATGCGGCTTTATCCAACTTACAGTGACTGGGTACCATTCTAGTAAGTATAGACTGTAAATTTATCTATAAGCCAAGACTTTGAATTGGTTGTCGTTCTCTAAAAAAAACCGTATCGAGTTGCTACGAACAGCCGAAAAGTTGCTTCCGCTATCGCAAACTTTTCCCCTTCTATTTCGACCGTTTCCTCCCTTCGTGTTTTACGAAATCCCAGACTTTGCGGGATGGTCAACTAACTTAGACCTTCTTACTATTTTCAAACGATTTTTACGCCTTCAAATAGCTTCTTTACGGGAGTCAGAAGAAAGAAAAATAAGGGTTTCGATGCATTATTTTCTATCCAGTTCGCTGACCGAAGGGGGAGGGGGGCGCGTTCGATCGAAGTTTGTTCGATTTCTCTCGAACTTTGTCGTTGTTTTCCGAACTTGTCTTTGAATATTTCAGACAACCGCTTGTGGTTTGTACAGAGAGGCCTTGTAGTCTTAGCTCTGGAGAAAGAGTAACATGTTTGCCGGCGTTGAACTTGGATTTGTTCGGCTGAGAGTCTGATACAGGCTCTACAAGAATGTAAACAAGGTAAGGCTTCATTTAGATAATGGCAAATGTAATTGTTATGTTTCGATTTCACCTAAGGCCTTTGTATGACAAATGAAATTGTATGAGTTGTTACTTTGTTCTGAATAAGCCGTGATGCATGATTATTTCATACTTTTGCCATATCTTGACTTTGTTAACCTTTTTGTCACAGATGTAATATATACCCTGTACACCAGTGACCATATACAAGTATAACCAAACAGCTGTCGACTCAGAAGAGTTGAAAAGCCAGTTTTCTAAAGGTTTACAACATGCTGGACAAGATGCGGGTTTCAACCCAAAACCCCAATAGTTTCAGGTACATTTTTGCTCATTTAGAATATGTTTGTGACAGCTAGTGTCATGTATGACATAGTGCAACTTTTGTTCACAACAATTAAGTGCAAATGTCTACTGATTGAAAGTGATCATCTTGGTTAAGTTAAGGGGACAGTTTGAAACTCTGTCAAGAAAGTTATGACAGTTTATTTTCCAAAAGTTGCAAGCATTGTTTTTTTCTCTTATGGTTACAGAATACACACATATTTTTGACTGTAGTAGTTGATATTAGTTTTTCAAGGATTCCTCACATTTTCAACACAGGGATAAAGACATGGCCATAAACTATATTGTGGGCCTAAACCAGTCTCTGTCCACTGCAGGCCCCGGCCTAAGACTGCTGAAGGCTGCTCAAAGCCCCTCAGCTTTAACTGGCTCAGCCATAAGAGTAAAATGGCCATGAAGCAGGGTCCAGGGCTGAGGTGAAACAAGACTGGAATCAAATGATGTGAACCAGGTTAGAATATAACATACACACACCGACTTTGTAAATAGCTTTGATAAGCAAGTCTTTTACAACTGCTACTAAAACTCTTACAATGCACTATGCTAAGTCTTTGATATGTGCTTTTTTGCTTAAAGTTCTAAATGTTGCTCTCTACACTGTATCTTCTATTAATACAGAACTTCAGAAGTCCTATCAATGACATCATAATTGCTCTACTTGTACACTGAAGATTAACCAAGACCTGGACAGCACTTCATTTCTCTGAGTTCTTCAGGGCCAGAAAGCCTTCAGTAAGTGAAAAGCCAAGTGCACATGATTGTGGTAGGAGAAATACAATCATGCATTATACATGTATCATATAATTTCCTGAGATTTGTTATATTCAGGCCCTGTATGTGACAAAGCTGGATTGTTTCAATTTAGACTCCAGCAACAAAGTAAAATGTTTCCAACAGCATGCTATTGTCATGATTTTGTCAAGGAGCAAACACATTCAGAGGGAAATTCCAAATGTTATCTTTTGTCCTTCATACAGAATTTCTGAAGTCCTTGCTCAGAGAAGCCTAAGATCAGGTGGTGTCTACTTGTGCACAGAAGAGAACAGGATCCTGAGATGGTACACAGAATCTGTGAGTCCTTCAGCACCAGGATGCCTTTCTGTGAGCAGGTCTTCAGCCAAGTGTGTATCAATGTGGTAGGACAAACAAACAGTACCAGATCTGTCCTATAGCCCATGACATACATGTAACAGTTGATGCATTGTCCAGGTGTTTTACAGCTACTCTCAGACTGTAACTTGTGCTAAGCAGTGAGCGACAAATTAGAAGCAAGACGTTAGTAAGTTTTGCAAATATGATTGCATTTTCCCTTTTTGGCGGTTTGATGGCAAGGACATATCCTGCCATTTTCATGTTTTCTTTTTTGGGGGTTAGGGGATAGATCAAAATCAGTACACATTACTTTTTTTATTACCTTTTTTTAAACTAGTACAATGTGAGATTTATAAAAGAAAGAAAGCATTTGACTGTTATGATATCATAATGTTTCTCATTATTATATGTAGTATTGCTGCAGGTATTAGATTATTGATTGAGTAAGAATTAGACCACTTAAGTTTGTTGCTTTCCACATATAGTTACTGTATCATTTCAACATTATCCTGTAGGGGTTATAAAACTTATAAAAGACAGCTTTAAAAGACTTGAAGTGCAGAAAACTTCATAGAAAAGGCAAATCTACCACTGATCAATTTAGATGCCATGGCCCTAAAATAGTGAGAAGTAGGTGGAAATTTAAATAGAATAGTGGGCTGGTAAACTCTGTTTCTTTAAATTGTGCAAAAATCTCTGAAATACAACATTAAGGTATCTGTAAATATCTGCATTTGTCTTTGCATCTGATTCATCATCATCTTAATTCCAGATCTCAACTGATGATAGTTAATGCCTATTTTCCCATTTCTTTGATGGGTAACCTTTCAGAGTTAGCAACTTATCACTGTTTTTTTTTTATCACATACAAATTTTCTTTAGACAAGGAAAATCACATTGACCAAAAGCTCTTACTCCAATCTGAGATAAGCACTGCTTATCGTCAACCATAAATCTTAAGAAAGTTCTAGCCCAGACACTGAGCTTGTATTTCTCTTTCTTCGGCTCATACCTGAAAGAAATCTTGTACAATCAAACATGTTAGTCTGACAAATAATCTCATTTCTTGACAAAACCTTATACCAGAGTATGTCATCAATATTTTCTGCAGAAAGATAAAATCCTTTGTGCCTATAGAAGTGCACTAAATCATTAGTGAGTTGGAGTTTTATCAAGAATCAGATAAAAGTGACTTTTTTTGTGATATTGTTGACTCTCTCATGATTGATTTCAATCTATAAAATTCTATTACATTGTTATATTGACACTACTGTATTTTTCTCTGAAAGTCTATCTGGTCTCATCTTGAGCGATGCATCTACCTCTGCATCTGACACACTCTGAGCTTTGCCTTCTTCAGTCAGTCTCAGCTATCTACTATGTTGTGGTGACATGACAAAAACTTGAAATGAAATTCTTCTCTCCTATATTCCACTCTCATCCATGAATACCATGATGCAGGCCATTGCATCTGAGTCACGTTGACGTCTAGCTTAATGCACAGCTGGATTAGACACCGTACCCTCAGCTGTCAGACTTTGTCATGGTCATGTTTTCAGAACTTTCACTCTTTTTTTGGAATGCTCGTGGAGTGTTACTTGAAAATACTTGAATTTCAAATAACTGTAGGCATTGAAAACTTCTTTAAATGATTGTGAAAAGCTCAGCTTTTCTTTGAAGCTTCAGTTTATTTCGGGTGGCTCAAATTTCTTCAATCCTTGACGTTGATTCTTCCAAGTAATTTACCAGTGGTAAATTATTAAACTTGAAAAAAGAATATGCTTCTCATGATCGGGAACTTGCCATGATCTGATGTTTTGAGAAACAATGTTCCGTCACTCTTCGTCTGAAATGCTTGTAGTGTTACTTAACTAAATAACTGTCAACATTGAAAAGTGTCTCAGCTTGTCATATTGATTGTTCACATTTTGTGACACTTGTTTACATAATCGTGAAAGGCTCTGAGTCAGCTTTTCTGGAATCCCTGTCTTTATATGATTACTCAAATTTCTTTCTATCCTTAATTGTGATTCTTCCAAATAGGTTGAATGGCAAATAATCTTTCAATTCAAAATATGGATTGTGCTTCGATGACCCTTCTTAGAACTTGCCATAATTAGTCACTCTTTTTCTTCCTGATAACAATTTGATTACATTTTGATATTTCTCTCCTAGTTTGAAATACGGCACTGACAGTCTGCTTGATTCACGAGTGTCTACCTGGAATGTAATTTCCAATAACAAATCAAGAGTTTGTTCTCTAAATAATGAGAACAAAGGCTGAATACCATGAGCGACAACTATAATCCTGTGTTGATCATCAATATTTTGTCTGCGACATAGTAAGAAGAAATTAAAAAGTGACATTGATGTGGTTCCATACATACCTAAGGGAAGAGCTAACAGAAATCATCTCTTTTTCTGTCTTCCCTTTTCTTCTAAATTTCTTTTTAATTACTCTTTGCCCCAAAGGATGTTAAGAAATATGGATTGTTAGGCAAAGTACCAGCTGAGGTTTATGGTCCTTTGACTGTCCACTTCTCAGTAAAATAAATGTTTAGGAAATTATTACTTTTATTGAGCTAGCGCTCCTTTGAATTTTTTTACAATGCGCTTTAGAGTTTAAAATGTCAGTCTATAGTCTTTTGAATGATGATGTTTTCCTGGTCTTGAACTTGATGCAAGGGTGAACCATTGCTGCAAAACAACTTATCATCTTGCTTATCCCCTGGCATCCAACTTTAAGTCAACAAGTAACTTTAAATTTATTCAGATTGAAAGATTCCACAAATAGGGAAATAGAATTGTTTGACAAACATACTTTGAGTTTGACTTCCTTCATTTTTGTCCTTGCTATGCATTAGCAACCTGGTAACTTTTTGTTTTGAGATTCTATTAAGGGCTAAGGAATATTCCGTGAGAAAGAGCTGTGGCAATGTATTTATAGTTTGTTCTCATCATTGATTATATATAGTGATGCATTTAGCTCTCTCTCAGTCTATTTCCTATGTAGAAAGAAAAGAACACCCATACAAATGCTCACGTCAATGGTCTTACTGGGGACTGTTAACACAGGAAAGATTTGTTTTCTTTTTCTGATTTCTTAACAGCATCCAGGATAACCTGATTACGATTCCTCAGCAGCTGATGGAGATGCATTCGTTTGCTACTTCTTAACCAAAATTGTGCAAAAGTGCCTCTTGGATCTGCTATGTTTTCATTCCACATTTTGCTTTTTTTGCCTAGTTGATAATTTGCTATTATCGCCAATGAGTTGGCAAACAGAATGTTACCACTGTGACAGTGACTGTCACTATCACTAGTCCCTTGCATCAGGGACAAGGTGTTGGTTCTTAGATCACGTGGGAGATGGTCAGATGTTTTCTATGCCTTCTAGTAAGAAATTTGCCTCATTTTAGGCTTGGCCTTGCTCAGAGTATCACCTATCATCTCTCCATCTTCATAAATGTGCAACATGTTGTAAATGAGCTGTGCTGCAGAAAAAAAAACATTCTTCTCTTTAAAGTAAACTAAGTTTTTTTTCAAAATCAAAATTCTTAAATTGTCTTCAAATTTGTAAACTTTCAGACTGCTAACCTTGGACCGCACTCACCACTTAAGCAGTTTTCTAATTCCTTGTGTTTTCTGTCTCAGAAGATACTAAATCTGAAATGTCTACATTTTTGTAGTGAAACTCTGAATGATATCAGCTTGGTTGGATTCCTCTGATAAAGCTTGTTCAGTAATTTTTGATTGGATCTCTCTTTGCTAAGAAAATGTAGCTAGGCTGACATCAGAATTGCAACGTTTCTTTTGTATGCAAATTGTCTTTATCTAACTCAACTAAGTGTAATGCTTTGTCTTCATGTGTGGTTACTGATAGGCTTAAAGTTTACCACACTTGAACAGCATACTACATTATACAAATTTTCTTAACTTTTCTAGACAAGGAAAAAATCACCTTTACGCTCTTGCTCTAAACCTGTGATAAACATTGCTGAATCCTACAGTGCATGCTAGGCTCCAAAAAGCCTCTGAGAATGCACAGACTGTTGATTGACCATAGCAGGTCTAAGTTTATCGTATCGATGTCCTTTTTACTGAGTCCTTTTTTCTGAGGTGGAACTGTCATGGGAAGTTCAACGTGCGGTTCCTACATATGTCATCGCTCTGTTAATTGCCTCCATTTGAATGTGCGCTTTTATTCTTAACTCATGGTTTTCATGCTTCATTTTTAAGAATAACAAATCTGTATTTGATTCGGTAAAAATCTGCAGTGGCTTTGGACTGCTTCTTCTGGAGTAATGTGAAGAGTGTTTTGTTCCTAAAATGGGCAACATTTCGTGATATTATTTACTTTGTACGTCATGATCATTGTGCTCGGAATAAGGAACTCCATATCTGCTGATAATCCTAGGTGATAGAAGTACATTCATTTAGGATATGCCATATACATTGTAGTTGAGCAATCACTCTTGATGATAAACATTGATTTAAGTCTCTGTAGACTGTAGGCTTCTTGGGAATCCTCCTAGCCAGTTTTCTTGTGACTCAGTCATAGATTTAAGTCTGAGTCTGTTTTTTCTGGATTTCATTTTCAATTGTTTCTACTGATTTTGGAGATTTGCCTCTTTTATCTTGTTTCAACTTTCATGACAGGAAAATGTCATCTTATTGCTGTCAAATTTCATAACACTACTTTACTATTCTGTCAACTCTCCAGACAATTTCCTTTCTTGCACCCCTGTCATTCTTGATATTCCTGCCTAAGATGCACAAGGGTCAAATTTCTCTTTTGCCAAAATTCTGGCTTCCTTGATCCAGTTACAGATATTCAATATGATTCTCCCTTCTACTTTTCAGTGTGTCTGCTGAATATGATAGATTTGCTTCTGATGAAAGACAATATTACAATCATGATGTTGATGATCTTTCATCATTATTTTTCATTCTTTTTTCCTGATCTTTTCACAGCTGATCTCAACATGGTCACTTTCAGAACACCATGAGTGACAAACAGAATCCTGTGTCAAGAGGTTTTGTCTGTGACATAGAGGGAAGAGATGGAAAATGGCATTGATGTGATGCTATAACCTCAGGATGGAGCCACGGAAATCATCTCTTCTTCCTGTACTTTTTCTTTTATTTTTGCCTCAAAGGATGTTATGAAATATGCAAGTGCCCACTGGGTTGTGGTTTCAAGTCACTTCTCCAGCCTTTGCAGAGTCATAGTTATGAAATTTTTAAAGTTAATGACTTTTATCCAGGGCTTCTTTGAATTCTTCTCCAATGTGCTTTAGGGAGTTTAAAATGTCTTTAAGTCTTTTAATTGAATGTCTATCATGATGATGTTTTTTCTGCTAAGCACTCCATTCCATAAAGGACGCCATCTTAAAGTCAACATGTCACTTTTATATTCATTCAGATTTAAAGATTCCACAGATAATGTTTTATGTTATTAACCTGTTTGATGAAGAAACTTTGAATTCCTTATAATTATCTGACTTGTTCCTACGAGTTTGAAGGACTTCTTGGTATGATATCTTCCGCCAACTGTGTTTGCTCACACATGAGAGCACCACATTGTCTTTAGCTTTAAGTGTTTGCAGTGTTTTTAAGCTGGATTTATGACTCCTTGACAGCTGATGAAGATGTATTGTTTCTTTGTCATTTCTCTATAGTAGCATCTGCTACAGATCTGAAGACGGTAATGAGGTGTTAACCATTGAATGTGTTGTTTGGCTTTGTAATCTTTTAGCCTAGGACGGAGAACCTGAAATGTGCCGAAATTTGACATCCAATATATATACTGAAAATGTCTCTACAAGATCCAGTTCCTCTCCACATGAAGGCAGGAACAGTTGAACTGTCTTATTACTGTTCCTTCCTTCAATATTAGTTTTGATTGCATCCTTTTGATATGAAAAAATTACTGCAGCAGATTTTACACCTTGCCTTTTTTCTCTTCTGGCTCATCCAAAATCAAACCTGTTTGCCCACTGTGTTCCATGAGTTATGAAGTTGATCTAAATTGTTTTACCTTTGAATTATATTCCATCATCTACAAGTTGCCTTTTTTGTATCTTGGACTTTCTAAAGATGTGGACAAAAAGTTACTTTTGAAACTGCTTTCCTCAATTTGTGGACCTTTTTGCAGAGCTCTTCAATGTGACTAACTGAGGGCATAACTTGTATTGATGTCAAATATATGCCTACAATAGCTGATCACCAAGTTTTTATTTTGGTGTACAACACTTCCGCGCCCTGAGCTCTCATTGCTAGATCTACTTGAATGAAATAACTGTCAATATCGCAAAACTTTCTCATCATTGGCTTCCCACTTTGATAACATTTTGTAAAACCTTCTTTGAATGATTGTGTGAAAGGCCCAGCAGCTTTTCTATATGTATCTCCTAGCATCGCCTATTTGACTTACACAACCCGTTTCTTCTTCCATCCTTTTCCTTGATTTTTCCAAGTAAAATCAGTAATACGTTTTTGTCTTCTCCACAATTAAGAATACTTTCTAGATGCAGCCTAGCTAACTCCAACGGTGAATTTGTCATCACATTATGCAATTGATAAACAATCCTTTTTATTCATTCTTTCAGACTGATTCCACAGAAATAATGAAATAGAATTGTTTGAAGAAGTTCAATGTACTTTGAGTTCCTTAATTTTGATGTCTTGAAAGTTTGAAGGAGAAAATTATGACCTTCTTGTCAGGCACCTGAGCTGTACATCTGCAACCTGGCAACTTTCTGTTTTGAGAGCTGTTAGGATTCTCTTGATAGATCAGGCAGCTTATTTAGCTGTTCAGTTTGTTCTCATTGATATTGTACATTTTTGCATTTAGTTTTGTCTGTGACTCTGTTTCCTAAAGAATGTAAAGAACACCCACGTGTATACAATACAAGTACTCAAGGGGTTTGATAAAACTGACTTATGCTGTCACACTCAACTGTGGAGTGTTTGCACAGGAAAGCATTGCTTTCTAAAGCCTTGTGTACAGTGAATAACTTGAAGCCTTAGCGTAGTTCAATACAGGATGATAATTATGATTCCTCGGCAGCTGATGAAGATGCGTTTGTTCATTTCTTTGTCAATGACTAATTCTCAGGCTCGTTACTGAGCTAGCTGAGGTTGGTGATGAGGTGTTTGAATAATTTCTTCTTTGGCTCACTTATTGTAAAAAGTGCAGCTGATTCAGAAATAAATCCTCATTTTTTCTTCGTGAAGATCACTGGCTTTTATTTGTAAAAGTAGGAACTTAAACACAACAGTGCACATTTGAAGAATGTTGGTTGCCCTATATTAGTTTGACTGTCTACTCATGCATTTCTTGAGCCTTTTTGTTCCTTTTCTGGACAGGTGCTAATTTCAACTTACTGTATCTTCTAACGATACTGCTAACTGTTGCTGATAAAATACGACTTTATCTAACATCTTTTTCAAGGATCCAACTGATCTAAACATTAATGATGCCAAATTTTGTGTAAGTGACAATCTTAATTGTATTATGGATCTGCTACTTTCTTCATTTTGTTTTTTGTTAACTTTAAAGACTTTTATGCATTGCCAAATATTACCAATGAGTCGGCAAACAGAACGTTGCCGCTGTGACGCTTGTGACGTTGAAGATAATAAGGTAAAGTATTTTCTGTTTCATCTGCCTTATTGTAAGCTCACATTTCATGAATGTACCAGAAAAATATTGTAGATGTTTCTTCCTGAAAAAAATCATCCACTGCATCTCTGCGATAGACATATTGTGCAGCAAATTATGCAACTATGTTGCTTTACTCCCATTCCATTGGTTTCAACTAGATGAATTCTTCAGAAATCAAAATTGTTGAGTTAAACCTTTAAACCCTCAAAGTTGTAAAGTCCGCAGAGCAACTTCAACTTGACCAAAACATTGCGTAAGCGCCTCTTGGTTGCATTACCATGGATCTGCTACTTTCTGCATTTTGTTCTTTTCTTTAAAACTTTTACAGCACTGCATGCATGGCCACAATTACCAGTGAGTTGGCAAACAGAACATTTAACTGTAATCTGTTGTGTGTCCCTTGTATCAGGGACAGTTTCTTTCGATTGATAAAATCATATGGAAAATATTTTCTGTTCCGAAATTTGCCTCACTTTAGGCTCCTTCTGGCTGCCACTATCATATTCTCTCGTCATTTTCAGGAATGTACAGTTTATGTAAAACTATATATATTAATTATGTACAGTAGCCTAAAACATTTGACTACATCTGACTCTGATAGATGTATCGTGTACTTGATTTATGCAACTATGTTGCTCAGCTATTCCCATTCCATTCACTGGTTTCAACTAAATGACTTCTTCAGAAATCAAAATTGTTGAGTTAAATCTTTAAATCCTCAAAGTTGTAAAGTCCACAAAACAACTTCAACTTGACCAGACATTTCAGCATAAGTGCCTCTTGATTGCATTACCATGGATCTGCCTCTTTCTACATGTTGCTTTTCTTTAAAACTTTAACTGCATGGCCAGTATTACCATGAGTAATGGCAAACAGAACATTGCTGCTGTGATCTGTTGTTCATACCTAATAGCAGGGACTACATGAAGGTGTTGCTTCTTCTCCGCAGGATAATGTGTGAAATGGTCAAATATTTCCTGTTCCTTCTTGCAGAAAATTTGCCTCATTTTAGGCTGGTCCCTCTGTTTACCTCTACTATCTCTTGTCATTTTTATGACTACACTGAGTTTATATGGCATGTGCTGTAACTAAAAAACATTCTAAATGTTCCTCCCTGAGAAGAACAAGCAGTGATTGCATCTCTCTGATAGACATGTTGTGTAGCAACTTATGTGAGTCTATCATACTGTTGCTTCACTCTCTCTCCGTCAGCTAATGGTTTCAAGATATTATGAGTTTTTCAAATGTCAAAATTATTAAGTTAAACCATAATCCTCAAAGTTGTGATGTTTGCGGAACAACTTCTTCAACAAAAAAGTGCCTCTTGATTGCATTATGGATCTGCTTAACTTTCTACATTTTGCTTTTTTGCTTTTATGCAATGCCATTATCACCGATCAGTTGGTGAACAGAATGTTAACCGCTGTGATCTATCACTCGTCCCTCATAGCACTTGGGACTAGGTGTTGTCAATAACAGTTGTACTAATCTTGGATCACATGTGAGACGGTCAAATATTTCCTGTTTCTTATCTTGTAAGAAAATTGCCTCATTTGAGGCTTCATCGGTGTATTTCTTCGGTCTCTTGTCATTTTCATGAATATACAGTTCAAATAGGCTCTGCAGCCTAAAAGACATTCTAAATGTTCCTCCTGAAAAAAAAGGCATCGACTACATCTCTCTGATAGATACATCTATATTGTTTTATGCAACTCGCGCAACTATGTTGCTTAACTACCAGAGACTAATCATCATCTGAAGTTATTAATTTATTCTCAGAAATCAAAATTGTTGGCCCTGATCCTCAAAGTTCTAACATCCAAAGAACAACAACTTAGAAGCTGACATTCCCTCATTTTTGTTGAAATTAGAATATTTTGTTTGTCACTCTCAAATGATTCAGGATTCTGGACTAAGATATAAGCTAAGACTGCTTTCATTAAGCTTTCTGTTTCTGCAATGGTTAGAAAGTGTTATACGTAAAGCTTAAGCTTGTACATGACTATTTTGGTGTCAAAATAAAGTTACAGTACTAGTGGAGAAGACTGTATTTTTGTAATCTAATTGATCTGAAGTTTGCGCAAGAGAGGAGATCGGGTGGTAGAGCCACGTCCTTATGATGGAAGCTTGGATTTCTTGATAAACTACAACTGACATTGTATGATATGTTAAGTTTTTTTTAGATGAATGGTCAATAGTGTGCTGTTTAATAGCTTGCCCCTCCTAGAAAGATTCAAATCTTTCTTCGAATTGTCACTGTATGCAATGCCTTTACATGTATTCTCGAGCTGTTCTCTCCATGAACTTTATGATCATAAGTAACTGCACCTCTTATGATATGCGTAATGATATTCTGTTCCTGCCACTATGTTGCTTTCTGAGTGACTCCTAGTCAGTGTTACAATGTCTATCAGGGATTGCATCTCTCTGATAGACTTATTGTGCAGCAGCTATATGCAACTTTTAATGTTGCTTCACTCTCTCTCCGTCAGCTAATGGTTTCAAGTTATTATGAGTTGATATTACACATTCAATATCTCCCTGCTGGGGAATAAGGGTCCAGCTGCATAGGGAGGCCATTTAGGAGGAAGATTTAGCTCACTCCCTTCTTCTTTTAAGGCGTTTGGTTGAAAATCCTTGAATAACAGATTTTTTTGAAAATCATAATCGTTTGCCTGTCTTTGTTCTGAAGACATAACTTCAAGTTGAGTCCCAGGATAGGGTCAACCACCCATTGCATCTCTCTTATAATGCATGATAGAATATTCTGTTGCTCTCTGAGTGACTCCTAACCTGTTCTACACAATCTCTCGCTGCCGGGGACTAGGGGTCGGCTGGATTAGAGGGAAGCCATTCAGTAGCAGACTTAAAGTCAGAAAACTCTTAATCCCTTACTCTATTAAGCCTTTTGGTTGAAAATCCTTGAATAACAGACTTTACAAAAAGCAGAATCGTTTGCCAGCGCTGTCTTCGACTTCGTTGTGAAGACTTAACTTCAAGTTGAGTCCAGCACTTCCAGGATAGGGTCAACCACAGTGTACT
This sequence comes from Branchiostoma lanceolatum, assembly GCF_035083965.1. NCBI lineage: Eukaryota > Metazoa > Chordata > Leptocardii > Amphioxiformes > Branchiostomatidae > Branchiostoma > Branchiostoma lanceolatum. Next base: position 2,524,595 of record NC_089736.1, read on the forward strand.
CCATCTTTAAGTAGTTGTCTGTTTTCTTGTTTTTTACTCTCAGTCTCAAAAGATAGATAATCAAAATGTCTTCATTTTTGTAGTGAAAGTTTGAAGGATGTCTCCTTCTAGAAGTCTTTTGTATGCCATGTAGTTAAGGATAGTCAGACTTATGTTGATATGTACAAGTTGACGTTAAGTTTACCTACTTTGAGGGCTATATAGCACTAGGCATGGCTTGTCCTTTACTCAGGCAGGAAAGAGCAGTAAGTTGCACGATTGCATTTAGTAAGTCAATTTTTCCATTCTTGCCATCTCACGTGGCTATAGAAAAATTTTTATTCGAACTTTAAGTTGACTAAAGTAAGTTCCTTCCCAGAACCCAGGGGACTGGGTTGTCTGAAATTGTTTTGAGTTTTATTGCAACTTTTGTATGAAAGCAATTTTGAATGGATTACTCTTCTGGGTCTGGGGTTGGGATCTGCCTTTTCATTCTGACCAATTTCTGCAAGAAATTTCACTCATTTTGCTCTGTCTGTATTATTTGCGGGAAATGTCAAGCTTTGTCCTCATTCAGTGATTGGTCACATAACTTTTACTTCTTTGGAACAACTGAATTCAAAATACTCAGAATTCTTCCTCCCTTACAAGATTTGCTGATTTGAAATGATAATCAGCTCAGCTTCATAAATACAAATTGGTTTGCAAATGCCATATTTAGTCCTCTCTTTCAGCAAATTCTTAAATGTTTGCAATATCCATGGCATCAACTTGCTTAAGTCTCTGGTTGGTGGCTGTCCTCAAAGCCAGAGCTTAAATCCTCCAGGCACCTGTGTTTAAATCCTCAAGTCTATGTAGTATTAGACTTCGACTTCACTCTCCTTTTGCAACAAGATTTAAAGTGTGATGAGTTTAGATATCTGGTCCATTTTCAATGCCTCTCTCTCTTTTCCTCCCCCCCTCTCTCTCTCTCTATTTCTCTCTCTCTCTTCATTATATCAGCAATGCTTTAGACAATAAGCTGACTGTTCTCTTTTTCTCAGGATTATGAGCAGCAGTTGAGCAAATACAGCTTCTAATGTTTTCTCTCTCCGAGGTACTGAAAGCAGTGAGATTGTGACAGATTTTTGTATTCTTACTTTATTTATGTTGCTCACTTACTCACTAGCTAAATGACATTGTACTCTGGCTCTTTTTGTTTGTTTGTTTTCCAGTTCTGCCCTTCACTAAAGCCTGCTTTTTACCCAGGGTGTAACAATGAGCACATCGCATTGTGATTCTTTTACTTGAAATCCTGTGATATTTCCAATCCTATGTGACAGACAAACTGGGTTGCAAACTGCTGTCTTGTAAGCTCTAACTCTAAGCTACTGATATTCTATGAATTTGCCTGAGTCATTTAAGGCTATTAACACTGTGAGGAGTTTTGACCATCTCCCTACCTGGGCTTCTCCAACTGGATAAGATAGAAGAACTTTCAAGATATAAAGTGATCTCCAGAAGCTATAGGCATTGTCAACCTAACAATAATGTTTAAACCTCATCATTTCTTGCCTTAATTATGATTAATGCTCAAAAGACTGAGCTGTGTATTCCATTCATTGCCACTGTTGTTCTGAGGTTCAGAATACTATAGAGGGCATCTTACAATTCAATCAAAGTTGTTTTTGTTTTTTTAATTGTGATGAGATGAAAAATTCTGATTCTCTTCTGACCTACCATACAGGATGATAAACACAGACTTATCTACACGTTCTTCTGTGGATCGGAACAAACCTACCTTTAGATTGAATGTAGACTTTCCTTGTGGATTATCATGAAATTGAATGTGATTTGTGTATTCAATGTAACATTTAACATTTCTGTAAGATATGGTATGGTTTATTTGTTGACTTTGAATACTCGAACATGTATTACTAAGAGAAAATGAGATTTTGAGATTCAGTGATTATGCTGGACGAGGCATTTTCACCAAGACTCACATTATCATATGGATCCTTTCCTTGTGCCTGACTTGAACAGTATGTTCAATAGGATTAGGAGAAGCTTTAGCCACACATGCTAAACAAAAAGATTGTAATGATTGTCTCTTTTGAAGCTATGAAGTTCACATTTCCCTTTTGTACATAACCCTGATGTATAACATAGTAAGAAGTTGTGATGAAATTTTACTTGAGACATCACATCTTGTCTCTCGGAGATGAATGATAGGTTTTCTGACTCTGCAAATCCTTTCAAAAACTTTAACATTGTTACTATAGCTCTCTTTTGTCTCTCATAGACTGAGACTCTTTGGGGAATATCGCTGACTTCACTTTTACCGGAATCCAATATTCAGTTTCCAGATTTGACTTACATGTAATGCAGATGATTTTCAATGTGAGATGACAATGTTTTGGTGTCTCTTTTGATACTGTTTGGTTCACTTGCCCTTTCTCATCATTACTGCTGAAAATAAAGAATGATGCCCTTTTCTTCATGATCGGCAGTTAAGTACTTTCTTGAGTTGTTAGGTCCAGTCCTCTGGCCATCAGCGCTGACAGCAAGTCAGTCTAAATATGCGATAAAAATCCCTCCAACAAAGGTCTCTTTTTTGTACAATGTATCTTTATTGTTGATAAGTTTCTGGCTGATTGTACCCCTAAAGCCTAATCAGTAATTGTCCTCCAGACATTTGTTTAAAGATCCTCAAGTCTATCATTAGACTGAACGAATATCCATGCTGTTCTTTTCGAACAATACTTCTTTTAAGAAGTGACATGAGTTTATTAGAAATACTTACTAATAGGTTCCCTGCCTCTTATAATCTTCGACTGGGTTTCAAACTGCTCCTGTTACTACAGTATACCAAGTTGTTATCCCCCTCTCAATACCTTCACACTTAAGTTGTGACTGCTCTTTGTCAGATTTGTGAGCAACAGTTCAGAGTCTTAATGTCTCCAGTGTCTAACTCGATGTTGGTATTGAAGTTATGACCTCTTTAAGTTTAATGCTTGCTTGTTGATGCCTATGCTCTAGTCTTAACTACAGTAACTGTTACAATTATGACTTGTTCATCTTTAAGATTTCGTTCATCACCTTAATATGATTATGAGGCAGTTAATGATTTGTTGGAGGACCTGAACTGAGCTCATGAGTCTTGGTGCCTCTGATTTGTCCATTGTTTGGCTGGACTCTCACAAACGTCTCGTATAAGCTGAACTCAACAGTTTCTTCAGCTGCTGACTAAGAGCTTGGTTTTCCATTCAGTTCTCCAGGTCCCTCTGCGTATTGCCCATTTTTTTCCAGTCTGAATTCAGACTTCTGATATTGAATGAAATTAACGTCTAACATAGCACCAGCTTTTAGAGACTGCATTATTTGCAATGCTCAGAAACCTTTTCGTTGGTACCGTTATTTAACTGAAAATCTGTATACGTATTCATTATCAGATATACTATACTGGCACTGTAAGTGATTCTACAAATTTAATGTAGATAGCTTCAATCTTCCTTGCCTATAATTCTCCTGATCTTCTTCTTCTCTGGTGTTTTACATTTGTTTCAAATTTTCTGCTGATCCTAAACTGCCTCCTCCAGCCATTCAACGTCAACTGTTTTATCTCCTTCTGGCCTTTCTACTATTCTGGTGTGTTTGCAGTTTTCCTGCTGGGTATCTTTGCCGACCGTTGACTGGTTTCTGCAGTTGTCTGTCACCATCTCATCAGGGTGGTTTCAACAAACCTTGGCTTTGTTAGCGACCTCAGCAGATCTCTTTGAGACTTTTGAAACCAAGTTTGTTCTCATAGATATATTCCTCAAACCTACCTGTTTCTAATTTGGTGACTTGAAAGTCTTCATTACTTACAAATCGTCTCTAACCTTTTTTGCATCAGCCTGTTCTGGCCTGTGCAGGATACTGTTGTCTCCATCTCATCAAGAAGAAGTTGGTTTAGAGGCATGGCTTTGAGGCATTCGAAATCAAGTTAACTTTTATTTGTTCTCATATACATGTATCTCTCTCAAACCTACATGTCTTTCATTCTGTGACTTAAAACTTAAAGTCTTGGTGTCTTCTGATGATATTCAAATCTTCTCTCATGATATTCAAATCTTCTCCAACCTCTTTTGAATCAGACCCCACATATCTGTGCAGGTTGCTGTCCTCTGTCTCTATCTGAGAGACTCCTCTGTGGCGATGCGTAGTTTACGTGGAGTTTGAAATCAAGTTGTACTCATATAGCCCTCAGATCTGCCTGTCTCGGTTTTGTAACTTGAAAGTCTATATTCATTTTCTGCCTGACTTTCAAATCATCTTAAACTTCTTTCCAACTACTGATGTCGAAGTAGCAGATTTAACAAAGATCTTCCCTTGACTTACACTGTAATCGGACTGAATGTAGGGAAATTGACTGAATTAGGACATCTTCTGTGGTTAGTAGGACCATGTGTCATCTTATGCTTGCCATAGTCTTAGCTCCAGTAACTGTAATAATAAATGTTATGACTTGTTCATCTTTGAATTACTCTGTACTGTAGCTGAAATGTCTTTGGCTGTTCCATTCCCTTCTCTACTTAGCACTCAGCATTTACCTGAGATAGGTGAGTATGGCACCTGTCCGGTCTTTCTCTGCTCCAAATGCTTGTCCAATTTCGAATTCAGCCTTAGCTGTTAATCACCTTCTAGTCTTTCTAAACCTGCAGTTTGCCTGCTAGAGCTTTTCTTGTTCAGGTTTTGGCCTCCACATATCTGTGCAGGTTGCTGTTACCTGTCTCTATCTGAGAGACTCTTCGAAGATGGATATGTTGAGCCTAAAATCAAATTTGTCCTCATATAGCCCTCAAATCTGCCTCCCTGGTTTTGTGACTTGAAAGTCTCGATTCACTTTCTGTATACGTTCTCTTGACTGAAAACCATTGCCAGCTTGTTTCCAACTATGAATCTGAAAGCAGAAAAAAAGCTGCCCTGGACTAATTTGACTGTAAATTTGTCTCAACTTTCCTTTATAGCCTCTCCTTATTCTTCTGCAGGTTTGCTTTTAATTGATAACTCCTCTGTCTGCAACTCAGAAACTATTTTTGGAGTTTGATGAGGGCTAATCTTCTGTTCTAAATCAGTGTGATAGTTAGGATCTCTCTACCCTTATACAGTCCATCAAACTTAATGATAAATCTTGTCCTTGTTCAGGTTATTCAACCTATTTGACCTACATGACATTGTACTTGCTGGAAAATCTGCACTGCCAAACTTTAGGATGCAAACTGTGGACACACAGTACTCTAGCATGCTGTTCATTCAGGCCAGTGAAGATTTCTCTACTGCTCAGAATGCAAGCCAAGAAAGGCAGGGAGAAAACTTCTTACCATCTCTACATTTTTTTAAATCTTTTATTCAAATTTATTTCAGGATTGATAGAACTGTTCTGAGCATATTGCTGCACATTGTACAGTTTCTTGCTGAAATTCAGCTTCTCTTGGATAGAACGTCTGATCATGATCAAGTCATAGATCAAAAGAACCTGCATTCAATCTGATAATCTGTATGATGTACGTACAAATCAGTGATGATTGATCATCTAGTAGTTCCACCTTTCCACATCTACATTCATTCTTCTTCTGAACCCTTAAACTGACTTGTCATGTATTATAATTAATTATGTTTTACTGGGTTGGACACACGGGTCATTCAGGTACATCCATTCATTATCATGGCATGACAGTATCAGAAAACAGTTACTTCCTTATGTGGACTTAAATTACTTGTGGTAATAGATGCCTTTATTGGTAAACTTTGTGAAACCATGTGTTATGGCTCCAATGTATCTTGATTTTCATTTAAGGTTGCTATTCTTATAATCTTATGAAGCAGAAATATGTTTTCTGGAACAACTGATTCAATGTACTTGGCTCCTGAGACTTCTGCATTCCTCAGACACTTTCTTCAGCTGTGTACTGACATCATATTGATACAATTCCAAGGTTCTTACCTTGTCAGTCTTGGCTTGGTCTTAGTCCTGTCCATGATTGCAGTTTTCCAATATAGCTAGAGCCAGTACGAAAAGGATTCTCTCACTTTCACATGACTGTCCTCATTTAACATGCACTTCTACTCTCTTTCTCATAAGACCTTCCTCCCATTTTGTTATTTTATTGTTTGTTAATTGATAGATTGATTGGTTGAATGATTTCTTTACTTTTTCACTGATATGGACAATGTGTAGATGACAGTCTACTGCTCGCTCCTTGACATTGTTTGAGGATTAGGAAATACATTCTACCTATATCTGTTTATTTCTTCATACAACTCTTTGTATAGATGATAAATAAAACACAGTGTATTCCGCATCATCCTTGGTCCCACGCATCAGATTGACCTCTGGCCTCCCGGCAATTCAAGACATGTTAAACCTACCCAAAAAATGCAAAGTGCACATTTTTGCTGGCTCAGTATCTCCCTTCAAGGTACTCACAGTTTATCGTATTTGCTGTCTCGTGCGCAGCTCCTTGTGAGTTTTGGACTGCCTTTTTCTGACATAAATTCTTGACCAAAATTCCACTTGCTTGCTTGACTCAGCTTTTCAGTGACTTTATTCCTTCTTTCTACCTTCCATAACTGCAGACAATGTGAGACCAAAATGCCTCCAGGTAATTTGTAGGCTATGTTAAACTGTCCAAAAACTGTCCCGTTTAGTGACCTCAGTATGTAGTTTGCCTGTGCGAACTTCCTCTCCTAATTGTGTTTTATATCAGAATCTACTGTATTTCATATGAGGGCCTGTTTTTACATATAATGTGATTGACTAAGAAACATCTGTCGTCTCTCTGGTGCACAATTTCTGTTTCCAGCTTCTCTTGTTTCTTCCTTGATGCAGTTCTTTTTCAAAAGTTACGGTAATTCCTTCACCAGCAGTATGAGAGTCAAAGTCATACTTGTGCACTTTTTTTTCCTCCGAATCTTAAATGGTGACCTTTTAATCAGAGCAAGCAGTTCTCTGACAGTCAAGGTTGATGCTTTTGACCCTTAATGCTTCGTTTCCTTCTTGTCATCCAGAGGCATATTTCAACTTTTAGAACAATCTGCCACACAGATTATGATCTAGAGGTGATCTATTGTACATACCGTCATCAGGGTTGACAGGAAAAGTCAGGATTAGATTTAGAAATAGTTTTAGGGTTGGGTTAGGTTTAGACTTGAGGTTATGTATTCTCTTAACGGTTCAGCGTCTTGGCGTCAAAATGTCTAGAAACTGTCACTTCTGGTATGTCCTTGGTGCTGAACGCCGGGTTGCTTTGTCCAACTTCTTTGACTGATTTCCGTCTCTACTGGCTTGATATTACTTTGGTTTATTGCCAAAGCCTTCAAGTCATCATATCATCAGTGTTGTGGTTGAGTTCTTAGTTCTCATATGATATCAACGGGAGTATCTGTGTTTGAGCTATCCTTTATACCAACAGTGTGATTCAACCTTTTCTTACATATCTAGTCTTAGGTACTAGGTAAGTCAAGTATATGATATTCTGTGCTATGATACGACTCTTGAAGTATTTGAGTCACTTTTAAAGTTACCGACTTAAGTTCTCCTTGTTGATATTTTCCTCTTCTTTTCTTATGAAACAGCCATTTGCTGGACTAAATTGCCTGGAATTTCTCCCCATTCTCCAGATACTTTCTTCAGCTGTGTACTGAGACTGTATATTTTGTCTGAGAAGAACACTGACAGGTCATTTTTTGCCATTATTCCTCCTTTTGTGAGAAACCAGACAGACACATTGTTATTGAAAGATGTGATACGGTGTGATGGGTGTACTACTACCATCTAAGAGCCATGATTAATAAATAGCAACAACATAAATCTGGAGCAGGTGATACTCTTCTTCCTACAGATTTTCGAAAATACTTGTCTTTGTTCCACTATAGCAGTGGTGAATCTGACCCTTCTTCGCATGTAACTCTTTGTACATTATCAATAGTATTATTGAGTCAAAATGGGCCTTCGAGGTCAGCGGTGTTACCTGTCTTTGTTGATAGTCCTGCATTGTGCCATCGCATCTCTTTGTCTGGCCCAAGTAGTTTTCATTCAGGCTATGATGGTCTGGTTTCTTGGTAGGACAATCTTTGGAAGCTGACTGTCTTACTACTCTCCTGAATTATCTTTAGCTCTGTTGACAGCGTTTTCATCAAGTTTGAACTACAGAATTTGGTCCCCTACCTAATTCAGTGCCATTAGATTTGAGTGACAATATATTAGTTAATACAATACTCAAGGACATGTAGATGACAATGATAACATTATGATGATAGATGTGACTTATGAGTGCCTCGTGTTACATGACTTGGTAGATTCTTCCTTGGTTTGTCTCTAACGCTTCAATCACTGATAAATTGACTAACTTGTGCAAAAAATCTTGTCAACCTGAATAAAAACTTGCCCCTCATGACTAAAAGGGCTGTCTTGAGCTGGTGCCCTCTTGCTGTCTTGGTTCACAGACTTGACATAAAGCCTTCCAGTTGATTTTTGTGACTGAAATGGCCTTACACTCATATTTTATTTCTTGGAATATTCTTCCTAGATTGATCTCTATTAAGGTTTCAATCACTGACAAATTGCCTGCCTTGTGCAAAAATGTTGTCAAGCTGAATGAACTGTTGCCCTTCATAAATGGGCTATAACTCGAGTGGTGGAATCTTGGGTCATAAGCTTGACACTCTGTTAGTCTTCCAGTTGCCTTTTTTACTGAAATGATCTTACACTCATATAAGGTGTTCATGGGTAAGTTTTCAGAATTCTCACTTTTTCAACTGATTAATCCTTAAGGTTTCTTCAGTTTGCAATTTTTGCACATTTTCTGTGCTTTGCCTCCTTTTTAATCCTGGAAAACCGTTAAGTCTTGAAACACTCCTATTAGTCAATATTGATTGTTATCAATCACTTAACTTTTGCTATAGATAATCCTCCAAAATTTTGATTTAGAGCAAAGTCCTGGAACCATTCTTTTGATTATACTTATAGCACCAATTTTCCTAGTATGTATTCCTACATTAAATTTTATCTCAGCTTTCTGCCTTAATAGAAAACACACATTTAACAGATAATTTTTCTGTGAAACTTATCATTCTGAACTTGCCTGATGGTGTGATATTTATGTTAGAAGGTAACATGTTGTAGTAATCTTCCCAGAGCGTAAGAAGCCCTAAATGCCCTTTCATTTTTCACTCAATATTTCTTGCTTCATTTCTGATTAGAATAAGAAAACAGTATCTATCTGATCAGTAAAAAACTGCAGTGGCTATGGACTGCTTCTTCTGGAGTAATGTGAAGAGTGTTTTGTCCCTAAAATGGGCAACATTTATCAATATATCCTCTTTTCATGGTCCTATGTCCTATTCATACTATGTTTTTAGTTAAATCATAAGTGAGATACAAGTAGGATAACTTTCTAATTTTTTAACAAGCTGTGAGTCTGGATAAATGCATTATGTCGGTATGACTGATAACGACTGCTTTACTTGTTACATCATGATCACAGTGCTCACAATAATAAAGCCCTGTAACAGAGCACTTTCTGTGACACTTAGAAGTTATGGAACTTGTACATTGTACACACAACTTTCGACATACTCAAAGTTCACCAATAACTGTTGACGGATGATTATGATTATGATAAGACCTTGCCCTTTGCTTGTTACTCGTAGATTAGATTCTTTTTGATTGATCTCTATTTTATTTTCTTGTGTACGACTCTCCTTAACGTTCTTTGCTAGTGTGACTCATTGACTATGAGTCTATGTAGGCTGCTTGTGACTCATGGATTTAAGTCTGAGTCTGTATGTTCTTTCTCATTGCAATTGTTGCAACTTTCATGACAGGAAAATGTCATATTTCAATCTTATTTCTGTCAGCTTTCATGACTATTCTGACAACTCTTGTGCCAATTTCCTTTGTGTACACCGCCTACAAGTCTTGATATTCCTACCTGAAATGCATGTAACAGATTTCTCTTTTGCCAAAATGCTGGCTTGGTTTACCCACACGTCGTATAGGTTGAATAATCATATTCTCTCTTCACTTTTTCAGTGTGTACTGGTCTGGTGAATTTGATAGATCAATTTGTTTCTGATGAAAGGCAATGTTTCTGCCTTCCATTATTATTTTCCATTTTTTTACCTGATCTTTTCTCAGATTCTTCTTCCTAACCTGAGGTCACTTAATATCCATCTCATTTAATTTACCCTCTTTTTCATGCTGATTTGCCTTTTGATAAAATCAAAGCATTGCTCATCCAACTACTCCAATTTGACATTGTCTTGACTCATGGCCCTTATTGAATCTAAATGTTTATTAAGTTACTGAATAGTATTGATGGATTGCCTTATTGAATCTAAATGTTTAATAAGTTACTGAATGGTATTGCTGCACTCAGTGCAACAGTTTTAGTTTTTCTTGATGAGGAATGAATCCAGTAAACAAATTGCTTTACTAGCATGGATCTTACTCATATTTGCATCTTGAACCCAAACAATCTTGGCAGTCTAGTACTGACAAGGCTTCATCAGAAATAAGCTTGTTCAGTCATTTTTCATTGATATGTATACTATACCACACGTTGTATGTCAAATGGCCACTAAATAAATGCTAGCCCTGATGGTACTTGGTGTTGAGACTTTCCTCCATCCATGAAAATTAATTTTGTTCACAATTGTTTGTTTTGTTTATTGTTAAAAGGTGAAAACACACTAAGCAAATAGCTTTGAATTGCATTTTAAGTTTGCTGTCATAACTTACTGAAAATATTTCTTTCTTCTCTTTCCACATTATAATTGATCTGTTCCTCAAGTTCTGAGTGTATCCAAGATTTGATTCTTCCTGCTGGTTTTCTAAAATGTACAAAAGAAAATGGAGTGAGCTTACAAGTTGAATAACACAGTAACAGTTCCTCTGATATATAGGTTGCTAATTGTGAAAAGGACAAGGATACATGTAGATATTTCTATCTACTCGACTGAGACATAATTGGAGCGGGTAACTTTCCTGTCTCAATCCGTAATGGCTGATAATCAGGTACATGTATGTTGGTGATAGATATAAGATTATGCTGCACAATATTCTGAATTCAGTTTCTTCTCTCCTGCAGTAGCTCTAAATTCCTTTTCCTGCTCTATTACTTGCAGCTTGCGTAATTGAAAGCATTTGGTTTACAGTCAAAATAATACCATCACACTGTAATGACAAAATATCTTCAACTCAGTTGTTTGTCGTTGTTTGGACCTTATGCATAAGGCAGAGATCTTAACAGTATTGAAATGAATGTTAAGTATTTATTTGCGAAACTTATTACTTTTAGTCCTAATATAAATGTGTATGATTATTCTTCTTCCGAACAAGTGCAATTTCTTTGCTATTTCTCACCAATACTTCTAAACGCCAATGTTTGAATTGTATCTAATGCTAGAGTAACTCAGTAGGAATCCATGTGTACGCTTTAAACCGCCGGATGTGTCAGCACATTGATGAGTCCACCAAAGCTCATTGAAATTCTTGTTGTTTAGACGTATTTGAAAACAATGTCATGAAAAGTTTGGTTCCGGATTTTCTCATTTTTTTCTTCCTACTGTCAATCTTGAATAATCTCCGATGTATCTTGGTTCCCAGTATGAGAGTCAGAGTCATACTACGTTACTTTTCTGACTTCTTGTAGGACAGCAGACAAACATTTTGACCCTACTGATAAGTAACTTATTATCTGAGTCATCTGTTTATTGACTTTCATGGATGATGTTTTGTCGCGTTTCTTTTCCTTGATACAGTCACACAAAGACACATTTCAACAATCTTTCGGGTATGTATCTGTCAAAAATGATGTACAGTGCATGGTGTCTATGAGGTATGGAATGACTTATTCTTTGAGTGTTTGAGTCGCAAACTCTCCCTGCAAAATCTTGTGTTCCACTCTTTGGATTCTTTACCTCCATTTCAGCTCACTGATTCTTAAATTCCTTTCTTTCCCCCAGATCCACTTTAATGTAAAGTTGGTCTGTTCACTCTCACTGTTGGTCTGTAAGGAACTGAAATTGGTGAAGATGTGACTATTCTGTTCTTTGTAATCATATTTCATGAAATCCTTTTTACAAGTGGGATGAATTTAACCCAGTACTAACCAGGGGGTCATTTCTGCAGGTTTTCCCCCTATTCCTGTGTTCTGATTGTCTGTATTTGCTTCCGTTTTTGGAGAGTCACATTTTGACTTTTGAAATGGTCAGTGCTTAACTCACTAGAATGGGTGAGGAAGTATTTTCTTATGTTGTTTGATATCTGCATTCAATTCTTCTTTAAGAAAAAGTGGGATCATTCTGTCCCTGCACTGTTTCCATCTACTTCTCCGGCTTTTCAGTCTAGCAAGACTTCACTATGTAGCCATATCATAACATCTCTTCTTGGCCTTTCAAGTCTCGAGCTTGTGCAATGGTTAAAACTTTCAAATAATTTCTTCGAAATTTGGTTTCTAAAATCTGTTCTTTCCTAACCTGATAGATTTCAGTAAAAAAGTGGGATCATTCATTCCCTGCCTTTTTCTCTCCTTAGAACAAGTGTCTCAGGCTCTTTAGTCGGACCTAATAATCATAGAGATACCACAAACCCCCTTCTCTCTCTTACACCCCGTTCATACTAGGCTTCGCTGATCCGGATCATATGCGGATCAGCGCTGATCCGGATCCGTGAAGCCTAGTATGAACGGTCCTGATCCGGATATGATCTGGATATATCCGGATATGATTGTATCCACATCTGGAGGTGGATTTATCCGGATCAGCTGCGGGGTGAAGCCTGGTATGAACGCAATCCGGCTAGCGTATCCGGATACATTGCCGGATTTGACGTCACACTTAACACTAACACCTATTAAATGTACTTATATAACGTTAGCTAAGGATGGCACAACACGGGTATTCCCACCTGACATGTTTAAAGAAAGACGCGCTGTTCTAAAGAACGTTTCAAACTTTAAACGTTTTAGAACTGTTCTAGAGGACTCCTACCTGGCCGAAACAATCTTCTCTACTCTACTCACTGTACTACTATACTTTTGTTACTTTTTTACTTTACCCTACTGTAGTAAACTTAACCCTTTGACCTGTCTGACTTAACCAAGCGGCACCTAGCCGGATATATCCGGATCTGTTTTTGGACAGGATCATGCAGATCCGGATTCGCATAACCCTGGTATGAACGCAAAGGGATATATCCGGATCAGCACTGATCCGGACATGATCCGGATCAGCGAAGCCTAGTATGAACGGGGTCTTAGTAATCAGTCTTCAGTTTGCACTCCAATTGAAAATTCGAATTAAAATATCAGTTTCTTGAAAAGATTTCTAGAATCTGTTCTTTTATAACTTGAATTTCAAGATTCTTCTTCCAGAGAATTCATAACGGTAGACTAAGTGTTAAAGACTTTGATTCAGATAAGAATATAACATGTTCATTTACAACATGACCAGACTGGAATGGGTTAGGAAGGGATTCCTTGTGATGTGTGATATTTTTCACGAATTCCCCTTCTCTTTTTCCCGTCTGCCAGTAGTCCAATGTTGGACACAATCCATGAACATCCATTCGTCAAATGTTCTTTGAAACAGTGTTGGCCACATTTGTGTCGCACCTGTCTCCAAATATGTATTTAGTTCTACTCAAATCTGCATCTAGATCAAGATGCTGTCTTTTCATCTCTTTGGTACCTGTGGGTTCCAATAGCAGAAATGACCTTGGTGCTGAATTCCTGGTTTCTGATAATGTGTCTGAGCTGTCTACAATTTCTTTGAATAATTTCCATCTCTATTGGTAAGATATGTTTGTTTGTTGCCACATTAAGTTCTGTCTGCTATCGTCTTCAGAACTTATCTTTGAATTCAAGTACAAGAGTTAAAATCTTTCAACAACTAAACCACTTTGATCTCTGAATTTTAATGCACTGGACTCAATACCAACTAAATGTTGATATATTTATACAAGGCAGTGTTGATTTTGTTTATTGCTGTTACAAAGAACCACATCTTGACTTTGAAATAGTCTGAATTTTGCGACATGACCTACCCTCTGAACCCGATGCTCCACTTCTTTCTGCTATCTATTTCCGACTTGTCTTTGTGTTTGTCCTTCTGAGCTTTTTGTGGAATGACTTTAATCCACTAGGCATGTGTGCGTGCGTGTGTGTGTGTGTGAATGTGTGCGTGTGTGTGTGTGTGTGTGTGCGTGTGTGTATGTGTGTGTGTGTGTGTGTGTGTGTGCGTGCGTGTGTGTGTGTGTGTGTGTGTGCGTGTGTGTGTGAATGTGTGTGGTTCAAGACTCCGAGTTCTCTCTTCTATCTGTATCACACCTTGTCTTTGATTTGCAGTATGAGAGTGATTCAATCATTCATTATAAAAGCTAAGCTTCAGTAATCTTTGAATATCATTTACTTCCCTCAGATTTGGTCATCTGCCAGCCAAACGATTGTCAAATGATTGTGCATGTATTCCTATAAATGGTGAAAAATCAGATGTTTTTTTCATTACCATCACAAAGAACAACATTTTGATCATGACTTTTGAAATAGTCTGGTAACTTTTAGAATCTACATCCTTCTCATCTTTTTTGTGGAATACCTCACCGTCTCCTTTGACTGCTCCAGTTCTCTCTCTCTTCTATGATCTATTAAATAACTTGTCTTTAATTGGTATGAGAGTTATAATCTTACTGATCTAATATTGCTAGGTTATCTTTGAAAAGTTCCTGACTTCTATTGGACAGCTAATTGTCATTGCTGGCATTCTCAAAATAACTTTTAAGATTGCTAGACAAGTCTTTGTTATTTTTCATTGCAATTACAGAGAACCACATGTTGACTTTTGAAATAGTCTTCCATGACTTCTTTGAAGCGTAGGAGACGATCCATTGTGATGTTGTATCCTTCTACCACTATGTTTATGATTTATATATAAAGTGAAACGAATCATCTGTTTGTCATTTCCAGCTGAACAGTTAGATTCTGTCCATCATCATGGAGAGAAAAATCATTCTAAAACTTGACTATATTTTTTCTTAGTATTTGACCATCTTCTACCAGTTCATTGATTGTCCTGTCTTTGATGATAGGTTGTTACTCGATTCTTATCGTAGCACAGAGCCACATTTTGACTTTTGAAAGTCTACTATTGTGCGATGTTCTTTACTACACATATCTCCTTCAGTGTGGTGTACGTCCCTCTGTGAGATAAGATTAATAAGTTTCACACTGAATGTTTGGTGCTACTCTTACATATGATCTCTGCAACACTCTTTTCCTTCAGAATCTATAATTCCTATCCAAGTTCACTGCCCTTCAGAATGTGTGTTTCTATAGTCTTTCTTTTTTCTGAGCGATGATCACTACTTCACATTGAAACCTAAGTCTTATAGACCTTAAAGCAGGGGCCTCTTTTTTTATATGTATCCAGCAGCTTCTGAGATAAGCTTACTCCGGATCTGGATAGCTTCCACATGATGTTGTTGTTTGTCGATGAACAAGACATCTTGTAGAAAGAAAACTTCACCCGGTTTCTTTAGTTTCTGAGACTCTCTCCTTGCCAATAGTATTCTGAGACACTTTTCTTGCTTTTCTTCTGCATTGGGCATACTGTGTAGTCTATGAATGTGCATTCGAACCAATAAGTGTCCGCTCCATTTTTACAGATTTCCCCTCACAGGGGATGCGTTCTTTGCCACACGCTTTCTTCACTCTCGAGGTTCCACCATGGTGTCTGTCCTTGGTGCTGAACACAGTGTTTTAAAGAATGACTAAAAAGTAATATATCTTTGACAAAGAAACAAAAAAATTTTGTTCTCTTTTCTTCTTCAGTTCCGCCCATATCCTGATTCTGTTCACAATATTGTATCACTTGTGAAGATCTGAACAAACCTTTTGAGGTGCCCGTAGTCCTCAGTCATGCTAGCTCCTTTATTTTTAGTCCACGTCACAGTTGGACTCCACAAGAACTAATTCTTTGTGCTGTTTGTGGGCTTACAAATAGTGTAAGCTGGGTTTGTCTTCCTCTCTGTCAGTTTTGCATGTTGGTTCCAAGTCAGAGAATTGCCTTGGTACTGAATGCAGGCTTGTTGAGAGCATAACTGATGTAGTCTAATCTTAGCCAACCTTCTTTAAGATATTTCTCTACATATTCTGAATCTGTGCATAATAATATAGTGTTACTGATTAAGATCTCAATAAAACCAAACCAAATCTATGAATGAATGTTTGTCCAGGTATCTGAGTGTTGGGAAACAACCCAAGCCGTCTGTAGTACTCAGGTTAGCTAGGTGTTTTATCTTTACTCCACTCTACTTGTGGACTCCTGGAGACTTTGAATCCTCAGTGCTAAATGTGGGCTTACATTTAGAGAGTAAGCTAGAACTTTGCTTCAGATGTCAGCCACATGTGTGTTCCATGTGGGCCTGTCCTTGGTGCTGAACACCAGGTTACTTTTGTGTCTTACCTTCTTTGAAAAATTTGTTTCCCTGCTGGCTCTTTTTCTACCACAGATCCTGCATCACTGCATGCTGATTTGCTCTTCTGTCACCAAATACATTACCGTGATAGTTTTTAATTCTAATAAATCTTCCAAGTACCAAGACGATGCATTTCCCAATCTTGTTCTTGGTCTATCCCTACCACTGTTCCTGTCTGCCTGAATCATATCCTGATTCTGTTCACGATAGTGTACATTGCACTTTTCCCAAGCCTCTTACATGTAGTCATCAGATCATAGTTGTTGTAGTTGAACTTCTGTTCGTCATTTGATTTCAGGTATATCTCTGCTAGAGCTTTTTATTCGTCAGTGCCCGTCCCATTTCTGTAGATTTCCTCATCTGGGGGATGCCTTCTTGCAGAAGAGGCCCGTTGGTTTTAACATGGTGTCATGACTGAATGCAGGGCTGTAGACAGCATGACTGTTCTCTGTCTACCTTTGACTCAGATCCAATATTAATGTTCTTCTCTTTTTTCCTCGATCAGCCCATGTCCCAAAATTGAGCATAACCTATGAATGCTAGATGCAGTTAATTGGAATTGGGTATGCACTACAAACAAACAAAAAATGCACACAAGTTATCAGAACTTATACAGGACTGGTCCACATTTGCATCTGGCTAAAGATGCTAGACAGCGGGAAAAACAGTTGTTGGATCCAAACTTTGATGCAGTATACATGGATGCTGAGATCCTGACTGTCCCAATTTAGTTTGGACAGAGAAACAATATTGATGTCTTTTCGTCTTCCCTTCTGCCCATATACTGATTCCATGCATGACATTGAGTCACTGATAAAGATCTCAATGCCTTAAAAACCAAACCAATACTATGCATCTTTGTCTAGTAGGCATCCTAATGTTGGCCTTTTTAAAGTTTCTAACTGGCTTTCTTCCTTCGGTAACCAATTTTGTTCTTCTCGTCTGCCAAACATTGAGTAGAAGCAATTAATCTATGAAGGCAAATAAGTTCTTACAAGTCAGTGAAAGACCCCTATCACTGGCACCTGTCCCGATATATGGCCTGTTGTTCATACATCTGTATCTATATTAAGATGCTACTTTAGGGTATGTGTGTATATGGTCAACATTGTTCTCTGTTCTTTTGCCTTTAAGTTTATCCAATCATAGGCAACATCTATGGATCATGGAATCTACATAATTTTTCAAAAGGCTGCTCAAAGTCCTAAGTTTTAGCCCCTTTGTTCAGCCCCACCCTTATTGTATACTCTTGTGGATGTTTTGCTTTAATCTCCATATTGGAAAAAAGCTTACCTCCTCACAGATTGAACCTAGTACATGTTTCTTAATTCTTTACCCTTCTTTTCTATCTACTCCAGACATCACAGTAGGAAGCCCATTCCTCCAGAAGTTCCCATGTGTATTGACTCATCAAATCAGCATCGAGATCACGATGCTCTACATGTAGTTAACCTGACTGAGGCTTGTTCTCAAAATGCATTTTGCAAAATGTTTGAATGAATATCCTTGCTATGATTTAAGCATGCAAGTTGTTTCCTGCAGCATACCTTTGTCATATAAGAAAGTGAATTACTAACAGAATGAGCAGAATTAAGGATGTTAGTCTGCTTTCCTGATTAGCACCATTTAGGCCTCTCCAGCTAGTCAAGACAGACTATTGCCCTGTCCCATTGCAGTTTAATATGTAGTCAGAAGACACATTATCCTACTTTTGGAATGGTTTGAAACTACTGATTTCAGTATTGTTGTACAGATGCAACTACCTACCTCCTCCTCTGTGAGCCGTCTGATGAGGGACTAACTGATACACAGAATGCCACAGAGCTGTGGCTATATGGTTGCTCAATAAACCAGTCATACATATCCTGTCTTAGGGTGTCCATCTGGAGCAGAGTCCCCTTGTTTTTGATATGCCTATACCCCAATATTGAAGTCTAGCATCAGGCAGGGGTAAACTAATGTATCCCTTCTCCTCACATTGTATATAGATCATGGTTTTCATTTTCTCTTCCTCTTTGAGCTTCTGATGGAAGGCACTTTTTCCAAGGTGCAGCATGCTGTGGTGTTAAGAAGGTGACAGATCAACTGTCTGATTTAGGAATAGATTTTTAACGCTAACAGTTTTGTCTCTTAAACTCTGTTCCTGTTTGCCAACAAGATTCTACAAGGTAACCAATAGTGTTGAAGTTTCCCAACCCTCCTATATATGGTGCATGGCTATGATATTGTTTTTGTCTGGGTTTATTTAGTCACATGTCTTGAAGATAGCAAGTTTCCACCTGAGATTGTTTCTGGCAGCAATGCTGTTTATCTGTGCTATGTAGGAAGCTACACTAGTGTTATGTACCTCAGCCTGCTGACAATATCATGTACATATCTGAATTCCGTCCGTATCACAGACTGATCCGGCAGCATTGTTTCACCTGTGTGAGCTTTTAGATGCAATTTCAAGGCTAGTTCAAGTGTTAAGTAATTCTTTCCCTATTTGTGTTTGGTACTCTCCGGGCATCCAAAGCTACATTAATTTTATTTAACTACCGGGGGACCAAAAAGTAGTAAAAGTAAATTTAAAGCTCTCGTCCCTTCTTTTTAATGGAGAGTTGAAAGAAATCGTCAGCAAGACTGTCAATCCATTATCTACCAGTTTCAACTTTTCATTAGAAAAGTCTTATTCAGAATCGCAAGGTAGAGAGTGATTATGCGTTAATTTGCTTTTCTACCATCTACTTGCCTTCCATTGGTTGTTAACTTCCAAGCAGGGCAGGTACCCTTGAAATTGCCAATCAGCTTTAGAGCTTACAGTTTACGCTGACTAGACTAGCTGATCGTCGAGGATCTTAGACGTTGTCTGCCCTGTTTTCTTTTTTTTAGTTTGTCACACTCGGTCAGTGTGTCCAGTGGCTCCATTTTACTTGACTGAATTTCCTCACATTTGCCTCCAAATCAGGAAGCTTTCAATCTATCTTTAGCCACTGGATGATACTGTTTTTCCCAATAACTAAATTAAATGTTCTTATGATGATAAAAGTATTGCAAATGAAAAATTTTCTGTTATATTTCCCTCAAGACTTTTAGAAAGCAGACACCAATTTGCATTGTATTTGTGCTCACTTTTGTTTCATAAATAAAGCAAATGGCTCTTCTACGCAGACTGCCACAAACTTGTTCTTACGAAAAGCTTTGAAACTGTAGCT
The DNA here is from genome assembly GCF_035083965.1 of Branchiostoma lanceolatum. Lineage (NCBI taxonomy): Eukaryota > Metazoa > Chordata > Leptocardii > Amphioxiformes > Branchiostomatidae > Branchiostoma > Branchiostoma lanceolatum. Next base: position 2,544,266 of record NC_089736.1, read on the forward strand.
GCAAACTACTAATCGTCGAAGACATGATGGAATTCAGAATCCTTTCTCTTGTTCTTTCTTTTATTTCTTAGTTTCTCACTCTCTTCTATGCATATATTCCTTTCCCCACCAGTGGCTCTACCCATTCCCAGTATGCATGAGGATTGTTTTCCTCGCATTGCCTCCAGGTCTGGATGCTAAGTTCACACTTTCATACGTATGTTTGTTTGGGATGCTCATCCTTAAGATACTCAATGGCGTCAGAATCCTTTATTTTTGCTCTCTTTCCTTTGTTTTTTTCTCATTTTTGTGCATTCCTTTCCCCACCAGTGTCTGCAACTTTCCCTATTATGAATGAGGCTGGTTTTCCTCACATTGCCTCCAGATCTGGATGGTAAGTTGTGTATCAATGTATCATTGTTTGGGATGCTCATCCTTAAGATACGCAGTAGACATCGGAATCCTTTCTTTTTGCTCTCCTTTTTTTTCTCAATCTCCATGCATTCCGTCCCCCACCAGTGTCTGCAACATTCCTTAGAACAAATGAGGATGGTTTTCCTCACCTTGCCTCCAGATCTGGATGCTAAGTTCACATTTTCATGTATCATTTATTGTTTGTGATGCTCATTGTTTAAACAGTGCAAAATATCTCCACTGTCACTGGTTGTATGTACGCATCCTAACTGCATCATGATACATGTGAAAAAGTGTGAAAGTAGTAATTACTGATCAATCTTTAAATTTTTGAGACCCCTTTAAATCTGTGAAGCCCTGCGTGGTGCAAATGGGACAATTTGCTTCATACTTGTAATCAGTCATCTTGCTCCTGAAAATATTCTGGCCAGTAATTATTTTTCATTTCAGTCTTTGAGAACTCATGATGGCACAAAAATAGATGAATAGAATAAAACCTTTAAGGTGAAAGTGCCTGTCAGAAAAAGGTTTGGTTGAATTGTCATCCCTGCATACCAAATGTCTATTCCTTTTTGCACTAAAAAGTGCAGAATCTATGTGGCTTTGGCAACATTTCATGGAATATAGAATCTGATGTATGTTATATCTTGGGCTAAAGTTCCTTCCCACATAGGGCATATAGGGCGGCGCCCATCTCAATTTCAAGAGCCCTTGGGCCACGCAACTTAGTACAATATCCTAGGTAGTCTTGAGTTATCATATTAAGTCAGTTGTCTCTAGTTTGCTTTTAACTTGATGTCCTTGTGCTCTTACATGAACAATTGAATCATTCAAAGTTAAGAATTTGTTGGCAGCTTACAACCTGACCCTTTTTTTGTAGCTTTTCTAATCTTTTTGCACATTATTATCATTGACATCTTCTTTCCTTCACCCTCTATCTTTGATCTGTCGACTGCTATATTCTATGTGTGTCTCTTACACTGACTGCAATCTATACTAAAGAGCACATTTTGAAACTACTGATGACTGTTAACTGCATGGTTTGATAACCGTTCGCCAACATCATTGTGACTATCATGATTATTGGTAGTTTCAGTCCTCATCGATCCACTTTCCATTTGCTATGAGTATGATCTCTTCCTTTAGTTTGACCATATTTGGTATGTACTTTGGTACAGATAGTACTTTGTCATGTTTCCTGTCATGATGGCTCCAGTTGTACATGGATTTGATCCATGGAGGCATCCACGATCATAGAGATTGTCAGTAATTTGTAGATATTAGTTTCAGTTTGAGTGTGAACATATTTCTTTTCCTGTCATAATTGTGCAATGTAGGGGTGAGCCATCCTTTGATGATCTGATTATGAAAGGTCTGAACATTCAGACTCAGATTATAAATAATTATAATGACATGGACGTTGTTATGTAGAGAAACTAGCAAGCCCCTTACAGACGGTACTTTTTAGATCTGTGAAGTCAAATAAATAGATATAACTGTACTCAAGAGTACTATAGATCTGGCTCTTTTGCTGTCTTCAGAAACTTCTGCACCTTTTTTGAAAACATTTACCAGGTTTTGGGTCACCACCAGCACCGTAATAAGAACCGCAGTAACTGTTAGTCTGTTATACATTAATTCTTGTCATATAATCCCAGTGCTCTGACCAGACAGACTGGTTGCTTGCTTTATACTATTGCCCAGGCACCAACGTGCCTGAGACAGGCTTATTCTTGACTATTGTAATTGATGTAACTGCCAGAGTTCAAAGTTTTTGTTTGTTCTTTATGCAAGACTCTTGAAGTCCCTTTTTGTTATGATGAAGCCGTCCCACTGTAGCTTAACTGTTACTTCCGGTATCTTGAGTGTACTTGATGTATAACCTGACGCCATTTGAACTCATGATCAGCGCACCTAGGTTCACAGCTCAATACCTTATATGAACCCTGCACTTTTTTTCTTCTTTTTTTTTAACTCTGGAGGATTTTTTTAATACATGATAGAATGAGACTACACGTCTGTACAAATAAGTTACACTGTATGTACAAAAGATATTGTGTGCTGCAATATAAAGTTGAGAAGTTGAGAGTCCAGGATGACCATGCCTGATAGGTTAAAATCCTGTCACGTAGTCGTCGCATGGCAGTTATTTACAATGAGAAGTCGGCTCATCCTTATGATAGTATCTACTTGAACTGCAAGTCTGAATATGGAAGACTATATTCCAATGCCAAAAGTGCTACTCATTTTGTATACTGTACACTACTGATTTTTTCTGTTCCAAAACTTTCCATCTAGTAGCAATTGTTGTTCTTTATTAGGCTAATGCCTGTCGTAAATAGAGGTATAAGATCTCTACTGTTCGTCTCGAACACTCATGATTTGGCGCTCCTTATACCTCAACTTTTCTCTTTAAGATTTTCAGTCTCACAATATATATTGTCCAAATCAAAGATACTACTCATTTGATGTTCTTAAACTTTCCATCTATGAGTTGTTATCTCCTTGTTGTACACTTAGTCTGATATCTGTTGTTAGTAGTGGTAGTTGCATGCTCCACAATGATCCACAAATTCCAATTTGAAAACAAAATGCTCAGCAAGCAGCAATGAAATAGTTTGACTTAGACATCGCAGCAATACATTTCCATGTATGGTTCTACTTCTAGACATTAAACTAAGAATCTGTGCACAGTCTCAGAATAGAGGCTTGAGATTTTATACTTATTTTGTGCAATTGATGTACACAGACTTTTTCTGCACTAGATTTGGTGCTGGATGCTGTATTGAGCCTTTACTTTTCCTCATCTTTAAATCTCAAAGATTATCACTTGTCTCTTTCAAATTGTAAGACTTAACCCTTTTCTGTAAGAATAACAATCTTTGGCCAGCACCAGGGGCAGTGATTGCAGTGTCTGTATGAATGTAATTCAGCACCAGGGACAGGGATGGTAGTGTCTGTATGAATGTAATTCAGCACCAGGGACAGGGATGGTAGTGTCTGTATGAATGTAATTCAGCACCAGGGACAGGGATGGCAGTGTCTGTATGAATGTAATTCAGCACCAGGGACAGGGATGGTAGTGTCTGTATGAATGTAATTCAGCACCAGGGACAGGGATGGTAGTGTCTGTATGAATGTAATTCAGCACCAGGGACAGGGATGGTAGTGTCTGTATGAATGTAATTCAGCACCAGGGGCAGTGATTGCAGTGTCTGTATGAATGTAATTCAGCACCAGGGACAAGGATGGTAGTGCTGGTGTGAATATCATTCAGCACCAAGGACAGGGATAGCAGTGTAGGTGTGAATGTTATTCAGTGCCAAGAATTTTGTTTTTATAATCTACAGGTACCTGATGACTACAAACGATTGATTGTGGCTATATTCAGTGTTGATTTTGGTCAATGCAGAAAGGTTTCTAGTGTTTGACATTATCCCTTCTGCCAGTTGTTATCTGACTTAGTCGACTTCTCATCTTTGATAGAGCTACCCCTGGTATTTGTGCTTGTTCTTTGGTACATAACAATACGCAATTTTGACCTATGATATGAAATCCTAAAATCTAATGGCTCACAACGCCATCTACTACTCGCAGATTCCCTTCGACTTCCACTTTCCACAGGGTGTTTGAGTGTTTAACTCTCGACTATGAACAAGTTATTAATATTTTCAACCAAATTAAGTATTTCTCACTAACTTACTAACCTAAGGTGTTTTCATTCCTTTATATTAGTGCTTCTCCTTATAATCAAATCCTTTACATGATATGGTATTGTGACCAAAACTCAACAATCTGTCCAATGGACTCTTCTATTTGTGATTTTCTTCGGCACTATATATATGAGACTGATATTTGTACTGAAAACTTAACATCATGTTTTACATATCATGGTAAACCCTACACTGTATACACTCAGGTATATTTATTTAGTGAATCTTACAGAGTCTTGGCTGCATTTCAGTTGAACCAATAGATGAATAGTATACTAATCAATTGCATATAGGACCTGCTGTACTGTATCAAGATTGAGTTGAACTACTAACTATTTCCTACTGGACATTTCCTATTTGACTATCATCCTCTTTTCCCTAGTTGTCAACTTCATCAATTTGCCCACGTAGCTTAGAGCCTTATCATACAGGCTGGAACATCATGGCTCTTGTATGTACAGTTGATGTGGTTTGCAAGATCCTGAAGAAATGAGACAATACATTTCTGATGACGTGGTGGCTTCTGTGGTTTGAAAGAGACTTCTGATATTTGATAACTTTGCTTGCTTCCTTATCTCAGTTCCTATTCTCATGATAATGTGTGAAATCTATTTAAAGCCTGGGACGGTCTTGTATTTCTGTTGGTCCCTTTCTCTTTTTATAGCAGCTCCACTTGTGGAGTAGGAGAGACCTCTGGCAAAGCTTTGTGTGCAGGTAGCTGTCAACCTGAGGGCTTAAAGTTTCCTTTTAATTTTCTATGGAAATATACCCTGAAACTCTATAGACCTTTGTATAATTCTTTGGGTTCACTGGGGCTTGACTTAATGCCAATCTACTGACAGTGTTCTCAAATAACTTACTGGCACCAATGCAAACAGACACACACTGTAAATATCTATTAGACTCCATACATGTACATGGAGTCAATGAAAACATCCCTGTACCTAAAATGTACTTCTCAGAGGAGCATAAGCACTCAACACTTGAGTGCTCATTTGACAATCTTTGTTGACTACTGAGACGATGGATTTCTTGTGTCTGTGTTACAGTTGTTAGAACTGCATGTGGCCCCAATGCTTTCAGAGTTTGGGAATAGGGAGGTGGCAACTTCCAAGCAGATATATTGGTCAGAGGTCACAGATGGTCAGTCATAATGCTTTGGCTGTCTTGTTATGTTTGCTGTTCTACACAGCTTGGCTGAGGTCTTGAAATTTCTCGGTTTTAAGTCTCTGTAGTGCTTCCCCTTGGGTTTTGTTGCCACCGACTATAAGTTATAATCTTCATGTCTGTGGAAATGGTGAGGATAGTGGTCACAACCATGAATGAGGACAGACACTGTGATCATATCCCTGCATCAGTCAGATCGATGTAGCTTCCACATAAGTCCATCACTTCCTGCTTCAATTAGTTTTCACGTAACTGTATTTAACTTTGCAGATTTCTCTCTTCTTTCATCATCCCTTCTCTCGTAACCACAATAAAATTGTTTGGCAGAAGTATCCATCTCTTTGCCTGAATACAGTATCACTCCATCCACTATTAGATAGAAAAAGTGGTAACTGTTGGCTTGGTAAAAACACCAGTTGAATACAACCTCACAAAATAGATATTGCTCACAAAAAATATTCTTCTTCAAGTTCTAACTTAAATCTTCCAGTCTGAGTTTTTTTTATTAGATCAAAGACTTTCAGCTTGTTCCATGTACTAAATGCTTGAGGTGTCTCTAACACTGACTCATTGGTGACTCACAATTGCAAGATATAATGCTTACTTTGAGTTGAAGCTTCTCTTGGCTTTTCTTGTCACTTGTTTTACCTCTTCAAATCCTCAAATACTAGTAATAATTACTTCCGAGACTACAAGTAGCAGTTTTGTAAAATCTTTCGCAGCAAACTTTGATTTGAATTCAATCATTCATTTCTTATAATTCTTTTAAGCTTTTCGATTGAGAAGTCTTTACGCTATAGGAGCCCTGCAATATTTCTTTACTCCTATGTAAAATTTGGACCCATAACAAGAGATGTTCTCAGGCAGACAACAGTGGTTATCCTGGTTATCCGTATATGAAGCAGGTGCTTCTGCATGTCTTGTTCGACTGTTGTCATTGGTACTTTTTCTCCACACAAAAATTCTTCAGGAAGTGAAAAAGACTGGATTAAATTTTGCTTTAACTGACTTGCATTGGACAAGAGATTGACATCACTCCAATATTGCAGAATGTTGCTATGTAAATGTTATCATATCAGATGCTACTAAGTTGAGACTGACTGAGTGTACAGTCTTGTACTAGCTTTTCGTCTTTTCGTATTTTTGGAATCCTGCAAGTTACAGGACTGGTTATGGCATCATGCAGAAACTTTCCATACCAATAGATATTGCCTGAACTCAATAACCTCTTCCCTGTACCATTTACAGGAGTATAGGTACAGTATGCATATTAGGAATTTGTTTAGTTCCAGTTCTTCTCTTGCAATTTCTGGGATACCAATAAATATCTCCTGATCTCTATATCCATCTCTTCCCTACTATATGGGTCACATGTGTCTATCTTCTGTATGTTTAGTTAATGTAGGAACTTAATCAATTAAGTCTTGCTTCTTCACTTGCAATTTTTTGGATGGGAGAAGTTTTAGGAACAACTTTGTTGCCACGTGAGTAACGACTCTTGGAGGTGCTGTAGATGTGAAAATGTTCAGGGCTGTATATCTCTTTATAAAAATAAAGAAATCATTCTTCATGAACCTCTCTGGAAAAGTGCCTGAACTGTTAAGCCCTCTATATATAGTATACATGTATACTGCACTGCTGGACCGTATTGGATGATTTTAGATGCCTTATTCATATCAGCATTTGCTTGAGCTGTTACAAGTCCCTTGCATCTTTTAGGAACCATAATTACATATAAGTATTGATGCTTAGTATTGTTTGTTGCACCTTCATTGCTAAACGTTTCAGTTGTTTTGCGTTTTCTGCCTGGGACACCTGATGCTAGGTGTGTAGCTACCTGATTTCAGGTGAGAACTTTACTTTGGTATGTGGAAAATACTCATAAATCATTTATGTATGGAATTTCTGCGATAACGTATTTTATGATCTTGTGTGTTGTAATTGTCCTAAATTTGTTTCAATATTCTACTGGATTTTGAGCATTCAGATCCAGAATGCCTTTGGTTTGAATCTAACTCTCCAACTTCTTTCATGACTAGATGAAGAAAACTTGACTAATACTTTGCCCTGACTTTCGCAGACTTAATTGTGTAAGGCAGTTTTTCTAATGCCTTGGTTCTCAACATATTTCAACATCTTCAACACACACAAGGGCTGTTAAGTGTGTATTTTTTGGGAATACATTGCTAAAACGGTGGCAAGCTACATGGCCACTAGTGAGCAAATCAGCAAACACAATGTTGTACTGACAGCAAATTGATTCTCAAGTTCCCAGTGTTCCAGTCAGACTGCCCTTGGCTACCTGTCCTGTGTAGCCTATGTCTAAAACTTTTGATACTACCTTAGCGTGAACACCTTGCTGCATTTCTAATTGTAAATATTGTTGCATCTTGCTATTTTGTTTGGGAGAATGTGTCACAAGGATGTTATGTTGTTTTGCTGATCCTAGCATTTCTTGTTTGTACATTGCTTGTGAATTTTATGCCTAATTGAAAACTCAGCCAGTCTTTGGCTGCAATGTTGTTTTATTATACCTTTGTAGACCATGCCCGTAGCCAGGATTTTGAATGGGGGGGGTTCGTTTTCATGTTTGAGGGACCAGCGAGCGCCGTAGGCGCGAGACGAGCACCGCAGGCGCGAGCTTTCTAGGGGGGTCCGGGGGTATTCCCCCCCGGAAAATTTAAAAAATTGAACCTTCTGATATGGCATTTACTGTGTTTTTGAGAGGATTTTAAAGAGAGAAATCAGACACAAAGTTAGCAGTTTTTTCTAGGAATTCCAGCTCCGCTGGTGTGATACAAATAAGTCCGCCTAGAAAAAACAACCTTGTACATTAAAAAGTGGACCTTCGCGCGTTTCAAATTCTAAGAATTGAACCTTCTGAAAGGGCATTTTCTGTGTTTTTGAGAGAAATTCAGAGGAAAAATCAGAGACAAAGTTTTTTCTAGCATTCTAGCTTCTGTGGCGTTGCTGGTGATACAAGTAAGTCCGCCTTGAAAAAAATCTTGAACATTTAGACCTTCAAGCCTGAAAAGACGAACCCCCCGAACCCCCCCTGGCTACGGGCATGTAGACTTAGCCTTAGACTTAGACGGAGGCTCCCGTGTATGCACTAATGTGTGAATAAACCAATTCATAAGTTTTACCTCTAAGAAACATTTAAGCCCCATCTGTCATGGATGGAAAAGGTAGATTAGCACTCAAATGTAGTGCTCCGTTCTGAAACAATTGTTGGGCATTCTTCTCACTGTCGGGATAGTATTCTGCATTTGATATGCTGGGAAGATACGAATGTACCCTAAATAGCTGGTGCTAAATGACATTCTCATTGAGACAACTATCCCTGTCCCTGGTGCTGAATGACATTCTCACCATGTTAGCTTTTAGGTGTTTTCGTTTGTCCTCCTTTCTTGTCTTTGCTGAAGTGTGATGTCTAGTTAGAGCTGATGTCTTGATTATATTTCCTTGAATGGCACATACATAAATCTCTTAAATCATATTGCTCGCATATTCAAAGGAATAGCTACACGATAAATCACCTTGCTACTATCAAGAGATTGCCCATAACCTTAGGGCTGCCAGCTTATCCTTACATATATGACTTAAACTTATTTTCTGTTGCTCTCTCTGAATCTGAATGTGATTTAGAAACCATCTAAACATACATCGTAGATCCTCTCTCTTTTGTCTTAACAATTGCTATGGAAACCCTAGTCTATGATTACTTGTTTCTAAGAATGTTAGATATAAGCAAGAATAAGAATCTTGAACTTTCTTAGATGTCCATTTTGTGCACCCAAGTATGGTGAAGAATCTGATTATTGACTTTATAGCATGACTGTGTGCTACAAGGCTGATGGTACATACTTGATGTAATCCTAACTTCCTTTTTATGTTTACCTTCTCTGAAGGGAAATGTTTTGTTCTTGCTCTTTTCCTTCCTCTTCCCTTCCAAACAAATAAGGTCAATGACCTGGACCAGACGACTGTCACCATGGTTACTATTAAAGTAGCAGACACCCTGATTACATTGTATGGCAAGTGGAAGGACAGAACAGTCAGAGCAGACTGTAGTTTGTAAGAGCTTGACCGTGTGAAGGTAAATGTTATATATTTGCTTGCAAATGTTACTTTTCCAGTAACTCCGACTTGGCGATTCCTGACGGATAAGCATGTCACATAAATGCTTGAAAAATTCTTAGACCTTTTGGAGAGTCACTTGCCCCTTAACATAGTTTTTCTCAATGAATGAAGAAGACATGATCTTCACACAGCTCTGCTTTCATTGCCACCATTGTGGGTCCTATATACATGAGGACTTTGTTATTACTTTTAGATCTTGACATGTTTCTGCTGTTTCCAAATACTGATGCCATTCAGTTTAAAATTGGGAGCTATCATGGCACGAGTGACAAACTTCTCTATCTATCTCTTTTTAAGAGACCTTTTTTCTAGTCATGAAGATATCATTTGTTAGAAACTTTTAGACATTGACATCTTGATAATTAGAAAAAAAGAGGCTTTATGCTTGGCTTCTCTAATGAAGCTACTTCTTTTCGGCCTTCTCTCTTTCTTCTAATTATCAAGATGTTATTTGTAGGACTTTTAGACATCGATTCTATGTTTGGATTGTCTATAAATGAAGCTACATATCAACTACTAGTACCATGGGCTCTTGAACATTTCTGTATGTCACATGCAGCTCATTGTCACATGTTGTTTTAACGACAAATTTGATGCAGCTATACTATAGATTTGCATCCTGAGATTTTAAGTTAAACCTGCATTGTGGTTAATCAATCATTGATTTTTTGGATAAAGTGGTTGGAGTTTACCACTAGTCACCAGTCCCTGTTGACTCTTCTGGCCCTCAAAGATACAGCCTTAAAACTTTTATTCTTCACTTTTGGTCTTTAAATTTTCTGTCTCAGACATTTGAATTGCTTGAAATTCCCCTCCCCCCCTCTCTCTCTAAGATGACAAATTCCACTGCTTGTCATTGCTATTTGATCATGATTTCACGAAGCCCTGTGATGGGCTAGAGCTATCCCACATATTTCTCGGAAACAAGTCCAGAGACACACATACAGATCCTGCTTACATGACCTTTCTATTCTTCTCTCGCCAAAATACTAACTTAAACTTTTTGTCCTTTTCCCTGTTTCTTATGAAACAAATACTGAATACTAATGGCTACCAGTCTAATACATGTATGTAGCCTAGTATATCCTCTATTTCTATGCCATTGTAAAGCTATGAAATCTGTAGCCTAACTTTATTGAAGTCTGCATGTTTCATGCCCCTTACGCATATTTAGGATCAGTGAGTCAGGGTGGAGTCAGAGTTGTTGTGGCCGGCATACAAAAACAAGACTTTATTCAGAATTGCACCTCTCTCCTCTTTGTTCCTTAACTGTTGTAATTCAGGACTGCCGACTCAATACAGATTCTCCTCTTGGCGTCTTGATGGGTGATTAAAGTTATTCTACATCCTTCAGGCTGACTCAGCCACCCTATGTTCTTTCTCCCTCTATTTCTAACTCCTCTAAAAAATTTTCTTGATGCTTATCAGCTTGAGGGTGACTTGTGCCCAGACTAATTCTTAGCTTCTCCTACATTTATGTCCTTACAAGACTCAGACTCAGCTTTTTAATGCAATGTTCGTGTGTTTCTAAGAAGCACATCCAGAGAGATACATCCAGACCCTTCTTACATGTACCTTTCAATTGTTCTGTTGCCACAACATCCTTTGTCCTACTTTCTTTTTTCTCTCTTTTTGAGGACTGTGAAGCCTGAAATATATAATACAGCATGTTTACTGTCAACTTCTTTTCATTGAAGTGAATGAACTTCTTATTCCGAAAATAATATGTCAACAAATGTTCTAAACATTTTATGCCATCAAAGTAATTTTGTTGCTTCTAACTTTTCTGTAAACTGAAATTTAGAGAACATCAAAACTTCTCATCATCTTTCCTTATCAGTTCAGAGCTACATGATGATTATCTTTTCTCTCTCTATTTGAGGACAGTGAAGCCTGAAAAGTTTAGATATATTGGCTGGTTTACTGTTGACTTCTTTTCATTGAAGTGAATCAACTTCTAATTTCCTTTGAGAGTACTGCCGGAAATGAAATGTCAGCAAGTGACAAGTTCTAAATACTTTATGCCATCAGAGTAGTTTTGTTGCTTCTAACTTTTCTGTAAATTGAAATTTAATGAATATCCAAACTTCTCAACACCTTTTATTATAAGTTTAGAGCCAATATGAGGACAGTAAAGCCTGAAAAGTTTAGATATATTGGCTAGTTACTGTTAATTTCCTTTCATTGAAGTGAATAAACTTCTAAGCTCCTTTGAAAAAACTCCTGGAAAATAAATGTCAACAAGTGACGAGTTCTAAATATCTTATGCCATCAAGGTATCTTTCTTCAGCTTGTAACTTTTCTGTGAACCCACATTTTGTGAACATCCAAACTTCTCATTCAAGTTCATAAGCTTCTTGTCTAATTATATTGACAGAATTGCCAAAAATGAAATGTCAGCAAATGACAAGTTCTAATATTTCATGCCATAAAACGTTTCTGTGAACGGAAATTTTGTGAACATCCAACTTCTCATCATCTTTTCTTATCAAGTTTATAGCTATGAGGATGATGATGATGATTGTGATAATGATGATGATGATGATGATTGTGATAATGATGATGATGATGGTGATAATGCAGGAATAGAAAAAATATATTTGTACACTTTTACAACAATACCTTGTGATGTAATCATATCATATTACATTGCATCATATCATATTGCATATCGAATTATATCATACGATCAGTAATCTCTTTCAAAGAGTTTGTGCCCAGAGTTTATACCAGATAACCAGACCAGATATTGCGACATATTGACATGTAGAATTACTGCAATGTAAACCACTACTTGTAGATGTAGAAAAAGGCCATGGCAACAGATAGCTCATTTTGTATTTCCAATTAACACTGTGAGGACCAACAAAATTTCTTTTTTGAAACATGTTATGTTCTTGTGTATTGAAGTGGATGCGAATTTGTCAGTTGTAAACTTACCATATGATAGAAAAACTTGAATATCTATATCTCTTCATAATCTCATCTATCTATTGCATTTCTTGGACAGAAAACTTGAAAACAGACAAAAGGAGCTACTTTATTGGCATTGATTGAAAGAGACACTGGACTCACAGGTTCTGCATCATTATCCGCCATGAAGGACAGATCGTACTGGAAAAACTTTATGGAGTGTACCTCACCGGAGTAAATCCGAAGAATGATGATGAACATGATGATGATTGATAGATGAAATTAGATTATTTTGCAATGATGTATCAAGCATATCATCCTTATAAGCTGGACAATGTAATGTTTAATTCAGATTCAATGATGATGATGATATCATATATTGATTCTTGTTATATAATTGAATTTTAATGTGAACATTGTACATTTTGAAAAGGGAATAAAAGCATGAACTTGAGGTGATGTGTCTGTCCTGTTTGTCTGCTTTTCATTTCAAACATGATTAAGAGACTAAGGTTGATAAGTTCAACTGTAGCCACTAGGGGTGGATACCGGTTTGCTGGACCTGATTCGGACCTTTATAACATCCAAGAACCGAGTCCAAAAAACCTGAAAGCCAAAACCTGATTTAAAAAAAAACTGAACAAAGTACAAATACTTTTTTCTATTTTGTTTGATAAAAAGTGTTTTGAGTCTCCCCTCTGACAAAATAGACATTTAAAATCAGTGCAACATTCAAATATCAAACACTGGTTTATGTTGAAAGTCTTCTCACCAAGAAACTTTTATAGTTGTGCGTGTCAGTGTTAAAGGGGCATATTGTAGAATCTGGTGGGCAAAAACTACAAATAGTAAGAATTTGAAAGATCTACACTAAGATTCACATTTGTAACTTATTTGTTACTTATTTCCAACATATTCCCGTCATTCTGTTACATTTCCCGGCCATTAATAAACGACGAAAAACGCAGAACGTGTAAAATCTGGTTCATCTACATATTAACTTGCGTCCCGCAAGTTAATATGCAAATAAGCCAGCGTAGAACGCTGCGAAAAATCCGAATCAACCGTTATGGTCGGAGTTCGAGCGTCACAGGAAAATCACCACAAGTGAACAAACTTCGGAACGACGGGCGTTCGATCGCGTGTTCGGTGGTTCGTCGGAATGTTGGACAAGATGGCGACCAATTCAAGCGGCGGCAGGGATTGCGTATATAATTTTTTTCAAGACGTTTGCACCACACTACAAAGTTGCATCCGTACGTGATGAATATTGCTGTGCAGTGTAATAAGGTAGATTCAACTAATGATGAAGAAAAATAATCAAAAACAAAGAATTTTGTTTTATGTTCATGTCACAATATGCCCCTTTAATTCTCCATGCTTGATATCGGTTTGATAAAACAAAACATCAACTGGACAGGATCAGGTCCGGACCTGAACCTAAATCTCTGGACCTAAACTTGGACTTGAACCTTATTAAGCCGAACCGGTATCCACCCCTAGTAGCCACTACCTCTCTCTCTCTCTCTTTGTCAGCTGGCTTCAATTCCTTGTGTATCAATACTGCTAGACTACAATTACAATCTAATTTCGTATTAGTAATAGAATAGTAGTATTCTAATTTCATGGAGTACTTGATATTTAGCTAATCTTTAAAATCAGGTGTGTAGAGGCATTTTCACTTCTTTCATCAAATTCAACAAAGGCCTGGTGTTACCTTTATTTAAAAGTAAATGCGTTAGGGCCTTACAGCTTTTCGTTCTACTTTGTAACATTTTTCCTGGTCGTTCCTTTTGTACAAACTCACTACAGCCAACAGGTGGTTGGACTGATTCGCTAGTTTTCTAACACCATGCAGCAGCGCCACCTACTGATTCTTATAGAAGTGCACAAAAAGCAACGAGTAGATGCAGATGGCATCCAAACGATCTCGTGAATTTACAAAATGACACATCGACTGCAAATTTCTTTTGTAGAAGCCAAAAAGCGATATAATTGATACAAAATAATATATAAATATTATTATCGACTTTATAAATACCATTTTATTTTTTTTCTTTCTTGATTTGGTAATTGGGGTAAAGAAGACTACGGTTGCATGCGGTGCAGTAACCTTTGACATCCACATGTGCAAGCACGAACAAATTTCTTTCAGTTTCTTCCGGCAAAATCCTTCCCAAAAGCCATCAAAATGAAGAAAACCACCGCCTCGAAAACATCGGAAGATCCCAATTCCTCCGTACAACTGTGTCGGGACTTCTCGGTGAGCGGTTTTTCCGCGATCCCGGTGAAATTCAGCGCCGCGTGTGAGGCGTGTCATCTGCTGTACAGCAAGCCGCACCAGGTCCGGGGGACAGACGACAGCCGGCCGGCGGGCAGGACGCTGTTTGTACTGAACGTGCCGCCGTACTGCACACAGGACTGTCTCAACAGGCTCTTCTCAAGGTGATGAACATAGTCTGTGCAGAAACTGTCGTTTTATGTGCTATATGTGCGTGGGAGCTTGCCATACAATCTATTGTACTTGTCTGAAATGGGGGAGGGGGGCTTTCACTCTCTAGCATCAGATAGACTAAACAGTAAATTATTTGATTAGACCAAGGATGTTATCTCCTTGATTAGACATGCTAATTTGGTACAGACTGTGTCTGTTATCGCGTTCAATTCAATAAAACAATGTATGAGTTTTTTGGAATTTCAACAAGCAAGGTATCTCTGTAATGGTACATTGAGTCACGACAGGAAAAAAAACATCTTGTTATAAAAAGTAGCTGGTTTTCACACTTTACTCATGATGTCATTCAAATTTACATATAGATATTACTATAGGGGGAAGTAGGCTTTTCTAATTGACGTATTATCTGTAAATCCAGCAAAAGATCAGGGTTGAAATTTTGAAAATGACAACTAGTAAGTTTTAAGCCAGCAGTGTTTATATATTTGCAGATGTGGGAAGGTGGAGGCCGTCCATTTCTGTGAGCGGCCAGGAGGACAGATCCACACAGACGACACGAGCACGTTCTTCCCCACAACGCAGGAAATCAGAACATTCAAGGTCGCGTACGTCGTGTTTGAGAAGCCGTTGGGGCTGAAGAAAGCCGCGGGGTTGAAGCTGTCGGAACCGTTCGTGTTGTCGACCAGAGACCAGCCTGTGGTCACCGGCATGGGGAAATGGTGCCAGAAGTACACACAGGACAGGCCTGATGTAGCAGAATTACAGGTAAGGTCAGGGGGCAAACTTACAGGTCAAAGGTAGGGTCAGGGGGCACAAGGTAGGGTTATGGGGCAAACTTACAGAAACCAGCCTGTCCTCACAGGCATGAGGAAATGGTGCCAGAAGTACACACAGGACAGGCCGGATGTGGCTGAGTTACAGGTAAGGTTATGGGTCAAAGGTAGGGTCAAGGAGTCAACTTATAGGTCAAAGGTAGGGTTAGAAGTCAAGCCTGTAGGTTACATGTTAGTTTGACTTTTACAGGTTAGTTAAACTATGCAAAATTTACAAGTTAAACTTTACATAGTGTCTAACCAAGAGCAAGTCTTCTTGATCTTGATCGGGTACTGGGCTACACTCCTCAGTTGGAGTGAAGCACCCTTTGAAATGCACAGTGTTTAAGAATGTTACTTCGTGGTTCGTGGTTATGATCTAACATAATAAGAATATATGATATTTCCTGGGGTTTTTTCACACAGTGAAAAGCTGTGCCAACTGCAGGTGTAATCACTTTATGTGTAGTTGTGTGTTCTTTTGTAATGGTTACAGATGTTATTTGTGCATTCAAACTGAGCTGAACAGTTACATGGCATACTGCAACAAGTGTATTAGATGTATGGGACTAGATAAGCCAAATGCATGTATTGGTCTGTATGTTCAGTTATTTGTTGGCTTGCCATGGTACCTGATGTCATTTGTGTGTTCAGAGTGAGCTGGACAGTTTCATGGCGGAGTACGACAAGCGTAAGAAGGATGAGCTGGAGAGGGAGAAGGCCCGCGGGGAGGAGCCAGATGAGGAGGGATGGGTAACGGTGAGTCACTCTCACAAAATTTGTTTCTACAGGAGTAGTTTGTGTGAATATCTGCTTCTATGTATTGTGTGTATTTAAGTAGAATGATTCTGGAAATCATATGAGGGAGAAGTTTCATGATTTTTTGCTTCTTGTAACTTCATGGCCTAACAAGCTGTTTGATTTAGGGACCCCTTCTAGCAGTAAAGGTCAAGGTAAAGCAGTCAAACCTCAGAAACAGGATTAAGCATGACGATTTTTCGTTTCTAGCTAGTAGTAATAGCTTTCCTTAAAACTGCACTTAAAAATTTTGCTGTGTGAATAGGATATGTTCATTATTGTATTGTTCACATGTAGGCCTTGGAAAGAAGTAGTTTCATTGTTGACTATTTTAGTATTTAGTAGCCAAGCTGCAGATAACAAGCAAGTAAATCTCATGGAGGAAGCATGAACTTTAGCAAATGCTTTCTGTGGTTAGATATAACTTAGATTTCCCTTAAAAATTGTTAAATTTGCTGTTTCATTTTTCCCAGGTTACCCGTCACGGCCGTACCCCCGGCGCACCGCGTACAGAAGCCATGGAGAAGAAGGCGCTGAAGCGGGAGAAGAAGAAACGGTCGCGGCGGGAGCTGATGAACTTCTACACATTCCAGATCCGAGAGGGCAAACGGGAACACATCGCACAGCTCAGGAAAAAGTTTGAGGAAGACAAGGATAAGATAGCAGCAATGAAGGCAAATAGGAGGTTTAGACCATACTAGCTGTTGATTTTGATGTCTTAATAGTAGTCTAGTATAAGTCTTGAAATGTTTGCGTGGTTAAATGTTTACAGTTTTTGCATTAGCTAACACCCCAAACTCATCATACCATAAACATTGCATTAATATGGTTGTTTCAACTGCGAATCGCAAACACCTCCTTTCAATTTCCCCTCCTACCAGAATATCAAACTGTAATACGTAAGTGAAAAAGTTTATGTACTACAATGAAATTGTGTTCTGTGTCTTATATTGTTTATGATGATTGCTTTCAAAAGTATTTTCTGTAGTTTGCACTTATATATTCAGGTTTCTTTATTTTGAAAATACAGCAGTGAGAAATGGCTGAACTGAATTGAATTAACATTGATCTTTAATTTAGATGTATATTCTTCCAAAACTTGAAGATAAATGTCACAATGAATGTAATGCCTATTTTATTTTATTCTATAAAACACCTTTTATCCTTCAAGGGCTAATCTTCTAGGTCACATGTATAAAGTTTGGTTCAGCCTTTGCATGTACTAGGCTGAAAATGCTACCACCATATGCAGGTTAGTGTAGGTTATATGCACACTTACACTAACTTTCTACCCTTAAATCTAAGATGAGTAATCATGTTGTTAGCAGCTTGCTATTGTACCATCTCTTATACACAAGTACAGATGACTTATTTCAAGGAACTTCTAAAAAAGCTGAATACGCCTGCATGTAAGCAATAACATTTCAGAACACAACACGCCATATATGTATGCCAGTCTTTCTACCAAAAATAAGTAATGCTATTGGTAGATTTCCATTGTACAAAAGCAATGATATAAGAGTACAGATGACTTATTTCAATGATGTTTGAAAAACATTTAGAACCTTGCCTCCCTACCCTCATGTTGTGTTATGATGTACTGTGCTTAGCATTACATCTATTGGTCCAAAAATCGAGATTTAAGGTCTTAGTCTATAAATCCACATACAACTCTCCTTTCAGCCATCCAAGGCCTATGGGCTATAGTGGCAAATAACTTTATACTGGGGTATCTTGCCTTCGAGGTAATACTTTACGAAGATTAGCTGCATAGTTGTATTTTTCTATGGAATCAAGGTTGGCTTTCAGGAAAGTGTACATGAGATGGCAATCGGTTGCTGTTTTGATCGTCTGGTGATCGCCATTGCCTGCAGCATTGCCTGCAGCATTGCCATCAGCATTTTCCGCAGCATTTTCCCCAGCATTTCCCGCAGCATTTTCCCCAGCATTCCCAGCAGCATTGCCAGTGGCATTTTCCGGAGCATTTCCCGCAGCATTTTCCCCAGCATTTCCCGCAGCATTTTCCCCAGCATTTCCCGCAGCATTTTCCCCAGCATTTCCCGCAGCATTTTCCCCAGCATTTCCCGCAGCATTTTCCCCAGCATTCCCAGCAGCATTGCCAGTGGCATTTTCCGGAGCATTTCCCGCAGCATTTTCCCCAGCATTTCCCGCAGCATTTTCCCCAGCATTTCCCGCAGCATTTTCCCCAGCATTTCCCGCAGCATTTTCCCCAGCATTTCCCGCAGCATTTTCCCCAGCATTTCCCGCAGCATTTTCCCCAGCATTTCCCGCAGCAATTTCCCCAGCATTTCCCGCAGCATTTTCCCCAGCATTCCCAGCAGCATTGCCAGTGGCATTTCTATCTGTTTGGTGTATACTGATACCGACGTCTCCAAATGGCTTGTTGTCAAGACAACAGTGGAGGTAAAACATATGACCAAAGAACGTGAGCACGATAAGCAAAAGCGAGCACATGTTTGTCCCCCAAGTAATCCGATACAGAGAGGCAGCAGACTCAGTGCAGTCTACAGTTAATTCTTGGTTCACGTTACATTTAAAGTTATCCTGAATGCTGTTTACAGTGCCAGGTTCAACAAGCAAAAAAAACAAAATGGAAATCACTGTCAATACTGCTGAAAATATCTGTTTAGTTAGATACCTATAGTATATTTCCTTTGCACCAAACCAGGCTTTAATGACCTTTTTCAACTCCTCCTGCCCATACTTGTATCCAGGAGACCAAGATCTATCCGTAGATCTGAAACGGTCATATAAAACATTGAAGTCATGTCTTATGAATCTAAGATTACCAGTAACCTCCCTGGCTGTTGTTATGTTCCAGAGCAAGTGCGGTGCGAACATAACAACAGACTGTGCCACTAACATCATGACAAACACTCTGTAGTCAAAGATAGTCTGCTTCCTACAATAAGCAGTCACAAACTCATCCAGCTGGTTTGAGTACATCCTTGGGTCCCTGAACTCTTCGGCAGACGATCCGTTGACGTTATTTGCAGCCACAGCGCTCCCAAGGTTCACCGGGAAGCACTCTAAGCTGGAACCTGGTAAAAAGTCACAGATACAGTCATGATCAGAACATTTTCTGACCAACATTTGTTCATAACACACCCTCACGCACATACGTACACACCCATGCATGCACACTCATAATTCTAAGTGTGTGGCATTTGTTACCTTCGCCGAGAAGGTTATGCAGAGTGTAGCGTTTGTCTGTTTGTTTGTTTCTAGTGGCACAGAATAACTCGAGAATGCCTGGATGGATTGTCTTGGTATTTGGTATGTTGGTAGGTTTTGATGAGACCTGAAAATGATTAGATTTTGGGCCACCTAGCGGCTTCTTACGGTACTGCAGCGGAACTTCCTGTTTTGATATCTGGTGTTCTGGACATGCTATGGAACTTATTTTTGTGTGGTAGATAGATCTTTGGACAGAGAGTAAGTTGTGTGGGTTTGGGCCCCCTAGCGGCTTTTTTGGAACTGCAGGAGCAGGTTTTGTGTCTGACTTTGAAAGGGAATAACTCAAGAAGGGCTTGATGCATGGTAATGATTTTTGGTAAGTAGATAGCTTGAGTGAAGTTGTACATGATTAGATACTTATCATACAAATCAGTACCTAATTTGCATAATTAATGAGGAAAGTTTATACATCCGCCAAATTCCATGACAGGACTCTGAAACATGTGATATGTACACATGTAACTGAGGAAGAGAGAAATATTAATTGATATGAACTATGCAAATGAAGACCTCATTTGCATAATTAATGAGAAAATACTATAATAAGATGGCCTTGATGGATGGTCATGATTTTGGTATGTAGATAGCTTGTGTGATGCATAGTATGATTGGAAGATAATTATGCAAATCAGATTCTAATTTGCATAATTAATGAGGCACCTTTAAAAATCTGCTTTGTTATGACTGTTCAAATTGTAACTGAGGAAGAGAGGAATGTTGATAGAAAATATGCAAATGTGGGCCTAATCTGTATACTTAATGAGAAACTTCTATAGTTCCACACTGGCAAATGACGGCAATTTCATACATTTAATAATTTGTGGCATCGGGAAGTTATGTGAATGTGAACATCGTTGAATCAAATTAGGCTAATAAGGGCCTCATTTGAATCATTGATGATAAATATTAGCATAACCTTCTTTGTTAAGCTCATAATTTGTTAAGCTCATACTTTGGACATGTTGTATTTTAGGACAATCAACTGGTATGATTTAGAATTGATTAGAAACACTCCTAATATGTCAGTCATAAAGGTTAAAATCATTTGGCGAAGGTATGAGGTCGTGGAACTCTGGTTTTGAATAAGTTGCAATCACAAAATTGAACTTGGAGTGACATGAAACGAATATAAAATATCTGACTATCTTTTACAGACTCCGATAACTAAATACAGACTTCGATCGGGATCTCTCCCGGCAGACTCGGCAATTCTGCCAGATTGCATTATCTCTACCAGGGCATAATAGAAATGTACAATGGCTACCGGACCTACCCAGAAGATTCCCTCCAACCACGGAAGCTGCCAACGCCATGGGAACCCAGCATGACAGGATCTTGATCATGACGTCAGCCCATAACTCGGCCCGTAAGGTTCCGTCCTTTGCTGCGGCCATACAAACGCTCAATGGTGTCCATGTCGCCACGGCTGCAACAGAGAGACACTTTGTTCTTCCGTTTGTGTGTTATTTGAGTAGTGGTAATGTAAGGTACACCGAACTCCTGGTTGGGTACGGGACCCGCTACTCAGTGAAATGTTTTCACATGTACACCCCTGGCCTAGAAAATCTTAACATTTCAAAATGTACCCATCTTAATCAACGTTGATAACGGTATCGTTGTTTTACCTTTTACGGTACACAGCGTGCTTTCAGGACAGGTGAGGTATGTTTGGCGTCACTGGCACATGAAAGGTAACAAAAGTAATGCGCGTCCAACCAAGAGACTACTATAAATCATTACTCGTCATAGATATCAGCATAGTGGTTATGATTGCCTTTGATGCAAATATTTGAGAGATGGGGTTAAGTGTATAGTGACCAGACATAAGAAAAGAATCTAACTAATTACGGACTATTTGCTACAAGTACATATTCTGTATGTTCCGCGCATGTTTACACGAAGTGCACAGGCGGAAGGAAAGGTCCTGGCCAACATTGTGTATATAACAGCTGCATAACAAATAATCTGCTCAGAAATAAATATTCATATCATGCCGCCGTGGTCGAAAAAGGTAGGCTACAGTCTTTGTCTATCAGTTTGTCGTTTTGTCATCTAGACATGGATAACCTAGCCTCCGCTGTTGTGTGCGTTACTGTAACATTTGAATGTCGGTACACGCTTCCTGTAACCATGGAGGCTTTAACCTCCGGCCTTGCTGTAACAGACCGAAACAACCCCAGATAGTCTATCCATTTCTTAGACTTCCCGTTCTTTTCATGCGACCAATCCGTAGAGTCTAAAGAAGGGAATAACAGATAAATGTGAAGGAGGCTTTTTATTGATATAATTGACTTCAGGTGTGTTGGTTGTGGCGTTCTTTTATGAAGGCGTCGGGACATGTTACAGCAGGTGTTTAACGCCTGGATTGGGTCAAAGGACCAAGGTACAAAGTTTAGCGTCTGGGCAGATCGTACAATGGGGTCCTGTCACGCCTGCACAGCCTAGTGGGCAAATGAGGACCTTGTTCGCATAATGAATTAGAAGCACGGCTTATGATACGTCATTCGAAAAGGTTAACATCATTTGGTGAAGGTAACTCTACTTTAAACATGTGATAATGCCCAATGAGATAAACAGACGACGTGCACTATATTGTTTGAACAAAGCCGTTTGATTCGTATCATTCATACATGTAGGTGCTACGGTTTAACTTGTGATTTTCCCCATTCATTTTCAGAAACCGAAACGGCAAGGGAAACCTTACAATAACAAAGTCAGTAATACTTGTTATGTCAAGTTGAGTCAAGTGTGACGTTTACAGAGATGACATGTAATTGTTTAGTTATCTGTAAAAGTCTTAGTTCAAGTAGATAGTCGTAGGTACTGGCCCTGTCAGACATGTTACAGATTTAAATCACTTGTATGTCATCCACAGTTTTCAACCGCTACCTACGTAGCTACCTCTATAACAAGTTCCCAACCATATTTAGTCTGGTACCATAGTGCTTGATGTCTCTCGATCATTTTTGAAAGTATACACATGGTTCATGTCACCTTCAAGATAGATCTTACGTATTGTATATGTGCAACGTTTCAGGAGGTCGAGCTTATTTCCGAGTATGAGGGTCTAGACAGTATTTCCTCCGCATCGCCGACTACAGGGCCATATAGAGGGCCAAATACTAGGTCAAGGGGCCCGCCTGATATCCCTGCCACTAAGCAGTCGAAGACACCATCGCATACTGAAGGCAAGTATTTCCAAGTCGTCGTCAAGTTAATAATGTAAAGGTGAAAGTTCCCATTCATGTAGCCCCTATATGTCAGTCCTAGTAGAAACTCCGATCTGCTAAATCGCTGATTCTACCGATAGAAATCTCGATCGGGGCCTCTGTCAACAGAAACTCCGGCGGGACCTCTACCGGCGGAATCAGCGATGTGGAATTGCAAAGTCCCTGCTAGAACCACAGTCTCTACTGACAGAATTTCAATTTTTTGTCAGGGAAGAATAAGATATTCTACCGACAGAGACTGTGGTCCCTTATTGCTAATTATACCCACTCCTGTTATAGAGGACGACGTCCTCTCCACCTTCATATCCCTGCATATTGATATGCAATTTTCAAATATGCAACTTTATTGGGCTTGAGTCAAATAGTTCCTTCTCTAAGTGACACAATTTGAGGCAAATTTCAAGTCGTGATGTTATCTACATCCTTATGTATATAAAGTTAGATATAAATAATGACTAAACCTGCTAACCGTCTATTGAGTACCAGTATATCATGAAGGCATGTACATTCCCCCATCAACACTGTAAAGATAAAACCACAATGATGTCTCAAATATCAACAAGTCCACAGTGTAACACCAGACACTTTAATCTGATATGGCAGAAACTTGAATGCCTAACATATCCTTAAAGTCAATACTTAAAAACAATGTTGATAGTTAACATGCGATTTCTTTTCTTTTCCATTCAAGCTCAAACGAATGTTACATATACAGTGAACAATGCGATAAACGTGATGATTACACCAAATCCAAACGAAGCGCCTCCACCACCTGGTCCACGCAAGGACGTATCGGACACATCCCGGGTAAGTGAATAGAGCACCAAAATGGGGATTTGGCAAGGTGAAATCTATCTTCTTGTGGAACACGACGTGTTCATCAAAGTGGCCTCAAAAGGTTCAAATATCACATGACATTGACCCGTGATGAAAATATTCCAAAATGTTCTGAAAGAGATGAAGTATCTGGATCGATTATTAACAATGGATATATATATATACACATTACAGTACAGTTGTATATAACCATTCTTGCAGATTAGTTGGAGCGTAAGATATGTTACTTTCATGACCATTTGTTTGCTATGCACATTACTCTATCATCTGCTCTATTACTCTTTCAACTTTGCATATCTTACAACCATTCACTGCCGCCTTATCCCAAATGTCTATCTTATAAAGTTTAATTAAGATGATGGAAAAGTCTCACGAAAAGGGGACAACATCTAAAGGAAAAATGAAAAAAAAAATCAACCATTGTATTTCTTTCATTTATCCATATATTTCAACTTTCACACAAATGTAACAGAATACGTGTTGGGTTAAGATTTATCATATCAAGTAACAATTACAGAGCACGCTATAATAGTGATTCATTGTCAGTATGTTCGTAGCTGTTTCAATCAGTATGTGCCATGCCTTTTTCTTCGAATCTTAGAAGTTATATTTGACTTTATCTATTTTCAACCCGTGACTGATGAATGAGTTGTTTGATTATTTTTGTCTGCAGGTTGGAGATGGCAAGAAAGGTGCTCCAAGAAAACGTTACAACACGCGGTAATTATTAATAATGATATTTTGAAGTAGGGAGCGCATCCGTGATACTAGTGTTTCCGACCCAAAACTAGGAAGTTAGTAAGTGTTACTTATCTACCTACCTAGCGGGCGGCTAGCGCCATGACCTGACCTGTTTGAGGGGAGGGGGCAAAGCAGACATAAAGATGATTCTTTGTCTCCAGACTCGTCTCTGTCTGTGACATATCTCATTAAAATACTATCCATACAAGTGAAACTGACTGGCTTGGTGTTCTTCATATATCTTAAGTAACTTAGGCGTTAGACTTAAACCTCTTAAACTCAACAAAAGCTAGCGCGTATATGACTGATGAGGCTAAACGTAAAGACCCCCCCCCCTCAAACACACACAACAAATACACAATAGTAAAGGTAAATGCACCTGAGCAGTAAAATCACAAAATACATGTAATAGTGAATAGTTGCACAACACAGCATGCTATGCCTATGTGTCCATCAGTCTTTCTATTCTGAAATCAGAAATACGTTATGCTATTGGCAGATTTCCATTGTACAAAATGTACCATCTATGATACATATGATCTTTTTGTGATATAATCTTCTTAGCATTACGTCTATAAGTCTACAAATCTTAAGATCTAAAAATCTATAAGTCTATAATATAAATATTACGTAAGACATTGGAAAATCCACAGATCTTAATAACGTGCAGTCACTTAAGGCATTTGGGGCAATCTAAAAACAATCTACCTCATTACATTGTCTTGTTCATGGCGTATTTTAGTATGAATAGCTACATAACTGTATTTTTCAATAGAATCGATGTTGGCTTTCAGGAATGTATACATAAGATGGCAATCAGTTACTTTGTTACCTGTTTTGATTTTGATGCCGACATCTGTGAATGGATAACAGTCAAGGCGATAGTGGAGGTAAAACATATGTACAAATAACGTGAGCCCACTTACGATAAGCAAGCACATATTTGTCCACCATGCGATTCGATACAGAGAGGCAGCCGGAATAGAGCAGTCTACGGTGAATTCTGGACTAATGTTACATTTAAAGCTGTTCTGAATGCTACCCACATAGCCAGATTCAACAACGCAAAATACCAACATGAAAACTACGATCAAGATTGCCGTGCATACGTGTATAGATATATAACGGCGGTATATCTTATTTTTGTCAAGCAAATCTTCAACAAATTTGGTTAACTCTCTATCATCAAAAACTGCTCGGTGGTCTTCATTGCCATCCTCCGGTCTAAGGGTCTTAAATTTTAATTCAATATTTTGTCTTATGAAGCTCAGATTACAAATAACCTCCCTGGCTCTTGTTATGTTCCAGAGCAAGTGCGGTGCGAACATAACAACAGACTGTGCCACTAGCATCATGGTGAACACTTTGTAATTAAAGACTGTCTGCTGTCCGCAATAAGCTTTCACAAACTTGTAAAGCTGTTTAGAGTACATCCGTGGGTCCCTGACTGCCTCAGCTGACGACCCGTTAACGTTATGTGCAGCTACTGCGCTCACAAGGTGCATCGGGAAACACTCTAAGCTGGGACCTGGGGAAAGGAAAAAAAATCACAGATGTAAGACATAGTTCTGTTCAAACTGTCTTAGATTTGTTATAGCATTTCTTGGTTGGTTGGTACTTTAGGAAAGATCGGGATCTAGGAAATGTTGAGGGGGCTCTACCGTTGTGCGGTAGGACAGCTTCATTTCAAAAGGCAGTTTACAAACATGTAAAATTTGCTTCAAATACAAGATTTAGCTGCCTGAAGTGTAGATTATGAAATCTAACTTTCCAAGATGCAGCCACTATAGTATACGCGTACTATATGATAATTTTCTCGATATATGTATACAATAGAGATGATGAATACCAGCAATGCTGACCATCGCTCCCGGACCTACCAAGATAATTGCCCCCAACCACGAAAGTTGCCAGTGCGATGGGGATCCAGCATGACAAGATCTTGATCATGGCGTCGGCCCACAGCTCGGCCCGAAATGTTCCGTCAGACGACGGCGTACTTAATAAACGCCCGATGGCGTCTCCCATGTCGCCACAACTGCAACGAGATATCAAAACAGGAAGTTCCACTGCAGTACCGTAACAAAACGCTATTGAAAAATCTACTCATTTCCAGGTCTCATCATGACCTACCCACATACCAAATATCAAGACAGTCCATCCAAACCTTTTCGAGTTATAGTAGTCTTCTATATGCATCCATACATACATACATACTTACATATATACATACATACAAACGCTACCGAATACATAACCTTCTTGGCGAAGGTAAAAAAGACTAAATAAGTTCAGTGAGAGACCCTTAATTAGTTTATTAGAAAATTGATAAAGGGCAGCTCTTGTTCAAACGTGAACAGATGCGAATCATACAAAATATGAGTCTAATTTGCATAATTAGTACAATTTCAGTCATAATGATAATGACATATTTCTAGCCGTGGGATCATGCAGGACGGGAAAAGAGAGAACATATATATAGAATTCCGATCTCACATCGTACAGCGAGTCGACGGCGATTCTTAAGTCTATCAAGGGGCAACTTTTGTTAAGCCTGGAGTCCAGCCTTGCTAGCCAGGTAGCGACGTTGGGAGCGGACCAAAGCTGGAGGCTGGACGCCAGGCTAGCTTTTGTTCAAAGCGTTATTACCTCTACGATGTGCTCTGTATACAAAGGCCATTATTGTTGATGATTATTAACGCTACAAAGCATATACCAATCAATGTCACCGCTTCACAATGTAAAATGGACGTGTTCGGGCGCAAATACCAGTTTGTAAGTTTGACATGACAGTTACTAGAGAAACACTACTGATACTTGTCGGCCAATAGCGTCATAAACATGCATAAAGTGTCAAATATCACGCATGTTGTATGCCATGGCACGTCAGAACATCATCCCAGATCATGACACTAGTCTTTAAAACGTAACTCCATTCACGTGTAAAAAAAGGATAGCGTCGCGAATGGCCATCTATCAAAAGCTACCACACCCAACGTACGTTACAGACCAGGGTCATTGACTGGTGAGAAAATGAGTGTCCATTATCGGAGATGTTAGCCTATGTTTGGCTTCTCAGCTCGGATAATTTCAACCTAGCATCACAGCCCATACGTCCATGTGAACTTGATAAACAAAAGCTAAATTTCTATTCATGATAGAAGCTAACATCTTCTTGGAGACCCAGAAATAGTAACGTTTGGGTACACATCTTTCGTGGCGTCTATACCTTATCTCCAATGCAGATCTATCGGTGGCAATGTCTGTTTCCAGAGGGCAAAAACAGTATTATTGGCTCGGTGGACAATAATACTGCTTTTGCCCTTTGGATACTGTCATTGCCACCGATTAGTCTACCCCCACTTTCAAACACGGGACAGCCTTAGAAAAGAGAACTAAAACTACCTTGACTTGAACAACAATGTCCACAAGTTGAACTAGTTGTTTGTAGTTGATGACGTTGAACCCTCAAACTCGGGGGGTTCCTGCGGAATCGTTCGGTCTTCACCAGGCAGACAAGAATCGTGGAGGAGGTTCGCAGCCAGTATGTAATGTCCGTGTGGGCGTTTCCGTCACAGCGATGGCCAAACACGCCGCCATATACATACCTGAGTTGCTGTTGTTACTGTTGCAACTGACCTGTGATAATTGACCTATGATGATTAATATTTTTCTTCTTCTTTATTACCCCCAAATGACCCCACCAAGGACGAGGAGGGAGGGCTGTTGTTAGGGTGAGCAGGCCTCCATCCTGGCACGGAAAGTCTCAACGGTGAAAGAAGACACAACCGTTCCACTGGGTAATAGTACGGGTGGTGTACGGCTCCCAGATGACGGCACCATATCCCACTATTCCATAGCATTGAGAATAGCCTGGGTGCCTAAAAATGGTCCCTGGTTTTTCACTGGTTGAGGGGCGACTCCCGCGACTGAACTCCGCTTTTGAAATGGAAACTGTCACGCAGAACTGGCCATGGGTAAACGTTTTCTTTTCTTCTTTCAAACAAGGAGGTTGTATAGACTACATAACCTTGTTTCAACACAACCAAGCGTTTCTACCTAGCTGACGTGTTGTTCGACCGTCGAAATTCACCATCCTACTGGCGATTTTGACTGGTTCTGCTTGGTACTGCAGGTAGGTGTCGCTGCTGCAGTACAAAGGATGCGGTCCCAAATGTGATGATTGATTTAGAAGCCCCCTCGTCCGAGTTCAGTGATATATCAACCTACAGCTGATAAAACTATTCACGTAGTCTTGTATCTTTAAGAGCGTTTATCAACAATCCCGTTAAGCTGTTCTAGTCTAGTCTCTTGTTAGCCGAAAAGACTTAAGATAAATCAAAGAAAATATGTATGAAACTTTAATCCCGGTACAGGACATTATATTGTAGCCTGACAAATTGCGCTCCCAGTGGCCGGCCGGTCCTGTAACCGCCATTAACCTCTTGTGTAAACACAGGCTAATTATATTGTGGTTGCAATGGCTTTCCAAAAATGTATACATCCTGTTTTGAGTGATAAATATTGTTTTAAACTATAAATAAGCGTTCTCAGATAACTATTTTCTGCACACATTTGAACTTAGATGATAGTGCAGATAATGACTTTGAAAACAAAATATGCAGGACAAGAATTGATTTTTATTCAATCATTAAAAAACCATGTAACATTTCCAGTTTGCTTCTTCCTGAGTTCTAACAAATGAAGGTTACTTGGTTGACAGACTTGATTGTTCCACAGTTTATTCAATATCTGTACACTCAATTTGTCACAGAATGCATGTCAACAATAATGTACATCGTTTCACATTCAAACATTGTTCCAAGGGAAGGCAGAGGAGTTTTTCACTAATATTGCTGCCGTGCTATACTTAACCATCTCCTAAAGATGATATTTCAATGTAATGAAGTGTAAGATGGTATAAAAGTACATATTTATGACATGCTAGAGGTGTTATGTTTTAACTGCATCTATAAAAAATATGTTATTCATTCTCTAATTTCTTATACAAATGTTTTGGTGATATGATTAGTTTTCTACTCAGCAAACATCTGTTACATGTATTAGTAAAAAGGCGCAATCTAAAATAGTTTTCAAAGTGATCATTCCAAGTAATGTATGCAAGTGCAATGATAAGAAAGCCAAATTGGGACATTGACAAAAATACAAAGAATACCAGCCTAATCACAAAATACAAACGATTATCTAACACCTCTCTTCCAAAAATGTCAGATTCTTACAAAATTTATGCATTCACATGTAGAATATTGCATATCAGCTTTTGCTGTTAGTATAGAAGTGTGGAAATATAAATTCTTTATAAGAACGACCCCACCATAAAACTTACATTATGTACAACAATAAATTCCTTCTCCTCAGAAGTTGTGGGACAAATTCATTAAGTACAAAAAACCCTGGTATGTCCAAGACCCTGTTCACATTAAGCCTTTCATAGCCAGTTGAATCAAATAAAAATGTTACCTGGCTCATTTAGACGGCTATTTTAGCCTGATATGAAAGCAAATTAACCGGCTAAATAAGGGTTTTAGCAGGGCAAATTGAATCCGCCTCACGATTGGGCATACCCTGCTAAAACCCTTATTTAGCCGGTTAATTTGCGTTCATATCTGGCTAAATTAGCTGGGTAACTTTTCTTACGATAGGCTTAATATGAACAGGGTCAAAGAGGTACATGTATCGCTCGTTCTCATTTATATGTACACGTTTTGTAACTTCCGGTATCGTTTGAAGTTAGACGTTTCTGACATTAAGATATGCCACATATAGGGTACCAAACTGTCGTTTTTAAATCAAAGAGAAAAGTTTTAAGTCGTTTTAAATCAAAAAGAAAAGTTTGGCACCTTTTATGTGGCAAATCTTAATGTCAGAAACGTCTTAGTTCAAACGGTAACGGAAGTTACAATATGTATACATATAAATGAGTACAAGAGGTATGAGAGGGGACCATGTCACGGTGTTTCTCCCAGGTATGCTGTCTTAGCCGGCGCCTTCACACCTGCGTACACGGGGTTCTTGGAGGAACCTGGAAGGAAATAAACACCAACATCAGTCTCGGAATTAAACAAGACAGCTTCAAACGACTTTTACAGCTAGATGTGCAAAGGCTAGGTGTGACAGATGATTCAGTGTAGTATAACCAGTTGCTGCCACGCCGCATGCCTGCAAAGCTGGCATGTTCACCGAAGGGTGGTTATACCAGCTATATCGTTATACACAACGCAGATACTTACTGATAGCTTGTACACTCATTTAAGTCAGAAATCCCTCGCCTTGTCTACCATTGTAGGGTAGGGTTGGGATGCCTACTAGGTTAAGGGACAGATGGTTTACTTACTGATAGCTCGCACACCCATGTAGGCCAGGAAGCCCTCCATGGTGAGGCCCTGACACTGGATGATTGTAGCATACAGTGAGGGTTGGGGCTATTTTAAGGGATGGAAGCCTACTACATATCAGGGGAAAGATGGTTTACTTACTGATAGCTCGTACACCCATGTAGGCCAGGAAGCCCTCCGTGATGAGGCCCTGACGCTGGATAATGGTGGCGTAGGGTTTGAGTTGGGGACAGATGCCTATAAGCTTAAGGGACTCGAGGCTGTAAGGTTTATATAGTTACTGATAGCACGTACCCCCAGCCAAAAAGCCCTCCGTGATGAGGCCTGAATGATCGTAACGTAGGGTTTGGTTTTGG
This sequence comes from Branchiostoma lanceolatum, assembly GCF_035083965.1. Taxonomy (NCBI): domain Eukaryota; kingdom Metazoa; phylum Chordata; class Leptocardii; order Amphioxiformes; family Branchiostomatidae; genus Branchiostoma; species Branchiostoma lanceolatum. The sequence continues at coordinate 2,575,438 of NC_089736.1, forward strand.
GATGGATGCCTCATAGGTTAAGGGACAGATCGTTACTTACTGATAGCTCGTACACCCATGTAGGCCAGGAAGCCCTCTGTGATGAGGCCCTGACGCTGGATAATAGTGCCGTAGGGTTTGAGTTGGGGACAGATGCCTATAAGCTTAAGGGACTGAAGGCTGTAAGGTTTGTATACTTACTGATAGCTCGTACACCCATGTAAGCCAGGAAGCCCTCTGTGGTGAGGCCCTGACGCTGGATGATGGTGGCGTAGGTGTCAGCCTCCGTCTCGTACTCATTCAGGATGGCCGCTGCCTCTGCCTCCGCTCTGGCGGAAGGGAACAAGTCATATTCGTTCATATGTTCATTTATTAAATAAAAAAAATCAATCAAGAGCTGTATACCCAGTTTTGAGTTCCCTCCTTCTCTGCTGACATAGCCTTCTGGTACCAAGTTTGACTTAGATACAGAGTAGATCAAAAGGTAAAACCAAGGAAATTGAAACATCTAAAATATATATTCCAGAATTGGGCAATAAAACACTCTATATTTGTCAAATTGTTTTAACTCCTTTCAACACTTGACCAACTTTAAAACTAAGAATGACAGACTTCTAAAACAAAACAAAACCTTTTAGTAGTCTTTCAGAAAGCTAGCTAAGCTTGGACTAACCCTAAATAAGCCAAAGGCTCAAGAGCTGAACTTGATCTTACTTCTGGTTAAACTCTGACCTTTCTATGAACTACAGTGACCTCCCATGCCCCCTGCCCTGCCCATGACCCTTGACCTGTGTGCCCTCTGACCTGCTGATGGCTATCCTGGCGTCAGACTGCGCCTTGTCGATGGCGATCTGAGCCTGAGTCTCCGCCTCTCTCCTGGAGGTCCTGGCCTGGGTCAGCAGCCGGGGGCGCTCGTTCTCTGCAACCTGACATTTAGAAATACATGTACATCGTTGCATTATCACTGCCTTCACATTGTTTCTTTTAATGTGACATGACTTAACCTTTAGCCTGCTAAGATTAGGCAGCAGGAAGAAGGTTAAAATTGTGCATCAGTCAACGTAATCCAATCATGAGGTGGAATGGTTTGTAAGCAATGTGACATTTTTAAAGGGTCAACCTGATCACATGTCAGCTTTTTAAGTCACATTACCACATTGTTACCACCCCATGGGTTTACAAAGACAGTTACACATTCATACATCTAACAGTTATAGAAACTGTGTAAAGTCTAAAGAAATATTTATTGAAAAGTAGGATTTGAAAATAAAAATCAGGAAGGAAAAGTACATTGTGCTATTGGTAGCATTAGTAATAGCTGAAAGTTAAGTACTTTAGGCAGGCAGGTTAAGGATGATGGGACTTAGAAAATGTTAAAATATTAGGTGAAATGTAATTAAGAAAAGTTAATTGTTGTTGATCCTCTTCATTGTTCAGCTTCTGATGCAACAAAAGTTTAATCAGAGCAGCGCAAATTACTTATCAAGCAAGAATTAGTTCAGAATCAGTGGACAGTGTATCATGCTGTCATGGGATTGGATGAAACATTTGATGACGATCATGATGCCAGCCAATCAGACGCATCTTCAACGTGAGGATACCGTGTCAAACGTTACCTGGATGTTTTCCCGAGCGGCTTCCTTGTCGCGAACGGCACTTTCGTAAGCAGGAGGTCTCGTAATGTCATTGACCTAGATAAGGAGGAGTTAACACACTGCATGCAGAACCAACACCAGAGAGATAGAGAGAGGGTTGGAGAAATAGGACAGGTCCTCATGTACTACAAATAACAATGTTGTCATTTGTTTGTTTGTTTATCTATTTTACCAGGGGGATACATATCACCAAAAATGTGTTTTCAATGTGCCCTGGGCTTTACATCAACTCAATGTTACAACAAAAGTAACTTAAAAATGTTAGCATGCTTTTCAACTTTTGGAGCATGAATTTCTTTCAAGGTTCAAGGATTCAAAGGTTCTTAAAGAAAACTTTCACAAGCTTTGAACTACTTTTCGTATGCTGCAATGCTAGCAAAGGAATCTGTATTAAATTTTGTTGAAAGCAATGATCACTCAATTTCATTTCTCTGCATAAGTTTCCGTTAAATATAGTTTTCATTTAGTTTTGCATGTATTTCACATTCAGTTTTAGCCAAACAAAACTGTGCTTTTTTTCACAACACATCGAGATTGTAGTACATGAAGAACCCTCCTCTTCTCCATATGTGCTTGTCAATGTCAAACCAAAGGGGATGCCATATTCATTAGAGACTAGTCAAATTAGGTCATTGTGCTGAATACTTTCACATTTCAGGCCCTAAATCCTTATGAACATGCTTTTTTAAATGATGAGTGACTACAGGAGTTTGTTCCGTTTTCTCCCAAACAAAACGTAAAACTGGAGACAGGCCTGATTCAACTTAACCTCCCTTGTGGTTTACATTGACAAATGCACACATCCACATCCACATCCAACAACACCCGACGATCGAAGCGAACCTGAATATTTTCACGCGCCGCCTCCTTGTCTCTGACGGCAGATTCATACTCACTGGGACGAGCAATGTTATTCACCTGCCATAGACAGAACACAAGCTTCATTTCTAATATCACAATGCTAAATACTCTACTTACAGGGCCCTTTGTATGAGAGGATCAAGGAAAAGTTAACAAAATTCAAGATAAACAACTTCAATCTGTAGCTCTTAAACATTAATCCATAGTGCTGGACAAATACTACGTTGTGAGTAGACTAAAAAGATAAACTTTAAAGTTGGCTATACCTGTTATACACGTATAGTATTATGAAGTTTTGTGAATATCAATTTTTTCCTCCTTCCTCACTTGTTTATGATAAACACAAAAGACTCACACTCAGTCACAGCAACTTTTTGATCGCAGGTGAGGTGCAGGCATTTGTATCTTACTGCTGCAAGCTTGCAACTTGTAAGCAATATTTCTTTTCTGGGGAATAGGGCCAAAGCAATGGAGCTGCTAGCATGTAATTTACACACTCAGTCAAGGTTGTAATTAATTTTGTGTGGAAAATGATACTAAAAATACATTTGGAACGAAGGGTGCTACAATTATATATCCTTTTGGAAGGAACTATTTTGTAAATGGGGGTGGACAGCTATGTACCTGCAAGTCTGTGATGTCAGAGCTGAGGTCGTTGAACCTGAGACTCAGCGTTTCCCGAACCTTCTCCGTGAAGAGAGCTCTCGCCGACTGGAACTCGGACGTGTTGAACTGGCTGCAGGCCTCGTGCAGCGCCGCCTCACCTGTGGGAAAAACAAACGCATTAAGTTAACTTTCATTTTTAAATTTCTTGTGAATAGCTTCATCAGGTGGTAAATTATTGGATAACATAGTAGCTGATGTTTGTTTTGGTGACTGTCTGTCACCTTCCTCAGGGCAATACTGACTAGTGCTAATTTCAAATGCAGCTAGGAGCCACGCTGTTGCACATTGCACTGTGTCTCGGGCATGGTATTCAGGAAGGCAGAGCAAATCCCCCTCCTTCCACCACCTTTTGCCTCCCCAACGGAAGTTAGGCCCAATTTATACAGAGTTTTTTCAGATATCTAAAAATCCGCCGACATCTGAGCCTTAGATATCTGGATGCATTTATACATACCGACAGGAAGTACCGCAGGACTCACGCAGCGCGCTGATTGCACTCGTGACCCTATTTAACCTTTAGCGCGCGTTTCAAAATGGCGGGAGAACCGCCTGTGCTTTTCGTCATGATGAATATGGTATTCTTTCTTTATCTGACTCGCGTGTGGCTAAACATGAGGCAGCAAGCAAGGGTTGAGCGTAAGAGGCGTTTGAGGTACCGGGGAAGACGACAGCGACCGGTCATAATCAACGCTGCGTTCCTACTCGCTGCCCTTGTCGTGGCGGAGGGGGGAGGGCCAATCCACCGAACGAGCTGGCATCACGAAAGAAGTCCGTCGTCCGTTTGAGAACAAATGGTCCTTGATGCTAAGAATGGCAGTGGAGATTCTCGCGATCAAGATTAGATCTAACAATTCTATTCGGGGTTTAAACGTTAAGGGTAAATGCTCTAAAGTTTCTCAATATGCTGACGATTCAAATTTTCCTTTCGAACCAAATCTTGAGTCATTTTACGCCCTGTTGTCCGATCTGGAACATTTCTCAGATATTTCTGGCCTTTACTTAAATGCAGACAAATGTAAAATTTTGCGATTAGGTTGTTTGAAGTTTTCTAATTTCCGTCTTCCTACGCACTTACCTTTACAGTGGGTTGATGGTGGAGTCGACATATTAGGTGTTCATATTCCTATCGACATGAATAGTATTGTTAATGTAAATATTGAACCCCGACTAGATGGGTTGGATACCGTACTGCGCCCTTGGAAAGGTAAATCCCTATCATTATATGGTAAAATTACCATTGTTAATTCTTTGGTGGTTTCCCAGTTTACTAATTTATTTCAAGTTTTGCCATCGCCGGATGACATGTTTTTCAAAAGGTGTGAGAAGAAAATTTTTTCCTTCATTTGGAACGATGGCCCTGAAAGAGTTGCACGTAAAGTATTGTATAACTCGGTTGAAAATGGGGGTTTAAATTTGAGAAATTTGCGAATATATGATAAAACAATGAAAGCGTCATGGGTGCCAAAATTGTATTTTCATCCTGAGTGGTTCGTTTCGTGGTCTATAATTTCTCACCCCCGCCTTCGTTTGAGTTTACTACCCTTTTTTCATCTGCTCTCCGTCACAAGTCTAAATCTTACAAGATTTCTATCTCAAGTTCTTGATGCCTGGTACGAATTTCAACATTTGGAACCCACGTCGCCAGGTGGGGTTAGACAACAAATACTCTGGAATAATTCAAATATTGTTATTGATAATAAACCTATTTTCTTAACTGCTATGTTGAATAGAAATATTATCTTTGTTAATGACTTACTATCTAATGACGGCCTTCTGATGTCGTACCATGAATTCTGTTTAATGTACCCGAATATTTGTGATCAACTACGTTATCAGCAGATCATATCCGCCATTCCGTCGAAATGGAAGAATTTGCTTAGCAGGGAACATACAAAGAATTTAGTATGCATGATATTTCAAAAGAACTACGATTGGTTAAAAAATGGTAAGATAAACAAAGCCGTGTATAATTATTTTCTTGTATCCAATAATCAAATTACTGTGGCGCACAAAATTAGACTATCTTGGTTTGACTATTTTGATGCACATGTGCCTTGGAAAATGGTCTTTACAAATATCATCAAATCTACTATTGACCCAAGTTTGAGGTACTTTCAATACCGTTTGATTTATAAGTTTTTGCCCTGCAACAAAATTCTTCGAACCTGGAATTTGACTGAGTCGAATTCCTGCTCTTTTTGCAATAATGATGAGGAAACCTATGTACATGTCTTTTGGGAGTGTGTTCATGTTATTGCTTTCTGGATTGAAGTGGAAAATTGGTTGACCCATGAAATCGGTCTAACTTTAGATTTAACGTCTTTTATGGTTATTTTTGGTGAACTGTCCTTAAATACATCTCCTTTAAAAAATATCATCATTTTACTGGGCAAAGTCTTTATCTTTCGGTCCAGGCGATTTAAATGTTTACATCTGCGATCTTTCAAAAAATTAGTATCTTTCTATCAAAAGACAGAGTTTCTTATTGCATCTCGGAGGGGGAAGCTGGAGAAGCATCGGGGTAAGTGGGGAACTTTATGTATGGATTAAGTTCTTATTGTTCTTTACGTTCTGTCAACTGTTACAATTTAAGTTTGTTATTCTTGGTTCAGTGTTTTGTTGTACCCTTATCTCGTCAAAAAGGCACGTATCTGTCCTTACTTTTTATGTAGTTTTTTTGTTTATCATGTATACTTCTGTTTATCTGTATTTCTATATTTTCTTGAATAAAGAAAGAAAGAAAAAAAAAAAAAAAAAAAAAAAGAAGTTTTCCCGCTTTATCGCCCGCCAAATATGCAAACTAGCGTGAACCCCGACCTCCAGATGTCTACTACGCGACACATTCTGTTTAGACGTCCGGCTGGAGCGGTCGGGGACTCCCGCTGAGTTGTCGGGCGAATGCTTCAGAGTGGTCGGCTGAAATTTTCCCGACATCTAAAAAAACCCTCATTAAGACCATAAAATTCCTGTTTAGACACAGAAAAAAGCTGTCGCCTGGCAGATATCTGCAGTCCAGATATCTAGACAAGCTGTGTGTAAATTGGCCCTAAGGTACCCATTTTACACCTGGGTGAAGTTATGAAAGTTATGTCAAGTGCCTTTCCCAAGGACACAAGGTGTATCCAGGAATGCCAGGAGTTGAACCTGTGACCCCGTGTCTGCTATCCCAACCATTCGGCCATTTGACGACACATACAGAAATATGCATAAATACATACCAACGTTCCTCAGCACAGTGACATAATTGTCATGATCCCTGAACTCCGTCACGATCCTGTTCAGGTCCGAGGGTCGAGCCAGATACTGGAACGCCACATCAAGCACTATGGGAACTCCATCCTGTAACAACATGTTGCTGCATGTTTCAAATTACCCAGTATCGCACATTATGACAAAAAATTTTAGGAAAAAGCAAAATATTTAAATCAAGAACTGTTTACAGTTATTAGATTTTCTTAAACCATGACATAAAATGAAGGATGTTTGGACTCAAGTTAGCTTGAGATCTTACCACCGTATGGCAACTAAGTCTTGTACTCCAAAGTCTTAAGAGGAACTTTACCTTGCTAAGACAGGTGAGATAACTAAAAATGTTGAAGATAAGCCTTGAGGACAGAAGGAAACTTTACTTTATTAATACAGGTGAGATACTTGAATATTAGAAGACTACTGTTCTCAGAAGACTTGAAGATTGAAGGAAACTTTGCCTAAGACAGGCGACATGACTGTGCTAATGTCTTAAAGATCCATGGACATCTTACCTTGTTTAAGCAGGTGAGGCCAGCGTACTCCAGTGTCTTGAAGACAGAAGGAAACTTGATAAACCTGTAGCCGACCGGTCCGGTGTGCAGGCCTTCCTCCTTCACATCCGAGCCCAGGTGCTTCTGTATGGTGTCGTACGCAATACCGACTGGGAACACAAGAAACATCTATCAATCCTCCAAGATCTTACTGTTTATTCCAAAAAATTAAGGGACATTCATTGGTAGCAAAAACAGCAGGTGTCACAACTTCTACATCATGGTTAATTTGGATCACAGGAAGATTCTTAGAATAGCTAACTGAAATGTCAATATTTTCTCTCTAACCACTTTAACTAAGACAACAGTTACTATACTGTCTTGTACTTGTTACAAAATACATGCACTGTGACAAAATTTCCTTGGGCCTTGGAGCTGAGGAGCTAGCCTGTGCAGGCCCGGGAAACAGTCTCCGAAAGAACAGATTGAAGCTTGTAGCTCGTATATTGTCTGTTCCTTTTGTGGGTTGGCATAAGGTACTGGTACTTCAACAAGCTTTAATATGATGATGATGATTTTATGCGGTAAGGATCTCGCGGGCAACACAACCCGAATTTCGTCCTTATTACAAATTCTTTTTCAACATACTCATAAACTTGTTACAATTCCACTCATTACAATATAATGAATGAAAACAGTTTGAAAAACTTTGCGCAGTTAAAATCCATACTTGTTTTACATCATGTTAGCCATGTTAGGTCATTATCACGTATGCCATTACGTAAAGAGAGTGAGAACGATCTAATAACACATTATGACATCAAACTGTTCGTGAGAAATATAAGGGGGGCAAGTAAAGAGGTAAGAGAGAAGGCTTATACATCATTAGTCCGCCCTAAACTTGAATATGCTTCCACAGTCTGGGATCCACACACACTACACAATGCTCAGTCCAACACCCTAGCCACCAAGATAGAATCCGTACAGAGGAAAGCTGCACGTTTTGTCACAGGTAATTACAACTACACTGTCAGTAACATCTCACTACAACACTCCCTAGGATGGGCCACTCTACAACAACGCAGACACATTGCCCGCCTCACTCTTATGTACAAGGCAGTCCACAATCTGATTGCCATACCCACCGCACACATACTCACTTTCAACACCAACAGCACCAGAGGTCACTCACAGCGATTCATTACACTTCCATGCAAAACAGAAGTACATCGCAGCAGCTACTTCCCCAGAACGGTAATCGACTGGAATAACCTACCCCAACACCTCATCAATTCAACATCGGTAGCCAGTTTCAAATCTGGGTTGGCCAAGTTCCTTGGCCAGCCCAGTAACAACATTTAGTCATAGAGAGAGTCAGGACAACACCCACTGTAGCCACATGTATATAGCACCATTTGTTTAATACCCACTTATTTATATATTTATTGTTGCGTCGATTTTGTTTATTTTTTTTCGGATTTTCACCACCACCGCTGCAGCTGGGCATGACCCTGACACTTTATCCTCAACGCTATGCCCCTCGCGGGGTTTTGTTGAGTAATGTATAGATGTAGATAGATGTAGATGTAGATGTTTGAAACCTTCACTCACTCTCATCAGACTCCAGGCGCTGGAAGGAGCTAGCCACCAGCGCGATGATCATCACGATCACGGCCACCACGAAGAACCCGATCACATACTTCTTGTGTTCCTCCCCCATGATGGGTGATCAGGTCTGAAATACAACACAAACATACATATCATTGTATAATATCAATAAAACATTGTCACGCAAAATTGTCTGCCTGGAATGGAGTTTGAACTCAATTGTACAAAAGTTTTGTAAGGCCACATATATGCTTCACTTGCACGATCATGGTACAATCATCATGATACAAAGAAACAAGCCAGTCAGGGATGGCAGACTTCACCCCATTACCCATACTATTTAGCTCCAAAAATAGCAGGACTGAGAATGGATGACAATACCTGCATTGCATATATTAGGAATTGCAAGAACTCACAAACACATGCAGACAAACAGGCATTGAGCCAAAAACAATACTTCACTCCCTATGGGAAGTAACAAGTTTATGTATCAGCTATAACATAACATTTTTAATAGTCTAAAATATATACAAGCATAAAGACAGACTTACAAACATGCATAGTACAATACCTGGATAACTTTAACGTTTCAGTACAAGCTGCCTCAGGTACAAGTTGTTCAGCACCCCAGTCTGTCAGCACAGCCCAGGACCACAGCTCACCCCTAATACAGGATACAGAAGTGATGTAACACTAACACTAACCAATCCTAACAGACCAGATCAAAGCAACATTTCCCCTTGTCTGTCTCACCATGACCTAATCTGTCACCACAGGGGACCAAACAAGTTCTCATTTCCTCATCTGCTTTTTGATAAATGGCCCTGTGTGTTTCATAGTTTACAACTCAGCTGTATACAGTATAGTATAACTATAACTTCTTAAAATCTCAAAGCAGATGTTAGGAGGCTAAATAGTTACGTTTTCCTGGCTGAGTGTATCTGCTACAAAACGCATATCTGTAACGTTATCTATATAGCCGGTATAACAACCAGCTTCACAGGTGTGGCACAACAGCTTGAAGATGAAAACTTGCTCATGCTACCATAGAGTGACATTGATATGTTCAGGCATATGTGTAGCTCTCTACATGCTTTTGCAGTGCGTTCAAAATAGCAAGGTCTCTATTGGACAGACAAGCCTGACCCCCTCCCCCGAGAGGGCAGTAACCCTTGGGCTGGCAGCACAATTTAGTCAGGCTGCTCCCCTTACCTTCACCAAAGGACGAACTAGGGAAGCCAGGATACCAGGCTAACAAATCTAACATGACCTTTAATCTCTAGCTAACCACAGGGGAAACCAAGGAAGGTTTTAATTTCCTGATCTCCTTTCACAGGATGACTCATCATCATGGGGACACAACCATCATGGAAACTTACCTAACCCCAGAGTGACCTACTGGTTAGAATGGAAATAGACCCTACGCTGTGCAGCTATCAAGGTAAAACCTTAGGGGTCGCTGAAACACAAGTTCAACACTAGTGCTCTTGTCAGGAGGTTTGTTTGTTCGTTTGTTTGTTTTATCTCCATTAGTGTCACATAAGTAAACATTCTTCTACCTGGACTCCACTTACATGATAATAAAATGAAATGTAAATGACAAATTAGAGGTAGAACATGGCAACGCCTCTTCTACTAATAAAACTGTTTTTTACAGCATTTGTCTATGGATTGTCTGAAGAGGTGTTGACTTAACTGATTTCCGCAAGGCCAACCTATACAACACTTAGACAAGCTAACATGCAATAAACCAGGTAACGTTAACGTTAAATGATTAACCAAGATCTGTTATTAAAAGACCTGCTCCCAACAACATGTAAAAGTTACTCTATAGCAGGTTGCTATAATATTGGATGGTACTGAAACTTTTACTGAGGCAAGATATTATTAAGCAACCATTACAACAACCATTACAACAACAACCATTACAACAACCATAATCACTTTTTACTGTCTCAACCGGCTACCTGATCATGAGGGCTTATATAGAACAGACCGTGAGGTGCAATATGCGTCGATTTTTTGGCTTCTCATATATTATGATAACTTGGTGGAAGCAATGAAAATCAAACCTCCTTGGTGGAAGGCAGTCATAAAACGTTACGATCCCTCATTTTCCACAACAACATCTGCTTAATTGGAGATTAGTCTGCGCGACGCCACAGAACCAAGATGGCCTCGGGTCGGGTTACATTACAACACTGATCGGCGTGTTTTTCGTCACGCGATGCCGTCAGGTGTGTTTACGTGTTTTTAGGTAACACGCCAGCCTGGCATACTCATACCAGGACAATAGAATTTGCAAGAAACAGAATTCTAGATCCAATCTTATCGTTAGAATAGCATCAAAAAGCAAGCGTTGTTGATTTAAATTTAGTTGCGAGCATACACAACAACGACAGGCTAGTAGTATAGGCTGCAAAATGCCTCCCTAGCTGACCACTTCTGTTTCAATCGTACAAAAGCACATCATAAACGCATCAATCATTGCGATCATTTGCTGTGCATTTGTGTGGGTTCTTCGCAAACTAGTAAGACAAGCAAACTTACCTCTAAAAGTAGATGAAGATCTGAGTACCACAACGGGACGTCCCGCCCAACTTGTCACACAAGACGTAAGGTCAGAGGTCACCAGGGCGTGGGCGGTCAGTATCAATCTGTTCATGTATTTCCCAGGCTGTGGAATTCAATTCGTTCCCAATGGACCTCGTTACGTTACAAAAGGTCAATGGTGGCAAAACTAGTGATGAGGTGCTGGCGTTGAAAGCTAGCCATGTCTAAGGTCTGGATTGAGATGTTTGTTTTCTTTGTGACTTTTTCCAGACAGAAAAATCTCAAGGGACAGTCAGACACCAACCCACGCCCGGCTGTGAGATCTTTCAGATCCTAATCTTTTCAATGCTAAGCAGATTGGAGATACACATACTGGGTCCCGTGGAGTTACATGTTACAGGCGCCCTTGTGGCGTTTGAAACGGATCTTGTCAGTGGTGGTGTTTGGAAAAAAACATTTTGCACATTTTAGGTGGCTATTTTGAACCCCCATTTCCAGATGGATCGCGATAGGTGAAACTAACCCTACTTCATAGCTAGTAAGCACCTAGTCTTTGCTAGCTACATTGTCATTAGGCAGTCATGCGGGCATGTTTACATTCGTACAGGTGGTTGAAGGCCACGCCCACCGGCCCAAGGACCCCGACCGAAAAACAACAAAGTAACCCATATGGTTAAACGTTAAGTCTTTTACCAATTCTAAGGGAGCGGAAAACTTTTTCTCGCTGCTTGGGCAGATAAAATGTTCTTACATAACGTTATAAATATAAACGTATTAACATGTATATAAACTTATTCTTATTATATAGACGTCAAGGACATATCTTGAATAATCATCATATTCCCTTCGGTAAGTAACAAATGATGTATGACGTTTCGCTGTTGCTATTCACACAATGACGAGTGCTAATAAGGAACGCTCAAAGCGCCCAGGGAAGGTCCCAAGTCCCAACAGACAATCATCGGAATGTTGTTCTATTTAGTAGGATCAGCCGTCCGGAGAACGTTTCAATGGAGGCTAACCGACGAAGGGGTGCGACTTTCCAGACGCTTTTCTTCCACAGTTCCCTATTTTAGCTATGGTTTTATGAGTCTTTATCAGTTTTCATTCAAAGTTGTGTTCTTTAATGCTTCGTTTCATTTTTTTTCTATCAATATTCGTATTTTTGTTGTTCTTTTCTTGCTCCGCCTTTTGAGATAAGAAAAATCTCCGCACGCACGTTGAACTGCAAACCCAGTTCTGGAATCTCTATTGCATTTTTCTCTTAGCTGATTATTAATAATCGTGGGAACTAACGTTAGTACTTGAAATGGACGGTGTAACGCGATAACGTTTACAGTAATACGTGGAGAACGGCCCTAGTTCGGTATTTAGTGTAACGTTGACGCTAAATGTATTTTTTTTTCTCTCAAGAATCCAGATGCACCTTACATCAAAGCAAGGAGGTTTGATTAAAATTTCTGGTTAGTTTTGAGCAAAGGGTGGGGTTGAAAAGTACCCCTCTCAGAGAGCATTGATGGGTGCGTCATCAGTTGCCATGGTGATCCGCCTGGGGGGCAGGGACAGACTGCATACAAACGTACCAAAATATTGTATTCACTTCTAAATTCACGCATTGGTATCGATGACATCCTGAATACTTTTTAAAAAAAAGTAAATGTATATTTTTTCAATGATATGCTAGTGTTGGTTTGAGTCTGTCACGGACTTTGATAATTTGAGGCTCATTTTAGGTGATGAACTCATCTTCAAGCTTGTTCCGTTTTGTTGCGTTCTTAAATTTGCGAGGGAGACGAAAGAAACCGAGAGGGCGATCGTGTAGGTGTGTCCCAACTATGAACACGTCCTAGCAGCGTTTAGACGGGACTTTCTGGTAAGTTTAAGGCCTGTTCGTTAGGATGGCCGGTAACTTGCTTAGCTTTAGACATATTCTTTGGAAAAAATGTAGCTTGTACGTCTATCAAAACACAAAAGATTCGATGTTTGTAACCGTGTGGCCAATCATGATGGCTTGACGCTTGTGTTTTGAAAGGCGGTATTGAAAGCAAACATGGGTGCAGACAGTAGTTCCTGTTGCATGTTTTAGGAACAAAACTCATGTACAGGAGGGCTGATTAGTTTTTATTCCATTTTACGACGTTTGTTTTCATGTTTTTATTATCCCTGAAATATGATATGCTGTACATAACCTTATGTCAAAGGGATTGGATCAAAATAAGCACCAGACAAAAATGCAACAAAAGAAATTTGATAAGCAAAGTTTAACATGTTCTCAAGTAAACTTATAATATGCAAGACATTTTGCTGTGAACTATTAATTGATGAAGTGAGAAGAATTGGAAACTGTTGTTGTTGTTGTTCTCATAGCATGAGAAAGCAGCATGAAAGCTGCACAGATGTACTTAATTCATGAGCAAATATGTACTTTGTTCCCTGACTTTCCAATGCCATGTTCTCTGTATGTGGCGCTTGAACCCCACTGTTACACTGTATCTGTATAGCCTGACTGTACTATAACCGCCATTCGGCGTAGCACATTCAACTTTGTAGGCATGAGGTGCGGCAGCAGCTGGTCATATTTATACACTGAACGACCTGCGTTCCGTAAGCATTGTTTATAGCTATCCAGTTATAGTTAGGGTGTCTCCACTGAACTTGGTGGTACTGAGTTCCACTTAACGATAGTTCTAGGGAAAAAAAGATGAATTTCAGGTATATAAATATGTGAGTTGTTTTTCCCAGCAGTTTCTGTGCCTTAGATTGAGCCTGAAGCATCATGGGAGACGCGAGTAAATGGGCCTACATCATCGGGATCCCGGTCGGCATCATCGCCCTGCTGGCCGTCATCCTGATCCCGCTCAGCTTCTCAGATCTACAGTACTATCAGGTAACGTTTGCAGCATTTAACGTTAAGACTTTTTGTTTGTTTTGTATAACCGGTAAAAAAGATGCAGAAACTGCCTTTAATTAGGTGTAACACATGGTAACTTGTCCAGTTTTGTACAGTAAGTACAAGCTGTGTAAGACCGACTGTAAGGTCTGATCCACTCACACCAGGAAGCACCCCAGGGTCTACTCTTTTCCAAGTGTGGTGGGTTCTCTAAGTGACTCCCCTGAGTCCCCTCAAACCTAGACCTCTGGCTTTACATTCCCATCCAAGAGGACATCACTGAACTGGTGCAGCTAATAAGTAAAGACTTGTTTTCACCAGAGTAGAGTGAAGAAATTGACCTAAGTGGCTTTCCCAAGGGTAAAACATTGGGACTTACTTGGGATTTGAACTCAGATCCTTCAGATGCTAATTTCTATTTGAGCAGAGTGAGGAAAATGATCCAAATCTTTCCCAAGGGTACAAAATTGAGACCTGCTAGGGATTGGAACCTAGAACCTTTAGATTCTAAGTCACGAACCGTAACCACAAGTCCACCATGCCATCTGACCGTAATGTCTTCTCTCCACAGTATGGCTTCATAAAGAGGAAGTCGACAGGCGCCGTCAGTCTTGAGAAGGTGTACAGCAGTGGAAGACACTTCGTCGGACCGGACTACGAGTTTAAGGTGTTCCAGGCCGACGCCCACTTTGAGGAGCTCACAAACATTGCCATTTTCTCCTTTGACAAACTGGAGGTGAGTCAAGTACTGTAATACTGTAATGTTTGTGTTGTTGTGTTATGACAACTTAGAAAGCCATTTTATGGCATTTATAAGAGTAGTGTTGACTTGATTAAAGTGAGGAATGCATTCCTATTATTGGTTTATTGGTAAAACGACTCCATTAGTGAGTACACGAGTGTACTGCACTACTCTTCCTGGAGTCACATCATGTTGAACATACAGATTACATTGGAACACATACACATAACATAACATTCCTCTCCGTCCAATGCCTTTTACCTCCCCTACCAAAGTCAGGTACCCATTTTTACACCTAGGTGAAGTGAGGAAATTTGTATTAAGTGCCTTTCCCGATGGCACAACATCAATTGCTTGCCGGGGGATTTGAACCCAGGACCACTGGGCTCTGGACCAACCTTAACCGTTATGCCAACCTGACGCCACATTATCTTTTGTAATTTTTCCGTTACATGTTCTAATTCTTCTGTTCTCTCCCCAGATCCAGGTGACGTGTCGGTTCCAGTACTTCCTGCGTAAGGACGACATGCCGCTGCTTCACGACACGTACGACCGGTTCTACCAGCCCGTCATCAGGACCAGCGCCATCGATGCCATCAAGGTTGGTGCCTGAACTGTCAGTTATAATAGGGATCTGAATTATTATAAGTAATAGTAGTGTGAAAAGAAAAAAATACTGTAATTCACTTAATCTTCAAAATACTGTAATTCACTTTATCTTCACAGTAGCAAAATTTCACGGTGTAAAGAAAATTGACATTTTCACTGAACTTTAACTTCCTGGTGGTGGCAAGTGATAAATACAGAACGGATGTGTGAAGGAATCATAAATAATTACAACAGGTTCTTTACGGTGATGATAAGTTCACAGTACAGAGGTGACGGTGAAAACAGTGAACATAAAGTGAAAGAAACAAGAATTACAGTACACCATTCTGTACCAAGAGCAGGTATGAGTAAGAACTTGTAAGCAGTATCAGGTTTTGCTATGACACCCAGGGACACATCAGCCAACCCCAAATAATCTCAGCCTTACATCTTGTGTTGGGTATTTCTTTGTGTCATGCTGAATTTTAGTTCAAATTCCTTGCAGACTGAATGGATTTCATGTTGTCACACTCTGCTACCAAGGAAAGTTGAGGTAAACATACACAGCATGATTCAAAACATTACCACAGCAGAAGACTGCAGTTTAGCAATCAGTCAGTCATGGTGTGGAGGGGACATTAAGGCTTTGGTCCTGATATAGGTGAGCTTCTGGTGTCAATCCCTCTACACATCAAAGAAAATTACCTATGGTCATCTTCTCCCCACTCTCTAGGGCGCCGCCCCCCAGTTCAACACCCGACAGTACATCGGGCAGAGGAAGATTGTGGAGGACACACTGGCAGACGCCGTCAAGCTCAGGCTGGGGGGGACCTGTTGTAAAAGGGACTGTGCTGACTCAACGGAAGGTAACAGTTCCAACACCTTAACTCCACAGCATCTTTGTAGAATTTCACCTGTTTTGAATCCACCATTCTGAGCTGAATAAGCATTATGCTTTACCTTCTTTACTTACCTGAACATGTAGGTATACATATGCTATACTTATGTTTTATTGTTTTATTTCGAGGTCTTCATCCATGTTTTATTGTAATCAGAGTTTGTTGTTGTATTTCCAGGCTGTGTGTCAGGCTGTAAGCCTTACGACACCTGCACTAAAGAAGACAAGGGGCTGTTTGTGGATGTCAAGTACTTCCAGATCGGGAGGGTAAGTACACACCATTGCAATGGCACCTTTTACAAATCATATGTAATTTTCACAACACTTCTTGTTTCTTATCTTCTTCCTCATTGGTTGTGAAATCCTGTTACAGAAGCAGAAGTGCTGTGTTTGAAACTTTCACTCGCTTTTTTTTATTTTTGACTTACATCATCATTGGAACAAGGGGTCATTGACATCTACAAGTAGTCCCTTCACTGTTCCTTCAGTTTGGTGTCTTGCTGTCCTAAACATAGCTGTTAATTGCTGCCTTTTATGCTGTCCCTGATGTAGCCTGATGTTGCTGTTCCATGAACTAATCCCCAATGATGTAAATGACAGGTTTCTGCTACGCCAGACACAAATGTCTACTTCCAAAAATAATTTCATCAGGTTGGTAGAACATAGGATATATGGAGTTTCTTTTTACACAACCAGGTAATCTCACCTGCTGACGTTTCGGTGTCTGTCAGACACCTTCTTCAGAGCTTCTGACTGGAGTACTGCTTCTCGCCGCTATAAGTAGCCGTAAGACAAATGTCTGGCCTGAGTGTCATCCTGTTTTAGTTCCAGGCCCTACCTTGGTAAAGGTAGAGCCTGGAACTGAAACAGGATGACACTCAGGCTAACAAATGTTTCTAACACAGCTGTGCTTTGCTGCCCCAATGCTCTTTCCTTACAGCTGTACTTTGCTGTTCCAGGTGCTGATCCCCAATGATGTGCAGGGCAGGTTTCTGCTGTCTCTAACTCAGCTGCTGGATGCTGAACAGGAACAGTATTTGCAGGATGCCACCATTGTTAGGAAAGAGACAGAGGCAGAGGTGGGTTTGCTTAATTGGTGATACATCAGCTGTTCTGCTGGAATCTTCATGATCATATTGCTCGTGTCTGGTGGTGGAAAACGACCATGTAGAGACATGGTTGTCTAGCGTGTTGGACATAGATAGGCGATTCTACTACTTTTGTGAGTGGAACTCTCGGGAAGGGCCCTGAAGAAGTGTGGGTAAAGGGGTGAAGTCTGCCATTTCCTAACGTCTTCTTTTTCTTTTCCCCGAGGTGACATCTTGTTTTTCTTTTCTCAGGTTGAACAGATCGAAAACGAAGCCAGGGAAATCTCCCAGAATGCCACGGCCCAGTCCGGCCTCATCACGTCTCGTGCAAATGCACAGGCGGTCGCTGTCGTGGAGGACGCACGGAACAGCGGTCTCTCGCTCATCTACACCCGGCTGGGTCTCTCAAACGATGACCATAAGGCCTCGTTCAACTACATCCGCACCCTGCGGGACCACGAGAGCGTCTACATGTCTGTGAACTACAACACTCTCATCTCTGGGCTCACAGCTACGGGAGGGGGATAGGCTTTACAGTTAACCCTTACCGTGCTGAGGTGGACTTAGTGTTTACATGTCTGTTAACTACAACACTCTGATCTCTGGGCTCACAGCTACGGGAGGGGGATAGGCAATACTTTAAAGGGAGTGGTTTTAAAAAATCTTTCCCATTTAGAAATAAGTTATTCAAAGGATACCAGTTATCTTTTGTTTTCAACTTTAACAATCTGAACTGTGTCTTGTTTCAATAAGAGAAATATTTCTTCTGTGTCTTATGAACTAAACTTTCACTCAGGTCAAGAAGATGTTTTGACAAACCAATCATGTCTATCTTGTAGGCAAACAAGTGAAGTATATCAAGTACTTGGAGATGTTGGAATTTTTGATCAGCAATAATACACCTGTCACCAAGTCAGGCAAATTGTGCACAATAAGACAGCCTTGTTCACTGTTAGGAAAATAAAGGTACTCTTTTTAAAACAGGAATGTGAGTACAGTATGTGAAGTGGGATTCTGATCTGTTACCGGTAGAACAGAAGCAGATATGTGCACTTTGGTAAGATTTTAATCCATGACTAATGTAAGCTACAGGATTGGCTTGGATACAGAGAATGAGCCTCTTTTACTTGGTAGGCTAGAAGTTTCAATTCAGGCTCTAATTATAAGTAAGTATTTGATGTCTAGATCTAAATTCTAATAACATAGAATGGAAATAACCTGCATAATGTAGAACGGAAATAATTCACACTAATTGCACTGCAAATTAATGATGATGAACTGAATTGCAAGTTACTGGTATAAATAATTAATAAATGCCATACTTCTCAGTCCCAGGTAACTACTGGGAGATGAACCTACAATGTATCTTAAAGTTGTCAAATATTCTAAAAAATCTCCAGAGATTTTTTTTTTCCAAAATTCAATCACTCATTCCGTAGGGCAGGGTTTGAGTTAACTCATGATTTTTTAATCACCCTGTTTACAATCCGAAAAAAACGGTTGAAATCATTTTTTTTCATGATCTAGTTTTGAAATTGTTTTTAAATCTGAATTGCAAAAATAACAACTCAGGTAACCTGATGTGACTCAACTCTATGCAACATGGTGAAGGGAATCTACTGTAAACCTGTCAGTGCCACCAGAAATGTGGTCATAATTCAAACATGACATACTTGCCCAACAGTGAATGAATGAATGAATGAATGGTTTATTCATGTAAAACTTTGCAGCCCTTGGCTGAAGTACGTTTTACTCACATCAGTTTAAAAACAACGCAACTATAACAATACAGATAAAATTTCACACGAAACGGCACATATTCGGTAGAATTAAAATAACAGAACAATTATTACAGACGTCACACAGTGTATGGTTGGTTTGAACAGTCTGGTTCGTGTTACAGTCGCAAGTTTGGTTTGCGTTACAGATGCAATGTCATTTCTTATTTAAGAGCAAATGTCTGTAAGGATCAAACAATGGTGGCAGGGGTCAAAAAATCGATTCGGCTCATATTTTGCACAGTGATAGTACTTGGCCCACTATCCCTCAAAATAGCTTTCTTTTTGCTCAACACCGATTGTTGCCATGGCAACGGGCCAAACAAGTTTTGGGGCCATTTTCCCTGATTTGGGTATGTCAAAAACATGAAAATTGGCTCATTTTAGGACACGATTACGAGCAGATGCTTGAATTTAACGGGAAAACAAAAACTGGGCTAACAAGGGCAACTATTCAGCTTTATTAGAAAAGCTTTGAAGTTTTCAGAAATTCAAGTTGAAGTGCTTGGGCAACCTCAAAACAATACAGTGTTTGTAGCTTGTGAAAAAAGGTAATTTTGTCCTAACTTTGAAACGCTGTAAGTCAGAAAGTGGTGTTTTGTTTTACTTCAAATTTACATCATATATACATCCAAGTAGTAGCTATCATGTATTGGTTTTCAAATTTTGGTATCTTTTTTGGTTGTCACGTAACTGCCCTCAGAAGTAGGTCATTTTTTATGTTTGACGAAAAATATGATGTTGGGCTATATTTAAAGCCCAATATATGGGAAAGTAATAAAGTGATCTAGTTTAAATTCATGTCAAAGGTAACCCTATGCATGTTCTATCAAATGAATGGTTGCAAAGGTTGGTGTCTTGTATCGTTGCTGTGTACTTGTCCCTAAAAGTAGGCCATTTTTTCGACATATGCGGAAATCAACATTTTTGGCTAACTTTGAAGCCCTGAAGATGTCAATGTGGGATGTTTTCTTCAACTCAATATTTTATCAGTTGTACCCCTGTGTATTGTCTCTCAAATGAATGGTTGCAAAGGTTGGTGTCTTGTTTCGTTGCTGTGTACTTGTCCCTAAAAGTAGGCCATATTTGAGCATATGTGGAAATTGATCTTTTGGGCTATGTTTGAAGCTCTGAAAATGTCAAAGTGGGATGTTTTTTCAATTCAATCTTTTATCAGAAGTGCCCCTGTGTATTGTCTATGAAATGAATGGTTGCAAAGGTTGGTGTCTTGTTTTGTTGCTGTGTACTTGTTCCTAAAAGTAGGCCATATTTTAGACATATGCGGAAATCAACATTTTTGGCCAACTTTGAAGCCCTGAAGATGTCAAAGTAGGATGTTTTTTTCAATTCAATCTTTTATCAGATGTACCCCTATGTATTGTCTATCAAATCAATGAATGGTTGCAAAGGTTAGTGTCTTGTTTCGTTACCGTATACTTGTCCCTAAAAGTAGGCCATATTTTCGACATATTTGGAAATTAACATGCAGTAATTTCTAAACCCAAGTTCTTGAAAAGTAATACTATGTATTGTCTTTTAAGAATACTTCTGAGTATCACCTAAGGGTTTTACTGATTTTACCCCCATACCTACTAGAGTATAGCGGATCTCTCCTTATCATCATGCCCAGTAGGCTGAAAAACTTGAGAACTCCAGTATGTAGGTCAGAAGAGGGGAAGTTTGAATACATAAGTATTTTACCCAGCTCGTAGAGTATAGTGGATCTTCACTCATCTTTGTGTGCAGAGGGAGAAAATGTTTTGATTTTGCTTCCTTTGAATCGCTTATTTCCGAAATATGACCTAAATGTACGTTCAGGGACAAGTACACTGCAACGAGACAAGACACCCACCTTCAAAAATATTAATTTGATAGACAATACACAGGGGTACTTCTGTTGAAGGAATTAAAAAGATATCCTACTTTGACATTTTCAGGGCTACAAAGTTAGCCAAATATAGCTAGTTTCTGTATATATGCAAAGTATGACCTACTTTAAGGGACAATTCCACGGCAACAAAACAAAACACCAACCTTTGCAACCATTCATTTCATAGACAATACACAGGGGCACTTCTGATGAAAGATTGAATTGAAAAAACATCCCACTTTGACAATTTC
Organism: Branchiostoma lanceolatum; assembly: GCF_035083965.1. Taxonomy (NCBI): domain Eukaryota; kingdom Metazoa; phylum Chordata; class Leptocardii; order Amphioxiformes; family Branchiostomatidae; genus Branchiostoma; species Branchiostoma lanceolatum. Next base: position 2,596,605 of record NC_089736.1, read on the forward strand.
AAAGCTTCAAACATAGCCCAAAATATCAATTTCCACACATGCTCAAAATATGGCCTACTTTTAGGGACAAGTACACAGCAACGAAACAAGACACCAACCTTTGCAACCATTCATTTGAGAGACAATACACAGGGGTACAACTGATAAAATATTGAGTTGAAGAAAACATCCCACATTGACATCTTCAGGGCTTCAAAGTTAGCCAAAAATGTTGATTTCCGCATATGTCGAAAAAATGGCCTACTTTTAGGGACAAGTACACAGCAACGATACAAGACACCAACCTTTGCAACCATTCATTTGATAGAACATGCATAGGGTTACCTTTGACATGAATTTAAACTAGATCACTTTATTACTTTCCCATATATTGGGCTTTAAATATAGCCCAACATCATATTTTTCGTCAAACATAAAAAATGACCTACTTCTGAGGGCAGTTACGTGACAACCAAAAAAGATACCAAAATTTGAAAACCAATACATGATAGCTACTACTTGGATGTATATATGATGTAAATTTGAAGTAAAACAAAACACCACTTTCTGACTTACAGCGTTTCAAAGTTAGGACAAAATTACATTTTTTCACAAGCTACAAACACTGTATTGTTCTGAGGTTGCCCAAGCACTTCAACTTGAATTTCTGAAAACTACAAAGCTTTTCTAATAAAGCTGAATAGTTGCCCTTGTTAGCCCAGTTTTTGTTTTCCCGTTAAATTCAAGCATCTGCTCGTAATCGTGTCCTAAAATGAGCCAATTTTCATGTTTTTGACATACCCAAATCAGGGAAAATGCCATGGCAACAATCGGTGTTGAGCAAAAAGAAAGCTATTTTGAGGGATAGTGGGCCAAGTACTATCACTGTGCAAAATATGAGCCGAATCGATTTTTTTACCCCTGCCACCATTGTTTGATCCTTACAGACATTTGCTCTTAAAAGTCTCAAGAGTGATGGCACAGGGCTATTTTGATAGAGAGTGGTACGACAGGGCACCATAGTCCTTTTATCAGAGTTTCTTAGGTTCCGGCCATGTTCCTGTCGTCGTGTGCTAGGCAGGAGATCTGCTGTGCGTTCCGATGCGGTCAGTGGCTTCATGAATGTGTAGGGAAGACATGAGGAAATGTGGAAACCTTTCAGCACTCTTGTGTTTAGGTTGTTTTGAAATCCTCATATGAACAAATCTGCAAACTACAGCGTGTATTTATTGTCAGAACTACAGACTGTACAAATATTGATGGAAAAGTAAATATTTTGGTCTTCTATAAGCATGAAGGGGTTTTATCCAAACATTTTTAAATGTACATGTAACATAAAGATACATATTTTTATGTGTACTGCACGGTAGTCAAGTGTGCCTAATAGCAACTAATAAACTGTTTCTTGCACATTGCACCAAGGAGGTTATTTTTGTCTGCTTTTATTGTAGTTTTCTTCTACTGTTGTTTACCTAGAGATAACATATTTTAGGTACAGAAGGCTGTTAAATGTGTCTTTTCATTTTTCAGTGGTTATTGCACCAGCTTCAGAAAACCCAGAGTTTAGGTATTTGTTAGATCAAAAGCAAGTGCTGCTGAACATCTCTTTTCTACACCCAACATGTTTCTATCATGTCAGATTTGTAAGATTCGAGCATTCCTGTCTGTTGGGGGATACTTACATCGCTTCATTAGGAAAGCTGAACCAAGAAAATAAAGACCACACAGATGAAGTATATTTACAAGATTTAATAAAGAGTAAACATTGCTAGTTCCCACTTTGACATCATGTTACTTGATTACAGTACAATGTACAGTATGACTTGAGATTTTCAAGAAATCAGTGTTCGAACAACGATTCTTTGTCCATGTCACTACCCACAGACTTTCCAATAGTTCAGTTTAGCCCAAGCAGTCTTTTGACGGAGTCCTTGTAGCCCTGTACATGTTCAGAGCTCTCTCCCAGGTTTTTCTGATTCACTACAGCCTGTTTATACAGTTGTACATCAGGGTTCTGTACAATCTCCTCCTCTGTTACATCACTGCTTCCCTTCTCGGCCTGCTGGATAGCTCTGATGGTACTGACGATGTTCTGTTCTGACGGGCTGCCCTCCCACAGGAACTCGTCGCGATCCTCCGGCGTGATGCCGGCTTCCCAGGGTTCCGTTTTCCAGGCCTCGAGGTATAGCACGGTCAGGAGGTACTGCGTGTAGTCGTAGTTCTGTTTGCGGTGGGGACAGCGGTCGGCCGTGATCGTCAGGGTGTCGGTTTCCTTGTCGTACCGGTCGCCCACAAGCTTCAGGAGTTTCTTCCTCGCGTGGTCGTCGAGCTCCAGCTGGGACAGTTTGAGCTGTGAGGATGGAAGAGGAAAAAAACAAACTTGTTAAGTTCACACTAGCTGGTTTGACGGAGATTATTAGTACCAGTACATTGTTTTTCTATTGACCTGGCATTTCTTCTACCACAGAAAAATGAAAACTTTAAGGTGATTTTGCTACTTAACAGAATATTATACAAAAAGGCTTACTAGTACTAGTATGCCCAAAAGTTGGTTACTCTGATCATCTGAAAAATCAAATTTTATGCTTGCATGTTTACTCTTGCTTCTAAATGTAATGGTAAAGTTTCACATATCACACTTGAGTAACTAGTACTTCCATCTTATTGCATCTTTATTTTAACTCAAAGTCAACCAGTTTTTCCAAAATCAGTGTCTTCTCAAAAGCCAAGTGACCCGTTGTTTTGAAAACTGATTTTGTACCTTCAACGTGACAATCCTGGCTTCAGGATGCCGTAGTGACGGTCCAGACAGCACATAGTCCGTCGTGATGACCTCCAGCGGGAAGTGTTCCTCGCAAGCCTCGTCCGTCTCCAGCGCCGCCGGCCAGTCTGTGCAGAACTGCTTCAGAACCTTGAGTCAAAGTCACCAAGCAAAATTTTTGTTTAAGTCATAAATCTAAGTCTAAATCTAGGTCACAAATCTAATTATGTTGTTAAATTCAAAATCACATCACGTCCAGCAATGTAATAGACATCTAGACCCCATTCATACCAAGATTTGCAAATCTTGATTCACCCAGGTGACGGATTGATCCATATCCAGGAATTCTGGTAAGAATGGGGTCTAGTGGGGATAGTGACAAAACCAACCTCGCAGTGCCTCTTCACCGCTACCGGCGTCAGGTGCAAGAAGTTGGGGACCTTACGGAGCTCGTTGTTGCCGATTTTGTCTGGCTGCACTCCTCTGTGTTAGGGAATACATTGTAGTAATGTGTCAGTACATGGTCCGGTCTTATAAGAAACATTACAAACCAGATACTCCTAATACCACTAGTAGTAATAGAGTGTATCATATAACCACAGATGTTTTTAACCTCCTTGATATATAAGTAACTGATATAACGTTTTAGTATAACATACTATCAGATCTGATACATAACATGGTCTTTCAGTGTGTTGGCCATCAATGCCACTTCTGGATAAGAAAGTTTGGGATTCAAATCGTGCAAGTACTCTGAGATGTAACAACTTGAAGTTGAAAATTATTGTTGTCCCATGCATCCAGGTGGATAATTGTAACTAACTTACTAAGTTGTATGAAAGCAAGGAGGTTATATATCCAAGTGCATCCAAAACATGAAGCCAATTCGTGAATATAATAACAATACAAAGTATGCCCTACCTGTTGAGAGGAAAGCCCATCCGCACAGGCAGCGGCACAGCGGACGGTTTGAACGTGGCTGCAGTCGGCCAAACACTGGGCCAGTCCTGGTCCTCCGCCATCCTCGCTGCCCTTGGCACCATGGGCCGTCTGCTGGGACTCGCCGGTCCGTCGTCCCTTCTTCTTCTGCCCCTCTGTGGGCCTCGCTGGTTCCCTGGCGTCTGTGCTATCGAAGACGCTCGTTGTAAAGAGTTGTAGTTGATGCATAGTGATGTTTGTAACCTTCGGGACCAGCAAGGAAACGTGTTTCTGCATACGGCAGCCATGATGGTCACTGCTGGGATCTCGCACCAGAGTTTCTGGTTGGCAGTCTGAGTAGACCAGTCAGAAGCGACCTCTAGCGGACAATACTTCCGCTGCAGTAAGAACTCACTGAGAGCCTGTAACGTTGCCAGCAGTGCGTCAATCAGCCTGGTTTTCGGCCTGCCAAACATCTTTATGTCCTTTATTCATTTACAGTCATCACATGGACAGCGGAATTTGCGTTACACAGACCAAAGAAGTTATCAAATCTAACCTCTTTGCACAGACTATGCGCCAACAACCCCAAATTTCGTGTAACGTTATTTTGCGGAGCGGCTCTGTTTTCTGAGAACTTGGATTTGAATTTGAGTCAAGGATCCTCAAGTCCTCGGCAACGCTTCGCGTTACAATGATTCTGGGCCAGAGACGCACACGCACAACGTTATTTTTCCGGCAGTGCTTTTGACAAAGCGTAAGACGTCGATGCAAACTTTTTTTTATTGCAATCTGTCGCACTTTCACAAAAAACAAACGCTAACGTTATGCACATAGCAACTTGCAGCGTTGCAGCCTCGTTGACTTTTGTGACGTTAACTTTGTAACTTTTCCTTTTTTACAAATGCTGCTGAATGATGCTCCATTTTTTTCCATCTTGATATCTATGAATTTGGTGGTGTTGGAAATTAAAGTAAAGTTTGGAAATCAACGCTCTTTCCCTGCACAATATAACGTTACGCAACCACTTCCGTCTGTCCCAAATGGCCTCCTTCTCACACCGCCTGCTGAGTCAATATTGACACCTGAGAACCTCACCTTCCCCGGCCCACGCTCAGGTGTCTGACATCACCTGCTGAGGAAACTGACTCATTCCATTGTAATTTCTCCAATTGTGTGGGAAGGAAACCTAAACGGTGTTGTGTTTCCTTTTATTGACGATTTTTCCCCGCGAATGCTTCGGGAATGAATGGAGAGGAAAAGAGAATTCCTGTGCCGAAGCCAGACACGTACAGGCGCTAGGCCACGAAGGTCAGGAACCTGAGAAGTCTGGAACACCTGAAAGAAGGTCACATGACTAACCAAAACAAGGACAGGAAAATATTAAAAACAAATAGTTTTCTTCATGTTTTTGGCAGCAAATGAATAGGACACATAAACTGAATCTTTCTGTGAGGAACTGTTCAAGAAAATTGTGTATTTTTGGTCAGATTTGTTTAAATTTGGTGTTTTAAACATTCCTTTGTTTGCAGCCGCTGTCGCATTCCAATCGACTGAGTGGGCTCGTCCAAGATATAGTTTACAATAAAGAAGGGGAGATTACCCTATTTGCTGGTAAAAGATATATAGAAATGCCTTTTTCAAGCAAAAACAGTTCTTTATCGGAGTATGAATACTATTTTTTATTTTAAATACAGATGAGTTAAGTATATTCCGTAAGTTAATGGACTTTTTAGGTTTCTTTTCTGTGCCAATCATCAACACCTTCCCTGTTGTCTGCAAAATGGACGGGTCCCAATTAGTATCGTGAAGCGGTCGGGTCATAGAACCATCCGCATTTGTATGGTACCTGAAAATCCGTAATTTCACACAAAAAGGCCTCCATATAAGCTACAAACTTACTAACTTCAAAGAAAATATCAGTTTTTATATCATCTTTGTGTTTATTTTTTGATTTAGGGGACAAAGAAGACAGAAAGAAGGATTGTTTCGTGGGACTATTTTCTAGCGGAGGGTTATTGGGTGCATGCCCCGGTTCGTTAGACCACGCCATCTTGGGTTTGAATTTTCTGGCTGGCTGCGGAGAGAGGTGGGAAACTCGACTTGTTGCGCGCTTCAACCTCGGCAAAGCAAGAAAACGTCCCTCAACCTCCATACCTAGGGTCCTTTGGGACAGGTAAGACAAGTTTGAATGCTATTTTGAGGAACGAACTTAGTAGTTTTTAAACATTTTGTGCCGAAGGTTCGCCGCCCGCTTGGCTGCAAATTTTGTATACAATCTCGACTCGAGTGGTGTCGCCTTTCGGCTTCTTTGTGCAGATTTGCTCCGAGTCGGTACAATTTTGAGCTCTAATCCGGCGAAAGAGCTTCAAACACTAAAGTTTCTAGCTTCTACAACTTCTTTTCCACTCCGTAAACGTAGTTTTAGTGTCTTTAAACTGTGAAAACGTGGAGAAATGGGCTGTTCCAAAAAAAAAAAATGGAGGGGGGGTTGACGACACAATTTTCTGCATATTATTCAACCCCCTTTATCCCGGTATCCCGACGACTTCAACCCCCTTAATCCTGCATCCCGAAGACCTCGACCCCCTTTATCCCGGTATCCCGACGACTTCAACCCCCTTAATCCTGAATCCCGACGACTTCAACCCCCTTTATCCCGGAATCCCGACTACTTTCAAACCCCCTAAATCCTGAATCCTGTCCTACGTCGTCAACCGGGGGGGTATTTTTTTTTTTTGGAACGGCCCAATCGGTGCTAGACGTTTAGGGTGTGGAGGGGCCAAAACCTCTCGAGATTTGAGTGGTCGAGTTTTCTGGGATTTTTGCGTCCAAACAGAGTCGGGACGCCGCAACCTGAGGTAAAATGTGCTCTTCTAGCTTTCCTCAGGTTAAATTGTATAATAAATATCCATTGTATGTATCCTTGGTGTCACATTTGTGACATTGGTGGGCAGTTTCTGAGGTAGACAAGTCGTCTGAAAGCGATTTCTGGTCGCCATATGTTGGACGTTCCTGCCCCGGATTGACGTTTTGCATGGCTTATTTTTCTAACCCCAGACCTCGCATTCCCAGGGACCTGAACATTTCCTGTCGTTATAGACGCTGTGATTTTACCCCAGGAAGTCGTAGATTCGGTCTGAGTTGTCTAGAACAAATATGTAAAGTTCTACGACAAACTGAAGACTGAGTTTGGAAGGAGAAGATACAGTTTCCAAATAAATTTTGTTGGAATCTTGTGCCCACCAGACGCCATGTTGCAACCGAATACATTTACACAGATTTTTGCAACAACAAAACGCAGTGTGTATTATTTAAAAAGAAGTGTCCGTTCTAGGTTTTAGGCAATCTTATTTTAAGGAAAATGAATTTAGTGTTTTTTTTACTGCAGAAGAAAATACTTTCAAGTTTGTAATGAAATGTTTAGGTCAATGTTTTGTATAATATTGACCTAGAATTGAGAGATTGTCACTATGCTATTGTGTCAGGCTGTGTATTCCTTTTTCAGTTAGGTTTTGGTGGTCATTTTATTCATTGTTTTGCCATTTTGATTTGCTGTTTAGTTCCTCTGTGACAGCTGTGATTAAAAATCCATGTAATTACTAGTCTGCTGTTTAAAAATTCCACCAATGCTGCAGAAACAAATGCTTACAACTATCCCTGGTATTTGTTTTCCCATTTCTAGACTATGCGGCATACACACAGAAATTGTCTCCTGCAAATTTGTACCACTTGTAGCCAACCCAGCAGTTTTGTGGTTTCCACAATTCCATTATGAATCATTGAAAGGTCCACAGGGGCAATTAATTGTAATAATTGACATCACAGCCCTGTAGTGATTTGCAAGGGCAGTAAACCATGTCAAATTGCACAGAATAGCCAAGTCATGGGCAATTTCACGCAGAGGAGATGTTTTAAATCAAATATTGTGGTTCAGGGTTACATAGTTTGTTAACTCTCTATATATAATAATGAAGCCATGTAGACAGTACAAGGGAAAACGGCTTGTTCTTGTGGAAGAAGGCATGCATAATTTCTGATGTCAAAATGGATTTTTGATGTACCTTCCCGAAGTGCTTGTGGGATTTGGGAATCCTAATGGTGAATATTTCATTTTTGGCCCCAAACCTTCTGAATTAGGACTCTCGTGTTCATCTTGAACAGTCATGTGTACTGGTGAATTTTGAAATGGCAGCAAACCTGCTGGCTTACGTAATTATAAGGTTGAGTATTTTCTGCAGGAGCTTCTAGTAAATGTAAATTTTGCTGTTATATAGTGACATGAGCTTAGACAGATGTACTGTGGCAGACAGGTCAGGTTGACAGAAAGCAGTCTGAGCCTGGTGTTTACATTGGTCAGGTGCCAGCAAGACTGCTGTCTTGTTTCTTCTCATCTCATCCATCTGGACCTTTAAAGTCTCCTTCTGGCTTTGATGCAGTTTTAAATGCTCGTTCAGGCAAGGCTTGAAATTCATACCCTAGAAATTTAGGTGCACAAAGAAATCAAGTAATACAACAAAGGTTTCATAATTTTTTACACATAGATCATGTCAAATGTGCTGTGCTGTATAGTACACGTACTACTTAACTAAGTACTGCATGATTTTTGCTCGACCGTTACAGTAATTCAGTGGTTCATATTCTGGAAGGGAAGTTGCATGTGAATCACTTGGTCAGAAAGAGATAACAGTACATGCCAACGTGGTGAATGTGTTGGATTTTGACGCTGTCAAGATATTTCCTTGTTTACTATCATGACAAAATGTGTAGCACAGAAATTTTCCAAAGTCATTATAGCATTGGAGAAAAATCTCAATTTGTTTCTTTGATGTTGCAAAACCTGTCTGTCAAAGGCTTGTTATAGATCGCAATAGTGCAAGGTATAGATGTTAAAATGGATGAATTCCTGTTGAAATCATGCATTTGTAAAGAAATATGACAGTTTGAAAGTTGATAACCGTAAGTCAATGTGCTGCTGGATGTATCATATGACTTGAAAGGTCCAACACACTGTTATTTCAAGGGTTTGTTGTAAATTTGTTACAGCAAACTCCGACAGTATCTTTGCTGTCAAAGAAAAATGTCATACACTTTATAACGTTACACAATTGAACAGTTATGTTGAAATTACGCCATTCTTTCATGCCTGGTGGATTAGTGGAAATTAAACTCAAGTGACCGCACATGCCAAGCTTGCATTTTTAGGTGAGTCCCTGTAGAAATTATCCTGATAAAAAGTCCATTAGATTCTGATATCATCTGGTTTGCAGAGCTCTGGGGAAGGAAACTAGGAAGGTGGATAATTTGAGCTGACAGGTCTGGCCCTGCATGTATGCATAACAAAGTAGGGTCTGTCAGCTCGCATTTTCTAGGGTCCCAGGGACAAGAAACCCAAGCATTGTTGTAGAAAGGGTAGCAAATAGAGGCCATGTGTGGTGCTGATGGGGGCAGGGGTACACAGATGGAGAGTGCAGATGGTTTGTTTCACTGGAATTTATTTTCGTCACAATTGAAACTGTTTTCTGCGCTGAACTTGTAAGTTTGTTGGACCTGAACTTTGAGTTGTTTTGTTAAGTATGGGCACAGTGACAGGTAAGTATTGTTTCTGAAGTCTATCAGCTGCCAAGAGAAATTAAAAGTTACTGAACTTTCATTTACACAGTTTACATTTACACAGTACAGATAATGAAGTTCGCTTGTTTGTTGTCTTTGGTTTCATCATTGAGCGTGAGATGAAATTGGCATCAGCTATTTTTTCCTATAAATCAAATTTCAAAAGTTTAACTTAAACTGTGCAATGCTATGCCATTGGCAATTAATCTTGTAATATCTTTTACAAATAAGTTTTCATTTCTTGGTAAAAAGGTTTCATTCTCAAGAAAACCTCACCTTTGAAGTGTGGTGATTTTTGGTTGCCATCCCAGGTTGGACCACTGACAGATATAAAAGAGAGTCCCATACTGTTCCCTGTTGGCTTGATGGGCTGGTCTTGATTTGCTTGACACTAACCAGGTCCTGTCCAAAAGGCTTGGTGAGAGGACCAGCTACATGTAGCTTAGCCTGAGTGCCAGTTTTTTTTAGCTTCCGTACGCTACCCAAGCTCCACTCGCCGGCAGCGGAGCTTGGGTAGCGCAGCAGAGCTATGGTAACGGACGGAAGCTAAAAAAACTGGCACTCGGGCTAAGCTACATGCCCATCTCCTGTGTTGCTGACAGTTGTAACTCAGCTGTTGTCTCTTCAAGAGAAAGATATGCAGATCTGAAAGTGTAGCACAGCATAGTGAAAACTTGAATAAAGTCCTTGTGCTGTTTCTTATATAGATTTCGTAGATTTCCAAAAGCCCTGGTGAGAGGCACATTTTGTGTCGACAGTTGTAAATCCTGTCTTCTTGAGAAAGATATGCAGACCTGTAAGTACCTACAGTAAGTATGACACAGCATTAGAATGAAGTTAGTGAAACCTTGAATGACGTCCTTTCTGTTGAGCTTCTATTTGTATGGATTTTCGTAGTTTGATTGCTAGTGTTCCGCTACTTCTTGTTGTGTATTATTCAATGCTGCCTGAAACCCAATCCTCGCAGCAAAATTTAGACCTTGTTTTGTGTGCGAAAAATGTAAACAAAGCTACCCTTGTGGCCTGGAATCTCGCCAGCTGTATCATATTTTTACTACATGAAAAATATGTAGTGTCAAATTTTAATGGTATAAAAATGTGGTTTATTTGAACCCTTTGTATAATGTTTCTGTCATAAAAAAAGGGGGAATACGGCATTTGATTTGGACCAGTTGTACAAGAATAGCTTTCAAACCTTGTCAAAGCCTGGACATGATTACCATTCATGTTAAATGTCAGGAGAGTTCAGTGCCCACAGATTGTCACAACGGATCAGTTTTGTCTGGAAGGATATGAAAACAGATACATATGCCAACCTTTAGATTCATATAACTTGGCTATAATACAATCAGTATGGGGATGTGTATGTACTCTGTGGCGTTACAGCTAGATCAGATGTATAGCAAAGCAAAACCACATGTCTTATCTAGGCTTGGATACATTACCAGTAGTGAATTTTATGCCGAAGTTAAACTTGCATGTGGCTAGAATGTTCAAGCATAAAGTCAAAACTGAATTAATCTGTAACAGAATATGATTTTAGTATCACCCCCTTTTTTGTTCTCTAGTATTTTGTGTTCAGTGTAGTAGATCTAACACTAATAATAATGTTTTCAATGGTGTCAAATGCACTGGCCACTGGGCTTTCTTTCAGTCCCTTATTCTTCAAGATTAGAAAAATATGATCAAAATTCAAAAGTGATAATACTTAAGATTAGGCCTACGTGCGAAATTACCTGTGGTATCTCATGAAAGGGGAGTAGACAACCTACCTACAGTGTTAGGTTGCGTGCGTTGTGCCCATTATGACATTTGAGTCACACTGGTGCAGTATTGAATGAATGAATGAATACCTTTATTGTACACACATACCCACTGGGTTTAGTACAGGTCACAACAGAAAACATAACAGTTTGAAAGTACATATATATACATTACAATGATAAGCTAACACTAATCTAATGATTACGTTAATTTGGCCTCTTCTCGCTTCTTGGTGATATTGTAAATATACGTACAGGTGTGTTTTACTAGTATAATAGAGGGTTTACCTAAAGTCATTAGAAATATGAATTGTTCCTCTTTGCAAAGATGTATAAAATGGGGAAAGCTACATTGAATAAGTTTATAAAGCGCAGCTCTCTCTTCGTTGTATAAACTACATTCTACTAAAAAGTGCTGCTCGTCTTCTATCCTATTTAAATTGCAATGTCTACATATACGTTGTTCTAGGGGAGTGCAGTTATGACGTCCGGTTTCAATGTGAAGTCTGTGACAGCTGATACGGAGTTTTGTGACTGCGGTCCTATGCCGTATATTTTCGAGGCTTAGATACTTTTCTTCGTTATATGTGGACTTGAACAATCTGTAGGATCTCAGTTTGTTTCGAGCTGATCCACCTTTGTTATCATTGTGTATTTCTTTTAGGAAAGTTTGAAAGTGAATATCTTTCAAGCGTTGATTGATGGAATTAATGATTTGGGACGTATCTGTGTTTGGGGATAAAGAGCAATGCCAGATGTAGCCGAAACCGCACTCCTCTAGGGACTTCCGAACTCCTGACGCCCAACATTTGGCTCCAGTTTTATCTAAGTCTATCTGACAAGCGAGAGCATCTAACTGAAAACTGTCGGCAGGCACTTTCAGACGAAGTCTTAAAAGATGTTTGATGGCGTTTAGGGAGGCCTCCACTTGAATGGGAAACCTACCTAGTTCTGCCCTTGCAGCGAGGCCACATGCCGATCTCGGTACGTGCAGGGCTTGTTTACAGAATTTTAGGTGAATGGATTCGATAGGGCAGGATTTGGAGCTTTTAACTGAACCCCAGATCTCCGACCCGTAAAGAATTACGGGTTTAACACAACTGTCAAAAAGCTTGTTTCTAACAGACAAAGGTGCGTCGGCTTTGTCCAGTGATTGGTTCATGCTAAATAAAGCTTTTAGTCCCTTACTGTAAAGATGTTTGTTGTTCGCCTTGAAAGTGCCCGCGGAGTTGACAACAATGCCTAGATAACAATAAGATGTCACTATTTCAACCGGATTATTCTTATATATAAAATACAGCTCTTTCGGTAGACGGCCCCCCTTAGAGAAAACAATAATTTTTGTTTTCTTAAGGTTCACATTGAGTTTCCAGGTATGACAGTAGCTTTCTAGTCTATCTAAGGAAGACTGTAGTCCTTGCTTGGACTCAGAAAAAATCACTAAGTCGTCTGCATATAGAAGACAAGGAACTCGCTTACTGTACATGGAAGGGGGATTACAGGCATCAATGTCAAATACTGAGGTAATATCACTTAGAAATAAGTTAAACAATGTCGGACTTAAATTACAGCCCTGTCGGACACCACGCCTTGTAACAAATGGCTCTGTTAGACCTTGGCTGTATTTGACTTGATTAGTAGTTTTTGAATACATATCATTGATTGTTTGTAGGAAATTACCCCCTATACCTAACTTGTTTAATTTGAAAAGAAGACCGTTTCTCCAGACCGAGTCGAAAGCTTTACTGAAATCTACAAAACATACGAAAAGCCTAGAGTTTTTACTAATATACTTGCTAACTAAGGTACTTAATACGAAGAGGTTATCTGCTGTTCTAAAATTTTTCCTAAACCCTGCTTGGTGAGGTTTGAAAAGACTATTGACTTCTGCAAAATTAACTAAGCGAGTGTTTAGAATTGACGAGAACAATTTACCCAAACAGCTCATTATTGAAATGCCGCGGTAATTATCTGGGAGGGAGGGATCTCCGGACTTGTGAATAGGAACAATGTGGCTGAGGGACCACTCCTGCGGGAAATACCCGCTATGGAGACATTTATTGAATAATTGAAGAAGTGGTGTTTGAAGCAACAGTTTACCTGATTTTAACATTTCATTTAAAATCATATCGTTTCCGCTCGATTTATTATTACTGAGGTTTGAGATGGCAGAGTTTAATTCTTTTGGTGTTATTGGTGAGTCTAAAACAGATGGGTTTGTAGGGAATGACGATACATCTAGTTGGTCGATTGTAGAAGTGAGACAGTCGTTAATATCATTGTTGGGAAGTTTTTCTAGGTTACTGAAGTGTTTAAACCATTCTTCTTCTGTGATTTGATGATTATCTTGTGCTTTTTTTGGTTTTAGTTTGTTCATAATATTCCAAAAAGCACCTGGATTTCTGTCCTTAAGGGAGGCTAATTGGGTCATGATAAGATTATGAAATTCCCTTTTCTTCTTTTTTATAAGTTTTTTATATTCTTTCTTTCTTCTAAAGTAACTTCCCCTTATGACAGGATTGGACGGTTGTTTTACTAGTAATGATGATAAGTTCTTCACCTCCCGTTTTAGTTCCACACAGGTTTTATCAAACCATTGTTTTGTTTGCTTACGCTGGGTATGTTTTTTGTAATTAGTTCTCCTAATTGATAATGATTTGAAACCCGCGTCCCTCAAGATTGAACTAAAGTCCGATGCGATTTTTTCTATTTCCTCCTTCGAGGTTATATCGTTGGTGTTTTGGGATGAGAGGGAGTTCAATCTGGTGTTAAATTGAGATTGTGAAAGGGTCTGAATAAATTTTTGTGTGGATTTATCATTCCAGTGAAAGCGTTTGGGGGAAGATTTAGTTTTAGATCTTTTCTTTTTTTCGAAGTGATTTTGATGTGCAGAATTGGAATGTATGTATACTGATAACATACAGTGGTCGGAAAAAACAGATAAAGGATGAACTCGAAATAATAAGATGTTTTGAAGAAAGGATTTGCTGGAGATTATGTAATCGACCGTACTGCTACCGTTAGGCTGGTGACAGGTAAAGTTGCCTTGCAAATCGCCCGCTACCCTGCCATTTAGGATTCTAAGATCTGATTGAATGCACAGATCAGATAGAAGTCGGCCAAATTTGTTGGGAGGTGATATGTCCAAGCGTTGTCTATCGCTGACGTGGTTTGAGGAGGTATCGGGGAAACCGTCGTTGTTAATACTATTATCTACATAATCAGGAAGATTGCCGAGGCGCGAATTAAGGTCTCCCCCAAGAAGAATAAATCCCTCTGTGCCGTACCTGCTAATTTCTTCCTCTAATATATCTAACACGTGATTATCGGCATTCTTATGAATAGTTGAATTATTTGGGCTTATATAAACGGAACATAGGAATAAGTCCTTCTGGAGTCCAAACAAGCTGCGATCAATTTGTACCCATAGGACATCCGATGATTTTGAAGGTATTTTCTTTACATAATTTTTGTACTCGTTTTTGTAGAAAAATAATATTCCCCCTGAGGAGCGTTTTGCCCGTTTACTTTTTGTTCTATACAAATGGAAATAGCTGTAATCAGTGATGTTGATTTGAGTATTTTGAGTACTCCAGGTTTCAAGTAGCGAAAAGAAGTCAAATTTACGAACTTCATCTAAAAATTCTATATCCTCTAGTTTGGAACCTAGACCGTGAACATTCCAAAAGGCGAAACATTTGCTTCCGCCATATAACGTTTTCATCAATACAATTCTTCAAATACTATTTGTGTCTTTACCTTAGACCACAACATTTAACTCACGAAGGAGGTAAAATTCGAAATGTAAGGGCTAGAGTTTCCGCTCGGCCATTTCAAAGGTAAGAAAATGGGGGTGGGGCCCTTTTAAATATACTTGTACATTCGACCAGACAAAATAATAAACAATTTACTAGATCTAAATACTGCGTCTATAATCAACATGGGAATCTATCCCACGGTAACTGAGAAACGATAACTACTGGTATACATTGGTTAAAACATGAAAAGGATTTGTCTTACTTGTAGTAATCCGGAAATTTCCGTTCCATGTGCAAAATATAGAGCTAAAGTGTTCCTACCACATGTTACTAGCAACCATTGGCGGCCACATCATGGCAGGATGCCAGGGCCAAGGGGTAGAGTTCATCCGCGAATGTGCCGGGCCGGGTACTGGAGCGTTCGGAGGCAGGAATCCCCACGGTGCCGGAGGGAGGTTGAACAGGGGAGGGGGGCTTCCCCAGGGTCCTGAAGGCTGTCTCTGCTGGAAAGGCGGTCGAACTGGAGGAGTGGGAGGTCCGAGCGCCGTGGCTGGTTGTCGCATCGGTGCCGATCGGTTTTGTGGTGGTCCTGGGGGTGGAGTGATTCTTGGTGCAGCAGGTGCACCTGTGGTCCCGGGAGAACTGGATGGTTGCTCTTGTCTCTGGGAGTCAGGACAGTTTCTCCTTTCTAAGGGTGCAGTTACATGTACAGCCGTTTGGTTTAGGCTTGGAAAATCTCGGTCGTAGGTGGAGGGGTGGAAAGACATGGGAGCATTACGGTCGCGATCTTGGTCGGCCCATTGTGCCGGAGACAGACTGGTGGCATCTATACGTTGTTCCTGGCTACGCATTGGTGACGCGGGGATTTGTGTGGAGGGTTGACTGGGTCTAGCGGCCCTGCTGACATATTGTCCAAGTCCAATCAATGGGTTCACCACCCTTTTGATATTGGCCGCTAGTACCCGTATCCCGAATCTGTTCAGGTGATATCCGTCGTTACTGTAAAGCCGCCGCTTTATCGATCCCATGTCTGACAGGTTGCTGTTATCAATTACATGGACATACCGGGTTCCTTCGGAGATGACCTTCAGCGATGCGTTCACACTTTCCCCTACTCGCTGGAGAACCGGGTCATCTCTTGGTAGAATGGAGGACAGGACGATTTGTGCGCGCGGGTACTTCTCATGTGCTGTGTGTACCAACGCACGAAATCGTTCCGAAACTGTCTCCGCGTCCCGTGTATCTCTGGCATCATTGGTGCCGACATGAAACATTAATACCTTAGGTTCTTGCACGGTTGAGTGTTCTACGAATTCTGTAGCTTCCGTTATAGTAAACGTCACTTCTCTTTTCGCGCTTTTGTTGGGGTACAGGACATCCACTTTGATGCCTTTTGTGTTTGAGTCCCCTAATATCAATACGTCGGGCGGCAAGTCTTTGTTGCGTCGACTTGTCTCTACATTGTAGCGTCGATTTGTCTCTGCTGTTTTATCTTGTAGATTGATGTTGGCATTGTAGCGTCGATTTGTCTCTGTTGTTTTGTCTTGTAGATTGTTGTTGGCATTGCCCATGCATGAGGTATCATTTGTTCCAGCTTTAGCACGCTGTTCAGTATACTTCTCACCAGCGTTTGAAACGTCGGCACGTATGTCCCCCCTAGACGCTCCATTGTTCTCTTCTAGCAGCTGGAATCTGTTTTGTACACTGATCGTTGCTACTTCACGTAGTAACCTTTCTGTGCGTACTGAAGATTCATTTGGGGTTTGGGTTTCTGTTGTTTTTAATGGAACTGTCGTTTGCAACCTGCCTACAGTGCTGGCCAATTCCTCGTGCTTCCGCTGAAGTGAATCAATCTGATTTTGGAGTTCACTTTTGGCTTTAGTCAGATGCGCGATTTCGTCTTGGAGTTTCTTTTTGTCAATGGAGGGCAGATCAATACACATCTGAGTTTTCAGTGTGGTTTCCAGCGTGTTCATCCTTTGTAGCACAGAGTTCTCAAATGTTTTCCTGTCTGAGATCGAATTGGCCAGACAGGTTTCCAGTTTGTTGATACTGTCTTGGAAAACAGACAAGTCAGAAGAACCACACAGATCATTCTTAATCGCACTATCAACCAGTACATCTTCACGTGTTTCGTGACTGTCTTCCTCGAACACAACCTCCCGTACATCTTCATGCGTTTCGTGGCTGTTTTCCTCGAACCCAACCCCCGACACATCATCACGCGTTTCGTTGCTGTTTTCATCAAACAGCACTTTCGGAACGGTGGGACATGTGGTACAGGCCTCGGACGCCATAGGCTGACCACATGTTGAACAAAGTGAGGAAACATCAGGTGAACTTGAAGTTACAGCCTTCACAGTTTCTACTGCTACCGACGCGTGTGAATCACCAACACAGTCATTGTTTGATGTGCGACCGATTTTCTCTTTTAGTATCGGAAATACTTCAGAAAACCACAGTTGATAGGCAGACCCTTGTATCAGCAGTTTATTTGTAGACTCGAACACCTTGATGGTTACAGTGCCGAAAGATTGTCCTGTTTTGACATCAACGAAGGTCGTTTTGACGTGTTTACCATTTTTTCCTCCGTCTATGGCCTGAGTGTCATGATGCTCCTGGCACAGCTCAAGCCATGACTTGGCAAGATTCGGTGGAAGGAAAACCGTGATGCTCTGTGCGTTCTCCTGTACATTGTAACCTGTCGCATGTTTGAGGAATTTTTTGTTGATCTTTGGAGCCTTCGGTAAAATGTTGTTACCATCGTACAGTTGTCTACGCGTCGCGTCGGAGAGAACAAAAAAGGCTTTTCTTACAGTATTGTGGTGCCAATTTGTACCTTTGAGCCCATAATTAGGGCAATTTTGGTGATGAAAACGTGAGTGACATCATTCGCCCACAGTTCGCAGGTAATGTTGTTATGGGTGTAGTCACATGAAGGGAAAAACGTGATCTTCATGTCACCTGCGTAGGTTTAGGTTAGGCTGAACTGGTTTTGTGGATTTTGTTAGTGCTATTCAATTTTTGAGATCATGGGCCAGGTCAGAAACTGAATCATCTCCTGGAATTACGTTATTCCAACAAGAAGGAAATAACTTAAGTAAGGGATCAATGACTGGCTTCCAGTCTTCCAAATCCTTTTATCATCATTTGGTGTTGTAAACTTGTCATCGTGATCTTATAGTGTGAATTTTTCACTAGATATTTTTCATCAGATCTCTTTAATTTTGCTGCTATGTTTAAGTCCACTGCTCAGTCAAACTTTTGACTTTTAAAAGAGGGAAAATATGACTCAAAACTTTTCTTGAAACCACTGTTAGTACTGGTAGTGGGCGGCTAAGCCATGGGCTGACTTAGTTTTCTGTATCAGAATAACATTCAAGTAACAAAAGTAAAGGTACAGTATGTTCTCCAAAACAGTAACGTCTTCAGGTGTTTAAATGGTCTGTTTTCCTGTAAAGAATCAAAAGTGTGATTCAACCGGCCCTGCAAGCCTGTCCAGTTAGGGCTCGTTAGCATAACAAAAGCGGTTCGTTCCCATGTCCCTTCATACCTGGGTGCAGGGCGTTAGAGTGCCGATGACATCACAGGTGATGCATTCATAGGCAAACATGGCGCACAAACAGGACCTACCCATATATGGGCATGGCCCCTTCCAAATATGGGCATGGGTATGTAACTGAAATCCCCCAAGGGTGAAAGGTAGAGTAAAAACGGTAGAGCGATGAGAAAGGTGTCTTTTGTAGTTTCCGATTCCTGCTGGCCAGGACTTACTGCTGAGACCAAAGAAACTTACTTTCCTGTGTTTTAACAAGGTAAGTTTGACTATGGACTTCTGTTGTAGTCTGAAAAGTTTGAGGATTTGTAAAGTAGGTTTTTGAGAGGTTTGTCTGTGGAAGTTGTTGCAGTTGATATGGGACTTGTATCCCTCTCTGTGTTTTTAGTTTCTCACCTTTTCAAAACTTCTTGGAATGGTTTGTGTCATGGTAGGTTCCTGATCGATTTGGACTTTTTAACCTAAGTTATATAAAGAAGGAATCCTTACAACTTCTAAATGGTGTGCCCCCCTCCCACCCTCATGTGCTAGTTGAGGATTCTACAGTTGATTTTTAAACCACAAAGTACCAGTGGATTCTTTTACAGTCCTGGTAAATGATCCAAGTACATGTTTGGTTCATGTTACTTCATGGAAACAGTGGTTTATTTGCCATGTTACAGTGCACAGGTTTATACGGTTCTCAGAAAGCTGAAGTCTGTTTATCAATAGATCCCACCTTTTAGAATTTTCTACATGACCAGTCAAAGGAGAGGATTATGGGACAGCTTTATCTGTGTTCGCCCAGCGAAAGGGATGAAATCTGTGTAGAAGCCTGTTGCTTTGGGGACAACAACTGTTCTCCCTGGCTTTGTCCAGTTCCTGTGAAAACAATTTTCATATCAAAGCAGATAAATCTTAGCTTTAGCATCACAATACTTCAACAGACTGAACAGTAGCAGTTATAGCAATCATGTACAAAACACCTTCCGGTTCTGTTGTGTTATGAGACAAGCAACATGCAATTTTTATAAGCTTTTCTTGTATAAAACTTTACACAAAGATCTAGTGAAACAAGTTAGGTGTGGATAGTAGACTACTTAATCTATTTTGTCTTCTTATACAAAATTTGTGGGAAAATCTATGCACAAAGGTAGCATTAGTACACTCATAGTTAGCTCAGCTTTCAAAAATTTTGATATGACATCATTATCCACTCCTTTATTATTCAAAAGAAATTATAACAGCATAAATAGTTTGGAAACAAGCTGACATCGTCATTTCCTTTTCCATCTTTGTTAGGAAAAAATTGGATCTTGTGGCAAGTCTGGACTAAAGCTTTCTACTTCCACTTAGGTATGTGAAATATAGCATATTTAGTCAACTACACCTGAAAGGTGTGCCCTTTTTTGCAGGTGAGAAATTGACCACCTGACAAACGCGACAATGGCGGCGGAAGTCAGCTTTGCGTCCACTACTATGGACGAGAGGGTAAGGGTTGATCCAATGTGTGGAGGCTTTCTGTCCATCAAAAGGTGTAAAAACTGTCTGTCCCTTGCTTTGCTTCAAATCATCAGGGTCTTTTTCCATCCTAGCTGGATTGTCATGATTCTAGACTACACATCACTGTCTTTCCAATCAAGGTACACTTTCTTTGGGTAAGGGTTGATTGAATGTGTGGAGGCTTTCTGTCAGTCAAAAGGTGTAAAAACTGTCTGTCCCTTGCTTTGCTTCAAATCATCACCAAGGTCTTTTTCTTAGAAGTCCATTGTCTTAGCTCGTGTGTCATAATTCTGCTGATGATAAAGTTGTCTTTCCAATATTTCTCTTCCTGCTGAAGGCTTTCTCAGTTTCTGTCAATCAAACGGTGTCAAAACTGTCCATCCTTTGCTTCCAATCATCAAGGTCTTTTTCTTTACTAAAAGTCTATCACCAGCTAGATTGTCATAATTCTGCATATCATCTTTTCCTTGGATATGTGTTAAACCAGTGTCAGCTCTCTGTCCCTAGCTTCAAATCATCAAGGTCTCATTTCCAACATACTTTTGAGTCCATCTTAGCTGGATTGTCATGATTCAGTCATCTTTCCAATCAGACAGTCTTTTCTTTGTGTGTTACAGTAGAATTTAGACACTGGTGTGTAAAATGTTAACAAATTTTCGTTTAATTTCAAGAGAAGATGGCACTGTGCTAGACAACAATGTGCAAAATCACATAATTTTTCAACCCAATAATGCAACTGTACCATGGGAAGAGCAAGCTTTGTCCCGATAGCATCCAAATATTTGGCTAAAGAATTGCTCTGTAAATGATCTATTTGCCCAGACTGGTGTAGTTACAGCCCCTTTGTGTTGTGTCCCTAACAGGCTACTGTCTGGCCAATGTTTAACTTTGTCCCTTTATTGAGGATGTCAGTGTAGAATTTTCTCACAGTCAAGGTATTTGGTAAAAATAACATTGAAATTAATGATGACTTCTACTGTTTGCTGGACATGGTTATTACTACGAAAGAGAAATTACGATGTTTTAAATATGTTTTTGAACATTTTAGATGTCTGAACATGCCAAGAAAAGTCTACCATGCCTTCAACACCACCAATTTGGGATGTGTACCTAAAATCTGATACAATCTTGCAGAATACTTAATGCAGAAACTTCTCAGCCAATGCGCCATTATGCGGAACGGTGTATGCCTGCGTATTCGTAGCCATTCAGGTGTTGCTTTCTGGTTTTCTTTTCTCCAAGGTCTTTTGAATAGTCTTATCTTGAAATAGGATTCAAGTAGGACAAGGTGGGAGATTTATCTCCTAAGACATCAAGCTTTGAGTGTCTTATTTCTTGGCCTTGATGCCTGAGACTGATAAAGGTACTTTTCTTGTCCAGCCATGCCTGACACTTTCCTGTGCCAAGGGAAGTGTCAGCTTTCATCGGGGACATTGGAGCCATTTCAGTGTGTACAAACACACCTGTAATAAGCAGTTTGTATGTGATAACTAACTAACATTACAGGTAGAAGTGTACAAACCTGCTCATAGTATATCTTACTTCTTAGGCCCCCAAAAAGAGGTGAAATTTGACCAAGTTATAAACAAAATTCTAGCTTTAGTAGAGTGCTCCAGGTTTACAGAAAACAGCAAAGAGTATTACCAGTAAGTTGCTTTTAGAAAGAAGTCTACACTTTGTTTCACATAGATCTACCACTAGCTTGAATGTTATGTTACCATGGAAATCCTTGCGTTTCACAGGTATTGTAATACCTGCTACAAGGTTGAGTGAAAACACTTGTGTCGCACTCAAGTAGATTGAGTCATTTCTAGACGGGAAGTCCGATTCTGAATCATGGCTTTGGCTGGATTACTAACAAGGCTCTGATAGAAGAGAATTTCCCCATGGCTTAGAAGTTGAAGGTTTTGAACAATTTTTATTACTGTATCTTTTGGTTATGATGTTGTATAGGACTATAAGGAGTAACTAGAATTGTGAAACTGTTGCAGATGCACCAAGAAGTACTAAGGTTGTCAAAGCAACCAGCTGTAAGAATTACATGGTTACTTAAGTTTTGTTACATTTGATAGAAATGTCAGGTTTTAGCCGAGATTTGTATTGTTATTTGCTTTAAGAAATACTTAGATGTCAACTTTTTCAGACCCAAAAGTGCCACGTTTTGGTGTGAGTTTAAGTAGAGCGCAGAACCTTCCTGTTTAAACAGTTGCCTCAGGTTGGCAGTTTCCTTCACCAACACATGGTTGTGTAAACACAGCATTCCACGGGAGACAGTCACAAACTTCAGCTTTCTGGGTTGAGGGAATTTTATCGTCAATGGGTTCATTGAAATGTGTACAGAAAAGGTAATATTTGCTTCTGTGTAACAAAAATGGTAAACAAATTTTATGGCTCTGGGGTGCAAGATAAAAGTTTTACTACTATCATTTGAGGTTGAAGTAATATTTAGCATCCATCTATGTAGTATAGTGGGAATATCTAAATAAATGGAACTGTTACTAGTTGAATGTGTTAAGCTCGCTCCAAATAGATGGAAAGTTTTAAATTAGCCAGGTATTTGGCTTTATTTTGTGTTGGAGAGAATCCCACATTTTGAGTCTGTCCCCTCCAGATGTCTGTCCTGTATCCTCTGTTGTCCAGTCAACCCTGCGGTCCTGACCTTCCTCTTGGCAAATATTTCTCACTTCTGTTCAACCATCGCTCAGAACGTACAAACTTCACCCAACATCAGTCAAAACTTCAGCTAACATCAGGCACTAAATTGCTACCAAATGTCAAAAGAAGAGGTGCTACTGTATCTAGCTAATGTACCTCAGTACTAATACTACCTGCATTTTCTGAAAAAAGTTTGAAGAGTTAAAAAATATACGAGCAACTCGTAGCTTTGGGGGTGAAAATATTCAGGCTTTATTTTATGAATCACAAATTATAGAGAAACTATAAAGTGTGTTGAAGGTAGTTGAAGGTAAATTGTTCAAATAAAAAATGATTTGATTTTGTTGTAAGAACTTTCATGATAAGCATAGTCTTCTCTTGCAAATAGTTAAGATGGATGTATGAAGATATAGAAGTCTGATT
Organism: Branchiostoma lanceolatum; assembly: GCF_035083965.1. Taxonomy (NCBI): domain Eukaryota; kingdom Metazoa; phylum Chordata; class Leptocardii; order Amphioxiformes; family Branchiostomatidae; genus Branchiostoma; species Branchiostoma lanceolatum. The sequence goes on from NC_089736.1 coordinate 2,619,513, forward strand.
TAAATGTGTTGAAACTGGAGTCCAGTCGAGTGCAACGTGAACATCTAAACTAGGTCTTCTTTGAAGCTTGCTCCAGCTTCCTCTCCCCAAACAAGTGGATTTCCTCCGAAATGTGTCGGCTCAAGGCGAGAAGGAGCGGTTTGTGTTGGGACCCGGAGCCAAAATTGTTCCATGGCATTCCAGTCGGCTGATTCAAAGCTTTGGTTGAAAGTTGGCGGATTAAGCCGTGTGTGATCACTGGTGTGACTCGAGTTCCGTTAGATGCTCTTGGCCTTGGGAATAAAAGCAGAAACAGCTATTTTGGTAGTGTTGGTATTTTTAGGTTTTATCTTTGGACTTCGGTTACACTGTTTCAGCTTTTTTAAAGTCAGAAGTCAGTGTTCTCACCAGAATTTTTTCACAGCATAGGGGTCAGGTACAGAAGGCCAACTTTACGCGGTGGAAGTCATGCATGGAGTGCTGAAGACATGACCAGAGTAGGGAGTCCGGCATGTTCCCCCGGAAAATTTGTAAATTCATAACCCAATGAGACATTATTTCATGCATTTTGAGGGATAAATTTTGTGAAGTAGAGTTTTTCCTCTGTCACAGCCTCATTCTAAAGCCAAATATGAACTTATTATAAGATTTATGAAGGGTCACAAGGTTTGTCCCAGAAAGAAACACCCCTATGCTGGTTGAAACACAGCATAGGGGTCCAGATCACAGCATAGGGGGTCCAAATCACAGCATAGGGGGCCCCTATGCTGAAAAGGCCTGGCGAGAACACTGGAAGTTATGAATGAGTGGTCTCTGTTGTGCAAGTTCATCATTGTCTCATCTTGGGTCTTTTCCTTGCAAATCCCAACCAGAAGGTTGAGAGTTCTAATCCCAGTGAGCAGTCATTTTGATAACAGACAAAACAACTGGAATCAGTTACAGTCCTTAGGATGTAAGGTTGACAACCCTATTCCCTTGTTGAGTTGTTCATTATACTTGTTGAATCTGTATCACAGTGTATGTTTATAATAACACCTTACGACCAGAGTCTGAACATTATTCGTTGACAGGATAAGCAAAACAAGATGGAGGTTGGAGAGTTTGTCTGACCAAATGTTCCTCCGTTGTTTTGCAGGACCTGAGAGAGACTGAGCAGCACCTCCTGCAGATTCTAGGCGACAAGCGGCAGCGCCTTGTGAACCAGCTGCAGCAAAACCCCGACAGGAGGGAACACATTCAAGCAGAGATCAGGTGAGGAAGGGTTTTATAATCATTGCCTAGAAGGTTATGTTTTCGTCAGCGTTCGTGTGTGTGTCTGTGTGTGTGTCTCACGATAACTGAAGAATGCCTTGATTGTCATGATACTTGGTATATGGGTAGGTTTTCTTGAGACCTCTAAATGATTTTAGATTTTGGACCCCCTAGTTATTGTATGGAATGATAAAATGGTAATGAATTCAGTTAGTTGCTATCAATTGGTGTTTGTCTAATTCAGATGATACAATTAACTAAACTGAAAAGACAACTTTAAAGGCTTGATATTTCAGCTTGTTGACAAATGTTTAGTTTCTTTTGTCGATCAAAAGAGCATGCTTTGCTCTTTGTTCTAGCGCCTTTATCTCAGTTGCAATATGTGCAGCTACAGAATTGTATATACACTTCTATATTGATTGCCTATTCGCAGTTTCTTTAGAACTTATGAATGATTTTGTGTTTCAGATCTGTGGAAAGCGAGATGCAGCAAGTACGAGACCGGCAGGGTGGGACCTCCCACACCATCACCTACCAGACAGTTACGACCACCAAGACTAGTAAGTCTTCCTAATAATGCCTCACAAACTTCAATTTATGGACCACTGTATCCATTGGTTTTGGTCAGTTTTCCCTCAGGAAAAGAAACCTTGTTTTTGCGCTAACAAGTTACTGGACATCGAAAAACTTCCTATAAACCTTTTTCCAAAACTGCAAACAAAGAGACCACATGTACAGAAATTGTTGTGTATATCACAAAGGGAACTAGTACCAACCTTCTTGTTTCTTCCTTCGTATATGGCAACATGATCCATTGGCATAATTCTGGTTTGTGCCTGGTATCATGCCTCAGCTTATCTTTACTTGGTTCTGACGTTTGTCTTGTATCTTCCCTCCAGACCAGGGTAACTACATGGACCTGAGCGGCATGCCAGCCATGGACCCCAAGCAGCAGACCATGGAGTGGCAGCAGCAGTCCTACCTGGACTCGGGCATCCAATCAGGCGCCACCACACAGGTGAGCTTAGGCTTCTCTTCAAATCTGTAACAAGGATTGTGGTTGCTTCTTGATTTGTAAGCCATAGAGTTGATGTATTGTCTTCTTGCACATGCTCTTGACACATTTTTGTTTCCTATTGCTTCATTTTGGTATCATTTTACAAACAAAAAGATGTTGACTTGCATTTTAGTAGAAACGGTTGCATTCCATTGGCCGAGATGCTAAATATCTTTCTGTTGTAAGACTACATCACACTGCATTTTACAACATTTTTACCTTCACCAAGAAGGTTATGTTTTTGATGCCCTTTGTTCGTTTGCAAAACTCAGGAAGTTGTGGGTTGATCTTTATGAGATTTGGTAAGTGAGTAGGTGTTGGCAAAACAAATTACAAGTGCAATTACGGGCCTCCTAGCTGCTTTCTATGATACTGCAGCTACAGTTTGAGACATCGTTATAACTGTACCTGTGTGTTCTGTAGGCTCCGTCCCTGAGCAGTCGGCAGGGCCCTGATGACCTGGACGATGACGGGATGGACACGTCCCACATGCTGATGGAGTGGAACCAGGGATTCCAGGAGGGGTTCACACAGGAGCAGGTCAACGGTGAGGGTAGTTTCTTATGTCATGTCTGTTCTTGTGCCCCAAAATGAAACCCCCTTCCAAATGATGTTTCAGATGTGGGAAACTTAACATGTTTCAGACCTAGACCACTCTCAATGGAATCCCAAGTCCCAAACAGCAAGCATGATATGAGAGAGGCAGAAATTTGTATGCACAGACCAGACAGTTTCTAAAGGATTTGTAGTCGATTCATTTTCCATTGTGTCTTCTTTGTTATACCACTGTGTTGATAGGGCCGATAAAAGTAAACCAACACAAGGCAAAGTATACAATTTTATATCTTTTGATAAATACCAGCACGCTTATCAAGGAGTTTAGGGGTGGCCCTGTGTTCTTGTCCAAAAATAAGTGATCCACAGTGAAGCTGCATTGCACTAATAGGTAATGAAAAAGCGCCATGCTTCGTCCTCAGTGTGATATTCTTATTCTTACTTTGCCTTTTCCCTTCCCCACCCCAGAGATGAACCAGCAGCTGATCCAGACGCGCTCCCAGCGCGTTCGCGCCGCCATGTTCCCGGAGACGCTGGACGAGGGAACCCAGATCCCGTCCACCCAGTTCGACCCCAACCAGCCCACCGCCGTGCAGCGCCTGGCCGAACCCTCGCAGATGCTCAAGCACGCCGTGGTCAACCTCATCAACTACCAGGTATAGACTGTTATATCCTACAGTTTAACAGTTGTTGCAGTTATTTCTATTTCACTTTAGGTATGATTTCCTTCCTATAAATGTGAGGTGTTTTTTACTTGCTTCTAATACTGCATAGGACTTTCTACTTAATTTTGTTTTAAGGTAATGATTGTAACACAAAGATATTACAGTGAAAGATGAATGATGCTAATAGGGGTAATTCCAAGACCAAAGACCAAAAGAGGGAGAGGAAAACTTAATCCCAGTGTTCAGGAAGTTCTTGGGTGTACGAAAACCTTGTGCCAATGGTTGGAAGTGTTGATAGCCTCAATGTTAACTTTTCTTTTTGCATTCTAACTGTATCACAACAAGTGCAAGACAAAGTGTTGACAAACTACTTTGTTCTTCCAGGATGATGCCGACCTTGCGACCCGCGCCATCCCCGAGCTGACCAAGCTCCTGAACGACGAGGATCAGGTTGTGGTGAGCCAGGCCGCCATGATGGTCCACCAGCTGTCCAAGAAGGAGGCCAGCCGCCACGCCATCATGAACTCACCACAGGTAGGACTATCTTTCCTTACTTGTTTCTGGAAACCTTCTTTTGGGCATATCTGTGTCTCAAAAACATCACAGACATCTATACAAAGTTAAGATAAAGCTAAATCTGTCAGTACTGACCTAATATGTTGAAATCTTGTGTTGAAAATTGGAGATGGCATTGAAAGACGGTCTGATTAGAAAACGTTATGAAATAATGCACTGAGCTTTGATGGTTTCTTAGTAAGTAGGATTTTCACTTGTGCTTAGCAAAACTTATTTAGGGTAAAGTAAGATTTCAATGTCTAAATGCAGTCCCTTGTCATGTGATCAGATCAGTCAAGTGATATGATCTCTGAGCCAAGTCCTGCTATTTTGGTTAGAAAAGACATGGTGATAATCTCAAAAGCTTTAAAAAAACTAGCAGACATTGTTGTGTGTAAGGGTACAATATGTTGTCAACAATGTCTAAATATTTTTCCATCCCCTATAGATGGTAGCCGCCCTGGTGCGCGCCATGCAGACCACTAACGATGTGGAGACGACCCGCTGTGCTGCCGGCACGCTGCACAACCTGTCCCACCACCGACAGGGGCTCCTCTCCATCTTCAAGTCCGGAGGCATCCCTGCTCTCGTCAAGCTCCTCGGGTAAGGGTTTGCTTATTCACTCCATTTTCCAGAACTTTCTTTCAGTTCAGAATTGTAGTTCATGGAACTGTCCAACTCCAAAGTTACGAATTGAAAGAAGTATCTTTCTATCACCGTTTATTATAACAGCCCTGCTTTAGTTGTACCAAGATTGCAAGTTCTGTCTTGCTAACTACTTGATTGGTCGTGAACAAAACCTTCCTTGATTTTCCTGGTTGTGCTTTTGTTACTGTGTTACATTTTCGTTTTCAAAGGCAGAAGTTTTGGCAGAAGGATGTCGTGACAGGTCCTCTCCAGCTCAAAGTTTAAGACGTGAATGTTTGTTTGGTACTCCCTCAACCAGGACAGCAGCAAGATGGCAGCACCTGATGTCACATGTTCGTCACATGATTGTAACTTTCCGTTTCCCCTCCCAGCTCCCAGGTGGAGTCCGTGCTGTTCTACGCCATCACCACCCTCCACAACCTGCTGTTGCACTAGGAGGGCAGCACATGATAGTCACATTTTATCACATGATCATCACATGATCGTAACTTTCCGTTTACCCTCCCAGCTCCCAGGTGGAGTCCGTGCTGTTCTACGCCATCACCACCCTCCACAACCTGCTGTTGCACCAGGAGGGCTCCAAGATGGCTTTTCATGTTCAAATGATCATCACATGATCGTAATTTTCCATTCTCCCTCCCAGGTGGAGTCTGTGCTGTTCTACGCCATCACGACCCTCCACAACTTGCTGTTGCACCAGGAGGGCAGCACATGATCATCACATGTTTATCACATGATCACCACATGATCGTAACTTTCCGTTTCCCCTCCCAGCTCCCAGGTGGAGTCTGTGCTGTTCTACGCCATCACGACCCTCCACAACTTGCTGTTGCACCAGGAGGGCAGCACATGATCATCACATGTTTATCACATGATCACCACATGATCGTAACTTTCCGTTTCCCCTCCCAGCTCCCAGGTGGAGTCCGTGCTGTTCTACGCCATCACCACCCTCCACAACCTGCTGTTGCACCAGGAGGGCTCCAAGATGGCCGTGCGCCTGGCCGGCGGCCTGCAGAAGATGGTGGCTCTGCTCCAGAGGAACAATGTGAAGTTCCTGGCCATCGTGACCGACTGCCTCCAGATCCTGGCCTACGGAAACCAGGAGAGCAAGGTGAGAGGGCAAAGTTCATGTCATGGAGGTCATTCGTGGAAAGATGTATTGAATGGTTAGAGTCTGTGGGCAGTGCCAAATGGTTCTATCTTAATAAACTAAATGCCAGTCTTTGTAGTTGCCTTTCTTCTTTCTTAGACTTCACAAGGTTCACTGTACACATTTTTGTTACTATTGGCTGAAAGAATGTTCCCAAAGTATTGGCCATTCCAGTCTTTGGACTTATCCCTTTCAGGTTATGAGTTTATTCAAATGACTGATTCATACTCAGAGAGATTGAACAATATATTTTGAGTAGTAAAAGTAGTTTGTTGGAAAGAAAAAGCTCATCTAGTGTTGACTGTCTTGTCCCTGTAGCTGATCATCCTTGCTAGCGGCGGTCCCGGTGAACTTGTGCGCATCATGCGTACATACACCTACGAGAAACTGCTGTGGACCACCAGCCGTGTGCTCAAGGTGCTGTCTGTGTGCTCCAGTAACAAACCTGCCATCGTGGAAGCTGGTAAGTATTTGCACTTTAGGATTCTGTTGTGTTACTGTATATGATTTTACTTTTGGCCAGTGATCATGTTCTTTTTTAAGTCAAACCTCCATGCTAAGGTAGTATTTTGGCCCTAAAGCTACAATGATCAAGGGGAAGGTCACATTTAAGATAAAAAGGCAAGGAGACAACAATTAGTTAGCTTTATTACCTCTCTCAGCATCATCTCACATCAGCTTTTCTGTGAAAGTGGAGGTATTGCTTTTGGTTTGTGTTTCTGCATAGTTTTTAAGGTTTGGATGGATCGTCATAATATTTGATATGTGGATATATCCTGGGAAGGCGAAGGCCAAGGTTGATTTCTGTACTTATTTTGGCTTTTGATGTCAGCACTTTTACAAAGTGAATCCTTCGATCTGCCAGTTCTAACATGGTTCCTTGTCCCCTCCCCTCCCCAGGCGGCATGCAGGCCCTGGGTCAGCACCTGTCCCACCAGAGCCCACGCCTGGTGCAGAACTGCCTCTGGACCCTGAGGAACCTGTCTGACGCCGCCACCAAGCAGGTCAGAGTGAGTACACCCCCCTTCTTACCTTTCTTACTTAGTGATTACTAGAATAGCATTGTTCTATACCTGGACAATACCAGGGTTATCTTTCCAAACCATTGTCTGGCTGAGCTGTTTAAGATACGAAAAATAAGGATCTATTTTTGCAATATATGTAAATTATGCTCATGACAAATATTTTTTTTACGTTTGGTGTGTGGTGTTGTCATTTATATTGTAGTTTTTGTTCCTGCAAACTGCTTTGCCAGGCTCTGGTTTGGACTTGTGACGAAGGCAAAATGAGGAGACCAGTAAGGTCTTCTATATTGTTCCTGAAAGGTTGTTGAATCAAATAATTTCTGATCCTGGAAAAGTTTGTTTTTTTCAAATCCAATGATCAGTAGTTTCCTTTCTGCTGCAACAATGTGGCTGTTTCACTTTGCCACATTTGACTGGGGATGATGAAACAAATTTGTCGTCTACAGAGCCTGACTCCTGACGGTAAACAAACAACTGAACCCCAGTGTGACACCTTTCTGTCAGAAAACTTAGGAACTGAAAATGTGATCTAAGCCTTATGCAGATATGGAAAATGTCATGTCTGAATTGTTCTTTTTAATTGTATGCATTTGTTAAGATTTTTGTGCATGCGATTGTAAGTCAAGTGATGTTGCCGTTTTTGCTGCTTGTAACATTTTTTCCCATCCCCCTTGAATGCGTGTTTCTAGGCAGGGCATATGCAAACCTTTATGGAAGCCTTGGCTCGGGCCCACTTGAAGCTTATACGGGGTATCTTCGAAGACGTAAAACAATCTTTGTCTCTTGTTGGTTCGGTTCCTGTTTCCAAAGAAAACCTGTTTTTGCTCTAATAACTGCACTTGCACATTTTCCCAAAGCTATTTTTACAATACAGTCATATTTTTGTCTTTTAACCTCTCTGCATTGCTACAAAATACAAATTCAAACTTTGATTCTGGAATGGACAGTGCAGTTATTTGAGAACTTACAGTGAATTGTTACACTTCACAGCAAAACCCCAAAAATGTTCCATTTGTTCCAAAGTTTGTTGGTGGACATAAGTCACATGATTAGAGCTGGATGGTGAATTCAGTATTTTCGACTACCCATTGGTGGATACGCATCACATGATCAGATATCTTGCACATGATTGGTGGGATCAGTATTTTTGAATTTTGAATTCTCTTCCCACAGCAAGAGGCGTTGGAGGGTCTCCTCCAGACGCTGGTGCACATGCTGGCTCACAACGATATCAACATCGTGACCTGCGCCGCCGGAATCCTGTCGAACTTGACCTGCAACAACGGGCGCAACAAGATGATCGTGTGCCAGGTGGGCGGCATCGAGGCCCTGGTCCGTACCATTCTGCAGGCAGGGGACAGAGAGGATATCACCGAACCAGCTGTGAGTTTCTTGATTCTTCTTTTGGTAGAATTGTTTTTGTCTTGAATTGTGAAGTCTGTGTGACATAGTAAAAGACTTCCTTCTTGTTTGTTGTCAAGAATACAATGTTCAGGTCTCTCAAAAGTAAGATGCTGATAAGTTTTTATGGGAGAAAAGAAGTACTCAGTCTAGAGTTAGAATTGAAAAGCTTGTTTTCATGAATGTAAACCAAAGCAGAAGTGCTACATTTGACTGGGGATGATGAAACAAATTTGTCGTCTACAGAGCCTGACTCCTGACGGTAAACAACCTCTGAATCCAGTCCAAACCATTCTTCTAGATACATCCTTCCAAAAAACATACAAGTAACTCTTTCCCAATGATGTAGTAATCTGAATTTTCTCTCCTCACCACAGGTGTGTGCCTTGCGTCATCTGACCAGTCGCCACCCCGAGGCTGAGATGGCCCAGAATGCCGTGCGTCTGCACTACGGTCTTCCTGTGTTGGTCAAGCTCCTCCACCCACCATCCCGCTGGCCACTCATCAAGGTATGGACCGGTCAAATACAACCTACAAACCTTCAAAACAAACATACACTGTTGTCTTTCACCTATGCCACATTAGTTCCATTTAGTTTAATGCTGAGAAGTGGCCTCTTACGGCCTTGCATTGAGCAAGATCGTTTAAAAAAAAATCACTTTATGAAAGAACTAAAGTGATTGTGTCTTTCACTGAAAGCCATTGACTGGGGATGATGATACAAATTTGTCGTCTACAGAGCCTGACTCCTGACGGTTAACAAACCTCTGAATCCAGTCGGAACCATTCTTTTTAACTCCATTCTGAAATAGACAACTTTTTTGCAATGATGATGTCATTTGAATTGAGTCATTACTTTTCAAGTCCAGTACAGATTGGCAAAGCACAGGAATAGGTGAACAAAGTATATATATTTGATTTTATGTATGCATTTTTGTGCTAGGATATGATTGGTCCTATCTATGATATGATTTTGTATCCTAGGTTCTGAAGATTAATCAGATGCTTTTGTTTGTATCCTAGGCTGTGATTGGTCTGATGCGTAACCTGGCGCTGTGCCCAGCCAATCATGCGCCTCTGCGTGAGCAAGGCGCTCTGCCTCGTCTGATCCAGCTTCTCATGAGGGCCCATCAGGACACACAGAGGGTGAGCAACAACGCTGCTTATTTAGAAAGACCACAAGAAGTACATTTTAATCTCAAGCTCGCAACATAGAGAGAATTTGTTCATACCTGCTCAGTTTTGTCCTCAAATGTCTAGTCAGTAGAATACTGATTATCAACTTGTAATGTTACTGACGAATGTTTTTCCCCCTTTTCCTGCCACAGAGGGCTTCCATGGGTTCCACCAGCAGCCAGGGAGGCTATGTGGTAAGTCTTGTAAAATGATCAAGTTAGACGTTTGTTTGAAATAACGCCTGTTAATTCCTTTTGTTGTGAATTTTTGGCATCGCCTTTCAAACACAAGGATGCAATGTTCATGTCTCTCACAAGTAAGATGCTTATCAAATGTATACGGTAGAAAAATTGCTTAATTTGCAGTTTTGGGAGCTTCCTGTGGAAAGGACTGCTCATTTGACTGCCTTGTCAAAGTTGTGGTCTTGACTTTGAACCCTTTTTCCCTAAGGATGGTGTCCGTATGGAAGAGATCGTTGAGGGAACTGTGGGGGCTCTGCACATCCTGGCCCGTGACGCCCACAACCGCGCGGTCATCCGCAGCCTCAACTGTATTCCTCTCTTCGTTCAGGTGAGGGAAAGTTTGAATTCAGTTTGTTTGGTTCTGAGATTTCTGCACTGTTGTACAACAGATACTTGATTAATGCTAATGTTTTGAGATGTCTGGAAGGTCAAGTAACAGTTTTCCTTTAGGCTGTTAAAGAGCTAAATTTAGTTTGGACTTGCTGTTCAAGTCATAAGTCACTAGCAGAACCAAATCCTAATTTGTGTCTTCATTATTTCAGTAGGCTTATGAAGTATTGTATAATTGAAATGGAACACTCTACTTCTGAATATTGAGTTGAAGTTCAACCTCCATAGGTAGCAACAGCATAACACTATCATTGATACAAGTTCAGCTACATCTTTACTTCTTTTTTGGTTCCTACGTTCTTTACTGAACGTTTAGATAATCCATTGTGTTGTCAAATCTTAGCAAATAGGACTACATTCATCTGAATTCAGACTTCATGGACACTTTATGATAGCGACTTATGTTCTATCTTTACGTCTTGTTTCCAGTTGCTGTACTCCAACATTGAGAACATCCAGCGTGTGGCAGCCGGCGTGCTGTGTGAACTGGCGCAGGACAAGGAGAGCGCCGAGATCATCGAGGCAGAGGGGGCCACAGCCCCGCTCACAGAACTGCTGCACTCACGCAACGAGGGTGTCGGTAGGTGTTGATAAGTACTCAATATTGTTGTCTTGAACGTTTTACCTTACCCTTAGCAAAAGTTGGTTCTTTCAGACCACATAGGTAGTGATGATATACCAGTACAAGCAGTACAAAGTGTGGAATTTAAGTTACAGAATCATTCATCATCTTTGATTAAGAAAGTGTGGTAAACTTTTGTTCACTCTCAGTTACCCAGTCCATAGCTGAGTAGCCGTAGGGGCAGTATGTCTGTCGACAAAGGATTTTCACCTCTGGCGGTCTAGAATAATTTTGCAAGTTATTGTTGGACACCATGTTTGAAGTCTTTTATTACAGTTTGTTATTCGATTTCATTTGTCGTTGAAAGTGCATGCCCATCATCTTTATTATGGTGGAACAGTTTGAGTGTTCAAAGTTCTTGTCCTGTGATCCATGTATATTTATTTTCCAATCTTACTACCCTTTCTACAGCCACCTACGCCGCGGCTGTGCTGTTCCGCATGTCTGAGGACAAGCCGCAGGACTACAAGAAGAGGCTGTCGGTGGAGCTGACCTCCTCCCTCTGCAGGGCAGACGCCATGCCATGGGCAGAGGTGAGAGGGCAAGGGGCAAGGGTTATGACATATGGGTCACAGTTGCATTTGAGTATTTGTAGGATCCAAAACTTAAGGATCAATATCAATCTCAACAATGCTCGACAGTGCACTTGATGAAAGCTCACATACAGAATGTAACTGGGAAATTTAGCTGATAGTGAAGCTGTTTATTTTCACTGTTTGATTCATTAGAATAAAACAGAAAATATGTTTTCTACATTTTGTGCTCATTTGACATCAGGGAATTCAAATGAATTAGACAAAAGCAGATAGATAGTGAGACAGACATTTTATGTTGTTATTTTGTTGACTTTTTGTATGTTGAAATAAATTATTGAACTTATGTCATTTTTGTTTCCTTTAGCCCCACGAGTTGCATGACCCTGGGATGATGATGATGCCCCCAGACGAGCCACAATACCGCGGGGAAGGTATGTTTTCCCATCACAGTAGTGTGAGTAGTGTGCACAGCGGACAGCATAGCACCATGGGAAGACAGCCGCACCAAGGTAAGGCCTCGTCGGAGTTCACGTTCGTTACCACGGCAACCAAGGTTTGCTCCTAATATGGGTAGTCATTCCTGGACACTCTGACAGAGAAGAAGTTTCTTCTAGAAATCTGAGTATTTCTGTACTTAATAAATCTTTACTTTAAAAAAAGACCAATGGGGGTGAGACCCTGAAAGTTTGTTTTTGCAATATTCGGGCATTTCACAACTGCCAGTTAAGATTTGCAAAACTGATGAAAGCTTGATAGAGTCTTCGAGTAAGGAGTGTCCTTGAGTGGTTGCACATCTAGGAGCAGGCTTTGTTTGCATTTCAGCTTGGGGACAAGGAACAGAATGCTGGAAGTCCAGTTAGCCAAGACTAACGTGCTCTGACTCTCAGGCTGTATCATTATCGGCTAGACATCCCCGTACTTTCTTTTCCCCTAAACTGTAAACCCTTTTGCTTCATTCAATAAGTCCTGTTATCAAAAAAACTTTTGTTTTAGAATTCAATATTTATAAATTTCTATGACATTTAATCCGAAGCAAAATTTCCAAGCACGTAAACAAAAATGTTGGAACAGCTTTAGAGTCAGATCACAACATGGTGTTTCTTCCTGTAGCCTGTTTTTCCCCGTCATTGACTCCTAAGCAGAAGTTCCACTCAAATTTGCCCCTGATTGGTCAACAGTATCAGCTAATCAGGTTCAACTATTCACATAGTTATATGTGATTGGTCAACAAAGACAAGCCAATCATAGCCCATATTTTGACATGCTTTTCTGATTGGTCAACATAACTTGTCGTACACCTAACGCTTTTGTAGGTGAAAATATTACAAAATTTGCTGCCATTGTCTAAAATGTAAGAAACGTGTTTCAAGCAGTTGTTTGTTCAAATGTCATTTGAATTGAAAAGGGAAAGAAATTGTAACTTAATTTGAAAGGACTTTATGTTTGTGTGGCACTTCTGGTTGCAAATTTGCATGTTTTGGGTCTAGCTGCATGGTCCACGGGCTAAGGTCTTGCAGAGAAGTTTTCTGTAAGTACAGTTACTCGCATTTCCTTCTGCTTTGTTTGTGAGTGCTGTGTCTTGTCGTACGGTGTCTGGATCGGTCTGCTTTTGCTTGCTTATGAGTCCAGCTCACTTATTTCTGCCTTGTGTTGTAGAGCTTTTTTAGGTTGTTGCGATTATGATACAGGGCTCGAAATACTCATACACAAACCGCAAAGTGCAGAAAAATTCTAGGAAAGACTTGTAACTTGGCAAGTAAAAACAAATCCATGTTTTTAGTGTAATTGCAAAAAATGCAGGAAACAGATGGGATATTACAAGCCTTGTACTGCCTTGTTTTTGCATAGTTTGATTGTAGAAATTAATCTTTAGAATCAATAGATAGCTCAGTTTGCTTGGACAAGGCAAGAAGTTGCTGAGGAACGCATGTTCTGTGTTGCTTTTTGAGATAATTTTGAGAAAACGGCATTTACTGGCCAGCTCCATGTTTCGCTGCTTGTAACAAGCAATATAACTGTTGTTTGGGAATTCTATGTTGCAAAGTTTTGATGAAGAAAAAAATGTTTTGGCAACTAACTTGTCCTGTCCTTTGTTTGCTTGGCTTCCCGTGCTTGCTGTGTGCGTGATTGTGCCATTAACATGCCTCGATCGGCAGTTCAACCGAGAACTGGCCTGTATTCCACAGGATCGTACCACGACCAGCCCCCACACACCCCCATCGACCATGGCATGGACCACATGGACATGGGCCCAGGGCCAGGAGGACCACACCACATGCAGGGAGCCGCAGGTAGGGCAGGGTGCCTTTTTTTATGACCTACCTCCATCAATATTGACCATGGTAAAACCTAATTTGTAATAGCATCTTCTATGGCTAAACAGTCCCTTTGTTAAACACTTTCAAGCAGACTTCGTCTTGCGGAAATTAGAAGTGCATCTTGAGCCAAGGCCTTATTTTTTTACTTGTTGTTAACAAGAAAGGCATTCCTTTTCGTCCACTGCTTTTCCTTACCAAATTGTGGGTGGGTTCTCAAACACAATCTACCTTCGTCCATTCTTTCCATTAGTTACGTGTTGTTTGCTATCAGTCGTATGTATTAAGAATGTCAATGATGCTTATCAAACATGTCAAGTGCCTCTCATCATAAGTGTTGAAATCATACTTACTGTAACACCCCCCTCCCCCTTACAGGTGGCCACCCCTCGCACTCTGACTACCCCCAGGACCTTGACCTTGGGATCCCCACGGCCGACCTTGGCCTGGAGGGTCTCCCACCACAGGGCGGGGACAACAACCAGCTGGCATGGTTCGACACAGACCTGTAAAAACACAGGTGAGAGACCATGAAGCATTCACTTCTAGTTTTTGCATGTTTTTATCGTTTTAGTCGTGAATCATGTCCTGGAGTCGACTGTTTTCCTGATATCTCGTGGGAAAGAACCCTAACAAAATGTAGAAGCACAGCACATAGGATGTATATTCTGCTGAAGACATTTCAATATTACAGAGTTGGATGTTTTCTCAGCCTTTTAAGCTAGGAAACTTTTTTGTGCTGTTGTGAATTAAAACAAGTCCCTAGAAGAACAAACTATACTGGTTTATCTTTGTAGGTTGTTTGTAGATCCAGTTTAGTAGTGTGTTCTAGATTGCTGTTGCAATGTGGAAATAAAGAAAAACTTGTTTTTGCTTCAGTTTTGGTGTGCTGAATTTCTAACCAATTTTCTCTCTTGCCTTTTCTGCAGAGATGCCTTGAGGAAGAGCGATTGATGAGATGAATGAATGAGAGAAGAAAATCAAGTTTGGTCCAAATTACCACATGATTGACAGCAGCCAGCCCTGCCCACAGTGTCTTCCGATGATGTCACTTCCTGCACTGAGGCATGATGGGAGAAGAGACGACAGCAGAAGGCTTTAGACAGGAGTATTTTTGGTAACAGAGTCAGGGGAAGGTTTTCGTTCGAAGTTGGTTCATTTTGCGTTGCTTGTTGGAAGGTTTTGTTTGGAAAAGAGAATTGTACGCGAGGAGAGTAAAAAAGGAAGGAGTGCAGTCTGCATGGTTGCCATAGTTATGACCTTTTGAACTTCCATGAAAGAGTTTACCGAAGAAGCTCGAAAGATGATTCTTGGATAAGATTATGAAGGTCTAGATGACAAGCAAGGAAGCAAGAGAAGAAGTGATGTTGTCGGAAGATTCTGTGGGCTCAGAAGAAATCTCGTAGAGTTGTCATGAGACATGAGATGGCTTCGTTAAGAGGAGAAGAAGGAATTCTACTGTATTTTTGAATGATTTTAGCAACTCATGACGTCATTTTTAGATCACAAATATTACTGTACATAGATACCAGACGCCTGAGTCCGAATATGACTAAAGATTCCATGTCAGAAGTGCGTTAGCGTTGTAGCATCCGTGAAAAGAGAAGAAAAACCAAGGCAGAAGTGTTAACTGTACCCCAGTTGAGTTCTGGGAAGAGCTATTCCACGTGTTATTATTACTTACTATGGCTTTGGAATTTTATGTATTTCTAGTTGCATTCCATTTTTTCCGTTGGATTGATACTAAGATGTGTTAGTTGTATGTTTAATTTCGTAGATAGACGTTGTGTTTCGTAGGGGCAGCGTACCCGCCCAGTATAGCGGCACTAAGTATGACATTGTATTCTCTACACTGAAATACTAAAGACTTACACCCATAGAAGGCAGGTTTCAAAACACTAGACTTTTTGCTATGGTAAAAATACAAGACCATTGAACCTGGCTTTAAATGTTGGAAATTTTTACACAATTACGTAGTGGCCTGTCTTAGCTATACCCCTTCTTTATTCTCCGTAGTTGATATACGTTTGTCTCTTTATATTTGCCTCCTTTTGCTGTATTTTATACTTAGAGTCGACGCCATCAGGGGGAGGGGGGCGCTTTTCTGTAACACAGTCGAGAGAAGTTGTTAGGGATGCTAACATGAGTTAATGTGTAAGAGCTGCCACTTCTGTTGCCTTGGCTTGTTTTTATTGTAATAAAGATGGCTTTTACATGTATCTTTGTTTTGTTCTTTTGATTTTCTTACTCTATTGTCACCACAAAAAAAATCCCAAAGTCCACTTCAAGGTTATGGGTCATAGTATACGATTAGGTTGGTCAGATAATAGACAGCCCCATCATTAATGGTTGGATGGGCATTGTGGTGGACCACTCAGACTTAAATAGCAGTAAAGCCTAGGCTACTTTACACAAAGGACAAACACCAGTAAACTTTCTTTAAGTAGTCACTTAAATTTATTAAGAATATATAATTTAAGGTTCTGCAATCTGCACAGAATAACAACAGTACAGTTGGTTTAAGTAGCCATACAGAAAACAGTTACAAAGTGAAGAAAATGCAAATACATAGTAACACAGGTAGCACTCCATTTGATTGATTATGATTATCCGCTACAATAACAATTGAAAACACACCACTACCACACCAATTTCTTGAGCAACACGTAGAAAAATATGACTTTATGATAAAAATATCTTTTCAAATATATTAACATACAGCTGTACAGTTCTTCATTTTGCAGAAAACATGTTTCCTTCAGTAAGGCTACTTGACTCCAGACTAGCAGCCTGAGGGAACATTGATGGAGAATTTCTCAGGGTCTTGTGTCTTCTCCCTGTTGCTGAAGCCAGCGATGAGGAATGTTCACACCAGCACCTTCTCATGTCTGCCCGTCACTTCTAGGATCACTCCTTTGGCCTGGGGGAAGAAATTAGATGTCGTTTAGGGCCGTAGGCTGTGTATGAACATTCAGATTAATTAATTAACGTTAAGATTCATTAAGATAAAATGTTAATGTACTGCCAGGTCACTGAAATATTTCATCAGGTTGGTAAATGACTGACTAACATTGTAACAAAGTGCTTTTGTACTTTATTCACAAACCTAAGCTTTCCAACCGGTCAGCATTGCACTGAGGAAGGTGTCAAATGGTCACTGAAACAGCTGTCGTAACTGGTTGTGAATAAATAGCTTTCATAAACCATGTTGATATAGATAAAGATCGCTTGTTTGTAGTTAATCAGTTCCTCCTGTTAGCAATGCAATGCATTACATGTACATTTCGTTCTGGTATGTACAACTTTCCCTCATTCAAAGGATTAACGCATGACATGAAAAAAGATGTTGAGTTTGTATTAGATTGCTAATTTCAATTGACAGGTTTGAGAATGTGAAATCTCCACTCACCCAAACGAAGAATGTGGCGGCCCCAGCGCTGATGTCCTGTATCTGCTCCACAGTCAGGTCCCCGAGCAGCTGCTTGGCCCTCATGGCCGTCTTCAGCTGGATCCTGTCCGGGTTGTGGCGCATCACCTTCCTCTTCAGACCCTCGCGGTTCGTCTTACCCATCAGGGCCTGAAGGTCCTTCCAGTTCTGTAGCAACAAGGCCATAGCACGTCTAGGTTATTCTCCAAACCTGGACGTATTCTCCAAGCAGAGGTTTTGGTCGGATGGGGTAGTAGTGGCCGGGGTTTCTTATGTTGGCCTCTGTTACGTGTGGCCAACGTAAGAAACCCCGGCCACTACTACCCCATCCGACCAAAACCTCTGCTTGGAGAATACGTCCAGGTCAAAAGATACAAAAGATCGAAGTTCTGCTGCAGTACCAAGGTCACATACCAAGAGGCCCAAAATTGAGCTTTGTCTTCCTAACACATACCCACATACCAAATATCATCACAATCCATCCAGAGGTTCTTGAGTTGTACTGACTTAAGAAATCTGGAAACAAACAGTCACAGACATACAGGCCGAAACTATATCCATTTTTCATGGAGATAAAAATGTGTAGAATTGATGGTTTAGTAATTCTGTATTTCTGAAGGTCCTTCCAGTTCTGAAGCAGAAATTGGCAAGATTCGTGGTTTAGTAATCCTGATTTGTCCTGTTGACTTTGTGCCCTTGGAAAGGTACTTAACACGACTTTCCTCACTTCACTCAGGTGGCAATGAGTACCTAGCTTTGGTTAGGGCAGTTCCTTGGACAGGACGTTAAATGAAGGTCCGGTGTTTGAGGAGAGCCACACCTTGAGCAAGTTAAAGAACCCGAGACACTTATCGAAAAGAGTAGGGTTCCCTCCCGGTGCGAGTGGATCAAACCTTACAGTCTGGGCCGAGTTGACATCTTGAAAAGATGATATTGATAGTTTTATGTCAATCCTTCCACAAATGTAAATTTGAGTAAATAAATAAATCCTGTATTTTTGGGATGGTTTAGGGCCCAAATCCTGTCAAATGTTGGAGCTGAGAAATATGTTTCTTACCTGTGTTTCTGACTCGTTAACTCCCAGTAGGAGATAGGTGGCAACCATCACCTGGTGCACCTGAAAGATGGGAAGAGGAGGAGGAAATGTTTTAAAGATCCTAGAACCCAGATAGTAGAAACTGTAGTGTTGATAGTCCCACCCAACATTGTGTAAAGGTGCTTATATCACAGTTTGATTGTCAACTGTTGAGTGGAGTGAGACCTCATCTAAGTCTCATCTATGTTGCACAATTAAAGGTCTAAAAGTTTACAACCATACATGGGTCCTCATAGCAAACATATCCCTCAAACTGTATCCCTGGCACAAATAGTTGCCCCATCCAAAAAATTGAACTTTTTAAATGAACAGATTTCCAGCAACTCTTAAAGAAGCTTATCTCCATTATACTTGCTAAAATGACCCTGGAGCAATGTCTTTAAGTAGGTTTTGGTCCTTAAAGATAGAGATATATTTTACCAACTGAGAACGTCTTACCAGCTGTGGAGGGTGGTTGTAGTTCCTGATCTCAGAGATAGTCGACTGGTTCATCTGCAGCACCTGTAATGGTAAAATTGTTAAAAAACAAAACTTGGTATCATATATTTTCTACGGAGAAATTACTACACAAAGTCTGTATCCTTGGCCTAGAAATATCAGTTCTTCAGTTAACTCTGACCAAAAAAAAATTTACTTTGCATTATATAACAATCATCATTCTGTGGCTTCTTCCATTCTGTCAATATGGCATAAGCAAGTCTCTTTATAATTTTGGGGTGATGAATTTTCCTGTCAGATACAGTAATTCTTGATTCTTTCACTTTAACTTCATGTTCATTGTTTTGATGGTCACCTTTGTACCGTGAACTTATCATCACTGTGAAAAAAAAACTTGTTATTTATGATTCCTTCACACATCCGTTCTGTAAATCACTTGGTGCCATCATGAAGTTAAAGTTCAGTGAAAATGTCAATTTTCCTTACACCGTGAAATTTTGCTACCGTAACTGTGAAGATGAGGTGAATTACACCCACCTCATGCCGTAGGTTCTCCAGCCTCCTGACTTTGTCGGCATCCAGAATCTGGTACCCGAGCTCCTGGACCACGCCCCTCTTCTCCTCCGCAGCCCTCCTCTTCATCTCCATCCTCCTGCTGGTCAGCAAGTCCTTTCTGCCGGCCTGGAATATTTTACATTTGTAGAAAAAAAATTTTTTAGGTATACTGGCATGATAACCCAACATCTTCTTTTATACAAGACCCCAGAATTTGCTACTCATTTCTGAAAGAAAACTGTGATAGAAATGGTTTATCTATTACAAGTTGGCCTAAAGTTGAATGCCAGAAGATGATTTCTTTTTCCCTGTACATCAAAACAAAATCCTTATGCAAAGTGCGATATTTGAATTATTACTTTTAGTTACCATAACATATTACTCGGGGGTGTCCCTGTGGTGTAGTGGTCTGCACTTCTGTTACTTACCACAGTCTGGTTCAAATTACTTGGACCAGAAGGCCCGAGTTCAACTCCTGGGTAGGACACCTCTGGACAAGAAGTGCATTGAGTCATACCAAAGACTTTATAAAAATGGTACATACTTATGAAACAGTATGGAAGTTAAACACACTCCACTGCCAGTGGACTAGCCCCCTGCTGGAGTGATTGCACCACAGTGTGGCCCAGGGCTATGAAACAGGGATAGGCACCGCCCTATGCACCTTATGGTGTGGGACGATTTTAACTTTAACTTAAACATATTACTCACTTGAATGTATACACGTGTAGTATTATGTTCAAAAAACGCAAATAGCCATGCCGTATTCAGTTTTTCCCAAAAAAACGACATCGCTTGTTTTCGAAGTGAAAAAACCTCTGGCTAACAAATAAAACAAACCTTGATGGGTTGCAAGGTAGTTTTGCCAGACATGCTGACGGCGTGTTCAGCCGCTAAGATGGTCTCATCCAGACGTTTGCAGTCTCGCTTCTGCATGGCTGCCGTCAGCTCTGGAGAGACAACAAGAGCAGTTTAGTAGTGTGTAGACTGTAGACCTTATATTACGCCCCAAAAGACCTAACTTCATTCCGAATTTCCTGACAGTCTATCCATAAGTTTTTTATTGGGTAGGCCGACTACTCATCTTTACAGCCTGGGGCTGAATTGCGAGGAGCGCACATTTGGCGGGGGTTGAATCGCAAGGGTCTGTAGCGACTGCCATTCGGCGGCAGGTGACCTCAATACGACCATTGCCCCATGTGCGGCCATAGAACTGTAGGTTTTGAACCACTCATAGGGAAGGACCCCTACTCTTTTCGATAAGTGCGGTAGGTTCTGTAACGTGCTCGAGGTGTGGCTCTCCTCAAACACGGGACCTCCATTTAACGTCCTATCTGAGGGAGTGCTTGATTCATGCTGTTCATAACAACCACAGACATGGTTACAAATGCTACTGAAAATGTATTTAATCTATTAATCCTCCTTGGCAAAGGTAAATAGACATCATTTGAGATTCTGAAAGCTTGCAATCTTGTACATATCTATACGACAATGGTCACATAATTACATTATGAAGTTGTTAAGAATTGGAGATCATTAGAGCTTTTGTCATGTTTCTTTCCTCTTAGGAGACATAAATGTACTGTTCTGTATTTTAAAAAAAAGTTAAAGTCCTTCCCGCACCGAAAGGTGCATAAGGCGCCCTTGGGCCACACAACTTTGTGAAGGTCACTACAGCAGGGGGCTAGTCCACTGGTAGTGGTGTGTGTTTAATTGCCATACTCTTTCCCAAATGCTGAGTGCTAAGCAGAGAAAGCAGTATGTACCATTTTTAGAGTCTTTGGTATGACCCGACCGGGATTTGAACTCGCGACCTACCGTATGCAAGGCGAACACTCTACCCACTCCGTCATTGCACCGTTAGACTGTTTGTATACATGTGTATAATCTTTTGTTACTGTTACCAACCACATACACTTGTCAGGGCATGCCACACCCTCACTTCAAGGCTATCAAATCCTCAGGGGGTTTCTTATTCTTATGATCCAGGTGACCTTTTATTTCTTATTGCTATTTCCATGATCTTTTTGAATGGTCTTTTTGTGTGGTCTGGTAATATACCCCTGGACTAGAATTGTGATTTTTAATTATGTGTGAATCCATTTACACAAATGATCCTTTGATGCATGACCTGTTCTCAAAGTAAAAACTGCTAAGACTGCTTTTCTCATATCATTGCCTATTTCTAAGTGGTTACATTGTTGATCTTGAAGCAATGTAATGCTGTTAATTCAACTGTATTGCATTCCTCAAGTACACAGCATTGCAGCCATTCCCATGCCAATCTTGTTTTGGCATAATGATAGTAATTTTGCAAAATTGCTTCTGTCTGATATATTATTTATGACAATGATATTTTGCAAGGGGCATTTCAGTAATTGGCACGCCGTAGTCCAGTATTACCGGTATTTGTGTATGCTGTTCCTAAGCAATGCACCAATCATCTTGTTGCCTATAGCAACGTAGTGTATGTTTATTCCTTATATGGACTGTACACCCTTGGTTACCATTCATTCTGACCAATCAGGATTGTGTACGCAACATTATAGACCTGTCTGCTTTTTATTGCCGTCATAACGTACTGGACATGTGATACAGTCTGACCAATGGCCATCCTCTGTTTTGGCATCACCAAGGTGACAAAAGAACGTAAGGTATAAATGCCGTGGCAGAAATAATGTTTTGCACTTGTTGACTGCGAACTGCGAATCATCACATATCGCAAGTGAACAGCTTTCCCGCCATTTCCACATCTCTAATTTCTAGACGAGATACAAGAATCAACCATGGTAGGTATCATTCCTTTTCCCTCATGCAAGCCTGACCGTGCAACTTTCAACATAATGGCAACTCACACACATCGCCTTAAAGGAACCAAAACCTTGCCCTGGGGAAGTCGTAAAGGGAGTGCTCCTACTGTGAGCTGCCCAGCAGGTTGAGGGCTGGATTAATCCCCCATAACCACATAAATTCATAAAAGGATTAGATGTCTGCCAGCCTGGGACAATAGCAGGGACAGATTACCATAATAACTGTCAGAGAATTCAAACTTTTTTCTGTACTGGTTTTTCTATGAACAGTATCAAACCATGCAGAATGGCCCAGATATCTATCAAAAAGTCACATAATCCAAGGAAGTTTCAATCAGATAAGATCCCTTGGATAATCAAGACAATGCTATCTACAACTTTCAGTTTGGGGGAAGCCAACCTTGTTCAAATTTTCAAACTTTCAAATCGACCCTGTCAACGTTGTGTTAGAGTGTCTAAATGGATATAAATTTCCAATGTCTTCCCAACATTAGCCTAGGTTGTGTGTCTAGAAATATGACTTGGGATTTTTTGCGTCTTCTTGTTGTTGTAACCAGCATAGAATAGGGCTCTGTAGAACTTACATATAACTGCTAGCCAATGTCTCAAACTAAATTGCAAGCCAGTGTTGTCATTACTTTATTTCTTGGCTAACTGTCCTTCAAGCTAACTTCTTTATGTGTAGCCATACTTCAAATTCTTATATGTTATCTATAGAATTCAAACATGACTTGAAGAGTAACTTGTACATGGTAAACCTTCTCAGCCAGGCCTCCACTGATGTGCACTGTACGGCTGCCAGGCGCATACTGAAGGCTATAGTTTACATTATCCTGTATTTATATAGTTTTACTGGGGTCTTTAACAGCAGCAATTGATATCAGTAACTATGTAACATGTGGTGATATTGTGGGTTATTATGTCATTATCATGTAAGTACTGCTAGTACTGTTTTAGATTTTGATATCATCAATACCTGAAAAACAGACTTCAAGTTGCCTGAGTGTATTTTTCCCTGTTTAGATAAATAAATGAATGAAATGAAATGGCGTCTGTCCTTAGTGCTGACTTTTTATGATGTCTTCCAACACAACATACATTTGTATCCTTCCCTATGTGAGTGGTTCAAAACCTACAGTGCTATGGCCACATATGGGTCAATTTTCGTATTGAAGTCACCTGAGTTAGCGCCGAATGACAGCTGCTCCAAACCCTTGCGATCTAACCCCACCAATTGTAAGCTCACCGCAATTCAGCCCCTGGCTACTAATAGAAAGTACTCGACCAACCCAATAACCAAAAACAATTCTTCTCCCCCCCAGCGTGAGTGCATCTCCGTCCACGTCGGCCAGGCGGGTTGTCAGATTGGTAATGCCTGCTGGGAGCTGTACTGCCTGGAGCACGGGATCCAGCCTGATGGCCAGATGCCGAGCGACAAGACCCTCGGCGGTGGGGACGACTCCTTCAACACCTTCTTCAGCGAGACCGGGTCCGGGAAACATGTGCCCCGCTGCGTCTTTGTGGATCTGGAGCCCACTGTAGTTGGTAAGCTATAACACTTTCGACTACTAACACTGCAGCATTTTAGTGTAACAGTTACGCCACCAGGTTTCGACACCCCTATATTCTGACAACCTTATGTTCTGACATCCCAGCCTATGTTCCGACACCCCAGCCTATGCTCCGACACCACTATGTTTAGACATCCCTATGTTCCGACACCCCAGCCTATGTTCCGACACCCCTATATTCCGAACCTCATGACAACCGAGCATTCACTCCGCAGTACTTCGCAGAATTTCGTTGCAATTTTCGTTACCTTTTTGATAGTGGTCTTTATTCTGAAGCATGTCCTTATATCGAAATTTTACAACCAAGCTTGGTTAGAATCTTATGGATATGAATTTTTGATGAGATTCCACTGTCCTGTGGGTCCACTTAACAAATTATCCTCTCTCATATACAGTGCAGGCCTTTGTATGAGTAATTTTACAGTCGAATGACCACACACTCATTTACAGTTTCGCTGTAAAAGAATGCAATATGGCAGAATTTTGGATGTTTCAAAGCCCATAAGAAAATTCTGGCTTATCCATTTTTAATCTACTTAGCTAAATTCTCTAGCAAAATTACAAAATTCTCTTTTAAACAGTCAGGTGCACAGTTGGCACTGCTCAGGATTCGCACCCTATAATTTAGACCTGTTGACGGTCGGTCTTCAAATAAATTATTCAAGAGACGGCCACAAAATCATCAAGCCCTTGAAAAGGCTAATTTTGCCAGACGAAAATCCACCTTGCAATTTGCATGCAATGGTTGTTACTTAATTGGCATAGCTCATATTGAGAAAAACATATCGGAATTACATGCCATTGGTCATTTGAAAGCAAACGACTGCAGGGAACCCAAGCCATTAAACAATTCACCCATGTGCAATTTTATTGCAGATATGGAAACTAATAAATGAAAGGAATTCAAAGGATATATTACCAAGTTCTACAGTTAATAGTCAATATATACAATGTAACAATATATATATGTTAGGCAAGCTTCTGTTCAAGCCAAGTGTACATGTGTATTATGTAATGCTTCTTCTAGTTGTAACTGTTTAATCTGTGGTACATGCTACTGACTTAATTTTGCAGTAGGAGGGGGAAAGGAGCTAGAAAGGTGTTGCTGTTTCTTGCTGGAGTTCTAACTTTGAAGTATAGCGGAAGCACATATTCGTGGTGTCATCATTATTCAGTGAAAAGGACATCGAGAAAAATGCCAAAAAGAAAATCATTGTGGACATACCAAGATTTGCTGCATCATTATTCAGTACATATAGTAGCTGATTTTGCCTCAAATTTTCATCCATCATTTTTCGTCTCTCCTGTAGATGAGGTCCGCACCGGTACATACCGCCAGCTGTTCCACCCTGAGCAGCTCATCACTGGTAAGGAGGACGCCGCAAATAACTACGCCCGCGGCCACTACACCGTCGGCAAGGAGATCATCGACGTGGTTCTGGACCGCATCCGTAAGCTGGCCGATTCCTGTACTGGTCTCCAGGGGTTCCTCATCTTCCACTCCTTTGGCGGTGGCACAGGTTTGTAATGTCTGTTATGTTTAGCTTATGTATGTATTCTTAATTGCTTTTAGACTTCTTTTGATGAAGGCTGCTACTGTATGTGATGTCTTGCAACGACGTAATAAACCATTCGTTCATTCACAGGGTCGGGCTTCACTTCTCTGTTGATGGAACGTTTGTCTACGGACTATGGCAAGAAGTCCAAGCTGGAGTTTGCCATCTACCCTGCCCCTCAGATATCCACCGCCGTCGTCGAACCCTACAACTCCATCCTGACCACCCATACGACGCTGGAGCACTCCGACTGCGCCTTCATGGTCGACAATGAGGCGATTTTCGACATCTGCCGCCGTAACCTGGACATTGATCGTCCCACCTACACCAACCTGAACCGCCTGATTGGTCAAATCGTCTCCTCCATCACTGCATCCCTGCGGTTCGACGGCGCCCTGAACGTGGATCTCACCGAGTTCCAGACCAATCTGGTGCCCTACCCGCGTATCCACTTCCCCCTGGCCACTTTCGCTCCCGTCATCTCGGCAGAGAAGGCCTACCATGAGCAGCTGTCCATTGGCGAGATCACCAACGCCTGCTTCGAGCCAAACAACCAGATGGTGAAGTGCGATCCCCGTCACGGCAAGTACATGGCCTGCTGTCTGCTGTTCAGAGGCGATGTGGTGCCCAAGGATGTCAATGCCGCCATCGCCGCCATCAAAATGAAGCGCACCATCCAGTTCGTTGACTGGTGCCCCACCGGCTTCAAGGTCGGCATCAACTACCAGCCTCCCACCGTGGTGCCTGGTGGAGACCTGGCCAGGGTGCAGCGTGCCGTGTGCATGTTGAGCAACACCACCGCCATCGCCGAGGCCTGGGCCCGGCTGGACCACAAGTTTGACCTGATGTACGCCAAGCGCGCCTTTGTGCACTGGTGAGGGCCTCATGTTTCGGTCAGCAAAATGTATACCGTCAAAACTGCCCAAAAAGACCACTCAGGTCATAGGCAATATCTGGTCTATGTTGTCACTGTAGATAGGATATTCAATGCTTATTTCAATGGTAAAACTATCCAAGGGACGTCGCACCATAAAGTGGTCACATTAGTTAGGTGGTCCTTATCTAAAGGTGGTCATATTGGTTAGGTGGACCTACTTTTGAAGACAGGTGAATGATGAAACAGTCTTGTGAGATGACAGCTACACTATGATTTCATTACGAGTTTTTAAAATCTCTCTGAGCAAAATGGCATCCCAAAAAAGTGGAATTTGTCGTTTTAGGGTACATTTGGTAAGTACACAACTTTCAGCACCAGGGACTGCCCCACTCTTAATGTTTTGAAAACCCTTTCATCAGCAATTGCTGCTACTTTATGACCATATTGTTTGTATTTCTTGAAGATCTTTCTTGATTTAGTCCCTTGGCTTTTGGACATTTCTAAGGTGCAAATTTATCAAGAAGACATCATAAAAACAGAGGGCTGGAAGGAAATCATGATTTTTTTTACTATTCACTCTCTAAAACTTAGTATAAAAAGGCATACATCAATACAGTGTTGTATCACAAGGATCAGGTTTTATTTCATTTTTCCAGTTTAGCCCCTTTTCTTTTTAAATTCGAAAACCAATGAATTTCAGTGGTATGGGCTAACCCAGACCCGTTTGTCGTACAGGTACGTGGGTGAGGGGATGGAGGAGGGAGAGTTCTCCGAGGCGCGTGAGGACCTGGCTGCGCTAGAGAAGGACTATGAGGAGGTTGGGATCGACTCCGCATCAGGAGATGAGGAAGAAGAGGGAGACGAGGAGTACTAGGCTTTGGAACCTCTAAAAAAAAAAACATGCATGCAGTTATATAAAATACACTTTGGATCTAAAGATTGCCTAGTTATAAGGTTCCTCAACTAGCCTAGGTGCCATCTGATTACTACGGAGGCTCCTACACTCGCTGCCTTGAAAATGAGATGCGAGTGTAGGAGCCCCCGTAGTGATTGGATGGCACCCAGGCTAGTTCCTCAACAACCTATTTTGGTTTTCTCTTGTTCATCATCATTAAAATGCTTTAGAAGCAATATGGTTGAACTGAATATTGATTAGAAGCCTATGATAATATCTTACTAATGGTAATTTTTTTGACTATTTGGATGATGTCATTGTATTTTATTGCTCTTTTAATGTTGAGAAGCTAGTTTTTTTCTTATGATCGTGCAATGATATGATGGCTTTTGTAGATTGATATGAAAGAAATTGGCTCATTGTTTATTCTAATTCTTTGCTAGACATGTAAGATGTTATGGAAAACCTTTCTTAACAAAAGACTGGCATCATTACTCCGAGCTGATTTGCTTGTAATGACATCAGAAGTTAGAATGTTTTCCTTGTTCATTGAAATGGAAGATCTGTTGATGGCATGTTTTATTACAATGCACAAAAAGCTGTTGAAAACTTTAACCTAGCATGCTGGTTATTACATAAATTATTATTATATGACTGGTGTAATTTTTGTCTTTATCCATAACAGAATACCAGAAAACATGTAACCGTTGAAGAAGATACAGTAATACCTGCTAATGGGGTCCCTTCCTACCCATTTCTTTACTGTCTATGGAATGATATTCCAGCCTAAGACTTAAGTGTGTTGGATATTGATTTACAATCTTAGTGACCAGCAGAGTTTGCAGCCCGTTGAAGGGAGCAGTAAACCATTAAATTAAGCCATAGTTTAAGACCACACCTTAAATACATATTCAGGGAACATATGTATAAGAATGGGGATATGATGACCAAAATCTATCAGTTCCTGGCTCAAGGACTAGCTCTTGTTATCGCTAAATTTTGGTCTAGTTGAACAGCCTCACATGTATTATAAGTCAGCTGTACCAAGGAGGTTACATCTATGATTTAACTATACGTGTATATGATATGACAATAGAAAAATTCATGGCAATTTTTTCCTGTGAAGAACTGCTCCCTACCTTTCTGTGCTCGAAGTGCAGCCAGCAGCTCCTCAGTCTCCAGCAGCAGCCCAGTGTCGTCGGTCAGGCCGGCGCTGTAGTAGTCGCTGATGGAGGCCTCCAGTTGTGCCGGGTTGTGCTGTTGTATGGCTGGCTCCAACCGGTCCAAGATTGGCGTCTCCGCTGTAATGTACAGAATGATACGAACTTTCAGCTTATGAAGTACATAGTACATCATACATGTATGGTATCAAGTGTTGTCACAGTGGCAAAATATAGCCCTGTTAGTAGTTGCTGATGGAGACCTCCAGTGCTGCTGGGTCGTGCTGTTGTATGGCAGGCGCCAGTCGGTCCAGGATCGGGGTTTCCACTGTCATTTAGGGAAAAGCAAGGAGGTTTTATATATAAATTTTCTATATAAAACCTCCTTGGGAAAAGTCATCTTTCATGAAAAGGCATATACATGTACAAGTAGTCTAGACTTGCTAGCTATCAATAGATAGCGCTGTAGTAGCTGTTGATTGTGGCCTCCAATTCTGCTGGGTCGTGCTGTTGTATTGGCTAGTGACTCCAGTTGGTTCTCCAATGTCAATGTCTCCATCAAGGATTGGCCGGGGTCTCCAATGTCATTTAAGAAAATATGGTAAGCCTAATCATAGCAAGACAGGACAGGTTTTTCTTGACCATTTGAGAAAAAAGTGCTGGCCAACAAAAGATATAAAACATATCAGAGACAGCAGCTTTTCATTCAGGTTCTATTCAATTTTCCCAGGGTAGTACTTGTGTCACAATTACTAGTTCAAGAAAAAGTAGAATGGAAAGCAGTTGAATACTAAGAGTTTTCTTGTAAGTTATCTGATAGATAATATAGCACGCAAAATGTTAAAACAAGCTACATCCTCATATGACATCTCCTACGTACCTCCCAGTCTGTCTTGAGCTCTTTTCCTCTCCTCTTCCTCCAGCCTCCTTCTCTCCTCCTCAGACCTTCTCGCCTGGTCCTCCTCAGCCTTTCTCCGCTCCTCCTCCTCCTTCCTGCGCTTCTCCTCCTTCTTCCTTCTCCTGTCCTCCTTCCTTTTCTTCTTCTTTCTCTTTTCCTCCTCTTTTTTCTTCTGCTCTTCTTGGAGCCTTTTCTTTTCCTCCTCCTGTAGTCTTACCTTCTCCTCCTCCTGTCTTTTTGTTTCTTCTTCATCCACAATGTTGATGTCTTCCTCCTGGTCATCGTGAAACAGTTCCTCGTACGGAGGGGGTTGCAGGTTAGGGGAATGGACTGAGGATTTCTGGTCTGACATCTTGAAAAGAAGTTTGAAAAAGAATGATTATTGCACAATTTCTAACACACATTATTTCGCAGTTTGAAAGATGCATAGAAATTAGGAAGATCAACAAAAAGATTTAGGTCAAATATCTTCCCTGTATATTTCTGAATAAAAACACAAATACCTAAACATCAAAGGAAACAATCATATCTATATTCTCTTTTGAAATTGATGATCTTTAAATCAAAATGCATGGCTAGCAAACATGTAATCTGTAGATTTTGAAAGCATGTGAACATTTTATCTGATCATCCCATGTCGTCTCAGAGCCTTATTCTGAATAAAACAAACACAGAAGTTGTTGGAACGAAAGGCTTCTGGGTTTTTCACCCGATTTCGCAAATTTGGCAAACCTTGTATCTGATAAGTGTATATCACAACAAGACAAAATACATAGAAATTTGTGGAGCTTAGGTTCTTACCTGATTCCCCCCAGTCTTCATGGTCCCCTCGTCCCTTTCTGCGCTGTGAGCCTGCTGGGAACACAGGTCCAGCTCCTCCTGCTGTTCCGCCTGCAGCAGGGACCTCCGGGTGCCCGCCAGCCGGGTGCTGGGCTGGTCCCCTTCCTGTAGACAGGAGCGACATGTATCAAGCAGATGAGAAGAACAGAATAAAAGGCAGTTGGCCAATTGGATACTGCTTTTGCCCTTTATTCAAAGGATACGTCACTGCCATCGGTAAATCTGCTTGGAGATTATTGACAATAGACTGTTTTCCTTAGTTTTTAATCCAGATTTGTGTGGTGGTAAGGATTCTAACTTCTTTCAGAGTCATTTATCTTTAACCATTGTTAGAGAACCCAAGTCCTTCCTGTAGACATACCAGACAGAAACAACATAAACAGATGAGACGTACAACATTGTATACAGGCTCTTGGACTACTGTAAATGCAGAAATGTTCTCCGTGGTTTTATATTTTCGCGGGAAGCTCTGTGCTGCGAACATAAAACGACCGCAAAGTTTTGGATCAGGCTATGAAAGCTTTGGATGCAGTTTTACATGCTGGAAACCAGGTTTTGCTCCTAACACCTGAACTCTTAATGAACAGCTGATTTTGCTCTTAGAACAAGAATACCAAGAGCCTGGATCAAACAAAGCTATCTGAATAATTGGAAAATGCAGCTTTGCACAAAACAATTCAATCAATCAATCATTTGCAGGCATCAGTGTCTGATGCATGTGGCTGCAGACATGCATGATAGAGCTCCCCAGGCTTAGGTCTGCTCTCGGCATAGACCCTCCAGTTGGTTCTGGTGACTCCCAGCCCCTGGAGCGTGTTGAAGATCTGGTCTTCCCATCTTCCTCAAAACAATTCCTTATTTGCAAATACATGTATACAAACAAGATGCTAACCTGTTTAGCAGAAGTTGCTACCATTTTTGTCTCGTCCCTCTCCTGAGAAATCCCCTCTGATGGGCCCAAATCTTCTACTTCCATGTCCTTCTGAACTACAAACATGGCAGTTGTGTTTGTTGTAGAGGTCGTGATCGGCGGAAGGCGGGTTGGACGAGAGTTCACGTTTGCCCTGACCACATCCTCCCCCCTCTTGTGAGACACCAACTTGGGCTCTTCCAGATCCTCCTCTATGTCTTTCTGTGCCTGGAACAGGGTGGTCCGGTCCACTGTGCAGGTTGTGATGGGGGGGAGTGGGACTTGGTTTGTGTTGAAGGTTGCCCGGACGACACCCTCTCCTCTTTCCACATCCGGCCTCTGCAGGTGAAAGATAGTTTTGATAGGAGGAGGTTTGATATCAGCTTTTATCAAAACAATTCTCGTTATCTAGCAGGTTTTATGCACTATTATCAGCTGGTCACATTGGTGAGAATTTTTCCATGAATGGGCTTCAAAATCAGATGTAATTGACAACATAATAGGCATTACTGAATTAGGATATCAAGGCAATACATCATGCATAAAGAGTACAGGATATGTAACCAGTGAGATAGCTATTGTTTTTTTTATTTGTATGCCCCAATAGAAGATTAAGCTTCAACTGTTTTTGAAAGCCTAATGTTTGCAGAATGTTTGTAGCACAATACAATATGTTGCAAGTCTGTGTCCACAGTGAACCCAATCATCTTCTAATTATCTTCCCATGAAAATCTTCCATACCCTGCCGCGGACAGACTGAGTGGGTCTGGTCTTCGCAGCACTCGGTGGTCTCTTCAGCTTGCCCTTCTTCCACAGGACGGCTCCCACAATACAGGTGACCAGGATCACCACTGCTGCAAACGCTGTCACCACGGTGATGACAATGTCTGGGCCTTTTTGTCTGTAAAGGAAACAAAAACTTTGGATTGAGCCTGCCATTCGAGTCTAGGTTTTGAATTATGCACCTGCTTGGACTTAAATGTCATGTACTGTTCATAACCTGCAGGCTACTTGTCATCACATATTTAGTTCGTCATTACCTATTCTGCTCATTCTATTGCTAGTTCAGCACCGAGGACAGCTGCCAGCTACTGTTGCGATGGCTTGAAAAAGGGAATAATAAATAATCATTCATAAGAATCGATAGCAACTAATTGTACCAACTTCCTTTATCCATATCTTTTGGCAGCACCAAATTTCGGTTTTAGGGCTAGATATTTAAAAGAGGGAGAAATTGAAAGTTAAAGATATTGTTGCTTTTAGTACCATCTTTTTTCAAGATTTTATGACACAGTATTTGATTTAGCATTCTCAGTGGGTGCTGTTTGTAGAATTAGGGTTAACTGGTTGTGTTGCTCCATAACAGGTTTTACAGAGTATTCCACCATTATTTCAGCACCGAGGACAGCGACTAAACTTAATGTGAATCTATCTTGTGTAAACTATAAACGAAAGACAGTTGATTACATTCTGAACAATAGTAGTAAAGTAAAAGTAGTAATAAGCAGTCATCCTCAACTGAGGTGAAGCATAATGCTTTTTCAAGTAGCTAGTGGTAGTGCAATGAGGCTTCGCCACAGCTCACGTTTTTTGGCCAAGCACACCAGGTCACCCCTACTCTTCTCAATTTAGTAGCCTGCCATTGTTAGTTGTGCTAAATGTTTCCATCTGCACTATAACACCCACCTGTTGCCAACCTTGTGGGACACGATGTTGGAGAGTTCTCCCATGTTCC
This sequence comes from Branchiostoma lanceolatum, assembly GCF_035083965.1. Lineage (NCBI taxonomy): Eukaryota > Metazoa > Chordata > Leptocardii > Amphioxiformes > Branchiostomatidae > Branchiostoma > Branchiostoma lanceolatum. Next base: position 2,651,851 of record NC_089736.1, read on the forward strand.
CCTGTTCGTCCACACCCCTCAGGCCCATGTACACCATCTCACCGGAAAACTCATCTGTGGAGGGTATAGAAGGAAGCAAAGTTTAAGAACAGTTTGCTGATATGCTAGTCTTAGGCCACACCAATTTGATTAAGTGGTTCTTTGGCAGTCTAAAATTTCAGAAAACTCCATGTAAACAGAAGGGTATGGTATAGGCTTGCATCTAACCTTGTTCACTCCCTGAAACTGTGTGTACCAAAATACAGACTTTCGTCTCAGGAGGATTTTTTTCAAATCAAAGAACCAAGAAGTTGAATTGGTGTTGCCTCAAGCTTGCAGTGATTCATATATTCGTAAATTCCATATTCAATTAACTGTTGTCATATGTCATTGCAAAACAAGCCTCAAGGGGTTACTTAAATCTAAATGTGAACAGGGTGAGATATGTGAAAGAGAAGGAGCAACGTCACTCATGCAGTTCAAACAAGTCAACTCGTGATCCCTTAAACTTTGATTTGTGACTTTGACAATAAATAAGATATGTTGTTTGTCATTAAGCTTCTTTGGAGATGGCAATCTGCCCTTAAGATGCAAGAAATTGAATTATCAAAGCCCAACTGGTGTGTTGAAGACCAGCTGCTCATGTGTCCCAACTTTCATTTGTGACATTTACAATAAATAAGATATGTTGTATATCCTCAACCTCCTTTATAGATGAAGAAGTACCTTTGATATGCAAGGAATAAACCTTAAGAGCCCACCTGGTATGTTGAAGATCAGTTGTTCCTGAGTTCCAACTTTGATTTGTGACATAAGCAATACAATGAGAGATGTTGTATGTCCTCGAGCTTCTCTGAAGATTAAGAACTAACTTTAAGATGTAAGGAATGAAAGTTAAAAGCCCACCTGGTATGTTGAAGACCAGCTGCTCCTCTGTCCCACTGCCGGAGGGGTTGTTGATCACACAGTCTGTCTGGTCTGAGCAGTGCTCAGGCTGGAGAGTCACGGCGCTGTCAGGATCCTGCACGAGGGTTGTGATGTTGTTGGACACTACTACTTCATACTGGGAGGCTGTGGGGTGTAGAGTAGAGAAACAAATGAATTGTGGACAAGAAGTTAGTAATCTAATGGTTACAGCAAGGAGGTTTAACTCAAAGCTCCTTGGTTACAGAGTTCTCTTTGTCATGTTCTGACATCACGCTGTGAATATTCTGCAGGAGGGTCATGATGTTGTTTTACACTACTTCTTCATACTGGGACTAAAAAAATTGAAATCTGCAAAACTGTGACCCTATGTGGAGCTTGTGACTTTCCATGAGTTGATCCTAAGTGCTTTTCTCCTACCTTGTCCGTTGTCCAAATCCCCTCCAGGTGCGGTCCACTGTAGAACAACTTCATCATCAGTGGAGGTCTGTATCTGTACGTCAATCACTCGGGACGGAGGGAAGTAATCCTGGATGGGGGGAAGGAGACTATTTAGGGCAGGGCTTGAAATACCACCTCCATATACTGGTACATGTAGGTGTAGGTGACATTGCATTCGTGCAGGTATTCTAATGTCTGTTACTAGCACCAGTCCAATGATGGGTATAGAAGTGTAAGCTTACTGTTCTGATCATTGTGTGGTGTTAAATAGAGAATTGAAATAACTTCTTATCAGTTCATCCATGAAATATTTTCTTGCAAAGTGGTGCAGGTAAAATCTGGCTGGTACAAGTAATTCTTAATGTTACTCATAGCTTCACCAGACTTCAGTTATATAGAAAAAAAATTGGTCTGAGACAGAGCAGTGAACTATTTCCTGTGTAATACTGTGTAATGAGATACTGTACATAAAACTATAATAACGTGATCGTTATACATTATCAATTGTACCCTTACCTGCCCTGGGATGAAGTTTGTGACCTGGAATGACCCCAGTGACACCATGCGATCAATCTCCACATGGTACCCGTCATCAGACGACGATGATGATGTGGTGCCGCTAAAGGGGTCCCAGTTCTCGCCGACGCCAGCGAGACAGTTGTTGTCGATGTAGACTCTCCCGCTGACCTGAACCCGCACGTTGTAGCGCCCGTTCTTGTCGATGCCAGGGAAGTAGGTCGAGTAGATGCCATCGTTGGCAAGCATGTCTGCCCCTGCGAGAGGTAGAAATGAGTTAGAATGATTAAAAAGGAATTGGTTGCAATTTCTCTATCTAGCATATCTATATATATCTACATTTTTAGTATATGTAAAATGTCTCAATTATTGATTGTAAAGGAGCCTGTTAATTCAACCTCAGGGCTGCCATGAGGCATGTATTTGTTTGCTGAATTATTCAGCTGACAGACCTGTCATTCATTCATACACTCTTCTATTCTAATATGGTCAAGCATTAAGTCTAAGAAACATTTGGTATAACATTCCGTATTGAAGTGAAGTGAATGAAAGGTTACCATTACTGTGCTTTCATGAAATACTGAAGACCTTGTTGGTAAGGTGGCACACATATGAAGGCAGCTTTATGTGATGGTAACTGGTGCATCATTTGTGCAAGTAAAAAAGCTGTAGTTCATTCAATGAAATTAGCTGTTTGCCAAGCAGTCGAAGATAATCATTATCATCATCTTCATCATTCATCCTCTATTGGGGTTTGAAATGAAACTCATAGTATTTGTTTCCACTGACCTACTCCATTGTCGGACATGGTCAGCTGGACCTCCTGTCCTGTTGGTTCCGTGACGAACACCGTGACCTCAGCGTTTAACCCGCAGGAATAGTCCTGCTGCACCACCAGGTAGCACGTCTGCACCCTCTGACCTTCGACCCGGAAGTTCATGACCGTGTGAGCCAGGGTTCCGACACAGTCGATAGGGGGTTGGTTGCCGGAGGGCCTTGTCGTGACTGAGGTTTGAATGGCAGGGCTGATGTTTGGGATTCCGACGGTTGTGGAAATGCAGGGATCAGTAGTTCCAGCTGTGATGCTATAACTCCACTGGCCAGCCTGGGGATAGATTATAATTTCTGTATCTTTATCTATATACCCGGTATGACCATTCAGCGTAACACACCAGCTCAATTGAAGGAAGACAATGGAATATGAATGGTTATTAAAGTTAAGCTTTCTAGGAACTCACGAGTAGACATTCAGATTTCCCTTGCAGCTTTGTTGCTTTAATCATTGTTTCCTTATTTAAAAATCAAATGAATGTCATCATTCTGACAGAGATGGTTAATACCGTTATGTCCTTTCAAACTCTGATTAGACATCATGATGATGACATAATGAAAAGCATCACAGCAACACTCTCTTGAGATTTGTGCCAGATGGGCACTCTTTTTAGATAATTTCTGAATGAATCATAAACTATGTGCCATCTGTATCTGTATAGCCGGTATAACCGCCCTTTGGCGTAACACACCGGCCATGACATCTAATTCAACCTGTATCACTAACACAATCATATAAAAAGTTGAAATTCTGAATATTGATTTCTGAATTCATTAGATGGAAAACAGTCTTTTCATCAAAGCTGGTGGCACAAATGACATCAAGCTTACCTGAGCAGTTCCAGGGATGGTGATCTGTACAGTGCCTGCTGTGGTGTCGATGACGTACCCTGGTGACATACTGTCATACTCTGTACCATCTGGGGCATACAGGATAACAGGGGAGGCTGGGAGAATGGACATGTCCTGTAGAAACAAGGAAATTAACTGTCACTCTACGTTGATGAAAGTTAGACATCCAGGTGGTAGTAAGATACGCCAAAAATAAGGCGTAACTATCACTCTCTCTTACAACATGTAAGGCTCCTATCCTATGGACCCTGCTTCAGCTAAGAGTGAAAGATGTTCAATTAGCAACTTTAACACCGAGGCCACTGGTTATAATATACATCCCTATAAATATATTATAGCTGCATAATCAGAAAGGAGATTCGGCAGCAATACTAGAATAGACCAGGCTACATTCAAACATGCAGAAAGAAACAGAGGTTGAGAATGCAATTCAAAAGTGCTAATCTCTTTTGCTAGTTTCTTCACATCTCAAGAGACTGCAGTACCAACTGCTCCAGCTAGCTGGCACTGCAGGAATGTTCTTTTCTGATACATGTCTGAACCTCACCTGGCAAACGTAAGTGAACTGAAACGTGGTGTTGCTGCCGACGGTGGAGTCGATCCGGCAGGTCCCCGTGAACGTCTCTCCTGACGTCATGACGTCCACGGACCCCGCGGACAGCTGGATGACGTCAGAGTCCTGTGTGCTGATGGCGGTGAAGATCTCGGACAGGTGTGCGGCGTCTTCCGTGTCGTAGAAACTTAGTCCGCTGGTTTGGGAAGCTAGATCTTCTAGACTCATGTCGGCATATTGACCTGGAAAAAAAACACATGTTTGATTCTTTGCTTGTTTGTTTGTTTGTCTAAACATCGCTACATAGACAGTCTCATTGTATCTATACTCCAGTTCTGTGTGTTAACAATATGAGCAAAAAGGGAATGAATGGCTGAGTCGTTGCACACTTATTGATACTTTGTCTTTACGTCCGGCCCCAAGGACTGCCACCCCTGGCGCAAATCAGCGTTCAAAGGAGGAACTGTTGAGTCGGCATTCAAACTCATAACCTTGTACTAGTACTATACCAGTACTCTTGAAAAGTTTGGTCTGTCAAATAAGAAAACCAGCGATGAATATATACGCCACAGTGACTGTTCTTACCTATCGCTATGGTAACGACCGTGACTTTCTGCAGCAGCACGTCGGGCCAGACGTCCTGGATCATGGGCGCGGTGTTCTCCTGCCCGTCCGTCATCAGGACGATGGTGCCGCCCGGACCGGTCGGCTTCAGCATAGACAGGCCTGTAAAGGGAGGGACAAAAATTAAAGTATAAAAACTTACGTCTTTGTTGTTTTACTCTGTTTTGTGCGCATTACTGGTGAACCAACTTTCGGCGTAGTACGAATACACTCGGGTCAAACGTGTAAAACCGAGACTCAGGACTAGCTGACATGATCGATCTAGAACTGAAACTTTCCGCCAGTGGCAAATGTCATCTTTGAATAAAGATAAAGCAAACTTTTAAAAAAAAATAGACATTAGAATGTCCGTCAATTTTCGCCTACACCATGCTAGGGGCTACATGTACGTTTTCCATATAACGTTACATGTCCATCGACGGACCGACCTGCTTGTATGCCTGCCCCGATGCTGGTGGACCCGTATGTCGAAGCCGGCAGGGCGCTGATCAGACTCTGCCTGTGCGAGTCGGTTGTGATGTTAGTCAGGGCGTGGTCCACGGTTGCCCTCTCACTGAACGTGATCAGACCCACCTGGGAGCCGTCAGCAAAACTAGGAAAAAGGAGACAAGCATTTCGAATTCAGAAACACTTAGTAACGTTTCAATAAGAATTCCAATTGGTAGCTCACACGACCTGACTTTTACCAAGACCTTATGGGAGAGCGTTTCTCCGCCAAAATATGTCAAGGAAGTAGTTAGACTGGAGTAGTCAAATGCTATACTATTCATCATTACCTATCTACCCTTTCCGTGTTGCATGTACTTGCAATTTGCCTACGGGCAAGAACCTGTAATAAAACTTTCACTAAAAGAAGTTAAGTAGGCATAGATTAGGTATAGGGCACGATCATACATTTTTCTTTTGTCTCTAGCTATTGGGCCATTTCTCTGAGCCCTCTACAGGCATTGGGTACAGAAGGATCTACCTTAATCAAGTTTGCGTTTACTTCCCACTGACCTGTGCTTAGTTTTGTAACCCTCCAAACTACTTTTCGTTGTTGTGATATCTCACCTGTTGATGTACTTGCTGGCCTCCTGGTTGAGTCTGGGCAGGAGTGTCCCCACGTCGATGCTGCCGGACACGTCCAGAACTATGGACACGCGCTCAGCGTACTGACGGTAGTACACCAGCTGTGGGTGTTGAAAATAAAAGAAATCAGTTGTTAAATCATAAGATTTCACTATTTCCCGGATCAACGCACTGGATTTATTTTTAAGTGAAACCCACCGTTGTCGCGATCGATCAGACAGTGCTGGGAGGGGCAATAAATCCTCTCAAAGATCTAGTAAGATACATATTATGTCCAGCACCAGGACACGCGCTCAGCGTACTGGCGGTAGTACACAAGCTGTGGGGGTGATAAAAAAAGACAGAAATCAAAACGTCTGTATCTGTATAGTTTAATCATTGCACCTCTAGCTGCAAGCGCCAAGTTGTGGGCATCTAGTGAGGATCCTCCTACTTAGCCTGACTTAATCGCGCTCCTAGCAGCCGGCACGACGGTTACGGCCCCCTGGAGGAGGGGGTCATTAACCACAGCCAGCTTGTGTAAACACAGGCTACCTCCTACAGTACTTGGTGGAAACGAGTTCCAGTCTACGATAGTTCTTGCATGGTACAACTTTTTACACGCTTTAAATAGGGACACACGAGTTTCCAGAGAGGGAAGGTGAACTTAAGACATCTGGAAATTCTATGATAGATTAGAGAAAGCAATGCATTTCTATGGAAATAACGTTACCTTAAATGTTGGCCTAGTATCGTAAACCGTTCTTGGCGGGTTGTTGTTTCCTGAAAAGTCGTTCGAAGCGGAAATGACGTCCCAGGTTGACCGGAAGTTGCAGAACTGGTTCTGGTCGGAGCCGAGCGCGTTGAGGTTGTGGTAGTTCGGGCTGGAGGGGTCGCTGTCGCAGAAGTCCGTCACCTGAAAACATAAATTATTATAAATTTGTGATAATTTGATTTGCACAGCTGGTTAAGTGCTACTTGGTGAAGGTCATCCGTTTTGTACAGAAAGTTTGCAAGAACTCGTTCATGTAGGGGTGTATCTTAAGTTTACTTTTCCTTTTTGAGTGTTGCTTAAGCCGTCTGCCTCAAACATAACGTACAGTGCCTGGTCTAAGGATTGTAATTCCAACCAAAATAGACTTAAGAACTTAGTTGATGATAAGTAGGCTGAAGTTTGAATCCCAACCCTGTACCCCAGAAGCGGGATTGGTAACCAGTAAACGTATACATGAGTTGGTGATATCAAATTGAATTACATCATTTAGATATCAAAGTTGAATACATCATTTACTCGGTATGCATAGTAGTTCGATCTGCTAATCCTATGTCTCGCTTTAAATAGGGGAATGACTCAAGAATTGAATGAAACAAACGTGTGAATGATCAAAAGAAGCTCAAAGGGGCTTTTTGAACGTACCGACGGAAGCTCCGGGTGAAACATGACGGAGGCCTGGGCCGACGTGTCGGACTCAAACTCGTAGTGACAGACTCGGGTCCTCTCGTCCCCAGGCCGGCACTCCTGGCCGCTCTCGTCCACGAACCTGGCCCGGATGTGCGTGGTGCAGAGGGTGGGGCTGTGGCTTCCGTCGTGGTTCTGGTAGAACAGGTTGGTCTTCCGCGTGGCGAACTCGTCAAACACTCCCCATCTGTACAGACAAATGAGTGTATTTAGTGCTGAAGTAAAGATGATGAAAAAGTGCCAGCAAAGATTCATTTTCACCCTCTGACCTAAGATCTATTGTTTGTATATTTGTGTTTGTATATGTATATGATATTTCGTTTCTGAGATGAGACCACAAAATGTGATAAAGAAGATAAAAAAGCGTACGTAGTATCCCCACCCCATCTAAATGAAAGTACACTGACATTTTCCAAACAAACGACCCCCTCTCCATCTTTGCATCTCTTCACATCCATCTTACCATATGCATATCCCGATTCTCCAATGACGTTTTTTGTTCCTTTAAAGTCAACGAAGAACGACGTCCATTAAGACCTTTAAGATTGTTGACGCTGACGTTTAAGCTGGTTTAAACACAAAGATACTAAGTACCGTTCTTACCTATAATGTCCCCAGTGGTGCACCAGTGTTCTACCTGCCGTGGTCAGGCCCAGGCTCACGGGGGTCACGTGAGTAAACGCACCAATCATGCCGCACTTCCCGTAGGTACGGGTGAATGGACGGTTTCCTCTGTAAGATGCAAAATGTACATTGTTTATATTACGAATGTGTTTTTTTGCAATAATGTGTTGTTTACAATTGGTTCAAGTTAACGCCTGAATTGGCTGAGCTGAATTGTAGCTCTTCAAGAAAAATATCCCCAATCAAAGTGGACCACCTAGCATCTTCGTTTCAAACCACAGACTTCTTTGTAGAATATGCCTTGGCAAAGACTTGCAATTTTGGATGCGTTTGTAAGCGTAACTACTAACCATGAATAGTTTCATCAGATTGGTAAATCACTGGATAACAAAATCCTTTGTACAAGTGTTTATAACTGGCCGACGTTTTGATGACCGTCTGTCATTGTTGTCAGGACAATTCTGACTGGTACATCGTGATGAGAGGGATATAAACTCAGTCACGTTTGGGACCGCATTTTTCACACAGCAGCCTAACTAGCCTAGAATCCAAACCTATTCCCGAGTCTCTCTCCGCAGACTGGATTCCAGGCTACCGCCTAACTACAGTGCTCAGTATAACCAGCTAGTGTTGTTGAAGAAGGTGACAGATGGCTACACTTAGATGTGTAAAAAGCTTTCTCATCCAGCCTAAATACTAGCTAGTACCTGTGCCCGGTAGGCAGGTCCACCCTGATGTTCGCCTTCTCAAACGTCTCAAACGTCGCGTCTTCGTAGACGGGCATGTCCTTCCAGGTGTGCGGAATCAGCACAGTCACATCCTTAAAGTACGCCCTGTGGATTTAAGAAAGTTCAGTTATAGTTTAAGTCATTCCCGCACCAAATGGTGCATAGGGCATCTCCGTTTCAATAGCCCTTGGGCCACACAACTTTGTACAACAACAGGAGGCTAGTCCACTTGTAGTACCAGTGTGTGTTTAATTGCCATACCCTTTCCAAATGCTGAGTGTTTGACAGAATCTGATTCTTTGGTATGACTGGGCCGGGGATCGAACTCACGACCTACCGTGTGCAAGGCGAACACTCTATCTCTATATGTATATACATGTATATACCCACTAGGACATTGCACGGGTTGATGCAATTTAGGAAAGGGGAACATTAAAGTAAAACCGTAAAGTTGATTTTGAACAAAGTTTATTTTGTTTGCAAACATGTGCGCATTTCTCACTCAATTCGATCTTTCACAGCCAGTGATCAAAAGGCAGTGTTTATAAGGAGACACCGCCATTGTTAGGCGACGAAACCATATTGGGTGTTTCTTACTGTTCTTAGTAGAAGTAGAAGTAGTAGAAGCGTGGGCTATATGGTGATCTGGGTATAACCTTAAGCTTGTTCTTAGTAGCCTGGCACAGACGTCTGGTTATATTTTCGGTAGCGCGCGCGCGCGCATGTCTGTCTGTGTATGAACAGCATAACTAAAAAGGCCTTGATGGATTGAAATGATATTGCCTTGATGAGACCTGAAAATCATTAGACTTTGGGCCCCCTAGCGGCTTGTTACTTACCTGTCCTTAGCAGCTATGCCCCTTCCTGTTTTAGTAGCCTCGTAAAGGCGTCCGTGGGTGTTGATAAGTTCCTTACCTGTTCTTAGTAGCCCCGTACAGGTACTCCGAGGCGTCTGTAAACGCTGTGAGGATGTTCTGCACGAGGTCCAGGTTCTCTGGCTCCGGTACTTTCTCTGAGATCGCCACCAGCACCGTGCTGTAGCCGTTGTTAGTCAGGGTGACTGGGTTGCTGCACAGGCACCCTAGAATAGGGGGTTATGGAAAGATATGGAAATGGAGTAATTTTGTACAACACAGGCACGACCATCCCCAAATGGCGATAGTACGATAAATATGCCCTGGCCCTTAGAAAAAAAACCTTCGTTGTCAATTCTCTACATTTTGAGTGATGACAGTGAAATATTTACACTTCAGAAAATGACGCTAAAGGATATATAGGCATACTCAGGCGTGACCACACCGGGGCAATGACAGAACCAATGATCTGCGACAACCTACCGTCGCAAGACGGTTGAATTCTGGTTGACCCAACTACGAGTGCGATAAATTTGCTGTTGTAATTCAAACCTATTGTACGACGAAGGTGACAGAGCGATTTTGTTTTAGATTTTTGTAGCGTTATTCTGTCGCAAGAAAGAGACCAAGGCGTCGTGTTGAAAGTTCGAGCCCAGTATCCCAGACTGTGTTGACCAGGACTGAAACCTTAGCCCATGGCAAAAACAACATGCCGCCTTTTGTTTGCCCTTTACACGGCTGAGGCCACGTTTTTGTCTCGGCTCAGGTCGCCCCGTGGTACAGTAGGTTAGAAACAGTTGCCACTGTCAACACTGGGGTCGCCTTACGGAAGAAAATTCCACGGCACACTTCACTGCTAACTTAAGCGCTTGATTCATTCTTCTTTGGAATGGAGGTTGTCCAGCGTAAGAACCCTTTTAAAAGACCACTGCGAAGACGTTTCCTGGTCAAGCTTACGTCTGTTTGATGCCCGAAGGCGTTTAGCAAAGTTGTACATTTGTGTCGTGGTATCACTTTCGCTGTTGCCGAGGTAGAATAGAATGATGTCAATATTGATAATGACAAGCATATGTACTTGGTATCTGAGGTCCTCAAAATGCTCCACATGTGCCGAAATTTTTAAGTTTGTACAAAAATATGTAGTCTCTGTTGAATGTTGCTGTAACAGAACAATTCTTCATTTCTGGTATGCACTAGCTAACATTCAGTTTACCGCAGTAAAGTTTTACCCCAATTCCGCACTCACACAAACGCTGAAGATATTACCACTTACATGGGACGAATATGCGAATAAAATCAATCTCCGCATTCAAAATGTCTATTATTTTTCCTGCTGCTAGGCTACCTAAAAGAACTTTCAAAGTGTCTTAGCTGATCTTTTCTGCATTTCATATTGTTTTTTTTCTTCTTCAGCCATTATGTTCGAAACTGACATTTAACAAAGGAATGAACTAGGGATCGATACACTTACACTCCAAGATACACACTAAAACACAGCAAAAACTCGGTGTAAGGCTTACTAGCATTTCTCATTCTTCTATCTTAGTCTATCACGTCGTCTACAGTGAATATGATTTAAGATGGTCAAAGTTTCGACTCATAATTTCCAGGTGTATCTACACCCCAATGCCTCCTTTGGGTTGCTTAAGACAAGTTCACGATCACGAACATCTTAAAAACTCTCAAGTTCATAGCATTGATGTTCCAAGGTGAAGACCTTACCTGTAGTAATTGTCATCAGCACAAGAAGTATCAGCATTGGGTCGCTTCTTCTCCCCATCTTGCTCCTTAAACCAGTTGAGGAAGACTCCTAATGACGAAACTTGCCGCTGCGTCAGTTTTGTAGGTTCCCAGTATCCCTGCCCAGGGGGTTGGTGAAAGGACAGGTGTACGGTTACCGTAATCAGTCCACCTGTCACAATGGCCCTCAGGTGGACTCCTTACCGCAGTGTTTATGTTGCAAGGGGATCAGGTAACACGGCACTTCAGAGGGGGTGGTGGAACGAACCACTGGGGGCAGACAATAGGGTGATCAACTTTTGATCAATGTTGGAATATCCAAACGTTTTACCATTACTCTTAATAAATGATAGTTGTAACCTTTATATAATTTATGCACTAGGTAGTAATGCTGTGAGTATTCTGTAGAATGCTTTTATTGTGTTGAAGGCTTTTCGCTGATTGGTAAAACACCCCTTGGAACGCCTTATCATGGTACGGTCCATCGTGTGTACGTGCGCAACAGGTGGTGGCGGCAAGTACGGATGACGTCTTCGAGATATACTTAGAAACGTCTAAAGAGGGGGCTAAGGAAATGAGTGACACTTCCCCACATGACTCATCTTCTTGATGAAACACTTAAGGAAACCTAAGTTTTGGCAGTGAAGCTATAAGAAACAATCAAACCTCATGCGTCTATCGCCTGGTACTTGTAGTCAAGCCCCTGTCACACAGCACAAAAACCGTTCGGCCGACAAGTGTGCGATCTCTAAATGACAATTTCTGTAGTAATCTCGAAAATCCTGCGATTTTAGCCAATTAAGGGCTCGATCGATGGACGTAGCTCACTGAGCCTCGTTGAATGTGATAGAGTAGATATCTAGAAATAAATCTAGAGCTAAAATACGAGCGACCCTCTGTCGATTTCAAAATTGGGCGCCCCCCTGACAATGGAAGCTCGTCGACTGTATGGCACGGGCTTCGTGACTGTTCCTTCTTTTCTGCGTATTTTCTTTCTAGTACTAGATACTTATGGTAGTACTTAGTATTCGGGACGTTTACTTATGTGTTAGTCATTTGTACGTCATGCATAGACATCGCAAATTGAAACCTGACACCCTCACCAATGCCCAACGTACCTTGTTAATAGCATGTATGTATACGGATACCAATTTTTATCTATAAGATTTAATACTTTTTAAGATTTTAATTAGATATGTGATCTGTTATCTTTGTCACATTTTGTCTGACCAAGGACATTATAATGTCCTTGGTCTGACCTTTACCACTTCCCTTTAAACTCATTTAAAAGCGGCCTGCAGGCCGATTTGAGCTTATATTGAAATCTTATGAGTTGTTAATCAGATCTCCAGGCAGATGTTTGTGACGTGTGCTTTTTTTGTGGCGTTTTTCTACGCCCTTCTTGTGGTTTGCTTTTTTTGTTCACTCCCATCCGCCGATGTAGGAAAGTGAAAGTGATCTGTTTAACTCAAATGATCGGAATGAACAATTTATCTACTCTTCCACTAATCGTGACAGAGAAGGCAGACGGTATGTACAGTATTTACAGGTTTACTGTATGGGGAAATTCTCATTTTTTTTTACAAATACAACGAACAGTGGACCACGGCTAAACGTGTCGTCCTAAGGACTGCAACCCTTTCCAGTAGCGTGTATGTCGGGTGAGCGACAACAACCGGGATTCGCGACTCACGGCGTCTTGGTCCAGCGGCAGGGTCACTAACCGCTGGACAAACCAAGCAAGAGGCACGTAGAAAAGCACCACAAGAAGAAGCTCAAAACAAACCGGACCCTCCATCTACTTGATAATTAATCAGGACAAGGCCTTACTCACAAATCTCTCATTTTGATAGATTGTGTTTGATTTTATGTATAACAGGATATATTGATAAACCGCATGCATATGTGCGGGACTAATGACGGCTTATGGTTCCTATTTGTACGGCGTCATACTGATTTGATGACGCACTAGGGTTCAGCTCTTATAAATCTTCAAAATTCCTTTCCGGACGAACAGCAAAGGAAGTTGTAAACACAATAACGAGATAATCTGTCCTCTTAAGTGCTGAGTATGTAACAATATTCACACGTTTTATAAACGGGCCGTTGTAAATGGCGCTAATGCGTGTTTACTCTTTCTAAAAGTGAAAACAGCATTTGACTGTGTTTTCCGATCAACATTTGCGTTCGACGTAGTAATAAAGACATTATAAAGATCGCAGCGGGTCAAAGTCGTTTGCCGCCCGTTTTGTTCCCGCCATTGACGTTTCCAAAACACCTGACGATCACAGAAACGGTCGCCATGGCGACTCATTCACACATTTCCTTAGCTCCGCCGGCATCGTCTAAACAGTGCCAGTAATTTTAATTTTCTCCCGTTGTTACAGTAGCGATGATGAAAACCGATATTCCTCTAAGGACGTCATGATGGATTTAACAAAGGACGGACCTGTGCTGGAGTTTGTAAGGATGTAATTCCGTTAGCAGACTTTAGAAATTGGTTCTCACGGCGGTTAGTCGGCGCTGTCGCGAGCGGCACAGACTAGCCGGGTTGTCGCCGCGGCTGGGTGGTTTTGTAGGTTCTTAGGACAGAAGGAATCTTACAAGATGCCGGCTGCAGCCAAGAAAACGGCGGTTCTTGGATTATTTGTTAGCTGTCTCTTTCTGTGTAAGTATATTAAGAGTATGACTCGGTCAATAACTTAAATGGCTTCGTACTACATGTATATCTTTTCTTGAAATGTGGTGTCTTTGCGACTTTCTTTGGCGTAAAAACAGACAAAACGTTACAAATCATAGGGAATAGTCTAGAATAGTCTCACAGAATTGGATAGATATCTTTTTCCCTGCTTTGCCTGGTTGCCATCAAGTCAAATACGTGCAGTATCTTTTACTTCTACTAAACCTATCTCCATGAGATCGTTTTGTAGCCCGCGCATGAGGAAACAAAAATGTAACTCTATCCAGTCAAGCTTACTGAAAAGCTACATGTAATCTTCGTCTTATCTTACCAGGAAAAGCAGACGTCGTGGTCAGTATATATATTTGCTGTGCAGTGGACGAAAAACTTTCCACTAGATATTTCTAACTAGTGCATTGAGCAGCGGGTCACATATCAAGGTTCCTCTTAAAAAGGCAGTCACACTACCAATGACTTTCGGCCGAATTTGTTGATCGCCAGTAGGTCGCCGAATTTTTTCAAAATCGCCGGAGACTCAAGCGTGTTTTTCGCCTTAAAATCTTCTCTATCGCAGTGATCGGCGGTGCTCGGGGACCTGCGAACATCGACCGATCCCTAAAAATCGCGCGATTATCGTGAGAACACCGTCCGAAAATGTGCTTTAGAGCTCGCAGGGTCAATAGGCAAGCTGTTTTCACACGGTGTGACAGGGGCTTAAGGATTGCAACCCCTTTAAAGCGGGTGAGCGACAACAGCAAGGTTTTGACCCCTCGACATTTTGACCTAGAATCAGGGGCGCTGACAACTTCACCTGATAACAGTACTTGGTCGAGATCCTTGCCCGGTTGGCAGAAATCAACAAATCAGACGGGCGTTCTTTGCAAAGAGTTTCCTTCATAGTAAAAAGGTAAAGGTGGTCCCATGGTCTTTCACGGCCTTAATGAGGCCGTAGGGGCAGCGGGTTGTTATCTATTGTGTCTCGCGCACGGTATTGGAAGGCGGAACCCAACCCTCTGCTTCCTCTGCATTTTACCTTCCCAACCAAAGTCAGGTACCCATTTTTACACCTGGGTGGAGCGAGGAAAGTCGTGTTAAGTGCCTTTCCCAAAGCCAGAAATGTCAGGAATCGGACCTCTTGTACGTTGTTTAAAAATGTGGTGCAGCGCGACTACAAAATAGTGCACAGCACGACGTGGTGACTATCGACGGGGCTCTGTCCTCAACAGATAAACAAACAAACAAACAGATAAACAAACAAACAGTTTAGTTTTACGGATATATTTGGTCTTCTTTTGACAACTGTTTCCACCTAAGTGCTGTAGCACGCTCAGAGAATAACGCCATTGACTCAGTGCCTAGCGGCTAAAAGTGGCTCTTTGCTGAAAAAAAAAATTGCTTCTACCAGTTGTGCGGTGCGTTTTATTTTAGAAATCTTTAATTTTCTTCTTCCAGGTTGTTTCCATATAAGCGATGCAGCGCGCCTACAGAATAACGCCTACCGGGACGTGGTGGTCGCCATCGCCGACTCCGTGCCTGAAGACGGGGCTCTGCTGTCCTCGCTCAGGGTCAAGTTCAAGACGGCGTCATCTCAGCTGTTCGCAGCGACTGGGGGTACGTTAGCACCAGATTTGCTCACTAAGTTTAAAAAGACACTCGGCCGTAGGAAGTTTTTATAGATGATTTTATCCCTTTTTGGATACATGCACAGAATAAGAAACGAAATACAGAAACATAAAAGAAAAAAGAGCAAAAAAAGATATCAGAATACAGGTCTAAAAGTAACTAATAAATTCAACATAATGAAGTTAATCAAATAACAGCACAAGGAAAGTTAGATTTTAAAGGTCAGTACAGAACCGAAATACCTTATGATGGAGTGAAAGGATATCTCTTTCAAGTGACATGGGAATTTTACCACACATTTTACCACAAGCTGAAGCATCAATTCTAAAACGCTAAGCAGATTTGTCACCTTCCCAGCGTCTTTTAGAATCTTAAGTGACTAATGTTTACTTCCCACGTATTTTTAGTATCCATCCAGCAATTTCCTTTTAGTCCGGTCACATTCTCGCACGATCACAAATTGGGGGCATTCTTAGAATTGTCGTGCGTACAAACTCCAACTGTCTTGTTACGGAAAGCGGTTGTCTTACATACTTGTCGGAGGTTGGTTCCGTCACAGCATACTTGACGATTCCATGACATCATGCACAAGAATCGCACGATTACCTACGACGAATGTGACCACACCGATAGTAAACATATCGCAAAATGTAGAATTGAGCATCCTTGACTACCGTTGTATCTTACCTAACAAATCAAAAATCCATTGTAGACATGAGCTGTATTAGCATCTGAAGTTGGCTATCGTTACGTTGTTTCTTTCATTTGGTTCGGGGTCATTTGTAGTCGCTATCAACAAAATCATCCTAACTTTTTTTTACCCCCAGGCCGAGCGTATTTCGGCACGGTTAAAATGCTGATCCCGCGGACGTGGGCCTACTACGGGTCGTACCAGCTCGCGCAGGGGGAGAGATTCGGGCGGGCGGAGATCAGGGTGGGCCCGGCGGTGGGCGGCCTGGGCTCCTTCACTCGCACCACGGCCAGATCGGACAGCAGCTGCGGGACGACAGGTGGGGAAAAGATACTCTTCAAGCAGAGTAGGGGTTTCGGCTGGTTTTTGACGTGTTTCTATGCGATTTTGTCGGGCTTTCTACTTTGTCATGCTTTTTTTTGTATAGCCAATGTGTGGGTTGGCTATACAAAAAAAACATGACAAAGTAGAAAGCCCGACAAAAACGCATAGAAACACGTCAAAAACCAGCCGAAACCCCTACTCTGCTTGGAGAGTAGGGAAAAGACTATGAAATAATAGATCATTGCATCTGAATAATGTAAGCTTGACTTTGGCTTGTTTGGGCCAAATGTTTTTTTGGCTTGTAGCGGCCTGGGCTCCCTATAACACTTACAATGTGCGACGGAAAGATCGCAGAACAACTACTGGTAGTACTGCGGGACGACAGGTGTAGAAAATATTTGTTAAAGAAAAAATGGTTGCCGTGAAAAAGCCTAAATTGAGTTTGGCTAATTTTGGCTTTTGGTATTGAATTGGCTTGTAATTGTGGTGGCCTTGGCTCATTTGACGCACAACTGCAAGATCGGACAATGATCAAATGAAGACACTATCGGATAAAACTTCTTTTCTTTAACTTCTTTTCTTTTTCAAAGGTGACTTCATGTACCTGGCCACGAACATGATGACAAGTGACAGCATCGTAGAGGAGTGGGGTCGGTACCGATGGGGAGTGGACGGGGACTGGGCACTCGGCTCCTCGGCGGGAAGCGCGCCTACCACCGAGGCCGTCGGGGTGCCTACCACCGTGGCCGTCGAAGTGACGGACACCCCGACGCCACTACCGCACTCAAGCACTTTAGCAGACTCTGCAAACGCCACTGGTTTTACTGGTTTTACGGAGTCTACGACAGTGGAAACAGAAGTGTATCCAGAACCGGAGCCTACCCATGCAGTAACCTCCCCGGCCGGTAGTGAGGGTTCCTGTTCTGGACAAGCCGCTTGGGACACAATCTTAGCAACAGAAGACTTCAACAACGGTCAAAACCCACCGCAAGTCGTGAACATTCCCGATCCGACTTTCGAGTTTCTGTACCAGACGGAGCTTAAGAATGAGGTTTTGGTGCTGGACACTTCTGGAAGCATGGGCAAAAACCTGCTCTTCAACCTTCGTCAAGCGCTGACGAGCCACATCTACAACCTGCCCCTGGGTTCCTCCCTTGGGATCGTGACGTTTAACAGCGAAGCGACGGTCAACGCGCCGCTGACGATGATTGGGAACGAGACTACCCGGGATGACCTGGTCGGAGCGTTGCCAAGGGTTACTGGCGGGAAAACGAGCATCGGTAGCGGTCTGCAGGAGGCGCTAGGGCTGCTGGGTAACGATGTTGGCAGGATCATTCTCATCTCAGGTGGGTTTGCTGTATCAAGGTTTATACACAACAAAAGTTTGTAGAAGATAATAATAAGGCGTGCATCTTAAACGAACCATTTAGAGACCCCTCGCCTCAACTGTTACTTATGGTATCAACAGTATATTATGACATTGCAAAGATCATACTGTCTTATATATTCTCTTATCTTGGTCATAACAAACTCACTCACTCACTCTCACTCTCTCCCATAGCTTAGTCAGCCGTCGGGGCAGCATGGCTCTCAGTGAAATCTCTCCACTGCTGGCGGTCTTCCGCCAGTCTGGTCATAACAAACGCAGTTATAGAAATATTGAGGATTCCAAATTTCTTATGCCTTTTCGTACTCAAAATCATCAGACTGCTATACCCTTTAAGCAAAGGTAACACAAGTGAATGAATTTGATTCTTGTAAGCTTAAACTTCATGGACTTACTTCACCATGATTTCCCTCTACCTCCTCATCATCAACGACAGCAAGGAAGAGACTATGCTTGATCTAATTAATTTTGATTACACAGAAACGTTTCTTACCTAGGTACCTCACCTTTACTTGAATGTATAGTTCATAATGCCCTAATGTTTGTTGATAAGGACCGCAGGAAGAGTAGCTGCAATGTAACGTTACTTGTATATTTTTAAGCTAATTGTGGATCTAAATAAACTCAAACTCAAACCCTTAGACGGCCAAGAGGACGAGCTGCCGCACATCTCTGACGTCCTCCCTGCGCTCCGCACGGCCGGCCACACGGTCCACACGGTTGTCATCGGCGTAAAGGGAGACTGTAAAAAGAGTCTTTTTATTCAGTTTCTTGTCTCTATTTCCACAGACGGCCAGGAAGACGAGCTGCCGCACATTTCGGACGTTCTCCCCGCTCTGCGCACGGCCGGCCACACGGTCCACACCGTCGCTATCGGCGCAAAGGGAGATTACAAAAAGAGTCTTTTTATTCACTTTCTTGTCTCTATTTCCACAGACGGCCAGGAAGACGAGCTGCCGCACATTTCGGACGTTCTCCCCGCTCTGCGCACGGCCGGCCACACGTCGCTATCGGCGCAAAGGGAGACTGTAAAAATAGTCTTTTTATTCAATTCCTTGTCTCTATTTCCTGCAGACGGCCAGGAAGACGAGTTGCCGCACATCTCTGACGTCCTCCCGGCGCTCCGCACGGCCGGCTACACCGTCACCATCGGCGCGGACGGAGACCTGTGAGTTACCTTAAATTAACAGCTCCTTGTCTCTGTCCCCACAGACGGTCAAGAGGACGAACTGCCGCACATCTCTGACGTCCTCCCCGCTTTGTGCACGGCGGGCCACACGGTACACACCGTCGCCATCGGCGCGGAGGGAGACTGTAAAAAGAGTCTTTTTATTCAGTCCCTTGTCTCTATTTCCACAGACGGCCAGGAGGACGAACTGCCGCACATTTCTGACGTCCTCCCCGCCCTCCGCACGGCCGGCCACACGGTTCACACCGTCGCTATCGGAAACTGTAAAAAGAGTCTTTCTATTCAGTTTCTTGTCTCTATTTCCACAGACGGCCAGGAAGACGAGCTTCCGCACATCTCTGACGTCCTCCCCGCCCTGCGCACAGCCGGCCACACGGTACACACCGTCGCTATCGGCGCCGACGGAGACCCCATGCTGGAGGAGCTGTCACGTGAGACAGGCGGGACCAGCTTCTACCACACGCGCTGGAGCACCAACTTTCCCGGCATTCTCAGGTGGGTTATATACCCGATTTACACTTAGTCTAGCAACATTTTCTGGACGTACGACAACGACGTACGTCTTCGGCGTCTTCCTGGATGTGAATCGGCCCCGCGCGTCGTGCGACAGGTATCTTTATGGCCCGTACAACTTTGTCGTACGTTAACTCCAAGGTGACGTCGTTGTCTTTCGTCGTTATCGTACGTCCAGAAGATTTTCTTAGCGTGAATCGGGTCTTAGTCTCTTTGTTTTCCATTGCATACCCTGCAAATTGCCTCTCGGCGCAACACGCCAAGTTTGTACTTAGCAATACAAGCTGCATATCCAGACAGATTTATTTGATCCACTTGTACCAGGAAGGGCCGTTGTCTTATCGATTAGCGTGGTGTTTTTTACGTCCTCGATGTGTTGCTCTTCTCCAACACGGCACCTATAGACTGCACGACTATATCTCTATATATGAAAATATGACACCGACCCCTACATTGGCGTGGAAATTGGAGGTACAGAGCATTAGAACTAGACCTGTTGAACACTAGACCTCGGCGTGTTACCTTTTTCCTCTGCTTATCAACGTTAACGTTTCTGTGTCCTTTCCAGAACCATCGAGGCCCAGGACACGACCAGAGTGCCCCTGAAGACGGCGTTTCTTCCGTTCGTCAGCCCGGACCAGCCTGGGCACGAGTGCGTGTACGTGGACCCCGGCACTGGGAACGACACCCTGCTGGAGTTCATCTTCGCCTGCCACATGCAGCCGGAGGACGCAGTCTTTCTGTACTCAGGTGAGCATGAGATGACGTCAGATTTCTCAAGACAATCTCATAGCTTACAGCAGACACTAAACTTGTTGTGGATCACCAAAAATACAAGACATTGCGTCTTCAGATTTGAGTTGCAAATGACTACCAGGAGAAGGATTTGAATAGATAAAATTTGTATAAAGCGGCCGTACTCTTTTCTTGATAAACGTTAAGTAAAGGCAGCAGTTGTTTCAAACCTTTTCGTCCAGAGTTCTTTTAATGGAATAAGCCTCCCTCAAGTGAGGGATTGTCAAATGTTTGTAGCATTCATGCTAACACAGACGATACTCCGAACAGTTCTACAGTCGCGTAGACCGTTTACAGCCCTGGGTATCAAAGATGTGTTGTTTTACAGAGTACTTTCCTGTAATTTCGTTTGTTTGTTTTTGTAATCAACCTTTAGATTCCCATAGCAGCGTGGGGTGGAGAATGGAGGAGGGTTCGGTGACGACACTCAGTGACGTCAAGACGGTCCGGATCACGATGCCGGGCCACGTCACGGTTAGTACTGTAACAGCTACTTTACACCTTTGGTAATAAGGGTGATAGCAGAGAAGAAATGGGCATGTAATGTCTCTAAAGATTTGGCTAAGCACCCCAGGTCACCCCTACTCTTCTCGGGTGTGTTGGGCTTTTGAACTTGAAGATGTTTAACACCTTGGAGGGCTTTAAGTAAATACAAGCAATTATCCATCAATGAGACGTTCCTGAAATCCTTTAAGATTTTGACATCATCATCAATCATATGGTTAAAAAGTTATCATCTTTAGATTGAAGAGCACTACGCTACACGTGTAACTTGACTGATCGATAGAAGTGTTTGTGCCATTGAAAAACCACATTCGATGCCTTACCACTGGCTGGGACTTAACTTAAATTCTGGATTATATTCTTTAGGAAACTCGTTTCTGCTTTGACGTTGAACCTGACATGAGCTCATATCCGGATCCGCCTTGCGGCTGGGGAACCAAAGTCTCCGTCACTTCTGGTCAGAGCAACCTGTCCGTCCCTCCTGTCAGTGTCAATGGCGCCTTCTCCGAAACGTCAGCCGACCTGGCCTCTGGAGGCAGCATGGTCTTGTACGCTCTGGTGGAGAAGGACTACGCATGCGTCCTCGGTGCTATGGTCACTGCTGTCGTCACCAGGCCGCACGGCAAGGATGCAGAGGTCATGCTCAAGGACGACGGTCAAGGTCATTCATTTTTCCATTTCATATGATCATAGGTTAGCATCGCGCAAGCCTTATCGTTGACATTTGAAACTTTTACTGTATGCTGAAAGCTTACAACGGACAATGACAATGAAGATTTGTCCGGTCTTCAACATTCAGACCGACAGCTAAGAAAATGAATCTGAAGATCTTAAGTACGATTTAGGGTTATGAGCACTGATTCGACTTCCTTTTTCAAGGGCAACTGGACACTTCCATTGTACCCATCGAAGATACAGTACTATTCAGTTGAAATAGCCACACTTGTTGATTCAAGGTCCTGGAATTTATCTTTTTAGGTGTGGATGCAGTTGAAAACGACGGGATTTACTCAGCCACGTTCGAGCGTTTCCTAGGCAACGGGCGGTACAACGTCATGTTGAAGGTGCACGGAAGTAGCGTCCTGGCGCAGGTGGACACGTCATGCGTGGCCGGCGTTTCCGGCGGAAGTGACATCAGCGTATCGGACAGTCAATTCACATCAGATTTCGACAGGTATGATATCAATTTCATTTTCTATGTAAATTTCTCCAACGACTTACATGTAGATGTACAAGATTTCAACAACGCAATGTAACTTTTTTATTTTGCAGAACAGTTATATTTTGATTTATCAACTTAAGTGTATAAGCACTCACTCACTCACTCACTCACTCACTAAGTCACTCACCATTTGCATAAAAAAGTGTCTCAAAACCACAAAGGAAAACAGGCTTTTGAGTATTTGTGTAAGCTTCTTCCCATGGTTTTACAGGAACACTATTATCCCTATGTTTGTCAGGGTATGGAGGCAAAAGCAGCTTGTCAATTTGATGACAAAGACTATTCACACTGCGCTATGATTGGTCATCCGAAATAACGTAATCAGCTAACCCTTTATAAGGCGTGCGCCCCTTGTCGCTCTGCCTATTTCATTGGGAGCTCTCCGCACCACCGCTAGCAGCAGAGTCGCTCGGCGAAGCCATCTTTTCGGAGACCCCACGTGTAGAGCTTTCTCAAGTTGCTCCAGAAAGGTTTGGAGTGTACTGAGGGTAACATTTTGTGTACGTAGTGTTTTTTGGTGACATAGACCATGCATCTAATCCTGATATCTCGTTCCCAGAGTGGTTGCGGTGGGCTCGTTCCAAGTGTCCGGGTACGACGGGCCGCTGGAGGAGGCGGAGCCGACAACGTCATCGGAGCCGGAGCCCGAGCCTGTGGCTGTCATCGGTAAGGACCTGTTAGATCTGAGAATAGGAATGAAAACAAACAGAGATACATGTAATGATAAAACATTTGTTGTAAAGAGATGATGACTGAGATGCCATTGTTGTACACTTTAAAGAAGAATAAAACTGACAACTAACGAAACTGAAAAGAAGGATTTGTAAAGAAAGAAAATTAGACTGTACCTGATTTTACTGCAATAATCTTTACCATGGTAGCCATTTGAATCTGTCATTTATTTGTGGTTCTACTTTTAAGGAATGAAAAGTCTTATTTCTTAAGTTTATAAAATGGCTCTGCTCCTGAGTAGTTGCCAAAAAGGTATGGTATCTGATGTAGCTCCTTCAGAGGAAACTATGCTTTAGAAGAAACTATGCTCTATTGGGGTTTGCTTACATTCAAGTGTTTTATCTACTTCGGATTTAAAAACGAAAGCGGAGATTTGTCAAGGTCAGGACTGTTCTTTTTTCCTCAGCCATGGGGGCCGGTGTCGGTACTGCAGCCCTGGTGGCGCTGCTGATCATCCTGGGGCTGGTGTTCCTGAAGAAGAAGGGGAAGCATGCGCAGACGGCGCCGTCCCCCCAACCCATACCCATAGACGTAAGAAGATCCATTTATTAACTTCCCCACCAAGGTTAAGTTTTTGATACTAAGCATTTGTGGTTGTGTGGCTTAATAGCATAACTCAAGAAGCTGTTGAAGGATTGCTATGGAATTTGGTAATGTGGTTAGGTGTCGACATCACAAAGAATGAGTTTGATTATGAGCCCTCTGGTGGCTGTCCATGGTACTCCAGTTTTGATTTCCATTGCCTTTCCTTGTGGCCTGAATAAGTAGAGGATAACTATTAAGAGTGCCTGGGGTTTTGCATTCCCACGTCATATGTAGCCTATATTTACAATGTGTTTTGTGGTGCCTCAGATTTAGGGATAAACAGTGCCCACTCTCACTCAAGTCCCGAACATTGTAAGGACATACATCTATCATTATATTCATTCTTTCATTATCGTCGTTAACTTTAAAAGCCTTCCGCTCCCTAAAAGAACTTAAAGGTATTTTCGTGCTGTGTCATTTTTATCTTACTGTATGACAATAGTTTATATTTTGAGGTAGATTTGGGACTTGTACACCTGATGTGAACTTGCTGAAAAATTAAACACGGTCCACATGACGCTGTCATCTATGATGGACTGCTCAGTTTTCTGGGACATGTACGGAGTTCCCATGAGGGTTTCCTCACACTAGAGCTTTCTCATGGAACAAGTGCAACAACCATTTGTCAACCTCTGCCGCCATAGTTTCAGCACCAAGGACATGTGTGTTTGTTTTCTCGTATAACTTAAGAAGGTCTGGATGGATTGTGATGGTATTTGATATGTGGATAGGTCTTGAAAAGACAAATACCACGGTCGATTTTGAGCCCGCTGGTGGCTTTTCTTGGTACTGAACGTGAGACTCTATCTTTTGCCAGTTTTTTGTTTATGTGCTGTCCTGTTAGCTGGATTGTTTCCAACCTATCATCGGGCAAATTGCATCACCACCAAACATGATGCAGAAAACGGTTAGAAAAAATCAAGGGGCAGCAAAGTTGATAAATAAGGATAAAACTACTTAAAAAGTGCAGCTCTTTGGTCATTTCACTGCATACTGGTATTCGGAAGATACCAGGACATAACGTGACAACAGCAAAATGTCTTCTACTAAAAGACTCTTGGCTTTAAAGGTCCCTTTCATTAATTATTCATAACTTCACCTTTCTCTTTACAACTTAATTTGAGTTCATTAATCATTCATATGCCATGGTACATGTACTATAAGGTACGCTGTCATTCACTTACCAGATAGGTATAGTACGAAAAAGCCGTTACTATCGCTGATGCTTCTTGTTCATTGAAGGTACCGTCACGATTTCTATGTATAAACTTAATGATGATTTACATTCCATCAATCCTTATTGCTGCTGTTATTGTTTTTTGGAGCTAGAAGAGTTAATTCATTGTGCAATCATTGTTATAATTGCTCTACAAAGCTCATGCATTATCGCGATAGAATGGACAAATGCTATGGGAACAGTTTGTATGTCTTCTGTTAGTCATAGCATGCATAGGCATTCCTTGAATACAATTTCAGATATACAACTTCAATTTCTTTTGCCTGTTGTACATGTGTTGTGTTGTGTAATGGTATGCACTCCCCTAACAAACATGGCTGCCTGGTTCCAAGTTCATGACTGTCCTACAGTGAGGATGTTTTGAGAATTTGACCTGACCTAACCTCTGACCTTACAGGACAGCTTCAGCATAGAAGACGAGGAAGAGATGGGGATCTCTAACGGGACCGGGGAGAAACAGGAGGTGGAGGAGGAGGAGGAGGAGGATGTTGGTCCACCGGTAGAGGAAGTGATCCACAAACGGGTCAGTCACAGAACAGTTCTTGTTACACACAATTTGTGTTTTACTGAATCATATAGAACCTGTGCTTTAATTTCTCTAATAGTATGTATTTACTAACAGGCCTGGAAATACAGTTATGTAGACAAAGACGCCCAACCCGGTCACAGTGCATAAATGTTTCACGCTCATTATGGTTGAATCACCATGCGTGCACTTAAAGTGGTTAGGTCTAAAGCTGTTATAACTTCAAATTGATGTACAGAAATGTTGAGCTGATTTATCGATGACGTGGCTTCCTGTAGACCCCCACGCCGCCTGCCCCACCCGTTGCTGTGGCAGCGGTTGCCATGCCGACCGTGGAGGAGCCAGTGATTGATCCTGCCGTCCTGGAGGAGCAGAGGAGGCAGGAGGAGGAGCGGAGACGGAGGGAGGCTGAGAGGAAGAGACAGGAGATGGAGAAGGCCAAGAGGATACAGATGGGTGAGTCTCGTATTTTCATCATCTATTCTTGTCATTCCCCCCCTTTTTAAGAGGCTTTTAGCCCCCACACTTGAGCATGATGACTCTCTTCCATACACCTCAGTTCAGCTTTGGGGTGTTCTGCCTTTGTCTTTCCGTCTTCTTCGTATTCTTCTCAATTCTGCTGCAAAGTCTTGCCACCAGCAGTTTCTCGCCCATTAAATCTTGTTTGGGTAGCTCCTATGTTGTATACTGTTCTGTGCATGTCTCATACTTTGTTATGTTGCTGTGTTCAGTTGTGTTTTGTGATGATGTCATTTTCTTTGTGGATGTGTCGTATCATAAGCACCTTTCAATTTTGGTTATTGAAAAGTCATGTGCTTTTAACTCAACCCAAAGTAGAAGGCTACATCAGTCCCAACGGAATTTAAGGTAGCTGATGAGTTACCAAATGTTGGGCTGGTAAATGCCTTATAGAGATACAACCTTCTCGACCAACTTTGCTGTTTGTTTGTTCATTTGTTTGTTTGTTCCAAACAGAGGACCAGCTGCTGAAGGACGTGCGGCGCGCGCTGAGGTCAGGTGACCGGAAGGAGGTGGGCGTGGCCGAGGAGCAGTACAAGGCTGGCGGGATGTACGACGACGCCAACATCTCGCCAGAAATCGCCAAACTGCGCGAGATCTGGAACATCACCGATGGTGCGTCATCGAGTTTTCTTATGAGGATTAGGACCACCAATGACTTTAAGATACTTTTCTTTTAGCAACAATGAATTTTGTTAATGTTTATCTACTGGTATCTAGGCGTGTTATCAGATGGCTTTATGTGTGTAATAACTTATAAGATATGACTCTAGAAAGGCATTGCATTGCTAAATGAGCCCAAACACCTGCAACTTAGTCTACAAGCCTGTGCTGACTTTCTGTATAGTGTTAACAATGGATTATTTCGAAGTTGAGTTGCCTACCTCAAAACTAAGCAGAGAATTTGTGAGGGCTGTACTTAGTGCTATAAAGTTGACTTTTCACAGAATACATATTGTCATCCATGTTGTGAACATACAAAGACCACTTTATTGTATCAGATGTGCCTAAAAGATATTTCAACACATATTGAAAACACTTCCCCTTGGTCCCAGGTCTGAAGGTGGCTGTGGCAGGCAGGCGGATCAAGGAGGTGGAGCCGGCGGTGGAGATCGCCCGCGCCATCTGCGAGAACATGACGTCATCTGGCCGCATCACCCTACCCGCCGATATCACCAACAAGGCAGAGAAGGAGAAGGTAGGAAGACACAAAGTCATCTTTGATTTACCTTTAAAGGACCGAAAATCTTATACATTTCAAAGGAAAGAACCCATCAGCATGTACAAAGGTGGGGCACAAATAAAGTAGAACAAAGTCCTGTCCTTGGTGCTGAAACTATGGTGGTGACTATAGCCATCTGTTCAGTTATTGTTTTCTAGATAGAAATCTGGGAAAATGCAGATCTTGGAAAGGGAAATCTCAGCTAATGTTGCTCACCAGACTAACACCTTAACAGAAAGGGTAGCAGTCCTTAGGACGGGATATTGAGGGATTGTTCGATGACTACAATGGTGAACAACAACATATTGTTGTTTGTTACAACCACTTAAGGAACAGCTTCTTATACATGTATGCTAAAATTTGATCAAGATATATTTTCTATTACCTCCTGAACATACATGTTTGCCAGGAAGATGACTATAACATTATGCCCAACAGGTGAAACAAGAGGTGGCTGACCGGAAGCAGAAGGCGCTGGAGGAACTCCAGCTGCAGGCGGAGGAAGGAGAGAAGGTCCTCAAGACACTGAAACACCTGGAGAAGCTGCGTCATGAGGTAACGTGGTCTTTAAGTTATAATTACACTCCCATTCTGTGGCCTGTGCCATAGTATACTATCCAGCCTAAAAATAGCCTATAGGTGTCAAACCATTTGGACATGCGGGAGTTTGAAGTCTAGCACGTTATTTGAAACAAAATGAAAGGGTCAGACTTGTAAGATCAACTCTGATTTGATTTGCTGATTGAAATATGCCCAAATATGATGATATTCAATGAAAAAGCTTAAGTTCTGTAACGTATCTCCATGGAGTCTTGCCAGTTGCGATCCAACAACACGGAGATTAAAGAAATTATTACAGACTTCTGCAGACCAGTTCACAAGTTTTAGAAACTTAAAGTTTCTTGGAATTCCTCCTGTGCTGCCAGGTGCTGGAGATGAAGCAGAGCACGGTTGCTGAGATCCGGAACTACGGCCACCCCCCTCCCCAGGTCCACACCGTCATGATCTCCACCTACCTGATGCTGGGCACGCCCGAGAGCCAGACACAGGTTTGTTTCTTTGGTTTTTGTATGTTAACTTAATCTCAGTCCACACTATTTCTGGAGTCCATGAAAAAAACATCCCTCAGGCATGGAAACTTCAACTTTCTATCATTGATGCATAACAAAACAGAGTAGTTGAAGAAAGGATTGGAATGTGCCAGTGTTTGCATCTTCCCTTCTCTTTCTTTTATGGCGTTGGCTTTCTTGATAACTATTGATTTTGATTGCATTTGTGTCTGGGTCTTAAAATCGAAGCTTTCCTTCTTCTGCTTTTTCTAGAATGCATCACAATTTCATATGTAGTACATGACGTACAATATTTGTCTCTTGTTGTGGTTTCTTTGCTTTCATGATATATGATTATCTTTTGTCTACTCCTAGAACTGGCAGGCAGTACAGGCGCTGATGGGTAAGACCGGGAAGCTAGGCATCAAGCGGATGGTGGCGGAGTGTGACCCGGATATGATTCCCCGTGAGAAGGCCGAGCGCGCCGCCAAACTGCTGTCCGAATTCGACCTGGCGCAAGTCCGTGATGTCAGCGCAGGGGCAGCCACGTTCTATGTCTGGGTATGTTTGTGAATATGAGTCATCCAGGAAATTGAAGAATACAATTTTAATTCAATCTGCACCACTGGATTACAATATGAAAATGTCATACGTTTTAGATGTCATTCTAACATGTTTCTTCAGTGATTAAGAAAAAATACATTGTAGAGCATTGACTTTTTTTAAATCACTGAGGAAAGATGTCGAATGGATATCTGAAACGTCTGACATTTTCATATTGCAATTCAGTGGTATTGATTGAATTAAGATTTCCTGTCCGGGTATGTAACCCGGATGATATGGTGGATTAATCCTCCTTCTGGACCTTGGGTTACATTTTACCTTAAATCCACTACACGCATGCATACATAGACCAGTCTGTGTGAACTGGTCAAGATGTGTTTGTAAAGGTCTTAAGGTAAAATGGTGAAATGCCAAGATCCATAAAACTTGATCTAAACCTCACCTTAGGTGAGGGTAACCTCTTATACTTTAATTGACTTATAATTAGACAGACTGCTTTTCTCATTGACCATAAATGTTCTTTGAAATTTCGTAAGTACTTTTTCAATTAACTCTACCAACCTAAGTTATCTTTGTCTTTAGTTCATCTCGTTTTCTAAGAAACAGAACTAAACTGTTTGACACTGTTTGACCTTAACTTTGCTGTGACCTTGACTAGAAGAAACCACTTTCCGCAGGTGAAGCAGACTTGTGACGACATCCTCAGAACCACGTGACCCAGCGGTCCAATCAGATTTTTGTGTGGTGTGTACTATGTAGAACTTCTTTCGTAGTGCTTCCCATTTAATGCACAAACATTTAAAGACAAATATGACGCTGGCTAATGTAACGCAAGGAGCAGACCAGCACCGAATCTTACCGAATCTTATTTTGTAGCATGAAGTTGTAACATTTTCTACTTGTGAAAGCTTGAAATAGCTGGACTAGCATCCATTTCCTTCATGTCAAATTCCAGCCATACGATTTTGAAGTTGGTTTATGTAAGAAGGGAGGATGGTGGTAGTGCTAGTGGCTCTTTGAGAATGTTTGTTGGGTTGATTGCAAATGAAATTACTGCAAATCTTGACATCATTTTGATGTGTTATTCCAGTATTCCCCCTCCTCCCCCCAAAAAGATTAATCAAAGTCTCGTGTGTAAGATTCGGACTGATCTGCTCATTTTATTTCAGCCACGTTAAGGGAACACCACGCATAAAGAGAGGCCAGACATCCCTAAGAATGTAAACTCACGCAGACCCCAGTGACAAACAGCACAATTCCTTAAACATTTCTGTCCCAAAAATCCCTTTCCTTTCCTTGCTTTCCTCACAATTTCCCTTAGCCTTTGGTAATTTGCAATACCTGTATGACTTGTTATTGTTTAAACAACATTGTCTGTTTGTTTCTTTAATCAAGTTGCATTATCCTCTCCATACTATTCAGATCTTCAGGTAAACCCTTTCATCAAGGATAAAAGAATTTGTCTTATCTGTCACGAAGCATTGTTTCAAATTTCGCACATAACGAATGTTGAAAATAAAGGAAATGACGGTAAGGTCCTGAAAAATACATCGACAAATATGTGTCAGGGAATTTGCTAAATCAAACAGAAGAATGCATCAAGCCCTGACCTTTCCGGATGATTAAAAAACGTCTGACACCCAGGAATGCTTTTAGGTTGACTCCTTCAATCATGTTGTTCTTGTTCCCTGTTCCACAGTGTGAAGGGATGATAGAAGAAGCGAGGACCCGACCAATGACTGAGGAGTGAAGCCAGATGATGTCATGTGACACAAATGTTCTGATCGAGTCCTTTTCCACAGGACAAAGCTTTTTGGAGTAAATACACAACCCAGACTTGTCTCTTTTAGGGGATCCGGGTATCAAAAGCTTTTGTGTACTGTACCTTTGTTTGATACTAATCTGCTCTACCCAAAACCCCTAATTGAGACAACGTTTTCAACGTTTGGTTCTATGAAACAGGCTTTTCGTCATGTAGCAAACTATAGTACAAGAATTGTATTATAAATCGTGTGTACTTTATGTTTGTTGAAGTTTGGGTTTTGTTAACAATTACTTGCCTGCATTATATGTAAACCATCAGTGTCTGTGCTAGTGTTATATTATATGATATGCCATTGACACTGCAATGGTTGGAGTGTAAATATTAGCTTCTTGCTTCCAAGTGGTCGTGATAGTTGTTAACTTACGTAATGACAAAGTCACAAAATGACAAAGTCACAGAATGAAGTATTAAATTAAGTGCAAACAAAAATTGGCTAAAGCACAATAGCTTGCTCAACCAAACAATCTTTTAAGACAAGAACAACACCTACAACAACTATGAGTTGACAAAAAGGATCATTTATTCAAGATTGAGATAAAGAAGCTTGTTGCATTTTACCTAAATTTTGTGACAAATCTTGACCTACACCCACATATGAAAGTTGGACTAAATCTAGATCTTAACTCTAGGCTTCTTAAACACAATAATCTCCTTTTCAGTTCAATACAACTATACTAACAGATGTACATAAACACTTTATACTTACACAATGTATGTAATGCACATGTCTAAATGAAACATTTCATAAAGATGTGAGATATGAAAACTATGTTTCACATGTAAACACTGATGTTCTTGTGATTTGAGGTGCTTGGCATGTATGTTTGCTTATCAAACAAGTCTTAAAATTTCACTTTTAAAGTGGTCATCAGTGCATATACTTTCTACACTTAACATGGAAAATGTGATATCAATGTGTTTCTGACCAGAAAAGTGGCAATATGCTTTTCACTTTGGAAGTGTTTGTATGATTTTATGACTGGACCAGGAGTGTTTTTATTTGTGATGTCACATATTACAGTTTGTAACTCGATGCTCTTAAGCAGCATTTGGAAAATAGCTTCAAGATCTGTAAAACTTTTCTTGGACAAACATTTCATATCTTTTAAGAGACAGAATTAACAAAAGTAAGAAAGTAGCCCAAAAATGATAATTATAGGTCATTACTATTGGGAAGATATTCAGTTAACACTAAACATATTCATTATTAGGAATATCCAAATATAAACTTCCAATTTTATTCACACCACTTTGTGTACATACTATTATACCAAAATATATACGTCATTGCCATGATGTGTATCATATTACAATATCAATGATGTTTACACCAGTGTGTTTCAGAAAATAAATTTGCAAGTAATATCACCATTATTTGATACCGACTATTTTCAAAGATCTTTGATTATCAAAGATTTTCTTTCCATAAAACGGCTATAAAAATACACTGATTTTGATTGCATCGTCTTTAAATATAATCAATTTTCTTTTTTCTATGTGTGCTTAGAAAAATATAACTATTGATTACACAAATCCGCTCTGAAAATAATTTTCATCTACCATATCTACATTTTTTGCTTGGTCCCTGCAAAACAACTTCTATGCCTAACATCATAAAATCCACATATTATGCATTCTAAGCTTTGTTCTAATATGATAAGATGTACCCAGTCAGCATATTTTTGTCTCCTATACATTTTATGTACAGCAAAGTTTGTCATCATACCATCAGCCTCCATTCTCAGATGAGATTTACTTCTGCTGTACTTTATATCAGATGTTTCTGCTAATCACACGCTACGCTTAACTTCTTATCAACACACTCTTTTCACTAAGCTAAGGTGTACCAAATTTTGACTTCTGTAGGTTAACATCACATTCCTCTACAATCATTCAACATGCATTCTGAGATTTGTCTTAGATCTCCTGGCAGCTTTGTATCATACAGTATTCTGTAATTAGTCTTCATCTTTAGCTTTGGTCTCCAAAAACAGTTTTCTAACTCAGCCATAGTGTGCTATACTTCAACTGCACTCTAACATAACATTGTCCTAGTGTCAAAATATACATCTTCTGAGCTTTTCAGCTGAGGTGTACCTTGTCTCCATTCTTCTGTACATAACAGTGTTCTGCATAGTCCACATCCATAGCTTTGGTCTCAGCAAATAATTTTCTAACTCAAGCATTCTCTAACTGTACATTGTCCTGCAAAATATAAAACAATGTAGATCTTCTCTGATTTGGGTCTAATAGTTTCCTTTCTCAGCTTAGATGTACCTTGTCTCCATTCTTCTGTACCCTACATTGTTCTGCATAGTCCACATCCATAGCTTTGGTCTCAGCAAATACTTTTCAGCCATAGTGTGCCATACTTCAACTGCACTCTAACATTACACTGTCCTGCAAAATATAGTACATCTTCTGAGCTTTTGCCCTAACAGTTACCTTTCTCAGCTGAGGTGCACCTTGTCTCCATATTTCTGTACATTACACTGTTCAAGCTTTGGTTTCTAAAAAAGTTTTCTTAGCTATATTGTATTATACTTCAACATTACATTTCCTGCAAAATATACATATTTTTAGCTTTTCTCTTAACAGTTTTCTCTCAGCTGAGATGTACCTTGTCTCCATTCTTCTGTACCCTACATTGTTCTGCATAGTCTACATCCATAGCTTTGGTCTCAGCAAAGAGTTTCCTCCTCTCCTCCTGAGAGAATGACTGGAGGGCTTTTGTGAGTTTATCAAAGTGTACATCTTTTGAGCTTTGGCATTAACAATCTTCTTTTTCAGCTGAGGTGTACCTTGTCTCCATTCTTCTGTACCCTACATTGTTCTGCAAAGACTACATCCATAGCTTTGGTCTCAGCAAAGAGTTTCCTTCTCTCCTCCTGAGGGAATGACTGGAGGGCTTTTGTGAGTTTATCAAAATGTACATCTTTTGAGCTTTGGCCTTAACAGTTTCATTTTCAGCTGAGATGCATCTTGTCACCATTCTTCTGTACCCTACATTGTTCTGCATAGTCTACATCCATAGCTTTGGTCTCAGCGAACAGTCTCCTTCTCTCCTCCTGAGAGAAGGACTGGAGGGCTTTTGTGAGTTTATCAAAGTGTACATCTTTTGAGCTTTGGCCTTAACACTTTCCATTTTCAGCTGAGGTGCATCTTGTCTCCATTCTTCTGTACCCTACATTGTTCTGCATAGTCCACATCCATAGCTTTGGTATCAGCAAACGCTTTTCTAACTCAGCCATAGTGTCCTATACTTCAACTGTACTCTAACATAACATTGTCCTGCAAAATATATATCTTCTGAGCTTCTGTCTTAACAGTTTTCTTTTTCAGCTGAGGTGTACCTTGTCTCCATTCTTCTGTACCCTACATTGTTCTGCATAGTCCACATCCATAGCTTTGGTCTCAGCAAATAGTTTCCTTATCTCCTCCTGAGGGAAGGACTGGAGGGCTTTTGTGAGTTTATCAAAATGTACATCTTTTGAGGTTTAGCCTTAACAGTTTCCTTTTTCAGCTCAGGTGCACCTTGTCTCCATTCTTCTGTACCCTACATTGTTCTGCATAGTCTACATCCATAGCTTTGGTCTCAGCGAACAGTTTCCTTCTGTCTTCCTGAGGGAAGGACTGGAGGGCTTTTGTGAGTTTGTTGAAGTAGCTCATCGGGGCGGGTGTGCTGAACCTGTAGCTGAAACTCAGGGAGCAGCCGGAGACAACTTCTGTGTGATGCCGCATGCCCACGTACCACAGCATGATTTCTCCTGGAGACAAAAGTTACATTCATTAGACAATAGGGTTGAAAAAAGACATTTTATTCAATAAAAGTACTTTAAATATGCTATTCAGGATGGTGCTGCGCTGAGTAAGGACTAAAATAATCTGTGAAAAACAATTCATAAAAGTAAATATTTGGAAATGTTTCCTAAGATGTCAATGATAACTTTTTCACTCTGCAATCTTTTTTGCACTGCTCGATGTAGTCTGGGATCCAGTCTTGTTAGCTTTAGTCTGCTAGTGGGTAGCAACTGTTGGAAGCAGACTAAAGCTGGATTCCAGGCTTTGCTGTAATTTTGCAGTTTTTTGGACAGGGCATTCTAGCATTTTTGTACATATAAGAGTAGGGACAAATCTCAAACTGATGTCATCTATGCAGTTTGTACAACAGATCGAACTGGTCTTATGCCTGGTGATGGTTTACTATGAAGTGACACAGATTGTTTGAAGAGTCCCGTACCTGGGTTTAAGGTGAACACCATGGGCTGCGACCATCTCAGTTTCCCATCATGCACCTCAGGCCACGACAGACTCCAGTTCTTCACACCTGAGAACTGAGGAGATGATGGACACCTGTCAATCATCTGTCTGCAGTTTTCACTCATGAAAATTTTCTTCAGTCTTCCTGGCTATGTATCTTATATGATAAATGGTACAAGCCTAAACAAATATAGTTCTTTAATTTTAACGGTCAGTGGCCGGCACGCCATCTGCTGCGACTCATGCGATGTATGGTATCATACTGATTGCATGGGTATGTCAGCACCGGTCTACAATGCCATCAACAACCCTAACGTGTCCTGGATTTGCTGCTCCTGCGGCCTACCCAACTTCAGCTCCAGTCTTTTCAACACTACAGTCTTTGAAACTTCTAATTGTTTCTCCTCTTTCGACACCAGCACCTGTTCCAGTCCAGCAAGATCTATTGGCTCTCCTATCGCCACATCTTCACCTATCGGGCATAATGTTAACCCACCCCCTCGTGACCGCACACATACCAAACCAGTCAGGACCTGTGTCATCAATTTCCGATCCATCCGTAACAAGGTACCTGAACTGCATGCCTTTTGCGAAGCTGTGCAACCAGACATTGTTGTTGGCACTGAGACATGGTTGGACTCGTCAGTGGGCACCAGCGAAGTCTTTCCGGACACGTACAATGTGTTCAGGAGAGACCGAGCTGGCCGGGGAGGGGGGGTGCTTGTTGCTGTAAAGAACAACATCATTGCAACCCACCACCCTGAACCGGAATGTCCCTGCGAGTTAACGTGGGTCCAGGTCCAGCTGGCTAACAGTAAGTCCATTTACATCGGGGCCTACTATCGCCCCCCCACTGCTGGTCAGGATGACTTTGCAGCACTAGAAAGATCGGTGCTGCAAATGCGGGCAAATAACAACAATGCCCACATCTGGCTAGCAGGGGACTTCAACTTGCCAGATGCGACCTGGAATCCCGAAGCAAATACCATCGCTCCTAACCCATCCAGTCTCACGAGCAGTTACATCAGCCTTGCCAATGACTGCGGTCTGGAACAAATGGTCTGCGAACCAACTCACACTGTAGGGCAAACTTCGAACACCCTGGATCTGTTTCTCACCACAAATTCCACCTTAGTGGAGAGAGTCAAAATCTTGCCAGGTCTCAGCGATCACGACATCCCGCTGATTGATGTTCAAGTAAAGCCCCAAACATCAAACACGAAAGATCGACTCATATACCTGTGGAGGAAAGCCAACATCGATGCACTCCAGCAGGATATGGTAACATACAGCCGTGAGTTCGCAGACCAAGCACAGCATAATACTGCCTCAGAAAACTGGGAGCTGTTTAAGGCAGCCGTTAGTGGTGCTGCCAATAAGCATGTTCCCAGGAAACGAGTGAGGCCACAGTCTAGCAAACCATGGATAACACCCCAGATTCGCAAAGCCATGCGTAAGCGGTCTGAACTCTTTTCCAAGGCTAGGAGGTCAAACTCCAATGATGCCTGGGCAAAGTTCAAGAGGTGCAGGAAGGGAGTTAAGCAGAGAGTTAGGAAGGCCCATAGGGATTATGTTTCCAACTACCTTGAGTCCAACATCGAGGATAATCCCAAGGCCTTTTGGAGCTATGTCAAATCTCTCAGACAGGACTCTACTGGTGCATCGGCCATAAGACACCAGGGGGTGCTAACATCTGACCCCCAGGAAAAGGCTGATGCACTGGGAGCCCAGTTTGAGTCAGTGTTTACCAGGGAGGATAAATCTACCGTTCCTACCCTTGGCGAATCCGTAGTTCCAACTATCCCCTCCCTTAACATCTCAGTGGAGGGGGTAGCCAAACAGCTCTCTAGTCTTAATCCCAGCAAGGCCACAGGACCAGACGGAATACCACCTCGCCTCCTGAAAACTGTTGCCGAACAAATTGCGCCAATCTTACAGACAATATTCTCCCAGTCAATATCCACGGGAGACGTTCCTGAGGATTGGAGAACAGCTAACATCGCTCCAATCTTCAAAAAGGGTGACAGAACAATGCCCGCTAACTATAGGCCGGTGTCTCTGACATCGGTCTGTGGCAAAGTGCTCGAACACATCGTGCACAGCCACATGATGAAACATCTTGACACTCATGGCGTTCTGTCCCCGGCGCAGCACGGTTTCAGGAAGGGTCTGTCCTGTGAGAGCCAGCTGGTACTCACCCTCCAAGACTTGGCCAAGAATCTTGACCATAACAAACAGGTCGATGTCGCGGTGCTTGACTTTAGCAAGGCATTTGACACCGTGCCCCACGAGCGGCTGCTGAGCAAGCTCGAGCACTACGGCATTTCTGACCTTCTTCAGTCTTGTTTTAGGGCCTTCCTAACGGAGAGAACCCAGAGGGTTGTCTTTGACGGCGGAACATCTAAAGCTGTCAGGGTCACCTCTGGAGTTCCGCAGGGTACAGTGTTAGGCCCTCTGCTCTTTCTACTATACATTAACGACCTCCCCAGCTCCGTAGATTCACATGTTCGATTATTTGCCGACGATTGCTTGATTTATCGAACCATCAGCACGCCTTCTGACGCGCAAGGTTTACAGTCTGATCTTGATGCACTAACAGATTGGCAAAATCGTTGGCTTATGTCGTTCAATCCCTCTAAATGCCACATCCTCCATATCACCCGTAAAAAGCACCCCATTCTAACCCAGTACTCCCTCTGTGGAGAAGCCCTCACCGGTGTCAAGTCCCACCCCTATCTTGGAGTACAACTGTCCGACGATCTGCGGTGGGACACCCATATCAACTACGCCACTAGCAAAGCCGGTAGGGTACTAGGGGTCATTCGGCGCAACTTGACCCATTGTCCATCAAGAGTCAAGGCCACTTGTTACAAAGCGCTGGTGCGGCCCCACTTGGAATATAGTGCCATCGTCTGGGACCCGTATACCACCAAAGGGATACAGGCGGTGGAGGCCGTCCAGCGCAGGGCCGCCCGAGTGACTCTGAATGACCACCGGCGGACTAGCAGCGTGACACAAATGCTCAATGACCTGCAGTGGCCCCTTCTCTCTGAAAGGAGGAGGAACACCCGCCTCACCTTTCTCTATAAACTAGCCAATAACTACATTAATATAAACACAGACAATCTTCTGAAACCAGCTCAGGGGCGCACCCGGGGTAGCCACACTCTAAAATTCCAAACAATCAACGCTAAAACAGACTCATTTAAATATTCTTTTTTCCCTCGCACCATACCAGAGTGGAACGCCCTGCCTGGCGCGGTTGTTACGACTCCCACCGTTGAGTCTTTCCGCGCCAGGCTGGAGGCCTGCCCGCCTTAGCCCGGGACCTCCTCCCCCCCTACCTTGCCCCTTGCGGGGTTATCTGGGGGCCCAATAAGTTGAAGTTGAAGTTAATGATAACAAAATCCACTCTATACTAAGACTGTACAAGCATGGTTTTAAGGCATAGCAAGTTCTGAAACCCCTTGCTTGATCCTGGGTCCATAAAATTTGTTGCACAGTCCTTTGGTAGGCCAGAGTAAAACATACTCAGAGTCGGTGCATCTAGTTATCTTTTACATGTGCAGTCTAGAGTCATATCATCTTCCCTAAGTGTAGTGACCTCCATGGTTGATCTGCTTTAAGCAGACTACACACCTGTACAGTCATGAAGGTCTCACAGGTCTCATCCAGGTGAGGCGACACACCTGTGCCAGGTGTGCCCAGGAAGCCCGTCATCATGGGTTCCCTCAGGTGTCCCGCTGGTCCTGCCGTCAGGCTGCCCTCAGGTAGGAAATACGGCTCGTGTTCCTTGTCCAGCCAGTCCTGTCATGTAATGATAAATACCTGGTCATACAACCACAATGATAAGACACAAGATAACAGTTACTCAAGCAACTGAATAGATACTGTAATAGGTGAGTTGCTCCAGATAGCATCCACTACCTTCCCGGGATCCCCTGAGTCTGTATAACTGACTTCTTCTTTACCACAGTATTTAGATCTAGTTCTTAAATGTTATCATCATTCTCTGACAGTGGTACTAATAATAATCTACGGGGGCATAACTTTTCACAAGTATGGTGAACGATTGCGGATAACAATGTCCCATCTGATACTTTTTCAGTAGTGTGTTAGTTTTCGACATGAAAGATACAGATTTGCTATCTCCATAACAGATGTCTAGTTACCACTGCTGCTTTTTTGTTGGCCTCCCAGAATGTGTCAAAGTAGCCACTGGCACAGTTCCAGGAGTCCTGGTCATCACCATACACTGTAGGGATGTCACCAAACTGGATCTTCTGGCCTTTCTAATGGGGGAACACATAATTGTATATTCTAATGTTTTATTACGGTTAAACAAATCTAATAAAAGTCCTGATTGTTAGGAAATTGCAAGTACAGTAAATGTTGTAGCACAGCAGATCATTAAAGGTAAAAAGAAAATGGAGTAAGAAACTATGGATCCTTACTTGCCAATCAAAATATTCAGCTGTTGGGTACGTCTTGATAAAGTAGTTACAGTCAAACTTGTTCCAGCTTTCCCAACCTAAAACACAAATTAAAGATTAACATCATGACGGAAAATATAGAGTGAGATTAAGGCAATTAATCTGCATTTCTATCTTGTCGGAAAGTAACTACAGTGCTACTGCTAGGACATTAAAACTGAACAGCTACAATTTATTACACATTATTCAAGTGTCATTTCACCACTTTCTTGGGAATCATAATTTCAACCAAGGATATTGCTATATAATGTTCTTGTTTCGACAGAGGCTCTTTGCTTTTCTTGCCATGTATCAACGTACCTTACATCATAAGCATCATTGACAATGACTGGCTCTCCCCTGTTCACTAGTCTCATCCTGCTAACACTCTAACTGTCACAATTTTATTCTAACAATGCAATAAGTTCCCAAACACGTAGACAAGTACACCACAACCTTACATAATGGCATCAGGTTTGCTAGAAGGACAGACGTACCTTGCATAGCATCCGTGACAATGACAGGCTCTCCCCTGTTCACCATCATGGCAAACTCCCTCCTGCTGATCCCGCTGACTCGACGGATCTCTCTGTCTGACGGCTGCTGCAGCCAGCGGCGCTCGGAGTGGGGGATCCACGGGGGGCACGGCGAGGTGAACCGGGCAGCCACATCTGTGGAAATAGAAGATGCTGTATGAAAATGCCTGTACTGTGGCAAGGTATCTGTATAGCTGGTAAAAGAGCCATTCAGCTTAACACGCCAGCTTTGCAGGCATGTGTGCGGCAGCAGTTGGGTATGTTAGATCCTGCTATATGTAATATAGCCACTAGGCAAATGTATAATTCTGTCTTGGTTGAAATATTTTTTGCAGAGGTTAACTACCGAACAATAATGGCGTAACACATCAGCTCTGTAGTAATGGTGTATTCTTGAGTACCAGCGGTGCAATTCAGATTGATCTGAGTTTTGAGACATCAAACACTAGCATGTACCCTCTACTCTTATCAATAAGTGTGTTGGGCTCTTTAACCGTGCCTGAGGTGTGGGTTTACTTACCAAAAGCCACATCAGTGACCCTCTGCACTGTCTCCTGCCCAAATACAGACACAGCCAACAGTGGAAGGCTGAACTTCCACAGCACAGCCAGAGACATGGGTAGGGTCAGTGCCAGGACCAGTCCAACTGGCACATTCACGGGGGTGGGCAGCTCCTCTTCTAGTGAGGCAGAACCAGCTTTTCTCCCAGGCATGATGTGGTGTCAGACTTGAGTTAGTGGTTCTGGTGGTCAATCGTCAGAATCGTTGGCTTCGATTATTTTGATGGTTAAACCTGAGGAAAAAATAATTTATCTATTGATTAATGTTGTAAACAGTTGGGAAGTATCTTCAGTCATGATTGATTCAATCACTGATTTCAAAGGGAGCCCAAATACACAACAAACAAAGTTTTACAGCGCTAGCCCTAAATGAATAATACAACATACATAATTATCAAGTACTAGTAATTATAATAAGATGGTGTCTCATTTGTGAAAACAAACACCCAGAGGAAGACCAAGATTAGTATAAAATCAACATGTGTCTTCTTGAGTCAGTTTTACTTTTCTATAAATCATAAGTTCAAACTTAGATAAAACTT
Source organism: Branchiostoma lanceolatum (assembly GCF_035083965.1). Lineage (NCBI taxonomy): Eukaryota > Metazoa > Chordata > Leptocardii > Amphioxiformes > Branchiostomatidae > Branchiostoma > Branchiostoma lanceolatum. The sequence goes on from NC_089736.1 coordinate 2,692,583, forward strand.
TTCTCCTTTGCCCCCAATGTAATAGTCTGATATTGGTGGCTAGACTAGATTCAAGGAAATGTTGAACAGTTGTCATTTAACCTATCATGTCCTAATTTTACCCTAGCTGGTGTACAGTACTGAGCTACATACCTTGCTGTACTTGATCTACCGCGAACAACAACCAGAGTCATAAAGTAAACTTACCACCATGCTTGGATGATCACTGATCTGTGGTCTCCCTTGACAACGAGATATTCTAAATTCTGTCCTTTAGGTACTTCTGAATGCTTCTAGAAGCGGTTGACTCAACTTTCTTCAACTCCAGACGTCTTAAGATATCTTCATCTGCAATTTTCTTGCGCGATTTCGATCGTCCCACTTTCTTCATGCATGGTAGGTAGCCAAAGTAGCACCGAGGACAGTCACTTCCGGGTATCGCAAGTCGGCAGAAATGTCTCTGTATTTTACGACAGGTTTTGTCTATGTGTACCAAACTTCACTATAAGCTCTCTGTAAAGACCAAATTTCATACAAATTAGAATTACATTTATATGAGTCATTAAATCATAACGTTATCACGAAAAGCAATGTTCTTGGTAATATCATGAGTTGTGTCATAAGATACAAGCCAATCAATTACGTCACTGTTTATACTAGCATGTCAAATGTCACAGACGTCTGTGCGATCTTGACTGTTGCCTCATGAATAATTCATAAATTCTCTTCAAAACGGCGTGGAAGAGGCTGGGTTGGCGAGAGGGTAGGGTTAAAGCATCTGCACCAGGAAGCAGGGAAGACATTTTTGGATTAAGAACTTTGGAGGATTGATCAATTTTTGAACAAAAAACTAGGGTCAGTTGAGCAACTTTGGATCAGAAATTAGAGAGGTCTTGACCAATTTCTGGATTAGAACTAGGGTAGGGACAAAATCTGATTTTGTACCTCTTCTATCCACCTCCATGGAGTAGTCCATTATTGTTGTTGTTGTCTCTGTTACACCGCTGATTGGTCCGCGTCTATGGTCACGTGCTTTGACTAACCGCGCTGCGTTTGACTTTGTCTCCCCCCGCCCACGCAGGTTCCAAAACAGCTGATTTTCACCATTCTGCACAGCGTTAACGCGCCAATCTGACGGAGTTTTGACGGACCTTATTGGCGGCTAGCGCTAGCGGCTGTCGGAGTGTCAGAATTACGCGCTCTGATTGGTCAAGTGGCCATGTTCGAATGTTCGGCTGGATCATGATCGATCGGTCCACTGCAGACTCGACCGGTTCCCTGCTTCTTCCTTCTCTTCGCTGTACCGTTAGAAACGCTAAACAACAACACGTAAGCTTCAAGTCACCTAGAGACCACGTCTAGCGAGATAAAAAAAATTATAGACGACGTGAAACAAGGACAACAGCAACAGGCCCAGGTTAGTAGTAACTTGTGTACACATGTAACATGTGTAACGTTAGCTCAGTTGTAAATTACAACTGAGCTACATGTGTACACAAATTATGTGATAAATAATTATTATTTGTAGTTGACTCTTAGTAATATCCTCAGATCGATGTACTGTAACTTAATAACTAACTACCTCTTCTTCTTTCGTTTGAGGCAGCCGCCTTCATCGTGGTGAAGATTTTGCTACCTTTCTACTACTGGAAGTCTACTGCGCTTGGGAGTGAAGATGTGAAATGTAACAAACCAGGGGTTGGGAATGGGAAGGGTGGATTTAGATCTGTTGTTTAAAACTGTCAAGAGTTGAACTGAGGGCGACCGAGTATAGACTGGTATAAACTTGGTGGACCATACTTTATGTAACGTTATATGCCTGTGTTTTTCTTTCCCTGATTGTATTTTTTTATGTTTGTGCCCAGGGTTATCTGTAAAGCAGATCCGTAGATCTGAGATGTAAATAAATTGAATTGTAATGTTACAGCGCCGATCACAAAAAAATACAACCAGTGAATCGTGTAAGCCTCAGATTTTCACCAGCGCCTTTGAGCATAAGGGTCCCTGTGCTGTGATTTGTCTTGATTTGTGGCTGCATTCGACAGAAAGTGTTTTACATTTTTCCCCATGAACTTTCTGTTTATGTGGTGAAGTGTCACCCACCAACAGTATCGGCGGTAGCCATGTTTCTTTATAATTAATAATGCAAACATTACAGTCTAATTGTAAGCGCTGATTGGTTCACTTAGGAAAACCTGCGTTCTGATTGGTCACGGCGGGAATATCCCGCACATTTTGGTCACTCCACTAAAACTCCACAACATGGAACGGTGGAAGGGGAAAAAAACCCTTCCACACCATCCACCTAAATCTCCTAGCAGATCTGCATGGTGCCAAAATCGTATAAGTCATCCAGAGAAGCTCCAGTCAGGCACGGTGGTACCCTGGAATCCAGAGCAATTGTACCGGTCCGCGCCCTGAGCTTCCCCGGACCTACCCTCCCGCTGGCCCGACAACCAACACCGCCCCGCTTTCTGCTAGCCCACAGGCTTCGGCTGGGTACCCGTACATTGGTAGCGAAGCTTGTTTGGCCAGCGGGAAGTGGGGCGGGGTCGGTGGCCGGGCCAACGGGAGGGTAGGTCCAGGGAAGCTTGGGGCGCGGACCGGTAGGGTAGTTCGGGGCGCGGGCCGGTACAATTGTATGAAAGACCAAAACAAATTTCTAGAGAGCTTCCTAAACTCAATTCTTACAGGTCCGAGGCATGATTCCAACCGGTCCGAGGCATGATTCCAACCGGTCCGAGGCATTTCCAACCGGTCCGCAATACATTTCCTTACGTGCTGCGGTAGAATTCCAACCACTCCGCACCCATGAGAATTTCCTGCCTTACGCGCTGCCCTGCGTTCCTCGACAGAATTTCCTGCCTTACGCGCTGCCCTGCGTTCCTCGACAGGAATTTCCTTTCGCGCTACGGCAGAATTCTAACCGTACCACGGCACAGCCCCTTATCCCCCACGCTCATACAGTGGACGATCCCAGATGGGTCAAGGGTCACTCGTGTTGTGAATGTGAACAGCCAGTGACAGGTCGTGTCGATGTTGAAAACTTTTTCAGTGCTTCGTTCTGACTATCACCATCTCTAAAAACACGTGCGTGCAAACTAAAAGGAAGCCCTGATTGTCAATATCAACTTCAATCGACAGACAATGGGCGTCAGATATTCCTTTTTGCCCCTCCCGTGTCGGTAGATCGACATTAAATGGCTACTTTGCATTGGAAAGGACGATATAGTGGGCGTGAGTGACCTCGCTAGAAATCTGCCTGTCGTTGACTCAACAATGCTACCACCACACACACACACTTTCACCACAAAACAATGTTGTGTAATATGCACATTTAGATATTGTCCATAAAATTCATTGACAGAAACATACGGTCGATATACAGAAGATATTCTTGTTCAGTCACAGGAAAATCCTGTTATAGCCGCAGCCATGAATAAAATCAAATGTTATGGAAATGCTATCATGTCCAAACGGGATTATAGGACCAATCTGTTACTAGTAGTCTGTGTTGTCCATGTATGAACTTTCATCAAATAACTCGATCATGCGATATGCTGAAAGGACTAAAAAAAAAACCGTGGCCAACTTGAACTTTTGCCACCGTAGGATTGTCCTGCGAGACAGGTCCGTTTATTTCAGGTTTAGAATCTGAAATAACACAGAAACAAAATTCAAGCTATAGTATAACGTTATAATTAAAAGGAGAGCTAGCAAGGAAGAGAAGGATGCCCCCGTACTGATCCTGTCAAGTACACTGCCTACTCATATGATATATATACTATAGTCTGTAGCACTGACAGTGTCAGGTTTGAGGTCTCGTGAACTTTAATATCATAACTTAAACAGAGCCAAGCCGGTTTTATTGCTGTCACGGTTGTTGCAACAGCAAATGCCTATGACACACGGCGACGTCGACCCGTCACGCAACACCATGGTAGCGTACCATGAAATGCGTAATCGTAATGTTGCCATTATGAAAAAAAGTACCCCGATACTTTTAGCGAAGGACATTATCCTTGAAAGTTTATATTTTCGCAGTTCACATCATTCAACACGAGTGACCCTTGACCCATCTGGGATCATCCACTGTATGAGCGTGGGGGACAGGGGTCTCTGCCGTGGTACGGTTAGAATTCTGCCGTAGCGCGAAAGGAAATTCTGTTGAGGAATGCAGGGCAGCGCGTAAGGCAGGAATTTCTGTTGAGGAACGCAGGGCAGCACGTAAGGCAGGACCGGTTAGAATTCTACCGCGACACGTAAGGAAATGTATCGTGGACCGGTTGGAATCATGCCTCGGACCGGTTGGAAATGCCTCAAACCGGTTAGAATCATGCCTCGGACCGGTTGGAAGCATGCCTCGGACCGGTTGGAAGCATGCCTCGGACCGGTGAGAAATGAGTTCAGGAAGCTGTCTAGAATTGTCGTTTTGGTCTTCCATAACATTGGCATCATGTACCCAACCCTCAGGCATGACTAACAGACCAACTGAACTAGAATTTCACTAGATAACTGCACTTAACTTTATACAACATATACAGCGCACAGCGCAGAATCATAAGTCAACAACAAGCGGCCTTGTGAGTATTTCAGTTACTGTTGAGTGCATTACTAATACTAGTATCATAGTAGTATGTTTAGCGCTTCCCCAGTCATCACTGCATAGTGCATATATGTATGTATCAGTCTTCCGATTATTGAGCTGACTTGTGGCCAAAAATCAAAGCTTGAAAATAGTGTCACTGATGACAAAGTCCCTTGGGAATTATGTTCCAACCGGAGCATTAGTCTGACACAATACAATTAGCTGTCAATGTCAATTAACCTCTCTGTTAACCAACAGCCAGTTCCACTGAAGTAAAACTGACACACCATGTCACAGTCGACACAATTGTCAACCGCTGTGAACTTATAACCATCGTCCTAAAAATGTTATGCCTGCTCCCACGACACACTCTACGTGATTTCCTGACCTTATCACTACTTACTATTACACATACTTATGTTGCCTACCTCATTGTATTTTAGAAGCAATCAAAATATTTTGCATGTCAGTGCCAGGTCTTTACTTACAGGGGAGTACTGAAAAGTGTCGGATTAAGACTGCGTCGGATTAAGGTTCAGTGCCAATACATACTTTTTGGCAAACATGATTATTTCTGATTGCTGCATTATTTCTAACATGATTTGTGGTTTTACTCCACAGTGTAAAGTCACATACAACATCAAATAAACCACGTGTGTGTCAATCATGAAGGTGGTCAACGATCAACAAGGTAGACGATCAACAAGGAAGAGAAAATCCCTCGAAACTGCTTCGAAACTGGGCAGTCCTGATGATAAGAGAAACAAGGTATGTCCTTCACTGGTACCAATAAAAAAGTAAGGAGAAATTTTATTTGACTTAAGGATGGACTGTTGGCGGTGAACGGCACCTTTTGTTGATGCGTGTAAATGCAGCCTGCGGTGTGGAGGTGACCCATGATGGGGTATAAAATGACATCACAGGCTGAGCTATTAGTCCAATTTACAAAGAAATGCATTGTTCAACCTCCAACCGTAGCCGTAAAAACTCTTGCTACATAAAAAGACTTGCACTTGATGAGGAATTCTGGGGCTTCCCCATCCATGTGCAAGCACATCCAACCCCCATATGATAGGGAAGAAAAGGCGTAATTGGATAAAGAGAGAGAGAAACCTCTTCATACGCCGTTGTCACCATGTTCACAATTTTGTTTTTTTCTTTTTCGATTTCCTCATATTAAGACCCCTGGAGGTGTGCGCAAGAGCTCCCGAACTAATTCAGCTCACATCAAGAGGAAGGTATCTTAAGTATCTAATGTTATCTGTCTAACCTCTCTAATGATAAATCATCTAAGTAATAACATCTACTAGTATGCAATCTATCTAATGATGAATTGAGTTTTGACGTCCTTGGTATAACTTGTTCCCTCAGCTTCTTCAGTCTCCTCCCTACAAGACCCCTGGATCTGCAGGTGTACGGAAGAGCCCCCGGTTGAACATCAAGAAAACGGTATCTATCTAATGTCATCTGTCTGATTTACATGTGTTTCTGATGATAAATCATCTAATGACATCTATGTAATTTATCTAATGATATTGAATTCTGATGTCCTTGATATGACTTGTTCCCTCAACTTCAGTTTCTAATGTAATCTGTCTAGTTTATCTGAAGATAAATCATATAATAACATCTGATTTATCTAATGATAAATTTAGTTCTGACGTCCTTGATATATTTTAACTTGTTCCCTCTTCTTCTTCAGTCTTCTCACTACAAGACCCCTGCAGTTGTACGCAAGAGCCCCCGGTTCAACGCAGCTAAGAAAAAGGTATCTATCTAATGTAATCTGTCTAGTTTATCTGAAGATAAATCATCTAATAACATCTAATTCATCTTATGATAAATTTAGTTTTGACGACAGACGTTCTTGATATAACTTGTTCCCTCAGCTTCTTCAGTCTCCTCCCTACAAGACCCCTGGATCCGGAGGTGTATGCAAGAACACCAAGAAAAAGGTATCTATCTGATGTAATCTGTCGTTTTTGAGATACTTTTAACTAATTTAGGTCAGGTTGCATGCTGGGCAACCTGATCAAAAGATAGGTTGCCCATCATAATTTCAGGTTGCCCCAGTCCCAAGACCCTAATTTCTGTGTATGGCTGTGTACCTAAACATTTAGCAGGTTACAATTTTTGTACACCGTTGGTCCTGTACCTGAACTAGCCTGTTATCCATCTTATTCTAGCTCCAGCTCGATTGCTTCCCCACGGATTATTCTGAAGGGGAAGCAAATGGAGGTTCGTCCGCTTGATCATACCAAAAACTGGTTTGCAAATAAGTTGTGCCAAACAAAATTGGGCAATGGTGTATTTTGAACCCTGTCTAATGATAAATACAACTAAATAAATGACATCTATCTCATTTATCTTTTGAGTTCTGATGTCCTTGATATGACTATGTTCACAACTTGTTCCCTAAACTTTTTCAGTCTCCTTACCGCAAGACCACATCCTCTAGAGGTGTACGCAAGAGCCCCCGGATGAATGCAGGAAATCAAACATCTGACCTGGAAAAGGAGGATTCTGAGCGTGAAGCATTCATCATGAGTCAAATCATAGGTCCAGCCAGGTAACATTTTGTGATATGGAAATTATTTATTGGACACACTGAAACTAACTGCTTTAGCTGATAAACTCAAGATAAATAAATGCAATACTGTAGTTCTTTTTTTATCTTTATGTCTTGAGCATTAGGTAATTTCATATTCTTTAAATTTGACTCTTTGCATGCAAATTGAATCATGTAGATATATGTATAGGTGTATTGATATTACATCTCTGGAATTTACAGAAAGTAATCATGCTAATGCCATGTTGATGAAATAACTTTTGTTGAATAAACAGGAACCACAGAACAAGGAAAGTTTGAAGATCTGGACAACCATGTCTGATTAGCGACTGGTTATATCACCTCTGATGTACTTCCTGCCATTTTGGGCAAGTCTTACCTCTTCTGTCATCTTTCCTCTCACTTCCTGCCACTCTTATGCAAATAACTATGAACACACATGAACCCAAACAAACAAACACAAACCAAAAACAGTATAGACTCTTTGTATGTACACAGAGTCAATAAGTTGATATTGAAGACCCTTGAATACACAGAAATACCTGAATTGCGATTGACATTATGATAGCTAATTACTGATGTTTTTGTTACACATTTACAGTTCTGATGTGAAGATGGATGATATTGGTAAGGACTCTTGTTCTGTACTTTTCTCTTGTCAAGTACTTAATTGCTATCTGAGTTCATCCCAAGGAGCAAAATGCTTTTAGCTTGACTTAACATCATTCTACAGTTACAATGTACAAAATATTGCCTATTGATTGCTAACTTTTCAAAAATGTCTAAGTACAATTATGACTGCCAAATCACAGTTAACATATCTACCACAATAGTTCATAAACAAGTGCTTTTGCAAAAAGCTGGCAGTTTCGCCGCATGAACATGGTTATTTACAGGTGGTTTGTTGAGGAGTATATTATAACAGGATGTGATGTATATTCTTAATCCGTCACCCTTGCCCTTAATCCGTTAACATAAACTTTAATCCCACAGGATAACCCTTAATTTGTCACCCTTGCCCTTAATCCGTTACGAAAGCCTTTAATCCCCTCAGCATTGCCCTTGATATGTCACCATAGCCCTTAATCCGTCCCCATAGCCCTTAATCCGTCACCTTTGCCATAAATCCGTGGTGATAAACTTTAATCCGACAGCATAACTCTTAATCCATCACCCCAGCCCTTAATCCGTCACCATAACTCTTAATCCATCACCCCAGCCCTTAATCCGTCACCATAAGTCTTAATCCACCTACATAACCCTTAATCTGTCAACATAGCTCTAAATCCGTCACCCTTGCCCTTGATCCTTCACCATATCCCTTAATCCATCACCACAGACCCTACATTTGTAATCCATCGTCCTTTCCCTTAGTTCGTCATCATAACCCTTAATCCGTCAACATAACTCTTAATCTGTCAACATAGCTACTCCGTGACCCTTGCCCTTGATCCATCAGCATATCCCTTAATCCATCACCACAGACCATAATCCGTCGCCCTTTCCCTTAATCCGTCATCATAACCCTTAATCCGTCACCCTAGCCCTTAACCCGTCAACATAACCCTTAATCTGTCAACATAGCTCTTACTCCGTCACCCTTGCCATTGATCCGTCATCATAACAAACCCTAATCCGTCGCCCTTTCCCTTAATCTGTCATCATAACCCTTAATCCGTCACCCTAGCCCTTAATTCTTATTATAACGTATCGTACACCATCGGAAAACGAAGGCAGAAATGACATACATGAGGTATAAATGACATGGCACAGGTCCAAATCATGCTTGTACCAACCAACCAATCAACCATACATAGAAGCATCCGTTCAATGGTGTTTTCCGTTACAATGAACAAAAAAAAATTTGAGGCATGGTTTGGAATCTACGATCATAATACAAAGGCGTTGTATACATCAAATGGATGTTTAAAAAGAAGAAAAAAGAAAAAATATAAGGTGTCCCTCAAGGATTCGAACCGACAATCTTCCGGCCCAAGTTCGACGACCTAAGCGATCGTGCCACTCGCCCTAAACCTATTTTACAAAGATTTTAAAGATATAAAACGTTAAACCTCTCTGCATGGTACTATTGTTTTCTTCATTTTCTTGACAAAATCAGTTCCTTCTTGTTCAGTTTTGTGGTATAGATGTAATATGGCCATGTATACAAACATGGATGCAATGTACCACCTTCCAAGATCCACGGATCGCATATACACAGAAACATTGATGCAGGGTTGAAATGGTTGAATCAAGATCCATGCATGCAACGCACATCGTACCAGGATCTACCAGGGTACCAGGGTATGATCTGGTCACAGGTTCAGTTTCGCCGGCAGCGGCGAAACTGAAAAAAATGCTTGCAAACGGTCTGAAGTGACTCGGTGACATCATTGTCAGTCTTAAGGATTGTCAGTCATAATTGAAAGAATGGTTCATTAGCCTGGGTATCATCCTAGTTACAATTTTCATGTACTGCTGACTCTCCCCTTTTGCTTGTTAATGGAGCCGATGACACCCAATTCCTTGAGTCAGAAGAAAGTCAATCATGCAATGTTTAATGGGAGGAGAAGGGTGTATTGGGCACAATTATGTACATGTCTGCTAATTGAATGACACTATTATCACTGTTGAACATAATCAGCAAATGTATTTTCGTAAAGTGGTCTTCGCGTCTAACCACCTATCTGATCATGATGAAAAGACCTCTAGTATCCATGCACAACATCTGAGTGGATTACTGTAAGTTTCAGCAAAGAACAGACTTTTGAACAATTTGACTCTTGGCTGATAAAATTACTGTAACAGTAGATGTGACTTTCTCTTTTCTTTTATTGGCTGGCATAAGGAACTAATAGGCTGGTATGTTTGTTGTCATTACTAAGAAGGTTATGTCTTCTTGTAGAATTTGTGGTTGATAGCTATGAATGATGATTGTTATTAAATAATTGGAATGTGGTTACTAAGGTGTCAAGAAAACAAAGGTAAAGGTAGATAATGGGCCTCCTTGCAGCTTTCTGCGGTACTGAGGCAGAGCTTCCTGTATTGATATCTCGTATTCTGTACATGCTATTGTCACACTGTAGTCTTGAGTAGTAGGTAGCCTTCTGGCTGGGAATAACTGGTGTTGGCTTTTTATGTATGGATTATGTATTGGAAAATAAGTAATTTTATGTCTTCAAGTTATTCCATTTTGATGTAAACAACTTCTTTTGCATGTAGTTGGACAGAATGCTGCAAAGGAGGCCTTGGAGGAAACTGTTGTTCTGCCAACAATAAATCCAGTGGTAACGGGAGTTTTTTTTGCCATTGTTATTTAGTCATGTCAATTCATTACATTTCACTTCCCATACCAGAGGTATGTGTAGAGTGAAATATATTGTTTTTGTTCATGGTCTTCTCCTCCTCCTCCTACCAAATCTTCAAATGGATTCAACTCAACCATTTTTTAACCAACCGACCTGAAATTTGGCATGGAGGTAAAAGTGGCATATATCCTCAGGCCTTTTTTTTCATTTTGCCCAGGTATTACAAGCAAATGACCTGACATTTGGTACAAGGGTGTCTTGAACATGCCCGTACATGACTTCAATCACATTTCTGGTGTACATCACTTCAAAATGCCTCATTTTGGGGACTTTTCGGCCTATTTCAGACCAAAAACGGGCCAACAATGCTGTCCCTGTTCCAAGTTCTATCTAAGGTTCCGCGCGTTTCATTTGCTGCTGGCCAAAGAACATGTGTTCTATTCAGGTTACCTGAGGTCATGTTGCAGGAACACACGTACAATGAACGACACATTCAAACAAATCATTACAAAACGTCCATTACTGCATGAGGAGGGAGTGAAATATGCTGTATTTTGTCAGGAGTAGATGACGGCCTTTCTAGTTTCCTTTTGTTCTTGGGCAATCTAAAGTGAACATTCAGCAAGATCAAGATGCAACTTACTAGAACACTGTCAAAAGACTTGATCCTGATTACATTCAGTACCTGAATTTAAACTGTTTGTCATTGCCAAGGTATAGACTTTTTCCTCAGGTTTTATTTGTTTTATTTATCTGAACTACATCCAAATGAGGCCGGTGTTCTGCCTTTTAACATATTTGATCAGTGGGACCCCCATTTTACGTCCCTTCTGAAAGGCCAAAGAAGCTCAAACCAGGGTCCCAGGTTCCCCGGATCAAACCGGGGTCTCCCAGTTACCAACAAGAATGTACATGTAATTGTAACCAGGAGCTCAAATATATGAGGCTGCTACAGATTGAGCTACAGGGACATCTTTATTATATATTGACATTCCTGTTCGCAAGTGATTGTTTTCATCTGAGAACCTCAGCGAAATGTATTGGAAAGAAAAATGAAAACTATTTTTGTCTTGTCATGGCACCTTTATTTAAGTTAGTACTCACACTTTTATACAATATAGCTCCTGTTTTTTGAATAAGTATTTGAATTCTGTTGTCGCCAATCATGCATGTCCAAGCAGTACTACTAACTACTACTACTAGATCTATGTCAGATCAGTCTCATTTGTTGCTGTACAGGGCCGGGGGGTACTTGATTACACTTGTTGGTAAAAAAAAAATTTTTGCTTCCCTTCCCACCAGCTGTTTACAGACTTGAGAGCCCCTGCACGTGGGATTCTGCTTTTTGGGCCACCGGGGAATGGCAAGACAATGCTGGCTAAAGCTCTTTGTAAGGAACAGAGCATAACATTTATCAATATGAGTGCTTCCTCGCTAACATCTAAATGGGTAAGTCCATGTATAATTGCAATTGAAAACAGCAAGACTCATATTGTGGTATCTCGCCTGCACTAACTTGCCTATATCATTCTGTAGGTCAGTTTTCGTGAACATGACACCTTGAGATGCAAACATACGTATATAGCAGAATCTCATTTGTATTTGCACCATGCATAATTAGGGATGTTTTTTTTATAAATTTACAAATCGTATAGTCTGGGACATTACTCTTGTTCCTGTTGTTGACACAATCAACATGCATGTAGCCATCACATTTTTGCAGTGTTTTATCATCAGTTACCTCACAGTGCCTTATTTCGATGCTCTATTCAATATTGCCTTTCTTTTCCAGCATGGAGAGGGAGAAAAGACAGTGAGAGTCTTATTTTCTGTGGCAAGAAAGAAACAGCCATGTGCCATCTTCATAGGTTAGTGCACACATGGGGACTTGACTTTTGTATGTTCAAGGTATGCCAAGAACTCGTGCACATGTATGCTTTAATTAGCAGTCTTTTTTTTACATTGTTAGAAACTTAGAATGTATTCCAATGTTGACAGATGTTTTGCAATCAATTTGGTGTCAAGTCATATTGTTGAGTGCTACAGGTTTTATCAGGTACATGCAGTGTAGAAAATCAATTTTCACACATTCATCCATCCATCCAATCCATGAAAATAAGTGACTTAAATTGTATATTTTTTTTTTTTTTCTGCAGATGAGATTGACTCCTTTCTCTGTGAGAGAAAGGAAGGTGAAGATGAGGCCAGCAGGAGGCTAAAGACTGAGTTTTTGGCAGCGTTCGACGGGGTAAGAAATCAATTTTGTCTTATCAATGGAGCTAGTCTTGCATTTGCAAATTGGACCATAAGATTTTAGACAGTGGGAAAATTATTATTGGTGTGATAAAGTCATCAGCAAACATTTGAAATTGTACTTGAAATGAAGGAGTTCACTGCATAAAATGTGATTATGGAAAGCTGAGAACTTGAATGTTCCAGATGTTGACAGGGATGTGTTGTACCATGTTCATTTTTGTGTATTCAGATGGAGAGTAGGAATGATGATCGTATCCTGGTGATAGGTGCAACCAACCGGCCTTGGGAGCTTGATGATGCTGTCATCAGGAGGTTTGACAAGAGGATCTATGTGAAACCACCAGACCAAAAGGTTTCAAATACTTCGCTAAATACTTTACTATACACTCAAGCTAATCATACCGGTATTCAAAATCACATTAAATAGAAATATCTGAGTGAAGACAGCTTCTACAGGCACAAATGACTCATTCTGTTAAGATGAAATCACTTTTTTTCATCAAGTCTCTTGTAGTTTCTTGAGAAAGACGTATAAGTTGAAACTGGTTGAATTCTGTCTCTGATCATGAGCGCTGTCTTTTTCCCAGAGCTACGAATGATATTTTCCTCTAGTCTGTTAAGGTGATGTTTCTTGATAATTTGTAAAAGTTATTGGAATCAACTACCAATTTGAAAGGAATTTCATAGCCTGGCCCATTTGTGTGGTAGCAAACTATTTACATTTGGTAAAACTTCTCATATGATATTAATGTTTTGAGTCTATAATACATGTAGTACCTTTTAACATTGCAGGCCAGAGCTGAGATACTGTGCAAACTGGTGGAGAAGCATAATCCGCTAGAGAAGGAAGACTTGCAGAAGCTTGCAAGGTACATGTAACTGTAACTGTAACTGTAAATTCGTTTAGTTTCACAGTAGGATTAGAAAGAAAGTTCTCGCGTTGTTTTGAATTTGCAGTCAAAGCAATATTATAGCACAAATATATATTCACTGTGATTTTGTGGTGGAAAATAAAACCACAGCATATATTTCAATGTACATTGCCAGGCCTTGTCTATACCATGTAGTTTTCAGGTTGCATCATCTGGACCAACCATATATGCATGTAGCACAGCAGAATTGTCTGTGCTGAGTCAGAGTTTAAAAAATGTTGGAGCTTCTTAACATACATGAACCCATATTAAATCTTCTTAGTTGCCGATTGTTAATGTTATTTGTGGACAGCAGACATTGGCACCTGCTAGAAAAGTGGAAAGATGATTTAGAACTTTGTCCTGTTACCTGTCTTTTACTAACAATTTGTGATATTTCAGATCATGATTTCTTTAAAAGGATGGTATTGTGATTATCTGCACTTCTGCTGGACATTGTCCAATCTTTAGATTATACAGTACTTAGTGTAGATACATCCTCAACCTGACTGACATGCTTGCACCACAATAAGCAGACTTCACATAAGCACAGAATCTTTGGTAGTTGGAACTGAGCTCATGCTGAAAGTTCATTTGAGTCCATGTTGTCTGAAGAGCCGGTCACAGTGAAACTAATCAATTTGAAATAGCATACTCAGTTTCACAACAGAAATTATACAGTATTCATTTTGGAAACTCAGATTGTAGTGAAAGTGATGACACTCCATTCTATCTATCTATTGTACAAATCAAATTTAAAGAATCTGTTCATTTATCTCCTTGCCATTCTGTGAATTTGAGGTAAGTGCCAATTTCTTTACGGTTTTGGATGAAAAGTTTAATCTTAGTTAATAATATCTCCTTGCCTGTTGTGCCCATCAGCAAAACCGCTGGCTACTCAGGAAGTGACCTGAGAATCCTTGCCAAAGATGCAGCGATGGAACCTATCAGAGGTTAGCCCAACTCTTCTTTATCATGATTTATATCATAATAACACACAATCTTTATACAGTATAGGTCCGTAATGTAGCACTACCAGTTATTGTGCGTTACCAATTGTCGTCCACTTTGGGTCATGTCCACATGTCGCGGTGTATCATGCTAAAGCCTGAGTTCTCATGAGCAACGTGAGAACGTCATAAGTATGATCCTTAGTCATGACTCTCCTTCATACAAAACAATGAAAAGGGTTTGCGTCCAGCGACATAACAGAATAAACTCCTGAACCAGCAACAGCAAGTTACCTGGAAGCGTCATGCATGATGTATACATAAGTAATTCAACACCACGGACTTCATCACATGTTCCTAACTCACACGATAGCTTGTATCTTTTAAAAGTAGCTGACTTTAAGCCTTTCTTTGATATTCAACTATATTCAATTATGGCGATTCGAGGTTTCAAACTCTTCTCTAGTTATAGGAAGGATTGATAATTTTTAACACCCAGCGACCCCCTGCACCGATGCTACATTTTTGCACACCAAAACATGATTGCCATGCATTTATCACATGAACTTCACATGCCGCTCAGCGTTGTTGAAATTAACAGCACATTATTAATTTCTTCAATCGCATCTAGCAAGCTGTGGGACAAACATATTAGTGACATTGTATGCAATACAAACAAACAAACATAGACCTCAGTATAGATACATGCTTGCACAGCGTTGAATAAGCAGAGAAAAACTTACAAAACCATGCTTCTTTTTAGAAGAGCTGATATTTCTTCTTCCTATAGGTTATTATATATAACATTTAGCTCTGTCCGTGCAGTTATGACGTTTTGAATAAATTGGATGATAATTTGTAGCGCTACGTTATATGTATCTGCATATATTGGCCATAGTTTATGTAGCAGGTTTGCTAAGAAGTAGCATAAATTACATGATGTACGTAACATGTAACCTCAAAAGGCAATTCCAAATCTAGAACCTATATGGTCTGATTCAAGCAAAAAGGTGCCAGGTATTTTGCATTCATATATTTCATATATCTGTTTGCCTTTTTCCTTTCCCAGGAAAGAGCCGTGCTGAGGTGAAATCAATGACAACAGACAAGGTTATTGTTTCTGGAATTACTGTAATTCTTTGCAACTTTTCTATATAGTATAATTATATGAATTGTGCGCATTTACATACAAGTGCCTGTCCTTATATTTTATGCTTTGACTTATGCTGAGTTAGCTAATTCAAAATTATTCAGTGTTATTTATTATCCTTGATATCATAATCATTCATTGTTGTTATAATGTTTGTACACGATTGATCCTTAGTTGGTTGTCCCAGTCAGACCTACATTAAGCAATTGCATACAAGCTGTGGATTTACAAAACATTATGGAAGACAAGAACTGACCAGGAGAGAATAGTATAATAATGATAATAGGGCATATGTAAAGAAGTCTTGCTGACCTGCTTGAAATAATGATGATTTCTTCCAGGCCCAGATAAGATATGCAGACTTTGACAAGTCCTTGAAAAAGGTACGTCGCAGTCCAGCGTCTCTGCTCCGCTTCAAGAAATGGAACAGAGAATATGGATACAAGTCAACCTAGCACAGCAGATTCTTCAGGATCAGCTCTTGTCGGTTTAGTACATGGTTCTTAACTGCCATGTGTTACGCTGAAGGGCAGTTATACCGGCTTTACGGATACAGATACAGCAGTAGTTTAACTGTCTAGTAGAAAAGGATTTTAGATTGTCTGGATTTTAGATTGTCTGAGTGTTTATACATATGGCCACAGCAAGTAAATTTTATGGATGACATCCTCCGCAGACTCCAAAATTAATGAGATAGGGCAACAAAAAAACAAGGCAGGCAAAAAAAACAAGATTCCTATATTTTCAAATTTTTGAGATCATGAATCTTGTAAACAAGACTTGAGGCAACAAAATATGATATCACGACCAACAGGTCTTTTATTCCTGTATTCAACCAATGAGGTTTCATATATGATATAAGACCTCCTTGATTCAACAGTAAACATGTCATACCATCATGGGCATTCATATGCAATGGAACACCTGGGCAGCAACTATATTCAACTGGGTATTCATATGGAACACTATGGCAACACATGCCATCAAATGTGAGCAATTGAGCCTCAAGTTTGCTGGATCATATCAAACAATTGCACAACGCAGAAAGCCTTTGCTGGACATATCATCCGAGGGCAATGAAAACGTAATTTTGTTAGTTGTTCACTTCATTCAAGAACAGCACATCGGATTACACGTAGTTGATAATAATGGCACAGAAATTCCACACTACTATAGTACAAGTTTGGCATGAGGGCTGCACAGTGTCTTCCTGTAAGTTGGTGACAACGAGCAATCTTGTTACAGCTTGTATACACAATAATTGTACAGTACAACGCATTTGTACAGAGTTTTCACAATTCTTACATTTGAAAATGCCTTTCTATGGCATCTAGAACGTTTTTGGGATAGAATTGACTGTAGTTTGCGACCTATTGTATTACTTTCGGTATGTTGACCATTGCCGAAGGATAAAAAAAATCTTTCTTTTTTTCTCCAAAATCAAGCGAAAATTAATGAGCGTGCTGATGTCATCCATAAAATTTACTTGCTGTGGCCTATCATGGCTTTTCTCAAATTTCTGAACATGTACGTGTTTGGAAGAATATCTGCTATAGTTTCACAAAGAATGAAATGGTATATGGAATATAATGTAACATGAATTTTAATGCTAATTTTGAACATAAGATTTCAACTGTCATTGAAAAGTTTCACAAAAAATTTTAAAATGTCAATGGAAAAAAGAAAGTCTGTCAACCTAGCATACAGCTCCATGTATGATCTATCCTTGAATGCGAATCCAGCTCTTGTCTTAGTATATTTCGTGGTATTTTAATCGCCTTGTGAATGAAGAATTAGGTTGTCCGGGTGTTCATGGCATTCCTTCATGTACCTTTACATGTACCTGTATATTTTGACTGTCCTTCTCTTGCTACTTGTTCTGTTGTATGAGGAACTTTTGTACATGACTTGTTAAGCTGTATCATATTTTCATTCTGAATGTGAAATATCATTTGAGACATGTTTTGTAGTAAATGTATCTGTACTGTAGTTTAAGATATCTGGTTCGACCACTCTTATCTGGAAGACTTCTGCACCTTCCAGATCAGTATGGCTACTAAGTTTTAAGAAGATACTGTGACACTGTGATGTCGGGAACAAAAAGATATTCTTTTTTTTACTCATTCTTGTGTCATTTTTTTCCTGTATATACACAGGGAATGCACTGTTAAGGATTAGATAGAGGACTTCACTAGTGGGTTTTTAATTAGTTCAAGCTTTAAGTCATTGGCTAAAAACCTTACCAGTGGTGGGTAAATAAGAGTTTGAACCCCTGATCCAGTAGTGGGATATCTGCTTTAAAATCGGTGAGTTAGGGTTTTAGGTATGCTATTACATATTAGTAGGTTTTGGTGCTATTTTGTAACATGTATGTAGGCTAAGAGAAGCATTTAAATCATCATCATCATCATAATAAATACCCCCACATGACCCTGCCAGGGGCAAGGTAGAAGGGGAGAGGAGGTCCCTGGCTAAGGGGGGCAGGCCTCCAGCCTGGCATGGTAAGACTTAACAGTGGGAGCCGTCACAATCAGTACCCAAAACCAGACAGTCATCTTATAACCTGTCCTATCATTACTCAGTCAACAGTAATTTTTAAACAACCAAGCTGACCCTTTTGAATACATAAACCTCATATCAACTTAAGGTACTTTGAAATTTAAGCACTTTGCTGTAGAATTGACTTACAAGTCAGTGGAGATTACATGCAGGAGGAGGGTGCAATAGCTGTTTGCAGTTGACATAACCAAAGAAAATCCGAGAAACCGTGAACACAAAACCACCACAAATATCTCACGGTTCTTGTTTAACCAAGGAAGTTTTAATCATAAAACAGTTGCATACAGCAAGCAGATGTAAGAATAAAACCCTGCGAAGCTGAACTCAGATGTGTGCTTTCTGACTGAGGTTTTTGCATTTCAAAAATGTCCTTAGGTCATGTTGATTTGATTATATGGATGACATCCTATGGGAACCCCAAAACTGATGCATTGCGTGCAAATAAAAGAAAAGTTTGGTAAAATAAAAGAAGTTGCCTTAATTATGAAATCTATGGGATCAGGAAGGTTCAACAACTCTTTAAGAGTGAATAATAGATTATTCATTTTCACATCTCCACGTCTGCTTTTGTGACTTTGGAATTGATTTTGTTATTCTGCAACTTTGCAATTAGTATCATTTTACAATATTCATATAATATGATACTTTTGCAGCTGCTTTGTATGATTTACAGTTAGAGTTTTTGGATCATGTAAGTAATTTTTTGTATGTTAAATCATGGGTCTACTAATCCAGTGGCAACAAGCCAGTGGCTATTGAAAAGATCATCCGGTCAACATTGCATCTGGTAGGTACTATTGACAAGGTCACTCTGTCAACAACAACAAAAAAACAAATGTATGCGATATCGCAAAAATTTCTGACAGGTCAGTAATCCCAAACCAGTTCCGGGTATCGCAATTCGGTAGCTACTCTTCATTTTACGACAGTTTCCATTTTTGGTGCTAAAAAATAAAACTGGACTCATAGTGACTCGTTTCCACGTGTAAATAATGAATTGTATCTATCATCGAACAATGACGCTATCATGAAAAGTAGATTTACTTGTGCAACTAGTTGTTCAATATTTGTGTCGTAAAATATAGCGCAATTTACGTCACTGTTTATACTAGCATGTCAAAGGTCACATAGCGCATGGAAAGACGTCTGCATGTTTGCGCATGAGTTTTGCTGCGTATTTGCTGATATTTTGATCGAACAAGCGACTTATTCTGCCAAGCATGGGAAAAATCAAACGCGCGAGACAAAAGTACCACACATCTGCGGTGAAACTGGGCTCTGAAGCCGATGGGAAGCTTGAGAATCCACCGCAGACGACAAAAGTAAGTAAAGGGGGAGGGGGTAGCCTGGGGCTATATTTATCCTGTCAATAACAGGATTTTCGCACCATTGACACGATGAGCGTGTCAAAAACAGGATGATCCTGTCAATAGTGCAAACATTTTTGTTATTGACTGGATCATCCTGTCAATTATGCAAATTTAAGAATTATTGACAGGATGATCCTGTCAACAGTGGAAATTTCCCCACTATCGACAGGATCAGCACAAAACGATTGATGGTAACCCATTATCTATTATGTTGAAATAGACACATGTAACTATGCTTCAAAATTATCATTGTTATGTGCCTTTGCATGTATTATATTTTGATTCTTATTCCGGGCAGGCTGGAGGCCTGCCTGCCTTAGCCCGGGACCCCTTCCCCTACTCTGCCCCTAATGGGGTCATATGGGGGCTATGGCTTTTTAGATTGAGGTTGAGATTTGGACCATCTTGAAATTGATACAAATGAAATTATATAGCAGATTTAGCTACTGCCGGTAGTGCCATTCAAACTTTTCTTTGATCTACATATGATGAGAATAGGGACAACAGAAAGATATCCATATGGGAAAATGATTTTTGTATATATATCACAATGCTAAACTTTCCCCCAACACATCACATACAATTTTTAACAACCACTGTCGCGCCTTCTTCAGGATCAATAATGTGTCAGAAAAAAGGATTAGTTTAGCATTGTACTATGATTACTACCAACACAGATGAGCTTCCATGAGAAAGATTTGTCCTTATTATGTTTGTAACATGATTGTGATATTGTTTTGCTCTCTCTTGCAGCTCCCCTCCCTCCCCCTGCCAGCTGGCACCCCAGTCTTCCCCACCTCTGGCCTGTTCGACGGAGCTGATATAACGGACCCTACAGGCTCATTGTCTGTAGCCCCCCTGTCTGTGGAGCATGACAGGCAGAGCGTCGTGTCAGGCAGGAGCATCCGGACAGAGGGTGGAACCAGGATCAGCAAGAAGGACAAGAGGAAAATGAGGCACGACGTCTTCTTGCAGAGTAAGTCTGGACTTGCAATTGTGTTTGTAACTTTATGTACAGGATTTAATCTTCAAAACATCTTAGTAGCCCTACAACAATTTGCTGTCTTTTGGAGTTGCTTGCGCAGTAGGTCTGCTTTCATGTTTGTCACAGTGTTTTTTTCACAATACATTTTTTTCTTTTATGTTGCTTTCCACCAGAGCTGGAAGCTGCCCACACAGCCAAGAAGAGAGCGAAGGAGACGAAGAAACGGCAGCAGACGGCGGTGGTGGGGGACATGCAGCCGCTGAAGGACGCCCTGCCGCAGCTCACGGCCTTCCTGGAGCAGCAGCAGGGTGGGGCGGCAGCTGGGCAGGAGGAGAAGTAAGGAGTTTTGCTGAGAAAAATAGTGCTTAAAGCAAAGAGTTTGAAATCTATTTTCAATTATTATCTTGAAGAACTATTACAAACAAAATTAGAGTCTGAACGATGTATATCATATCATTTTAGGTTGATTATCTTCACCAAGCTTACACCAGGTCTCTATTTCTTCCAATCATTCATTCATGTTTAAGTCATCTACTTGACTTTAGATAATGTCATCTACTCAAGCCCAGCATCTCTTCTTATTTGGTTGATACTAGTAATAAGCACTCAGTCACTAATATGAAGTATGTTCATAGCAAGCAAGTTGTACCTTTGTTTAAGTTCTAAAATGCCTTTGCCAAACACTACATTTATCACTGATGATGCTTTCATTATTTTTCCAGGAAAGAAAAAGGAGGAACTCTGAAGCCAAAGGAAAGGAAAAGAATTGAGTAAGTTGTCATTCTGTGTGGGGTGCACCATTTCAGTTTTTCTGTTCCAAAAAGAATTCATGTTATTTGTGTGAAACAAGATCAAACCAGCCATGAAACCACTTAGATAGAACTAAGCTTCTTGTAGTCAACTCTAGCCTGATGTTTGCTGTCTAACTTAAAATGTTTATTTTTTGGTCAACAGCCGTTTGTATTGCATTTTCAAACTTCGTCTAAAATGACCCTTTTTGTCTTCTCCCAAGACAAGAGGAGCTGTCCAGATTTCAGCAGATTTTGCAGCACCCCCAGTACAGACAGAGACCTGTCTCAACTATCATGGAGCATCTTAGGAACAAACTGTCCAAGGAACAGGACAGGAACTAAACACCCCGGTGCACACACAACCCTGTCTCAGATATCTTGGAACATCTGAGGAACTATCTAAGGAACAGCACAGGAACTAAACACCCCGGTACACACACAACACTGTCTCAACTATCATGGAGCATCTAAGGGAACAAACTGTCCAAGGAACAGGACAGGAACTAAACACCCCAGTAGAGACAGAAACCTGTCTCAACTATCGTGGAACATCTGAGAAACAAACTGTCCAAGGAACATCACAGGAACTAAACCCCAGTACAGAGAGACCTGTATCAACTATCTTTGAACATCTGTAGAACAGGACAGGAACTGAACACCCCAGTAGGGACAGAGACCTGTCTCAACTATCATGGAACATCTGAGAAACAAACTGTCTAAGGAACATCACAGGAACTAAACCCCAGTACAGACCCAACCCTACCTTGAAACATCTGAGAAACTGTCTAAGGAACAGGACAGGAATTAAACACCCTGGTACACACACAACCCTGTCTCAACTATCATGGAGCATCTAAGGAACAAACTGTCTAAGGAAAAGGACAGGAACAAAGCAACCCTGTCTCAACTCTGTCTCAGCTATCATGGAACATCTGAGAAACTGTCTAAGGAACAGGACAGGAACTGAACACCCCAGTACAGACCCAACCCTGTCTCAACTATCTTGGAACATCTGAGGAACTTTCTAAGGAACAAAACACCCCAGTAGAAACCCAACCCTGTCTCAATTATCAGGGAACATCTGAGGAACAGGACAGGAACTAAAGAGACTAATCGAGATTTGTCATTCACACAGACGACACGTACTTGAGACTTGTCTCAATATGCTTATCTTCAAGCAGATATGTATCAGCAGCTTACTTTTGTACATTGCTTAGTATCATTTTATACGTCTTTCAAGTAGCGATTTTCACTGAAGGGAATGGAAACTTTCAACACATTGTAAAATGTCATTCAGCTTACCAAATGCTATAAACGTTAGATTTGTAAATCATGAGCAATGAACTACTGTACCATAAACTGCTTTGAGTATGACATGAAATAAATAAATAGAAAGGATGCCTAACATTCAAAGAAACATGTTTTCCTTCCATCCAAAAATCTTAAGTTAAGGGTCCATCCTATCTTTGGGGTCATTCTATGATAAAGATAGCAGCTTATTTTTCGATCTAATACAGACTCCACCAGCCTTTTCTTTTTTTCACTACAACACACACAAATAAAATTCATTGTAGGCTTTTCTTTTTCAAAACTGCTCACAATTTTCTGATAGCTAATAGGTTCTGATTGCTTGCAGGGATTCCGATTATATAATTCAGGCCAGCAAATGATAAGAACCCAGTAGTTATCAGCAGCTGTGTGCAGTTTTAGTTGAAAAAGAAAAGCTACAAAGTCTACAATTACATGTCATTCATTCATTGTACAACTACAATGTACATGTAATTTCATTCCCTGCTACATCATCATCATCATATCGGGCAGCTTGCCCGGACTAAGGCTACAGTGATGAATATAAATCCTAAACAGACGAGATACAAACATTTGTACATTGTACATTTACCATTGTGCCAAGTTTATTCTGGAATTTTGCAGCCATGAAACAAGACACAACACCTATCAGCATCCAGAATATAAGGATTACCAATCAAAAATACTGGAATGACATCTTTAGATGGATTCAGTAGTATAAAGAAATGGTTCACTGATTGCAGCAGTGCATTGACATGTCTAAATATAAGGATGATGTCAAATGTACAACTAACATTTAAGTACAGAAAACAAGAACTGAATATGGCACCTTCTCAAAGATATCAATATACTTTTTCTAACAAATCACTTTTCTAATATAATATTTTTTGCTGCCTGAAAAATTTCCAGGATATATCAGACTTCTACAAGCTGACTAAACTCCTGTAGTTTTTTTTCAATACTAAAGTTTGAAACTACAATCAAGGGTTTCATCAGTTATGGCACCATGTTTTAAACTCTCAAATACATGTACTTTCCTCATAAAGGTCGTAACATATACATGTACATATCACTATGTAATGTAATGTTCATGGCTTCAAGACTTGTATATATCTTTATACATGTATAACAATATCATAGGGTATCGTATCAGGTGAAATGGTAATGCAAGATTTATAATGATAACAAGTGAGTACTACTACTACATGTATACAACTAGGCAGCCAAAATCTTACACCCAAGCTACCCGCTGGGCAAGTATGTGTCTATTACATGTATGTATATCAAACCAAAGTTTCCATACATGTCACAAGAGAAATACCGCATATTGTGTCTATAGATACAGATTACACTTCCAATCATTGTGACTTATATTTATTAACTTGGTAATGTAACTCTTTCACCAAAGATATCCACTACAAAGTATGACTGGACAGTACTTCAAATGACTTACTTTTTCAGACCAAATCCTCCTATTTTGTGATTATCATATTACAAGGGATACACCTTGCAGCATCTCCATGCAGAACATTGCCATACGCATTGACTTTTTGCACTAGTATTACATACAATTACATCACTTGCACACACACACTAAAAATTAAAGAAGTCTTTGACCATTTAAGTGCATAATTCTACCCAGCATGGCTGAAGCTAAATCTAGTACAGTAACTATACATGCACTTTATATCATAATCTTCATATATATGTATACGCTTTCCTCTATAAAATTAATGATTGATTGTCTAATTTATGCCCTGACAGTATGATTTTGCTGTTTCTCAATTTATCACCTTTAAACTATTTTAATGCCTTTCTTTATGTAAACTTTTAAGACATGGCAGTGCTGTAAGTAGTAGGTAGTATAATCCATTATTTGATTATACTGCTGCGGGGGTCCCTGGCATGGGTGGGCAGCAGTCGGCTAGTCTTCACACTAGCCTGTATTTACACAAGCTCTCGGCCGGAGGTTACTGACCCCCAGCCCAAGGGGGATGGCGGTTACAGGCTGGCTGGCCACTAGCGCAATTCGTCAGGCTAGTCTTCACACCACACTTCCAAGAGTCCAGGGGGTTCACGCGGGTTAGGCCACACAAATTAAATACGTAATTAAATAAACTTAAAATGATAAAAGCAAGTGAATGTTGGAGTCCCTACCTCCAAAAATAGTTTACTTTTTAAACAATTGATCTGTATCATTCAGGTTACATGGCCACGAGTTGACCAATCATTGCTGAAAGTACATTGATGGCACTCGGTTTGTTCTGGGAAAAATTTGCAAGGGGGAGCATTGCAAAGGAGAAGTGCCACCAAGCAAGGGATGGTGTGGAAGGGGGGTAAGTTAAAATGGGGCATTCTAATATTTTTTCTAAGGCTTCCTGAGGGGGAATTACTGCCAGACAGGTCACAGTTGAAGACTGTGGCCGCATGTGACCTAGTAGCATCCCTGGTCAATCAGAATTTCATGCTTGACAGAGGATCTGCTCCCCAGGGTAAGGGGGCACATGGTCAGGGCATGGGGGCGTTCCTGTTTAGATAAACCACTAGCTGCTGAGGTGTTCGGAATCAGTCGGAAAATCACTTCCATGTGCATGAACTTGATCTAGTTGACTTTGAAAAATCTGAACTGCAATTTTGACCAACCATCATTTTACTAAAAAGATAATTCTTTTCCCATCATTGGGGTCTATTTAGACCAATTTAAAATGTATCATTTCCAGCTCCTGGATTGCTAAAGAAAAATTAAATCTAAAAGATAAAATGTTTCCGTGGTAAGCTACTTAATGATTTACATACTGTATCCATATAGATCCTACATGTAGGTAGTACTACGTAATTACTGGACATGATGACAAAGTGAGACATAATGTAAAAAAGGTGTACTAAAACTAGCCTGCCTGATACATTAAAAATTTTCCTCCACTGAAATGCTACAGTAAAAACTAAAAGTAATTTTTCACCATACATCACTAAAATAAACAGTTTCACAGAACGTTTTTGAACAGCAGAAAGTTCTTCATTGGTGGAGGGAGGGGGAAGTCTTTGATATCCTCCGACTTGACTTCCTCCAGCATACTGTGTATCTTCAGCCTACACAGACGCTGTAGACTGGGGTGGTGTTGCTCATGCCCTAACAAAAGGTCCTGGCACTTGCTACCAGTAGCAGCTATCTCGGCCGGTGTCTTTCCATTCCTGTCTTTAGCATTGTAATCTGCCCCCGCTAGAAGAAGTAGTTCAACCTCCCGGACAGAGTTCTCTTGGGCGGCTCGGTGTAGAGGCGTCTGCCCGAAGATATCCTTCGCGTTAAAGTCAGCGCCGAACTCCAGCAGGAGCTTGGTGGCAGTGAAGCGCCCCCTCTCTACAGCGTAGTGAAGTGCAGTCCTGCTGTAGACCTGGGACGCTGACAGGACGGACCGTTTCGAGATTTTCTCGTGACTCAGGAGACACGCGATTGTGTAACAGTCCCCCTTGTACGCCGCCTGTTGGAGTGCCGTCCAACCTCGGTACGTTTTCAGCGAAGGGTCTGCCCCCCGATCCAACAGCATACTTATCACATTGTTCTTGTTGTTGAACTGTGCAGCGTAGTGAATGGCAGCCCAGCCGTACGGGTCCCTTGCGCGTAAAGACCGCCAGCAGTTTCCTTTCCTCAACAGGCAGTCAACTACCTTCAGGTGCCCGTTCTTCACCGCGCGGTGTAGGGCCGTTCTACCATCCTTGTCTCGAACGTCCAGGTCAGCACCGTTATCCAACAGCTGGCAAACCTGTACAAATGTAAAACCTTTGTGGTCAGCAGTTGAAAAGTCCTTTTTTTAAAAATCTGTATATATACGTAGTTGTCATTATAACCACACTAGATGTAATCCTAGGATACCATCTTTCCAATGTAAAACAATTTCAATACATAGAATGAATTGATGCTTCTGTGGCAAAACACCAGTTGTAAGTTTAAGTCGTATTGATATAGTCAGACCGTCTAAATCTAAATGCTCAATGAGGAACATGAAAAACTGTGCATGATTGTATGTCCATGGGATATCCATTGTAATTTGTTTTTCCTAAAGGTTTGCCCTATATATATATATAAGAAGCCTCTGGCTATAGCTAGTTGGGCAACCCTGGCATGTAACTACATGCTGAACCAATAAACCAAAAAATAAATGTCAGCAGTCACTAGTTGTACAATGTCATGTACTTTCTGCACAGAATGAACGATAAAGTTTTGATACGTTTGTGACGGTTAGACATCCAGGTAAACAGACATAAAGACAATTCAAACTCTACAACTGGATAAAATTTGGAGGTTTACTACCAGACATTTTGAGTGACGTCCATCACTCCTCTTCAGTGTCACTCAAATTCTAGTCACTCGAATGTCACTCGAATTCTAGTGACGCTGAAGGAGAGTGTTGGATGTCACTTGAAATGTTCGGTAGTAAATCTCTGAATTCTATCCAGCTATAGAGTTTGAATTGTCTCTAGATAAAGTTTTGATAAAAAACAACAGCTGACACACCTTCCTGTAGTCCCCTGCTGAGGCAGCTGTTATGAGGGGTTTTGCTTTTGTAGCATGATAGTCACAAGTTGTTTAAATCTAAATGCTCATTAAGAAACATGAAAAACAGCTTACAATGTCACTAGCTGTACACATACCCTCTGCACAGAATGAACGATAAAGTTTTGATAATACCTTCCTGTAGTGCCCTGCTGAGGCAGCCGTTATGAGGGGTTTTGCCTTTGTATCATAGTCACACTGTTTAAATCTAAATGCTGATTAAGAAACATGAAAAACAGCTTACAATGTCACTAGTTGTACACATACTCTCTGCAGAGAATGAACGTTAAAGTTTTGATAATACCTTCCTATAGTGCCCTGCTGAGGCAGCTGTTATGAGGGGTTTGGTTTTGTAGCAAAGTCACACTGTTTAAATCTAAATGCTGATTAAGAAACATGAAAAACAGCTTACATTGTCACTAGTTGTACACATACTCTCTGCACAGAATGAACAATAAACTTTTGATAATACCTTCCTATAGTGCCCTACAGAGGCGGCTGTTATGAGGGGTTTTGCTTTTGAAGCATAGTCACACTTGTTGTACACATACTCTGCACAGAATGAACGATAAAGTTTTGATAATACCTTCCTGTAGTGCCCTGCAGAGGCGGCCGTTATGAGGGGTTTTGCTTTTGTCGCTGTTTTCTTCCCCATCTCCGTTTCCACTAGTGGCATGGATGTCAATGGAGCAGTGAACGGCACATCACTTTATATTTGGAGAGCAAAGTTCTGTGGATGAATAAAACATAACACTGTTATATCTTGTCCATTCTTAAACTATCAGCAAAGACAAGTGAAGGTTTTCATACTGATCAATACTAGCAATTGCTGTTTTTGTTATTCACCATCTGTAGTATTTGACAACTGGTAGGCAAAAGGAAGTTAGCAGATTTGATTACTAATCAATGTTTGAATTAGCAGATCAGATTGATAATTAACATGTTAATCAATTGTTTGCCTAACGCTTGCTTTTTGCGATGGCTGCATCACTGTGACATTATTGCGATAGCTCGTATAAGAAATAACAGTTGTGCTAGCAAAACAATACTAACATACATGAAAGTCTGCTCTTTCCATGAACATTTCAAACTTGGCTGTAACTTGGATACATTTGTTTATTCATCTATTTTCACTTAATTTCTGTTTTCTTTTACCAGGATGGCTGGGCACTGCTTTTCAGACATATAAGAGACAGAGAGGCCCTGTGTACATACATACTAACTATACATTCCCGATGTCTTGCCCAAATTAAAGGGACTAACGTTAGTGTTATCTGTACGTAACTATGGCAAGTGGGCGTGGTCACACAACCAGCCGCAGCTGTATACAACTCCATATTTGGACGAAAATACTCGGGCCGCACTTTAAGTCTTCAGTTCAATCTTTTACCGGATCCTGTCTATGAATTGACAGATTAACATGGTTATGACCATGTTAGAGAGACAAAATAATCTCCAAGCAAGTGTGATATTTCGGCTCTTGTATTTCTGTGACGTTTAATACATGTGGTGATGTTATCGGACCCCTGGGAACCATTTTGAAATGCGTACAAATCGAACGAAAACCGCTCCGAAAAACCCATTTGTTTGGATATTAGGAATAAATTATCAGGCTATCGACAAAGAATGTCTGTGTGACCGAACCCCCTCCCCTCCATTTAGTCGCAATTTACACCCAATCACTGCCTCATTACCTAAACACACACGATCTACATGCAGGGCAATCAATGAAGGGGAGGGGCCAACAGGTTCTAAACAGGCTACGACAAAAATTATGACTAATCTGACTTTCTTTGCTTTTTACCATTGCTTGTATCGCCTTCTGCGTTTGCTAAGAAATCGTACGGAAGTATGAGATGCACTTCGATTGATATAGGCAGACATTTAGAAACATAAACAGGATCTAGTCTTGTTTATTAAAATCTGGAAATGATAAACATACGACCACGCCGTAAAAAATCTCACTGTTCTAGATCTGACACAAATGGATACAATTTTCTTACCTTTTGGCCACGATTTTATACCTTGGTCCTTCCTGAAATCTACTCACGGGTCCTGACCAAATGTCGGATGTTTTAGCTGGCGTCTGAGACCGGTTTAACTATGAATAAATTCCATTTGTCTGATCAGCTGTCTGCGTGTCTGCAATGTTGTCATAACCTGCCGCAAATCAGTACCGACGAGTTTACGACATTTCAAGATACAAGTGAGCATTTGCTAGGGTGCGTGCACCGTGAGGTTTTAAAATTGGTGTTGATTGCACAAAAAAGCATGAATATGGTTTTAGTGTCTTATTCTTATTCTGGATATTGGGGAATGTCGGTTGATGTCGTAAATAATAGCCTTTAGCTGTTCTACGTTACGTTCCTGTCAACAGTACAAATTTGTTCCCTGTTGACAGGATGATCAGTTGGGCAAGGATGTTATTTGGGAAAACAGTGCTTGAGCTTATATCAAAGAGAGGCAACGGTTTTTGACGGGTAGAAACATATAACGTTACCGATGATGTAACTTTTAGTTCAGGAGGACCGGATGATCAGTATGATCTTTATACGCAGCAACCTCTTTAGGCCGCGGACTTTTCATGGTTTAACATGTTTAGCTTATAAGTCCTACTAAATGTTTCATGATTGAATTGCACTTTTATTCATATTATATGTAGCACACAAAATACTTGTCAAACTCATGATTTACCGGAATACATATAAAGACACATGGTCTGGACTTGCGCTAATGCATTGCCCAGACCCTGTTAAACAAACATTGTAATCAGTAATGATAACAATCATAGTAACAGGCCGGCATCGTATTCCCCAGTGAAGTTCTTGTTCCCAGGGCCATTTACACATTTCAAAATGCCAAAATAACCGGCATCATTAAAGAGGCAACATACTGTGTATTCCGGTAAAAAGTCGGCGGACCCCGAAATGCTGCACGTGGTTGTGAAGCGATCACATTGACATTGGAATTTGAATGAACATGAGCTACACAAAATTGATAGTAATAGCCGATTTTTCTCAAGTAAACATAATGGTAAACAAGAGATGATATCAATAGTAAAAGTTTTATTTGCAACATCGAACAATATATATAGAAAAAATGATCTTCTTTAGCAGTTTGACTGTAGTGAAAGTGAACTCGAACCAGTTTTGCTCACTAAAACTGAAGAGCAGCTTTTCCACTGGTGGTGGCAGAGAGGATAGACGCTATATACAGTATTTATTAGCTCTTTCCAACAAGTACAACGAAGAGTGACTGTGGACTGTGGACCACAGGTTAACGTCCCTTCCCAAGGACTGCGACCCTTTTCAGTAGCGTGTATGTCGGGTGAACGACACAGCCAGGATACGAACTCGCGGCTTCTTGGCCAAGAGGCAGGGTCACTAACTTAAGTACACACACTAGTAGCCTCTACCAGGCTCCACGGGTCGCAGGAAATATAGTTGTAAAAAGTTCAAAATATGAAACCAAGTACATGTACTGCAAATTTGCGTTCCTCCTTCAGGTAGACGCGTTCTTAGATTGAGCATACCGACTTTATAAGTTACATCGGTGTCAGGAAAAAACTTTATTTTAATCTCAGATTTTCCTTTCCCCTTTTCACGTGTATTTTTGGCTCTTCATATCCTGTCCTCTTCCATCACTACATCAATCTCATTTCATGGTGTAAAAGCAAAACTACCGAAAACAAACAAACAAACGTGTTCAAAACTTCTGAGCGCCATTTCCCCCAAAGTGTTTACTGAAATATCCCCTACAGAATGGTGCTGGTCTGCTGGGCACTGATGCACCTTTTGTTTAAAAATGGATTGTCCCGTTACTGTCAGAGAGTCAATGAAATCAACTGGAGAGGTATCTTTTAAAGGTATTTTTCCCTCTGGAGCGACAAGCTTTCTTCAGAAAATAAGATATTGCATCGATTCAAAATAATGTATGTTTTCCAATGCATGTCAATGTTTTTCGAATTTGACACACAAAACACGAAAATAAAAATATTTCAGTATAGCATTCCACCCTGACAACAAAATAGTCCGTCCCTTACGGTGTGCACCAATCACGTTCAAGGTCCGATCTAGGAATTTTCCATACAAACTTTTCGCGCCAATGCACCTTGAGAGAATACTGTAAATGGGACGTCCCGTCAGAACTGAGGTAAGAATTTCTCCCGTTTTTATGTCAAAATACTGTGTTTTATGCATGTTTTACCTTGTTAAGTCTCCACAGAACGAGTTGCTATATGTTCTGATATACTTCCAAGACATTTCTTGCAAATTTCCCCCGAACTTCGTGAGTTATGATGCACGATACTAGTAGAGGCTGAAATTGCGTGTGTCAACATTTTCAACATTTTCCTGTCTGTGTCTCTCCCGCAAACCGAATATTTTCCCTCAAGTTTACCTCAGAATTCTCTGTGAAAACGTTCCAGCACAAAGTAGTGTCATTTTAAGCTTTTTCAATCCGTGAAAATTGAGAAAAACTGTACAGCGGCCCTGTCATCGGTACTTGGGCCCCGGCATAGTAGGGGTATGGTCCCGTAGGTAACTTTTCGCAATGCCCGTACGGACCCCGTCACTATCTCAAGTTCAAAATGTCTTTTCCCTCAATGTTACCTCAGAATGTTCAGATGACATGTTCCTTAATGTAGTATTGTCAGTTTTAGCTTTCGTCATCCGTGAAATATTGAGGAAAAATGTACAGCGGCCCTGCGTAGTTGGACGCCCCGGGATAGCAGGTGCATTGTCCCGTATGTAACGTTGGGCAATGCCCGGTGCGGATTCCATCAATAATTGAAGTTCACAATGCAGTTTCCCTCAAATTTTCCTCAGAATTTTCAGATAAAGTCTTCCGAAACGTAATAGTGTCACTTTTAGCTGTCTTTATCCGTGAAAAATTGCGAAAAACTGTACAGCGGCCCTGCGTAGTTGGGCCCAGGGGACCAGCGGCTCATCGTCCGACGGAGCTGTCAATCATTGTACGTGTGTAGTTGTGGTCGTTGTTACGTCGATATGTGCGAAGTCTTGTCAAAAGTTTACCTCATAATTATCGCTAAATATATTATGGGAACTATTAGTGTCACGTTTGGCTATATTTTTCGTGAAATTTTGGGAGAAGTCTGGTTTACCGTGTTCACCAACCGCGTTGGACGGCCATAACAAGTGACTGGTCCCGCCCGGGTTTTGACACAGTAGGGGTAGTTGTTACGTCAGAGTATGCTCGAAAAACAACATTTTCTCACAGATTTTCCTCAAAATTGTCAATAAATGGATCCGGGCACCTAGTTATGTCGATTTTAGCTTTATTTGTGGTGAAATTTGTTTTAAAAGTGTGCGGGAGGAGCGGTTTTTGCCACTTGAAAATGCTGACACCTGTTGCTTTCTTACAGGTCAGCAGCGCCGCCTGGCTCCGCAGAAACACACTGCAGAACAAGGCACACAGAACACCAGCAGGCATTTATACCAGGTAAGCTAATGTTTTGCAGCACTAAAACAAGTAATATGTAATTTCTGGAGATTTGAAAACTTTTGCAGCATTTTCAAGACACACTGTCAACTTTGAACTTCAGCTTGACTCAACTAGTGCTCTCGTTGTCATGACAACATGTTAAGTTAGGCTTTTGATGCTGATGTTTTTCCTCTGCCCACAGAACACTGAATAAGGGATGGTATTGATTCCTGTCCAGCTGCTGAAGTAAAAGAGCTTCCCTGACACTTGCAAGTATACTGGTTTGTTTTGCTTTCTTAAGATACTTTCTCCTCTCTTCATATTATACCCAAGCCAAGTGCAGAAACTTTCAATTCACTTATGTCATGTCCTGACTCCATACCTAGGCCAGTACATCAGAAGGACTTCACACAAGAGAGATGGCATTATTGCTGATGCAAATATTTAATGTAGATGGTGTTTCCTGTAACGTTACATTTTGATCATCACATTGTGTACTTTATGATCTTTTGCAGTTCATGTTCCCAATGCAATGTTTATACATGTAATAGCATAGGTCTTAGACTTATACAGCAGTCACATATTATGAAGAACAGTTTTGTAACTTGTCATACGTTGTATCTGTGATGCTCTCTAATTGATGTACAATGAGGTGGTCTAGTTGTTTTCAGTTGATTGCTCCTGATTCACCAATTTCGATGCGGTAGTCTTTCTGACACAGGAAAAAGTGCAAATTGTTAACAGTGGAAATTTTATTGAACATTCTTTTTTACTTAACACTGTAAAGTGTTCTGTATCAAGCTGCTTTGGGCAGGGTAGGCAACTTCCACAACTTAATTCTCTCTCTCTCCCTCCCTCTCTCTCTCTTCTGCAGAACATCTGTCCACCAATCTATTTCCAGGTTGCTCTTGAAGGAAGGAAGCATCGTGAGATTGGTAGAACACAAGCAGAATTTGTACGTATGGTATCCTTTTCTGCTGATAAGATAGAATGAGTAAGGGTGGGGGACATTTGGGGAACTTGAGCCAAACTCTACTTTGGTTAGGCTCAATAAATGAGTTAAATGTAGGGAACATTTCGGAAATCAAGTGCCTTGTGAAAAGATCTTAAAAAAGATCATAAAATAACTGGGTTTCAGGGATAGAATTGCTAGGATCTTAAGTTTATAATAGAGTTCACAAGAAGATCAAGAAGAGGATAGACAAGAGGAACAACACAGAAGTTTATAAGTTGTAGTTGCCAAGATCATGTGATTATGTGACTGTATGGAATATATCTTGAAAGAGGTGAAGAAGCCAAACTATGGAACAGTGTTATCAATGTTACCCAACCATCTTCTAAGGAGGAGATGGAACACTGAATTTTGCAAAGAACGTTGTTTCATCAATCTTGAAAGTAAAAGAAGATAGAATTGTAGTATGATTCAATAACTTCCTTTCATTTGTTATGTAAAAGAAGAGATGGAACAGTATTAGAATGACAAGAAGGACTTAGTAAGTAACCTGTTATTGAAGATATTGAGTAAAGATTCTGAGCACGCGTGGACAAAACTACCGTTCAACGCTTGGACTGCTGAGCCATTCCTGAAGATGTCCCCAACAGGAGACTTTGACTGCTTTGAGGGAGCCACCATCATCTCCTGAGACAAACATTGAATAAAGATGTTGAACTTGAATAAAGATGTTGAACTTGAATAAAGATGTTGAACTTGAACAAAGATGTTGAATGAATACATTGATGTTGAATAAAGAATATGAAATAAAGATTGAACATTATGTAGTATGAAATAATTCTGAACCAACTGATGAAATGAACAGTGAAATGCTTGTCAATGAGTTTTTTTAGATTTGAAAGGCCATATTCATCTGCCTTTGAGCCATGGCTTGCACTCCTTCACATGCACTTTGACTTTAGGTTTAGGAAAGGTGAGTTAAAAACCAAATTAGAGCTCGCGTAGGGACTACTTAGTTGTCAAAGTGTGTGGTGACTCAGACCGCAAGCCTGGCCTGCAAGTTGCTAAAATTTTCTTTCTGGGGGATGGGTAAAAGAACCAAAATGATCTTCTATTTGCAAAAATTCCATTAAAAAGTTCTGGATGGGGTTTTGATCCACAAATCCCTTTGAATAATATGCATAATTATGAGAGATGTTAAGCTCATTAAGTTAGTCTATAAAAGAGTGAAGCTAACTTAAAGGAAGTTTGCATTAGTTGCCAACATTTGCATAACCACAAGGCACACCCCAAATTTTAGCCATTCCAGGCCAAAGGACTTCACTGTTCTGGTGAACAGAGAATTTCTTTAGCCTGGCCCTAGTCTCCGATCTTCAAGAGGACACCTGTTGATTTTTGCCAAGCCACTACCGCGATGCCAGAGGTGAGTGACAATGGGACTGCATGCTGTACTAACATGTGCTTTCTCTCCTCATACCAGCAGTTTAATTAAAAGGGGGGTCCTTTTCCATACATTCTAGTAGCATTTGGGGTTAGGGCCCAAACCATGTTTTGTGTTTTTGTATCCCATGATGGGGAGGGAACTTGGGTCCTTGGAAAGGTGGGAATTCTTTTTGTTTTGATATTGATGATACACTCTGTAAGTTGCATTGAGATTGAAATAAAAAGACGGTGTCTGAATACAGTGTGGTGTGAGTTACTCGCGACTAGTTACAAGATAGAGTATGGACTTCTTCGCGACTTTTGGAGATCTTTACGCGCCAATTTTGATGCCGGACAAAACTTCTGTGGAGCTTTCAGGTTTGTGTTCTCCAGCTTAGATGGAGAAATAGGTAATGGTGTGAGTACATGAAACTTATTAATTTTTTCTACACTGAATCTTTTCTAACTTTTTTGCAGTTTCCTTTGCCTACAGGTGAATCCTTGGAAGATCCTGACTGTTTCCAGGCTACCTGACCAACGAGGTGATGGGACCATCGAGAAAAGGACTTCTTACAGAAAGCAGATAACAATTTACTTATATTATTCTACATAAGATCTATACATAGTCAAGTCCAGTATACAATATATGATTTTAGTAAAAGGAGTAACTGTTGCATAATGTTTGTAAGAAATTATTTTGTCTCATCATATCTTTGTACCAGCCTTTAAGCAAGCTAAATGTGAGAACTTGTAACATGTTAGTTTGTCTGTGCTATGTTTAACCCTATTTTGATGCCAGAGTCATCACCTGTTTTGTTTTTGTCGACAGGGTCACCATGGGAAGGTGCTTGATTCCTGGTGCCTGAGGGACAACGGAGGCAGCTGTCTGTCTGTCTGTCTGTTTGTGTGTGTGTCTGTCTGTGAGTTTCTGTTGCTTTTATTCCAGAGTAGAGATGTGTGTGCTTTAGAATTGATCTTTTTCTCAAAAGGTCAGTCTGTTCGTCTGTGTGTGTGTGTGTTAGTTTCCTTTTATTCCACTGTGGAGGTATGTGTACTTTTGTCTTTCTCAACAGGCCAGTCTGTGTGTCTGTCTGTCTGTCTGTGTGTGTGTTTTAGTTTCCTTTTATTCCAGAGTGGAGATGTTTGTACCTTTGTCTTTTTCTCAACAGGTCAGTCAGTCAGTCTGTCTGTCTGTCTGTCTGTGTGTCTGTCTGTATGTCTGTCTGTGTATTTTTCAGTTTCCTTTCATTCCAGAGTGGACATGTCTGTACTTTTCTCAACAGGTCTGTGTGTCTGTCTGTGCGTCTGTCTGTGTGCTTTAGTGTCCTTTTATTCCAGTGGAGATATGTTTTTCTCAACAGGCCAGTCTGTTTGTTTGTGTGTGTATTGTATGCATCTCAAACGGTGACATTCATCTACAGCATGCTGGGATTCAAGCCCATATCCTTGTGAATATTTATTTTCTTCTTTTTTCTTTCTTCTTTGATAACAATTGTTTTTTTCAACAGTTACAATCATCTGCAACATTCCGATATTGGAACCTTTGACTCCTCTTATATATACAGGATTTGCACTTACAGACAAAAGATCTTCCTTTTTCTTCCTTCCTTCCTTCCTTCCTTCCTTCCTTCCTTCCTTCCTTCCTTCCTTCCTTCCTTCCTTCCTTCCTTCCTTCCTTCCTTCCTTCCTTCCTTCCTTCCTTCCTTCCTTCCTTCCTTCAGAAGCTTCCTTCCTTCAGAAGCTTCCTTCCTTCTTTCTTTGTTTCTTATAACTGTTGCTTGTTCAAATATTTATATACTTAAATTTCGAAAAAATACTTTCTTCAATATTCATTCCACTTTCTCTTCTGGGATTACAACTTGTGTCAACGAGAACATAAAGGATTTGTAGCTACAGACAAAACACATCTTTCCTTTCCTCCCTCTTTCCTTGAGATCTCTAGATAGTGAACAGGAGATGGAAGGATGCAAGGGGACTGGCTGTACACAGAATCTTCTTAAACTGTCAAATGCATCTCACAGCCTGAGAGCCTCTAAGTCTAAGTTTCCTTCTTTGTTTGTTTCTGTCTTCTTGATAAAATTGCCTTTTCAATAGTCAACATTTGACTACAGCAAGCTGGGATTTGAACCTGTGTCCTCCTG
Source organism: Branchiostoma lanceolatum (assembly GCF_035083965.1). Classification (NCBI taxonomy): domain Eukaryota; kingdom Metazoa; phylum Chordata; class Leptocardii; order Amphioxiformes; family Branchiostomatidae; genus Branchiostoma; species Branchiostoma lanceolatum. The sequence goes on from NC_089736.1 coordinate 2,729,816, forward strand.
AACATGCAGGATTAGCACTTAGAAGGTATCTGCAGACAAAACACTTCGTAGATTTTCCTACTTCCTTCCTTCCTTTTCTATTTCTTTCTTACTGTCTGTCTGTTTTTTTTTCAGTACTTGCAGAGTCATAAGGAGCTATTTGCATGAGAATACTGTGTGCTGGAATCAAACCAACAACATCTGGTAAAATGAAGGTTTCTAACTTCCTGTTTATTTCAGCGTGCCTCCAGATTCTGCAGAGCAGAATGATTTTACAAAACATTCCTTTGCCTTTCTGTACATCATCTCAGTAACCACACCATGTGCTGCTATTTATTTGTTTTGGATCTGAAGGAGCAATCTCTGGTAAATGTCTGTAACCTCCTAATATGATGATATTGATAACATGTCACTTAAGTGCTGTATATTTCAGAGTGACTTCAGATTTTGCAGAACAAAATGTCCTAACAAAAATACTTTACTTTTCAGTAGTATTTAGTACGCACACTTTGTGCCCTGATAGAATGATACTGAAGGCTTTCCTTTCATCTTACTTGGTACCCTCTATTTCAGCATGACTACAGATCTACAGAACAGAGTATCCTAATGCATGATCCTTTACGTTTCAGTATATTTCCATTAAGCACACTTTGTACTACTGCTTGAAAATTTGAATCAACATCCCTAGCCATGTAGAATAATCAATGACTACTGATGGCTTTTCTCTCACAGTGCACAATCTACAACTGCTTGCAGTTTGAAGCCACAACTCCTGGTAGATTATTCTATATTCTTTCATCAACGAACGGACACGGACCATGAACCAGCTTTCGCCCTACTTTATGTTGTATGTTGTAGAAATTGTATATTGCTGTACCATAAACATGTTATGATTTATGTTGATAGAGTTATTAGGACTCAAATGACTGTGTATCTCTGTTATATTGTATCTGACCCTTACCTCTTCCCTCATGACCTCAATGAAAAGCGGCCTGCGTGCCGATTTGAGGTTATCATGAATAAAAAAAGGTTCAAACAAACATCATATCTCACCAGGAATTCAGCACCAAGGACAGACATTCCCATTTTTGAGAATCTAATCCAACTTGACAGGAACTTAGGCAAGTAGAGGAGCCCTGGTCTGTGTTAAAAACTTGTTTCTGTTTCAGCCCTGCAGACTTCATGGAAATACTAATCACTGCATTCTATTTTTCCTAGGTTTGGCAAGGATGTCTATTTGCCTTGTTTCTTCCAGCAGTGCTGCAAGTGAACATTTCCTTTCAAGATTTTCTCTAGGAAATGTCTTGCTAAGACTAAGGAATGACAAAAAGCATGCAGCAGTTTCTGACTGCATGAAGCAGAGCAACTTAGCCTGGCTGCAGTGTCTACAAGGTAAAGATATTACTTCAAAGCTGACCCAAGCTGTCTCTCCCTTCCTGCATTCTTTTCCTTTCTCCTTCTCTCATTCTCTTTTGGTTCATCTCTTCATTTCACTCCGTCAGAAATGTAAGATTTTTTTGACTATTCAATTTGTGTTCACAAGATGCTAAATGTTACATCTTAAGTCTGTTTAACTTCGGCCTGTTTTAAAAGAAGCTAATCAGACTCTGGACAAGAATTTGCAATAAATTTTTCATCAACTTTTCATTAAGATTTATTGTTTTTTGCGCTTTCAGGTGAAAAATGATATGGGGTCCATTTAGTGACGACTGACTCTGGTGCCATTGATGTCACTGTCTCCAGGCTACTGAAAAGGAAGAAAGCATCAATCAAATGGGATTTGTATGATATCCTTTTCTGCTATTGATGTAGAAGCAAGGGTGGGGGGCATCTGATCCAAGCTCTACTTTGGCTTGGTTCAATAATTTAAAATGATTTCCTTGTAAATGTAGGGACCATTTTGGAAATAACGTGCCTTGTGTCATGATCTCAAATAACACTGAATTAAAGTATTGGGGATCTGGGATAGAATGCTATGTATAGACAAGTAACAATTGCTATATATATAGAGAGAAAGAGATACTATTGGATAGATAGATAGATAGAGATAGAGAGTTGTAAGCCACATTCACTCCAACTGCTGCTGAGGCCAAAGAAGACGACATCAGTGGCATCGATGGACTACAAGAAGTAGTAAGAGCGATATGATATAGGTTGCAGATGACTGTTTATTCTTGAATATGCATTTTGGCCACGTCAGGCAAAAAACTGTATTAGATTCAAACTGCAAGCGATTCTCTCAGTCCTGATCCTGTAAGTGGGAAGACGGACATTGAAAGATGTAACAGTGTTTTGGATGTTTTCACCCGTCTTGTAAGAGGAGAGGCGGAACACTGATTAAAACTTTTTTTTTACCCGTCTAGTACGAGAAAAGATGCCAGCTTAAGATTAACTTATTTTCTTCGCCTCGTAAGTGAAGAGACGGACAAGTAACTACATGTAGTCCTGAAGACGTTTCCCAGAAGAACCACCAGCCACCTGAGATGCTACCATCATCACCCAAGATGAAAGGATGCACTGTTACACACTGAATAAAGATTTTCAATACAGATTCTGAATAAAGATTTTCATTAAAGATTCTGAATAAAGAGAACCCTGTACATAACAGAAAGTAATGGAACTTAAGAGTGAAGGAAACTCTTAAATGCTTGACTTTCTTAAGTTGAAATGCGGCATTTCCACCTGCCTTTGGCTTGCTCTCTGATGTTCACACGCACTTTGACTTTAGATGACAGGAAAGGTGAGTTAAAAACAAATTAGAGTAGGGACCTAGTTAGTAGTCCAAGTGTGTGTGATGATTCAGAGAGCAAGCCTGTAGTTCCAAATCTTTTTGGGGGGTGGGTTGATGGAAGTAAAACAAGATTTAAACATCTTTTTCAAAATGGTCTACATAGATGACAAAGTTAGTTGTGGATGGAAATGTTGTCCACAAATGATGTTTTGCATAATACAATATGATAAGCTAACTAGGTTAGTGGTAGTAGGCTAGCTAAGCTAATTAAGATTGTGTAAATTTGTATACAGTAATTTGCATAATCACAAGGCACACCCCAAATTTTAGCTCATGCCAAGCCAAAGAACTTCACAGTTCTGGTGAACAGAGAATTTCTTTAGCCTGGCCTAGTCTCCGATCTTGAAGAGGACACCTGTTCTTTGTATGTGTTGGAGACAACTGCAAGCCACCACCCAGATGCCAGAGGTAAGCCATGACTGCATGCTGTACTAACATGTGCTTTCTCTCCTCATACCTACAGCTTAAAAAGGGGGGTCCTTTTCAATACCTTCTGCTAGCGTCTGGGGGTTAGGGCCAAACCATGCATGGTTTTTGTGTTTTTTCTACCCCTTGGTGGGAAGGGAACTTGGGTCCTTGCGGGAATATGGGAATTTTATTTTATTTTGATACAGTGCACACACTCTGTAAGCTGCGCTGAGATTGAAATAAAGAGACTGTGTCTGAATACTGTGTGGTCTGAGTTACTCGCGGTTAGTTATAAGATAGAGTCAAGCACTACTTCGCGACTTTTGGAGACCTTTTCGTGACCATTTTGATGCTGCGCACACACTCTGTGAGCTGCTTTGATATTGAAATAAAGTGACAGTATCTAAATAGTGTGTGGTGTGAGTTACTCATGATTCAAGTTTAAGGATAGGGTAAGGACTTCTTCATAACTTTTCATGCCTATTTTGAGGATGGACGATGTGGAGTGACGATGAAAGGCTAGGTTTGTATCTTCGGGGTAAAACATGTAAGTATATCACTGCAGCTGTTTCAGCTTTCTTTATCATTTGAAACTTTTCTAACTTTTTTGTAGTTTCCTTTCTTTACAGGTGATTCCATGAAAGACGTCTGTTTCCAGGCTACCGGTAGAGCAATATAGTGTTGGGACCATGTCAACAGAAATCAAACAGTATAGTAAAGGACTCTTTTCTTAGGATACATTTTAATCCAGTGTAATATGTGTGACTCCAGTCACTAAAAAAAGAATATCATTGCAAATTTGTAATAACTTTACTGGTGTCCCATCAAAGAATCAAAATGTTACATTTCCTCTGAAAGCTTGCAATTGGTAGCCTTTGATGACTGGTCTAGGCTTAGTTTTAAGTCTTCTGTATTTTATGGCAGCTCTTTGTACATAGACTAAGTGCAGTTTTTTTGTGACACTGCACCTCATTTTTGAATCATGTTTTTCATCAATTCTTTGCCGCCTTCCACAGAACTGTAGGACATAGGATCTTAGACCACATAGTGAGTAGGACATCTGTGTCTGATTAGTGATGAATAAAGGCAGGAGCCCACGTGCTCCTACAAGCATTCTTGACCAGACCATCAGAGTGTGAGCATCTATACTTTCCTACAGTGGTGGCAAGCGGTGTGTTGCCGCTTCCGAGCGTTTCCTACAGAACCGTTCTCTAGATCGATGCCCCCTGCCTCGAGACTACCTTGACGGCCCCCTGAGCTTTGAACACCAGGACCTGAGACAGATAACAACCCTTTTTTTATAAATTGAGTGAAAACTTTGCTAGAGATATAAAGCAAAATGTAAACGATATAATGATAGTCTGCATCAAATGTAAAATTATGATGGTATTGTGATATTTTCATGAGCCAAGATACGGAAGATTGTAAACAGCTGATTATTAGGCTGGGACTATTCGTGATGTGTTTTCTTGATAAAAGCTATTTAAGAAGGTGACATGACTAGGTCCTAGATTTATACTTATCAAAGTAACTTTTGATGGCTATTTTAAAACCAAGTTAAGTTTTCCTGACACACTTGTAATTATTCACACTTTGTTGTTTTTCTGATTTTCTGCAGGTACATTCACTGGACAGATGTCACTACTTTGATGCTACTTGGAGGAGGACGCAGACTTCTTTCCTTCCTTTGTTTTGTCTCCTTGACATAGCTCTTACAACAGTGGCATTCATCTACAGCATGCTGGGATTTGAACCAGTGTCCACTCCTACAAAACATGCAGGATTTTCATCTAACACAAAAACATGTCTTTCCTTCTTTTCCTCCCTGCTGCTTTCCTTCTGTTCATCCCCCCTTCTCCTTGTTAGTATTGCTTTCTTTCTTTCCTTCTTTCTTTCTTTCTTTCTTTCCTTCTTTCTTTCCTTCTTTCTTTCTTTCCTTCTTTCTTTCTTTCCTTCTTTCTTTCCTTCTTTCTTTCTTTCCTTCCTTCCTTCCTTCCTTCCTTCCTTCCTTCCTTCCTTCCTTCCTTCCTTCCTTCCTTCCTTCCTTCCTTCCTTCCTTCCTTCCTTCCTTCCTTCCTTCCTTCCTTCCTTCCTTCCTTTCTCTCTTTCTCTCTCTCTCTCTCTCTCTTTCTTTCTCTCTTTCTCTCTTTCTTTCTTTCTCTTTCTTTCTCTCTCTCTCTCTCTCTCTCTCTCTCTCTCACTCTCCGATCTCTTTTTCTTTTTCTTTCTTTCTATCTCTCTTTCTTTCTATCTCTCTTTTTCAGCAGCTGCAGAGTCCGAAGAAGATGTGAGCACACTGTTTACTGAAGTTTGGAATTCTAACCAACCACCAGTCTCAAAGAATTCACCCAGGTTCCTAACTTCCCATCTATTTCATTGACGACAGATTCCGCAGACCGAAATGTTTTACTATAAAAAGCAATGCTTTTCCTTTCAGTACATCTCCATACGCTCACTATATGCTGCTGTTTGGGTTTCCAGACACCAACCTCAGAGTCTTTTAAAATACATGACTTAAGTTCCCTTTCATTTCAGCATAATTACAGATTCCACAGAAGATACCTGTAAACTAACAATCCTTTGCCTTTCAGTACATTCTCAGTAAGCACACTTTGTTCTGCTATTTGGATTTGAAGCAGCAACCTCTGGTAAAATGCAGGTTTCAAATTCTCCATTTATTTCAGTGTGACTTCAGATTCTGTTGAACAGTGTCCTAACAAAAATCCTTTCCCTTGCAGTAAGTTCACATTGTGGTGCTCATTCTTTCCTTACTTATTGCCCTTTATTTCAGGGTGACTCCAGACATTACAGAATGAAATGTCAAAACAAAAATCATTTATTTTAAATTTAATACATTCTTAGTAAGTTATTACTGCTCAAGATTTGAACCAAAAGCCTCCTCTAATTGGATGATACTTCTACATTCTATTTTCCAAGGTTTGACAGGAAAGCCTGTGTCAATGTTTCTTCCAGCAGTGCTACAAGTTGACTTCTACATTCTATTTTCCAAGGTTTGACAGGAAAACCTGTGTCAATGTTCCTTCCGGCAGTGCTACAAGTTAACTTCATAAATCTACATTCTATTTTCTAAGGTTTGAAAGGAAAACCTGTGTCAATGTTCCTTCCAGCAGTGCGACAAGTTAACTTCTGTATTCTATTTTCTAAGGTTTGACAGGAAAGCCTGTGTCAATGTTCCTTCCAGCAGTGCTCCAAGTTAACTTCTACATTCTATTTTCCAAGGTTTGACAGGAAAACCTGTGTCAATGTTTCTTCCAGCAGTGCTCCAAGTTAACTTCTACATTCTATTTTCCAAGGTTTGACAGGAAAACCTAGTCAATGTTCCTTCCAGCAGTGCTACAAGTTAACTTCTAGTACATTCTATTTTCTAAGGTTTGAAAGGAAAACCTGTGTCAATGTTCCTTCCAGCAGTGCTACAAGTTAACTTCTAGTACATTCTATTTTCTAAGGTTTGACAGGAAAACCTGTGTCAATGTTTCTTCCATGCAGCAGTGCTCCAAGTTGAGGTTTTCTTTCTATAGGTTTCTCTCCTTGTTTGTGTTTTAAAGGCCACACTCCAAGTCGAGTTTTCGGCTATTTTATGTTGTCTCTGTGACTTTTGTCCTTGCCTTTGTTTTATTGCCACACTCAAATTTGAGTCGCCGGCAATCTTAATTGCAGGAAAAGTCTTTCTTGGACTGATTGATGACAAGCAGCAGCGCTTCCAGTGTCTGGAAGAACCAGAGCAGTAGCTTCGCCCATGGGTCTACAAGGTAAAGATTCTACTTCATCCACACCCTGAGTCTCTCCCTCCTGTATCCTAAATTCCTTACATCTCTCTCTCCTCATTCTCTCCTCTTTCCTTCCATCTCTTCCCTCCTTAATCCTTTCTCACATTCACTCCTGCAGACAAGTAACTCAAGCTGCAAATCATATCTATTTTCCCGTCATACATGCTCAACGGAAAAACACGAAATCTTACATCTGAAGTGTGTGTGACTTCAATCTGCTTCAAAAGGAGCGCTAATCAAGACTGATGTATTTTTTTTAATGAAGATTTGGTGACTCTGACACTGATGCCATTGATGTCACAAGTTTCTGGTCTACCTGAAGGGAAGCAAGCATCAGAGAAAGGAAGAACAGGATTTGTACGATATCCTTTCCTTTTATGTATTAGGGTGGGGGGTGTTGGGAAACTTGAGCCAAACTCTACTTTGGTTTGGCTCTATAAATGAGTTACTACACAGTTACTATGAAAATAGGAAACATTTTGGAATTAAAGTGCCTAAGTGTGACAAAGGTCTTCAATTAACACATTTAATAAAAGTATTGGGGTACTGGGATAGACTTAGTATGTAGTAAGATGCACACACTGCCGCCAGTCCTGTGCTCACGGAGGAATTCATCATCAGCATCGATGGACTTCACAAGAGAGAGATGAAATAGCTATAGCTTGCAGTAGATGACAATAATATTGTTTACTTACGAAACGAATTTGATCTCGATTTTCTTAGTCCATCTTCTTAGAGAGAAGGTGAAACATTGAAAGATGTAACAGTGTTCTGAATGTTTGCACCCGTCTTGTAAGAGAGAAGGCGGAACACTGACTGAGATATAATCGTGTTTCATCCACCTTGTAAGAAGATAGAAGTAGTTCACTTTCTTTTTGTCCATCTTGAAAAGTAGAGTATCTAGTTTCATCCATCTTGCATGAGAAGATAGACAAGTAGCTATCGTGGGCGGAATTGCTAAGCAAGAATCGGTCTGCTGAGTCATTCCCGACGACCATCAACTACAAGAGACTTCAAGCGTACTACCATCATCACACACTGAATAAAGAATCACACCTTGAATAAAGAATCACACATTGAATAAAGAACCACAAATTGAATAAAGAATTCTAACCAAAATGTGTTTTTTTTAACTTAGTAAACCTGCACTTAGCAACAGACAGTACCAAAATGAGTGAAAACAACTTTCAAATTTTTGACAGTTTGTAAAGTTGAAAGGCATTACTTCCACCTGCCTTTGGCTTGCTCTCTGATGTTCACATGCACTTTGACATGAAAGTTGAGGAAAGGTGAGTTAAAAACCAAATTAGAGCAGGGACATAGTTAGCAGTCGAAGTGTGTGTGATGATTCAGAGAGCATTTAGCGTTTCGGGGAATGGGTTGATGGAAAAAAATACAGAATTTTTTTTCAAAAAGAAGCAATTATAGACAAGACAAAGTTGTGGATTTACTTCTTATCCACAGAAAACTTTGATATTTTGCATAATCTTGAAAGATGTAAAGTTAATTAAGTTAGTCCTTAAGCTAGTTAATCTTAATAAGTTTCTGTGAATTTTTAGCATTTGCAGAATCACAAGGCACACCCCAAATTTTAGCTGATGCCAGGCCAAAGAACTTCACTGTTGTGATAAACAGAGAATTTCTTTAGCCTGGCCTAGTCTATGATCTGCAAGAGGACACCTGTTCTTTGTATGTGTTGGAGACAACTCCAAGCCCAGATGCCAGAGGTAAGCCATGACTGCATGCTGTACTAACATGTGCTTTCTCTCCCCATACCTACAGCTTAAAAAAGGGGGATCCTTTTCAATACCTTCTGCTAGCGTCTGGGGGTTAGGGCCAAACCATGCATGGTTTTTGTGTTTTTCTACCATTGGTGGGAAGGGAACTTGGGTCCTTGCGGGAATGTGGGAGTTTTCTTTTGTTTTGATACAGCGCACACACTCTGTAAGCTGCTTTGATATTGAAATAAAGAGACAGTGTCTGAATACTGTGTGGTGTGAGTTACTTGCGATATTAGTTATAAGATGAGATGGACTTCTTCATGATTTTTCGCGTCAATTTTGAGGATGGACACAACTTCTGTGGAGTGATGATGAAAGGATTGGTTCGTATCTTGCAGGTAAACATACTAAGCATGTCATTGCAAATGTTATAACTTTTTAGATAATCTGAAACTTTTCTAATTTTTTTGTAGTTTCCTTTATTTACAGGTCTTTCCCTAGAAGACGACTCTGTTTCCTTGTTACTGTACTACCAGCTAAGGAAGTGACGGGACTGTGAGAACAGAAATCAAACAGTTACAAGTGAGGACCTCTTTTCTTACGATTATGACCAGTTTGAAATCGGACGTACTGTTATCTCTATATGCTGAGTAACTGGAAGTGCTTGCAAATTTGTGATAGTTTTATTGGCATCATATAATTAGAAACACGCACATCTATGCAGCTAGAAAGAGAAGCACACCTGGAAAGTGTAGTCTGTTAAAAGTTATATTCTCGCACACACCTGTGGTTTGATCTTAGCTGTAGCTGTTCAATATCCTATGGCAGCTGCTTTAGAATGGTTCTGACTGAGTTTTTCTGTGACACTGCAACTGATTTCATTTAAGTATCTACTAATCAATTCTTTTTTGCCTTCTTCAGAACCTTTTAACGGATGGATGCCCCAGCCTCAAGGCCACCTGGAAGATTCCTTAAGCGTTGGACAGCAGGAACTGAACCAGATAACAAGCTCTTTTGCTTATTGTTAAATCTTTTAAACCAAATGTTAAGATATCATACTCAGAAGTAAAAGTAACTTGATATGGTTACTATCGTTGGCCAAGATACAAAAGATTTACAGGCAGCTATTGACAGCTAAATATTTGTGTCGTGTTTTCTTAAAAAAGGCTACTTACAAAGGATGATATCATCTTGATAAAAGTAATCATCAGACTTGCAAAAGTAATTTCTGATGGCTGTTTTGAGCTACGTTTTCTGAGACACTGTTACAAATATTAACTCTTTGTTGTTTTCTGATTTTTTGCAGATCCATTCATTGGAGGATTACACAACCTTGAGGCTACTTGAAGGAGGATGCAGATTCAAGACATCTGAAGATCAGAGCATCTTATTCTTCCTTCCTTCTTTCCTTCCTTCTTTCCTTCTCCTTGATAACATACTTTGCTTTTAAAACAGTGACATTCATCTACAGCATGCTGGAATTTGACCCAGTGCCTTCATGAACATGCAGGATTTTCACCAAACACACAAAACACTTCTTTCTTTCCTTCCTTCTTCCTTTCTCTCATTTCTACATGATAACATACATGTAACTTTTTCAACAGAAACATTCATCTACGGCATTTGCATGCAACATATGTTAACAGACAATACAGTTCTTGGCTTTCTTTCTTTCCTTCCTTCCATTCCTTTCTCTTTATTTATTTCTTTCTTTCTTACTGTCTGTCTGTGTCTTTTTTTCAGTAGTTGCAGAGTCCTAAGAAGATGTCTCCTGTTTGGGATTTTAACCACACTTCTAGTAGAATACAGGTTTCTAACTTCCCGGTTATTTCATTGAATATAGATTCTGCAGAGCAAAATGTTTTGACAAACAATCCTTTTCCTTTCAGTACATCTCAGTACATCACATGGTGCTGTTTGGAATCCAAACCAACAACATGGTGAAATTTAGGTTTCTAACTTCCCTCTTATTTCATTGACTACAGATTCTGCAGATCCATTTTTTTTACAAACAATCTTTTTCCTTATAGTACTCTCAGTAACCTCACTGTATTGTGCTGTTTGGGATTCAAACCAAAAACTTTTCCGTTGAAATGTAGGTTTCTAACTTCCCTCTTATTTCAGCAAGAATTTGCAGAAAAATGTTTTAACAAACAACCCTTTTCCTTTCAGTACATTGAAGTAACCTTGCTGTATGGTGCTGTTCAAACCAACAACTTGTCTGTTGAAATTCACGTTTCTAACTTCCTTTTTTTTCAGCATGACTGCAGAGTCTGTAGAACAGTTTTTTTACAAACAATCTTTTTCCTTATAGTGCTTTCAGTACATCTCAGTAACCTCGCTGTATGGTGGTTTTTGGGATCAAACCAACAACCTTAGAGTCTGTTAAGATATAGGTTTCTAACGTTCTCTTTATTTCAGCATGACTACAAATTCTGCAGAACAGAATGTCCTCCTAACAACCCTTTGCCTTTCAGCAAATTTTCAGTAAGCACACTTTGTCCTGCTATTTGAGATTAAAACCAGAAACCTCCATCTTTTTCAGCACAACTTCAGATTCAGCAGAACAGAACGTTCTTACAAAATCCTTTGCCCTTCAGTAAGCGCACTTTGTGCTCCCAATGTTTTCCTTCCATCTCACTTGGTACCCTCTATTTCAGGGTGATTTCAGATTTCATAGAACTGAATGTCATAACAAAAACCCTTGAGTCTTTAAAGCATTCTCAGTAAGCGCTACTTTGGATATGAATCAACAACCTCTGATAGAAGGACACTGATACCATTCATTGCATCTCACTTAGTGCCTCACTTGCAGCAGCTTGGGTTTTGAATCAACGACTCCTAGTAGAGGATTCCAAACAATTTAACTATATCTCATTCAGGATGGAAGGCCTACCAGGAATTCAGCACCAAGGATAGAAACTAAGGAAAATTTTCCTGTCTCTAAAATCTAATCCAACTTCACCAGAACAGAGGCAAACAGGGGAGCCATTGTCTGCTTTATAAACTTGTTTTTGTTTCAGTCCTGCACACGACATGAAATATTGATTTCTGTGTTCTATTTTTCCTAGGTCTTACAATGGAGCCTGTGTGTCGTTTCTTCCAGCAGTGCTCCAAGTTAACATTTCCTTTCTGCAGTAAACTCAAAGCAGCAAAAGTCTTCCTAAGACTGAGGGATGACCAGCAGCAATGGTTTCTGACTGCACAAAGCAGAGAAAAAACTTGCCCCCGAGTCTACAAGGTAAAGATTCTACTTCAAAGTTCACCCATACTGTCTCTCTTCCTTCCCTATACCCCTTCTTTGGTCCTTCTCTCATTATCTCCTTTGTCCCTCTTTCAACCTTTTTTCCTATCCTTTCTCACATTCACTCTTTCAGAAATGTAACTCAAGCTTTAGATTCAACTTCTTCTTTTCAGATTTAACAAGAGAGGTAATCAAAACAATCATTTGTACTTTCAGATGAGGAGTTGATGACTTCTGACCACTGATGTCTCTGTTTATGGGCTACCTGAAGAGAAGCAAGCCTCAGAACAGGATTTGTATGATATCCTTTTCTTTTAATGTATTCGGGTGGGGGTGTTGGGGAACTTGAGCCAAACTCTACTTTGGTTTGGCTCTATAAATGAGCTAAGTGTAGGGAACATTTTGGAAATAAAGTGCCTTGTAACACAGGTTTTCAATAACATTGAATAAAAGTATTGGGGTTGTGGGAAGTTAGTAGTATTTAGCCGCACACACTGCTGCCATTCCTGAGCTAATGGACGATGTCATCGGCAGCATCGACAGACTTCACGAGAGAGAGACATATTGAAAAGTTTGAAGATGACAATGATATTGTTTACATATGAATTTGGCAGAAATCTTGGATTATATTAGTCCGTTTTTATTCATTCTTGAAAATGCATTTTGGCCATGTCAGGAAAAAGACTGTATTAGATTCAAACTGCAACAATTTTCTCAGTCCTGATCCTGTAAGTGGGAAGATGGACATTGAAAGATGTAACAGTGTTCTTGTAAGAGAAAAGGCAGAACACTGACTAAGAAATAATCGTGTTAATCCATCTTGTAAGAAGATAGAATTAGTCTACTTTCTTTTCAAATCTTGTAAAGGAGAAGATTAATATTAATTTGTTTTATCCATCCTGTTTGAATATAGAAGAGTAGCTATCGCAGACAAAATCGCCATGCAAGTATCGGACTGCTGAGTTATTCCTGAAGACGCCCCACAAGACTCCGACCACGGTACTATCATCACACATTGAATAAAGAATCACACATTGAATAAAGATTCTCAATACAGATTTTGAATAAAGATTCTCAAATCTCAATAAAAATTCAGAGTAAAGATTCTGACTTAAGATCAACAAACTACATAAGCCACTAGCAACAGACAATATTAGATGGGTGAAAACTTTCAAATGCTTGAGTTTCTTTTTCTTAAAAGTTGAAAGGCAGTTAACTTTTACATGCCTTTGGCTTGGTCTCTGATGTTCACATGCACTATTACTAGATCAGGAAAGGTAAGTTAAAAATCAAATTAGAGCAGGGACCTAGTTAGCAGTGGAAGTGTGCGTGATAATTCAGAGAGCAAGCCTTTAAGTTACCAAATTTTTTGGGGCGGGTGGGTTGATTGAAGTAAAATGCAAATTTAAACATCTTTTTCAAAATGGTCTACACAGAAGACAGTTACTTGTGGATGAAAATCTTATCCACAAATAACTTTGATGTTTTGCATAATACGATATAATAAGCTAAATAGGTTAGTTGTAATAAGCTAGTTAAGCTAATCAAGATATTGGAAATATTTTCCAGTTTGCATAATTACAAGGCACACCCCAAATCTTAGCTCATGCCAGGCCAAAGGACTTCCCAGTTCTTGCAAACTGGAGAATTTCTTTAGCCTGACCTAGTCTCCGATCTTGAAGAGGACACCTGTTCTTTGTATGTGTTGGAGACAACTGCAAGCCACTACCCAGATGCCAGAGGTAAGCCATGACTGCATGCTGTATTAACATGTGCTTTCTCTCCCCATACCTACAGCTTAAAAAGGGGGGTCCTTTTCAATACCTTATGCTAGTGTATAGGGTTAGGGCCAAACCATGCATGGTTTTTGTGTTTTTTTAACCCATGATGGGAAGGGAACTTGGGTCCTTGAGGGAATGTGGGAATTTTATTTTATTTTGATACTGCGCACACACTCTGTAAGCTGCTTTGATATTGAAATAAAGAGACTGTGTCTGAATACTGTGCAGTGTGAGTTACTCGCGGTTAGGTATAAGATAGAGTAAGCACTACTTCGCGACTTTTGGAGACCTTTTCGTGACCATTTTGATACTGCGCACACACTCTGTGAGCTGCTTTGAGATTGAAATAAAGAGACAGCATCTGAATACTGTGTGGTGTGAGTTACTTGCGATTAGTGGTAAGATAGAGTAAGGACCATTTCGTGACATTTGGAGACCTTTTCGCGCCAATTTGGAGGGTGGATGTAACATGTTAACTTCTGTGGAGTGAAAATAAAAGGGTAGGTCTGTATATTTCAGGAAAACATGTAAGTATGTCATTGCAATTTTGTAGCCTTCACTGGACCTTTTCTAATGTTTTTGTAGTTTCCTTTATTTACAGGTGATTCATTGGAAGACCTCAGTCTGTTTCCTGGCTACCAGAAGAGCATTAGTGATGGGACCATGGCAACATTCCTGGCTACCCAACCATATCTGCTGAACTGTTTGGAAGAGAACTTCCAAACACAAGTTGCCATTAATATCTTTTATTGTTTTCCTTGATCAACCTAGCCTCTTACAGAAACAGCAGTCACATTTTTTTACTTAAAACTTTATAACTTGTATAAACCTGTAGAGGGCAGCTGTTCTTTGATGGTAATGCATGTTGATAAAGGTTATTGTATGTAAATGCTAATTTGATTGATAAAAGTCAAAAGTGCAGGCACCAAGGTTCATTTGCGATGTCTATTTCATCTGACAAATAAATCTTAAAACACAAAGTAATTCAAAAGAGTGTGACAATTAATACAAGTTCAGGCATAGATGTAAAGTCTATTCCACTTTAGAAACAAGCCTAACAACACCAAGTAAAGCAGGCATAGTGGTGGGAGAGGTTGTTGTTTTATGTATTCTAGTAAAGTTTACACTTACTTGTTTTCTCTTTCTTTCTTCTCTACTTTCTTTGCTGTAGCAGGGTTGCTCCCTGGACAGACGTCCCCTGCCCAGTATGGCTACCTGAAGCAAAAAAAAAAAAACATTTTGACAACAGGACTTAAAAATAGTAAGTACCGTGTATATGTAAGCTGTAATACTTCACTTTATACGTTTGTTAT
The DNA here is from genome assembly GCF_035083965.1 of Branchiostoma lanceolatum. Lineage (NCBI taxonomy): Eukaryota > Metazoa > Chordata > Leptocardii > Amphioxiformes > Branchiostomatidae > Branchiostoma > Branchiostoma lanceolatum. The sequence goes on from NC_089736.1 coordinate 2,744,841, forward strand.
AAACTTATATTGTAGCTATACTTACAGCACCTGTGCAAATATATAGCAAGGAATTTAGATTTAACTTCCAACCTACTGTCTTGTTCTATGCAGTTGGTCCAGATTTGTTTGTTTGTTTGTTTGAACCTTTGTTTATTCATGATAAGCTCAAATCGGCACGCAGGCCGCTTTTCATTGAGATGTCTTTTTTCTGTTCATACAGATACTGAATTACCCATTTGACAGACAACACTGCTTTGAGCTTTTGGCAACAGGACTGAAAAAAGATAAGAACTTCTTCCTTTCCTTATATGTAACTTCCTAAAACTGTCTTGTTCTATGGTGTTGGTCAAAATGCTTATTAAGCCTTTTTTATGTTCACATACAGATACTGAATCACCCATTCGACAGACAACACTGCTTTGCGCTTTTGGCAACAGGACTGAAAAAAGATAAGAACCTCTTCTTTTTCATATATTTAATTTCCTATATCTACTGTCTTGTTCTATGCTGTTGGTCTAAATGCTGACTCTTTTTTCTGTTCACATACAGATACTGAATCACCCATGCGACAGATGACAGGGCTTTTGGCAACAGGGCTGAAAGAAGATAAGTTATACAGTAACTGTACTATTAATCCCTTCAATAAGTATGTCTTAGTAAACTTTTTAACTAAACAAGAATTGACATCTAAGCAAAGGGATGGATTCTAATATTGTAAAAGTTGTGCTAAGACAGGTATTTTAAAAGAAAGCTACAATTGTTGTAGCTATGAGCACATCTAATAGATTGTTTTTGTTGTATGAAAAAAAATTAAACTCTAATTTCCTTCCTGTTGTCATGTTTTATGCTGTTGTTCTAAATGCTGAGTTAACAATATCTTTTTTTCTGTTCACATACAGATACTGAATGACTCCTGACAACACAGCATTGAGCTGTCAGCTTTTGGCAACTGGACTTAAAAAAGATAAGAAGCTCTTCATTTTTATACAACATTATCGAAACAAGGCTGGACACTGAATACAGTAACTGTAACATCCCATTGGAAGTTGTAAAGCTACAGTGATAACTATAAATCATCAGTGTGAAAGGATACATTAAAGACAATCATGGTAATTTCTTCATTGTTAAGTTGCAGTAAAAATGGAAATTTCGTGTATTGTATCTGTCCTTAGTTAGCCTGGGTGCCATCCAATTTCTGCCAGTGCTCCTAATACTCGCTTCCCTGAAACAAAAGGAGGGAAGCTATGATAGTAATTGGATGGCACTTAGGCTAGTTCTTAGTTTGATTTTGTTAGTTTATCAAATGCCAACACTGTCTTGCTTTTTGTCCTTCAACAGAATTTCTTCTTGGACCAATGACCTTGCCTCGAGGCTGCTTGAAGGAAGGATGTCTTGAAAGAGGATGCAGATTTGTGACATCAGAAGATGTGTGCAGGTCTGTTACTGTGGACAACCTTGCCAGGGAGATGGTGGAACAGGTGACATGTCTATTCTTTGCACACCGGCCGTCATGATACAATACTGTAAATGCATTTAAGTTTGCGTGGTTTTAATTTCGTGGTAGGAAGAAAATTAAGTGCTTGCGGCGGTTTAAATTCGCGTTTGAAACAATAGTTACGCTACAATCGTACATGTAGGTGGGCAAAAAGTTTTGCGGTGGTTTTAAGTTCACGCTCTTTTCTTAAGAGTTCAGTGCAAAAACTGCAAACATAAAAACACAGTAAACATTTCTGCATTTACAGTATATTGCATAGACCATTGCACTGCATCATAATCAATGTTTGTTTCATAGGATAGTTTTGCCTCCTTTGATGGCATTTCAGCACCATGTGTGTCATGCTTCAAGCGAGTGATTAAGTGTGTATGTGTGTTTATGTTTATATAATGTGTGTCTAGGCATACATGTATTGTGTTTATATAATGTGTGTTTGCGTCTGTGTGTGTGTTTGTGTGTTTGTTTGTTTGTTTGAAAGAGAATTTAGATGTGATAAGTGAATGTGCGTGTTGTGCTGTGTGTTTGAATGAGAGAAAGAGTGCGCAAGTTGAGTGTGTGTTTTTGTGAGTGAATCTTCAAGAAGTATACTTCAATTCTGTTAATCAGTTTCCTTACATTTTTGCTTGTTTCCTTGTTACTTAGGTCTGCATTGAAAAGCTGGAGGGGTTCCTGACTGCAAGGGGAAGCAGCTCATCCTTGCAGCATGAGAAGAAAAGAGTTGCAAGAAGAAGATTGGAGAAGAGAGAAGATGGAGGAAGAGGAGGTATTGCAGAAGGAAAAGAACTAGTGTCAATTCAGTCTTGACTTTGATCAAGGAAAAGAACTAGCTCGTATCACAAGACTTATTTTCTAAAATTTCCTTTGTTTCTATTTGTGTTATATTTGGACTCGCACAAGTTTTTTGTTGCTTGTTTTGCCTATGCAATTGGTAAGAACTTTGAATCACACAATCACACATTTTCTTGGTCTGTTTTACTTTGTTTTCGTCAAATCAAAGGAAAGAACAAGTATCACTGAGAATCTCTTTGTTTTGCTTTTGGTTTTGTCAAAGAAAAGAACTAAGTGTCACACACTCAGGTACTCTGGTAAGTTTAGACTTGGCCTTGGTGAGACCAGCAGCAGATTTCTGACTACACTGAGGAGTGCAACAACTCAGCCCTGCAAGGTGGAGAGGAGAAGAAAAGGGAGAAGACTGGAGAAGAGAAAAGATAGAAGAAAAGAAGACTGGCAAAAGAACTATAAGTGTCACTTTGATATTGGATTTGGTCAAGGAAAGAACTATCTGGTATCACAACACAATGATTATTACTTTTATTTCCTCTGTTTCTGTTTTTGCCTTTGCTTTTGGTCATTTGGCTTCTGTTTCCTTTTTGTTTGGCCACATCAAACAGGAAAGAACTGGTATCACTGAATATCTTCTTTTTGCTTTGCTTTGTTTTTGTTATGTCAAAGAAAAGAGCTAGTATCACAGGTATTCAGGTAAGTTTAGACTTGGCCTTGGTGAGACTTAGCCTTGGCCTCAGCAGCAGTCACAGGTTTCTGACCTCAGGAGTGAACAACTCAGCCCTGCAAGGTGGAGAGGAGAAGAAACAGGAGGAGAAGACTGGAGAAGATAGAAGAAAAGAAGAAAAGAAGACTGGCAAAAGAACTATTAGTGTCACTTTGATCTTGGCTTTGGTCAAGGAAAAGAACTATTTAGTATCACAAGACTGATTGTCAGTTTTATTTCCTCTGTTTCTGTTTGTTGCCTTTGCTTTTGGTCATTTGGCTTATGTTTTTGTTTGGCCACATCAAAGGAAAGAACTGGTATCACTGAAAATCTTCTTTTTGTTTTGCTTTGTTTTTGTTATGTCAAAGAAAAGAGCTAGTATCACGGGTATTCAGGTAAGTTTAGACTTGGCCTTGGTGAGACGTCAACCACCAGCAGCACACAGGTTTCTGACTACAGGAGTGAACAACTCAGCCCTGCAAGGTGGAGAGGAGAAGAAACAGGAGGAGAAGACTGGAGAAGATAGAAGAAAAGAAGAAAAGAAGACTGGCAAATGAACTATTAGTGTCACTTTGATCATGGCTTTGGTCAAGGAAAAGAACTATCTAGTATCACAAGACAATAATTAGTTTTATTTCCTCTGTTTCTGTTTTTTTGCCTTTGCTTTTGGTCATTTGGCTTCTTTTTCTTTGGCCACATGAAAGGAAAGAACTCACTAGGTATCACTGAAAATCTTCTTTTTGATTTGCTTTGCTTTTGTTATGTCAAAGAAAAGAGCTAGTATCACAGGTATTCAGGTAAGTTTAGACTTGGCCTAATAGTGAGACCGGCAGCAGTGACTACATGAGTGCAACAAGAAGAGAAGAAGACAGATCTAAAAGAAGTGATGAGAACAAATGGGAGAAGAAGACTGGGGAGGAGAGAAGATAGAAGAAAAGAAGACTGAGAAAAGAAAAGAACTAGTGTCACTTTAATCTTGGCTTTGGTCAAGGAAAAGAACTAGCTCGTATCACAAGACTCTTTTGTTTCTGTTTTGCCTTAATGTTGGTCATTTGACTTCTGTTTTCTTTTTGTTTGGCCGCATCAAAGGGATTTAAGAACTGTGGGTATCACTGAAAATCTTCTCTTTGCTTTGCTTTGTTTTGTTTAGGTCAAAGAAAAGAGCTAGTATCACAGGTATTCAGTTAAGTTTAGACTTAGCCCTGGTGAAACCAGCACCAGTGACAACAAGAACGCCTACAAGACGAGAAGAGATCCAAGTAAAAGAGGAGAGGAGAAGAGATAGGAGGAGAAGAATGGAGAGGGCAGAAGATAGAAGAAAAGAAGACTGACAAAAAGAAAAGAACTATATAATGTCACTTTGAAAAGAACTAGCTCGTATCACAAGACATACTTATATTTCCTTTGTTTCTATTTTGCCTTTGATTTGGCCATATGGCCTCTGTTTTGCTTTGACTATGTGACAGGTACTTTTTTGTACCTCCATTTTGCATTGTTTTGACCACATCAATGAAAAGAACTGGTATCACAGATTATACTTTTCTTACCTCTGTTCAATGCTGTCATTTGGCCATGTCAAAGAAAAGAGCTTGTATCACTCAAGTATCTGACTGGTAAGTTTGGACCTGCCCTTGGTGAGACCAGCAGCAACCTGACTACAACAGTGCAACTACTCAGCTGTCGTGGTCTCTGACTACAAGAGTGCAACAAAGCAGCACTGCAAGAAGAGAAGAAAAAAGAGGAGAGGAGAAGAGATGGAAGGAGGAGACTGGAGAGGAGAGAAGATAGAAGAAAAGGAGACTGGAAAAAAAGAAAAGAACTAGTGTCACTTCAATTTTGGCTTGGGTCAAGGAAAAGAACTAGCTCGTATCACAAGACACACTTTTGTTTCTATTTGTTTTTGATTTGGCCATTTGGCTGCTGGTTTGTTTGTACTTTTTCTTACCGCTGTTTTGCATTCTTTTGACCACATCAATGAAAAGAACTGGTATCACAAGTAAATTCTTTTACGTTTATTTTTGGCCATGTCAAAGAAAGGCCTTGGTGAGACAAGAAGCAGCACCTTGCTGGTTCCTGACTACAAGTTTAGGGTGCAAGAACTCATCCCTTCAGAGCAAGGAGAGAAGAGGGGAGAAGAAAGAGGAGAGATAAAAAGAAGACATTGCAAAAAGAAAAGAACTATAGTATCACTATTATAGTCTTGGATTCAAAGAAAAGAACTTGTGTCACCAATATTTTATCTTTGCTCCTGTTTTGTTTTGGCTATGAAAAGAAAAGAACTTCGTATCACAGGTATTTTTTCTTACGTTTTCTTTTTGTCAAAGGAAAGAACTAGAACCACTAAGAATTTTCTCTTAAAGTTTGTTTTTCTTTCGCTATATCAAAGGAAAGAACTAAGTATTACTCTGGTATTCTGGTAAGTTTGAACTTGGCCTTGGTGAGACCAGACGCAGCAGTGGTTCCTACGGTGTAACAACTCAGCCCTCCTACAAGATAAGAAAGGAGATTGACAACAGAGGACAGGAGAGGAAGCTGGAAGAAAAAAAGGACATTACAAAAGAAAAGAACTATGTATCACTCGTGTTTTGTCTCTTTCTTGTCTCTTTAATATAACCTGTGTCCATTGCACTTCACTGACAGAAGCTATAAAGATAACATTTCCAAACAAGCCTAGATTGGTTCCTCTGCACCTTTGGTAAGAAAACATAATCTCCTAGCAGATCCAACGGTTGCAACCAGTTGCAATAAAAACTCCTTTTACCAGTTGGATAAGGTCTTTGCAACCGTTGGATCTGCTTGGAGATTAAAGAAAACAACCCTTGGTGCATAAATGGCCAAAAATACATTCTTATTCCAAAATGAGCATCTTGGCAAATTTACTCGTCCTGACTGATAACCAGTATTTCCTGTACAAAAACTGCTTTTCCAATCACCTCCTGTACAAAATAGACGGCTCCAAGAATTGACCTCTCTGAAAAAAAATGTACCTTTCAAAATTGCCCTTATATAAAAAGTAATCATTTTTAAGTACCCTAGTAACCTGCCTTAAAATAGAGAATTCTAAGTTATCTCAATTGTTGAAATCAACTTTAAAAATCAATTTGAAACTTTTCAAAATGACTCCTTGTATAAAATGGCCTGTTCCTAGCCCTCCCCAAAAATGTACCTTTCCAAACTGTCCCTATACAAAAAAACTGTTCCTAAATTACCTCCTGTGCTTAAGTTATCTTTGAAATCACTGTGCAAAAAAAGATCCAAAATAACCCCCTTGTGTAAAATGGCCTTTCCTAACTCACCCCTTTGCAAAAGTGTACCTTCCCAAATTTTCATTGTGGAAAAAATAACTTATTAAACTGCCCCACACAAAAACAGAATTCCTAAATCACTTCCTGTGCTGAAGTTAACTTTGAAATAACCTATGCAAAAAAAAACTCCCCAAAAGACCCCATGTTATAGATTGGACTAAGTCTTACCCTTTGCAAAAATGTACCTTACCCCTGTTTAAAACTGAGTATTTTTCCAAACACAAAATAGGAATAAAAAAAATAGAGCATTTATAAATCATCCATGAAATTGAATGTCTAAATCACTCCCTGCACAAAATTGAAAGCTAGAAAATTACCTCCAGTATAAAATAGATAATCCCTAATCCACCCGTGATTACTTAGAGTTCGAAGATTACGCATTCTTCACAAACAATTGATCTTGCAGACAGGAAAAACTATCATCTTACTTAGGTTAAGACCTAATGAGTTCTTGAAAACATCAAATTGAAAGTGTCAGGCAGGACTTGAAAAGAAATCACTGTGAGGAAATAAAGTGACCATAAACCAAATCTTAATCAAGAGCTAGTATCATATGACATACTTTTATTCGTCTTTAACTACCCTGTTCCTTTGATTACTTTTAGCCAAGTCAGAGAAAAACAATGTGTGTCCCTGGTATTCTAGTGATTCTGGCCTTGGTAAGGACAGCAGCTCTGTAGTTTCTGACTACAAGGGTGCAACAACTCAGACTGCAAGATAAGACAAGAGATGAGGACAGTAGAAGAGCCAAAGATAGAAGAAATATATATAGAGAAGAAAAGTAAAATATAGAAGCTATATATATATATATATATATATAGAATTATATATATAGAAGAAATATAAAGATAGAAGAAAAGAAGACTGCAAAAGGAAAAGAACTAGTATCTCAAGTATTTTTTTCTTGCTTCTGTTTTGTTTTCTTTTGGCCATGTCAAAGAAAGGAACTGGTATCACAAGTAAATTTTCTTACTTTTGTTTTGTTTTGGCTGTCAAAGAAAAGAACTCGTATCATAGGTTTTCTGGTATGTTTGGACCCCATCTTGGTGAGACCAGCAGCTGTGGTTCTAGACTACAATGTTCAACAACTCAGCCCTACAGGAAGAGGAGAAGAGGGTTCTAAAAGATGATGAGAGCTGCAGAAGAAACAGATATGGGAGAAAAGAAGACTGCAAAATAAAAGAACTATAAATTTCAATTGTCTTCTGTCTCTTCTTTCTCTCGTTTATCCCAACATTTACAAACATATCTAGATAGTCCCTAGTCCCTCTGCATCTTTTGTTGAAAAAAGTGACCATCTGTGCCAAAATGATCCAGAATATTCTTATTCCAAATGGCTACATTCTTAAATTAAAGTTGGTCCAATATTTCTTTCCTAAATTACCCCCT